>NW_027362761.1:900084540-900684540 GCF_046119375.1 Phyllobates terribilis | reverse complement strand
GTCGCCGCAAAATTGCAATAAAATGCAATAACGGGCGATCAAAACATCGGATCCACCCCAAAATGGTATCAGTAAAAACTTCAGCTCGGCGCGCAAAAAAATAAGCTCCCACCTGACCCCAGATCCCGAAAAATGAAGACGTTACGAGTCTTGGAAAATGGCATTTTTTTTTTAGCAAACTTTGGAATTTTTTTTCACCACTTAAATAAAAAAGAACCTATACATGTTTGGTATCTACGAACTCGTAATGACCTGGAGAATAAGAATGGCAGAGCAGTTTTAGCATTCAGTGAACGTTTAAAAAAAAAAATAAAAAAACATCTGTGGTATTGCACTTTTTTTGCAATTTCACCGCACTTGGAATTTTTTTCCCGTTTTCCCGTACACGATATGGTAAAACCAGTGATGTCGTTCAAAAGTACAACTCGTCCCGCAAAGAATAAGCCCTCACACTGCCATATTGACCAAAAAATAAAAACGCTATGGCTCTGGAAACAAGGGGAGCAAAAAATGAAAATGCAAAAACGGAAAATCTCAGGGTTGTGAAGGGGTTAAAAAAAAAATCCCAATCTCTGATGATCCCCTGAAGCACCATCAAATCCATTATCATCAAATGGAAAGAACATGGTACCACAAAAACCTGCCAAGAGATAGTCACCCACCAACACTCACAACCCAGGCAAGGAGGCCATTAATCAGAGAGGCAGCACAGAGACCAAAGGTAACGCTGAAGGAGCTGCAGGGTTCCCAAGCAGAGACTGGAGTATCTGTCCATACGACAAGAATAAACCTTACACTCCATAGAGGTGGCCTTTATGGAAGAGTGGGCAGAAAGGGAATGGGGACATACATGAGCATTTTCATCCACTTGATGTTGAGACAAAAGCAGATCTGAAATGTTTTTTATTTCAGGCAGTAGGAGGTAGTAAGGACTTGGATGTTCACTATGAACAGAGTCAATAGTTACCCATAAGCCAAGGACTTGTGGAAAAGTGTGGAGTTGTTAACCGTAGAGTTGAGCAAAATGTTTCACAGGATCCTCGTTCAACAGCTACAGGGATAGTCCATGTCTGCCGACATTGGAGTCCTGTGTTACTCTACCACCCTGACTGCAGCCCCAGCAGCACTTCTGATTAGTTGCCCGATGCGGCGTCATTGTTATGGCGTCATATACACATGGCGGGCTAACTAATCAGAAAATACATCGTGGACGCAGCCAAGCACAGATGTTGCTGTTGGACCAGGGTCCTGCGGATCTTTTGCTCAACTCTAGTTAAATGGTTGATGGGTCTTTACCATACTTTCCCAGAAGGTGGCAGTCTGCTACCTGTCTGCTTCTGTGTGGCGTGTACACATCTATGGTTTACATTTATGGTACATTATTTTACACAGTAAAATATATGGTGGTTGTAAAACATACATTATATAGAGAAAAGTATAGCGCCACACCTCTTAATCATTAGAGTAACTAAACTTTCTTTTGTGATTTTTCATTTTTCGCAGGCACTTTAATTGCCTGAGAGCAGAGATCCCCTAGAAGTGTTCTGCTCAGCAGACAGGCGTTCACACAGTCCGGAGTACGGATTCTATAGAAAGCATAGGTTTCAGTGGGGGAGCGATAATGCTATGGGATTGTTTTCAGGGGCTGGTCTAGGCCTCTTAGTTCAATTAAAGGGAAATTTCAATGCTTCAATGTATCAGAACATTTTGGATGTCTGTATGCTTTCAACAGTTTGGGGAAGGTTCGTCCATTCCACCAATGAACGTGCCCTTGTGTACAAAGCAAGATCCCTAAAGACATGATTAGCTGAGTTTGTTGTGGAAGAACATGACTGACCCGCACAGACCTCTGACCTAAATCCCATTGAACATCTTTGGGAAGAACTAGAACGTAGATTGCAAGCTAGGTTCCCTCATCCAACATCAGTGTCTGACCTCACAAATGCTTTCCTGGCAAAATGGGCAATCATTCTCACAGCACTCTCAAAAATCTTGTAAAAAGCCTTCACAGAAGAGTGGAATCTGTTTTAGGTGCAAGGGCGGAACAAGTCCATATTAAGGTCTGTGGATCCACATTGTAGATTGGGTCGGTGTAATGTGTAGGTGTCTCAATACTTTTGCCCATCAAGTGTATATCTGAATCCTGCAACAGCAACTCGGGCAAGATGGCCACCACCATAATCATTCATGTACAGAAAATAAAAAATAAAAAATCTATTCAGAAAATAAAACCGATTAGAAGAAAACAATGGGACAGATATATGAATGTGCACTCTGGCAGAAAATGTGGCAAATTATGGTCCAAATTGTTGCATCTAGTTATTGGCCTGTTAATCCTGTTTTTAAGGCTAGAGTCACATCTCATAGGTATTTATGATGCTGTTAGCCCAAGTAAAGAGCACAGTCAGGCTGGGTATGGCAGACGTGAAATATTTCTTCTAAATGGTAATGTGAATCTAGCCTTAAAGGGGTAGTCCACTACCCTGACTGACGTACTGGTTTTGCCACAAGTGCTTAAGAATTATGCCCTTATACCATTTTTATCAAGTTTCATGTAGTTTTATGCCTTTTCTTCTTCACTTCCTGTGCTATCACATCCATCACTCCCTCTACAGATTTCTCTGTTCCCGTATTACTACATTTCCCATCATTGCTCGTGCAGGGCTGCAAGCCAGCAGGGAGCAGAGACCTGTAACTCCACCTAACCCTTACACAGGGTATACAGCAGTGTGTGCATATATAGATATATCTATATATGTACACACTGCTCAAAAAAATAAAGGGAACACTCAAATAACACATTCTAGATCTGAATGCATGAAATATTCTCATTGAATACTTTGTTCTGTACAAAGTTGAATGTGCTGACAACAAAATCACACAAAAATCATCAATGGAAATCAAATTTATTAACCAATGGAGGCCTGGATTTGGAGTCACCCCCAAAATTAAAGTGGAAAAACACACTACAGGCTGATCCAACTTAGATGTAATGTCCTTAAAACAAGTCAAAATGAGGCTCAGTATTGTGTGTGGCCTCCATATGCCTGTATGACCTCCCTACAATGCCTGGGCATGCTCCTGTAGGATCTCCTCCCAGACCTGGAATAAAGCATCCGCCAACTCCTGGACAGTCTGTGGTGCAACGTGACCTTGGTGGATGGAGCAAGACATGATGTCCCAGGTGTGCTCAATCGGATTTAAGTCTGGGGAAGGGGCGGGCCAGTCCATAGCTTCAATGCCTTCATCTTACAGGAACTGCTGACACACTCTAGCCACATGAGGTCTGGCATTATCCTGCATTAGTAGGAACCCAGGGCCAACCGCACCAGCATATGGTCTCACAAGGGGTCTGAGGATCTCATCTTGGTACCTAATGGCAGTCAGGCTACCTCTGGCGAGCACATGGAGGGCTGTGCGGCCCTCCAAAGAAATGCCACCCCACACCATTACTGACCCACTGCCAAACCGGTCATGCTGAAGGATGTTGCAGGCAGCCGATCGCTCTCCACGGCGTCTCCAGACTCTGTCAGGTCTGTCACATGTGCCCAGTGTGAACCTGCTTTCATCTGTGAAGAGCACAGGGCGCCAGTGGCGACTTTGCCAATCCTGGTGTTCTGTGGCAAAAGCAAAGCGTCCTGCACGGTGTTGGGCTGTGAGCACAACCCCCATCTGTGGACGTCGGGCCCTCATACCACCCTCATGGAGTCGGTTTCTAACCATTTGTGCAGACACATGCACATTTGTGGCCTGCTGGAGGTCATTTTGCAGGGATCTGGCAGTCCTCCTTTTCCTCCTTGCACAAAGGCGGAGGTAGCGGTCCTGCTGCTGGGTTGTTGTCCTACGGCCCCCTCCACGTCTCCTGATGTACTGGCCTGTCTCCTGGTAGCGCCTCCAGCCTCTGGACACTACGCTGACAGACACAGCAAACCTTCTTGCCACAGCTCGCATTGATGTGCCATCCTGGATGAGCTGCACTACCTGAGCAACTTCTGTGCGTTGTATAGTCCGTCTCATGCTACCACGAGTGTGAAAGCACAACCAACATTCAAAAGTGACCAAAACATCAGCCAGAAAGCATTGAAACGGAGATGTGGTCTGTGGTCCCCACCTGCAGAACCACTCCTTTATTGAGGGTGTCTTTATAATTGGCAATCATTTCCATCTATTGTTTATTCCATTTGCATAACAGCATGTGAAATTGATTGTCAATCAGTGTTGCTTCCTAAGTGAACAATTTGATTTCACAGAAGTTCCAGAGCCCGGAAGTGAGGGAGAATCTGACATGACATCACAGGAAGCAGGAGATTCTCAGGTAGATGTCATGTGCTGAGCAGCTCAGATTACAGAAAGATTTGGTAAAGCGAGGTATTTAGTGAAATGTTTATCTATGGCAGTTAGTTCACAGCAAAGGGACATGTAAAGTAGACACCTACCCCTTTAAACGTTTATTTGGGTCTGTGTTAACTGTATTCTGCATGGAGTGCAAATTGGTAAATCTGAGGTAAGGATGGGAATGATGCAAATATGATTCTGAAATTACAGAGACTGTTCTGATATTAAAGACAGGTTTTTTTTTTTAGACCGTTTTGGTAAATGAGGCCTAATGTCTCCTCCTGTTTATTTCTGACACATTCTAAATGTAGGAATCTGCACATTAAAGTATATAAAAAAAATCCACCCTAATTCAATAAGAACATACTCCAATTCCCAGTGACTGTTCCGACTGTAGGTCATTTCTTGTAAGGAAGGAGATTTTTAAACTATGAGTTATGTATACCACCATTGCAGCCAATGATTGTCTACAACAGTCACATGCCCTAGGAGGAACGGTCCTTAACCACTTCGCACCAGAGCCTGTTTTTGCCTTCGTGACCGGGCCAATTTTTTCAATTCTGACCACTGTCACTTTATGAAGTAATTACTCTGGAACGCTTCAACGTATTCCCCTGATTCTGAGATTGTTTTTTCGTGACATATTGTACTTCATGATACTGGTAAAATTTCTTCGATATAACTTACGTTTATTTGTGAAAAATCGGAAATTTGGCGAAAATTTTGAACATTTTGCAATTTTCTAACTTTGAATTTTCATGCCCTTAAATCAGAGAGATGTGTCACACAAAATAGTTAATAAATAACATTTCCCACATGTCTACTTTACATCAGTACAATTTTGGAACCAAAATTTTTTTTTGTTAGGGAGCTATAAGGGTTAAAAGTTGACCAGCGATTTCTCATTTTTCCAACAAAATTTACAAAAACATTTTTTTAGGGACCACATCATATTTGAAGTCACTTTGAGGGGTCTTTATGATGGAAAAAAAACAAAAAGTGACACCATTCTAAAAACTGCACCCCTCAAGGTGCTCAAAACCACATTCAAGAACTTTATTAACCCTTCAGGTGCTTCACAGGAATTTTTGGAATGTGGAAGAAAAAAATTAACATTTAACTTTTTTCACAAAAATGTTACTTTAGACCCAATTTTTTCTATTTTCACAGGGGTAACAGGAAAAAATGGACCCCAAATTTTTTTGTGCAATTTCTCTTGAGCGTGCTGATACCCCATATGTGAGGGAAAACCACTGTTTGGGCGCACTGCAGGGTTCGGAAGGGAAGGAGCGCCATTAGACTTTTTGAATATAAAATTTGTCTGAATAATTAGCAGACGCCATGTTGCGTTTGGAGAGCTCATGATGTGCCTAAACAGTGGAAACCCCCCACAAGTGACACCATTTTGGAAACTAGACCCCTTAGGGAACTTATCTAGATGTGTGGTGAGCACCTTGAACCCCAAGGTGCTTCACAGAAGTTTATAATATTGAGCTGTAAAAATAAAATTTTCACATTTTTCCCACAAAAACGTTTTTCATCCCTACATTTTGCATTATCATAAGGGTAATAGGAAAAATTGCACCATGAAATTTGTTGTGCAATTTCTCCTGAACACGCTGATACCCCATATGTGGAGGCAAACCACTGTTTGGGCGCACGGCAGGGTTTGAAAGGGAAGGAGCGCCATTTGACTTTTTGAGTGTAAAATTTGTCTGAATAATTAGCGGACGCCATGTTGCGTTTGGAGAGCTCCTGAAGTGCCTAAACAGTGGAAACCCCCCACAAGTGACACCATTTTGGAAACTAGACCCCTTAGGGAACTTATTTAGATGTGTGGTGAGCACCTTGAACCCCAAGGTGCTTCACAGAAGTTTATAATATTGAGCTGTAAAAATAAAATTTTCACATTTTTCCCACAAAAACGTTTTTCATCCCTACATTTTGCATTAGCATAAGGGTAATAGGAAAAATTGCACCATGAAATTTGTTGTGCAATTTCTCCTGAACACGCTGATACCCCATATGTGGAGGCAAACCACTGTTTGGGCGCACGGCAGGGTTTGAAAGGGAAGGAGCGCCATTTGACTTTTTGAATGTAAAATTAGTTTGAATAATTAGCGGACGCCATGTTGCATTTGGGGAGCCCCTGATGTGCCTAAACAGTGGAAACCCCCCACAAGTGACACCATTTTGGAAACTAGACCGCTTAGGGAACTTATCTAGATGTGTGGTGAGCACCTTGAACCCCAAGGTGCTTCACAGAAGATTATAATATTGAGCTGTAAAAATAACATTTTCTAATTTTTCCCACAAAACCGTTTTTCATCCCTTAATTTTGCATTATCATAAGGGTAATAGGATAAATTGCACCATGAAATTTGTTGTGCAATTTCTCCTGAGTACGCCGATACCCCATATGTGGGGGAAAACCACTGCTTTGGTGTACGGCAGGGTTCGGAAGAGAATGGAGCGCTATGTTGGCTGGGATAGGTGGCAGACACCATGTCACATTTGAAGAGTCGCTGACATGCCGAAACAGCAGAAACCCCCACAAGTGACCCCATTTTGTAAACTACACCTCTCAAGGAATTCATCTAGGGAAGTAGTGAGTATTTTTTAATTTTTAAATTTATACCATTGGGCAGTGAAAAAAGCATAATTATATTTTTACCACAAAAAAATGTTTTACCCTCAGATTTTAAATTTTCACACAGGGCAATGGGTAAAAATGGTGCCGAAATGTGTCACACAATTTCTTCTAAAAGTGGCAATACCCCATATGTGGCTGTATCGTACCGCTCAGCCATACGGCGAGATCTGGGGGGGACGGAGTGCTATTTGACAATTGGAGAACAAATTATTGTAGAATAGGCATTTGGATTTGGGAGCACAAAATTTTCTGAATTTCTTTTGGGGGGCAAGGGCCATTTCGCTTTTCCAGAGCCTTTCTGCTACCAGTAACTTGGAAGTCCCTTATATTTTTAACAGATGACGGACCTGAGTGGGGACTAGCTTTTTTTTGAGGACTGAGTTGAAGCTTTTATTGGGAACATTTTATGTAACATTTATCCGGCGCTCTAGGCTGAGCACTTACATCGGGGTTTTCATCTAAATTTCCAAGTGATGTAATTCAGATGAAACCCCTGCGGGATCCATTCACTGTAATGAGGCAGCAGAGTTACTCTGGACTCCGTCTGGCCTCTGTTTAGCGGTGTCCTTTTTTTCAGAAGTGCACAAAACGGGCCAACCGCACTTTTATGCACGCCTAAAACAAATGACACCGTGGGATCCCAGGCTAGACTGCGTCCACAGTGGTCTATATCTGCCTCATTACAGGTAATCTTCCGTCATGGGTTCTGGCTTAATCACGTATTTCAGAGATTTACACGGAAACTCTGGTATACGTGCTCAGCGCAGGATAAATGTGAGCAGAGCCTTACTGCGATCTTTCGGAGACATAATAAACAAATCAGTAGCAGGTGAAGAATTGGTTTTATTTATTTTTTACGTCGCTCCTCGTGCTTTATAAGTGATGAGATTACTTTATTCTTCGGGTTGGTGCGATTACAGAGATACCAGATTTATATCGGGTTTTTATGACTGACAGCTGTCACACACTAAAAGACGCTTTTTTTTTGCAAAATCTAGTTTTTGCATCACCATATTTTGAGAGCTATAATTTTTCCATATTTCGGCCGACAGTCAGGTGATGGCTTGTTTTTTGCGGGACGAGTTGACATTTTTATTGGTACCATTTTTGGGTACGTGATATTTTTTGATCGCTTTCTATTCCGTTTTTTGGGAGGTAAAATTAACAAAAACCAATTCAGGAATTGTTCTTTGAGGGTTTTTTTTATGCCGTTCTGCGTGTGGTAAAAGTGATCAGGCAGCGTTATTCTTCGGGTCAGTACATTTACACCGATACTACACTTACTGTATATTTTTTTATGTTTTGGCGCTTTTACACAATAAAACAAATTTATAGAAAAAAATATTTTTTTTGCATTGCTTCTTTCTGAGCACTATAACTTTTTTATTTTTCGACTGATGGAGCTGTATGGCGGCTTGTTTTTTGCAGAACAAGATGACGTTTTCAGCGGTACCATTTTTTTTTCTATTTTGCTTTTTGATCGCATTTTTTTCCACTTTGTGTTTGGCGATATGATGAAAAAGCATATTTTTTTGCTCCGTTTTTTATTTATTTTCATTACAGTGTGCACAGAAGAAGTTAATTAGTGTGACAGTTTTATAGCTCGGGTTGTTTTGGATGCGGCAATACCAAATATGTGTTCTTTTTTTGGTTTTGTAAAAATATACGGATTTATTGGTTTAATATTTTATTTATTTATTTTTATTTATTTTGTGATTTTTTTTTTTAACAGTTTAAAAACTTTTTTTTTTACATTTTTACTTAGTCCCTGTATGGGACATTAATTTTTATTTTTCTGATCACTGATCTCATGTAATGTAATAGACATATATTACATTACATTACATGAGATCTTCCCTGTTTCAGGCAGAGTCTCCTGTCTGGCTCAGCTTGCAGGCTGAGCCAGACAGGACACCATATGTGGCAGAGCTGGAGGCGGTCATGTGACCTCCAGCTGCCATAGCAACCCCAGGTCCTGGAAGGAATCGGAGGTCTTCGGAGGTAAGTAAGACGACCCCCTCTCCTCCTGCTGTCTCCTATATGCCGCGATCACTATAGATCGCAGCATATAGAAGACAGCAAAGGGTTAACATCACTGGGACCTGATCCAATCAGGTCCTGATGATGTTCCCTGTCAGAGCTAACGCTCTGCACCGGAATCGCAGCGCTTGCAGGACCCTGGGGGTCCTGAGCGCTGCGAGACCACCCACCGTTTTTAAACGTCCGCGCTGCACAGAGCCCAGGCAGCGCGGATGTTTATGTACAGTGGCCGGTCGGGAACCAGTTAAACCCCTTTACAGCCTGGGACATATTAGTATGCACCAGGCTGTAACCCCCGGTTCAGTGAGGGCTCCGGCGCTGAGCCCGCACTGAACCGGGCATATGTCAGCTGATTATTACAGCTGACATGTGCCCGCAACAGCCGCGGGTGGAATCGTGATCCACCCGTGGCTGTTAACATGTTAAATGCCGCTGTCATTCTCTGACAGCAGAATTTAACAGTGCCGCGCGGGAAGCGCGTCACTTACCCCGCCCTTCGGTGACCCCGTCACGTGATCGCAGGTCACCGATAGGTGGTCATGACAACCCTGGGTCTGCAGAAAAAAGAGAGGGGTCGCTCACTGGTCTATTCGGGTGCTCTGAAGAAAAAAGTAATCTCAATTGCAAAAAGAACTTCGGCACTCCATACATGAAAATATAAGAAATATTGTATCTGGACTAATGTCACTTTGAAAAATGAAGTTTTTTTGCGCATAATTTGGCCAATTTATGTGTGCCCATCAACCACGACAAGGTCACCTTCGTATGATGGGAAACTACGCTACACTACCACTGGATATGCCACTCTTGGGCTGTAAGCCTGTATGGACAATATGTCTCTGCTTGGGCTTTTAACCTACAATGTATGGGCTGGTAGAGCTAGTTAAAACCACCTGTGACTGAATGGGAGGGACACATGGTCAGAAAAAAGGTTGTCAAACTTCTAATAGTGTGAACACGTACCTGCTGCAATGCTCCAGGAGCGGGATCCCAAAAATGATTAATAGAAAAAAGAGAGGGGTCGCTCACTGGTCTATTCGGGTGCTCTGAAGAAAAAAGTAATCTCAATTGCAAAAAGAACTTCGGCACTCCATACATGAAAATATAAGAAATATTGTATCTGGACTAATGTCACTTTGAAAAATGAAGGTTTTTTGCGCATAATTTGGCCAATTTATGTGTGCCCATCAACCACGACAAGGTCACCTTCGTATGATGGGAAACTACGCTACACTACCACTGGATATGCCACTCTTGGGCTGTAAGCCTGTATGGACAATATGTCTCTGCTTGGGCTTTTAACCTACAATGTATGGGCTGGTAGAGCTAGTTAAAACCACCTGTGACTGAATGGGAGGGACACATGGTCAGAAAAAAGGTTGTCAAACTTCTAATAGTGTGAACACGTACCTGCTGCAATGCTCCAGGAGCGGGATCCCAAAAATGATTAATAGAAAAAAGAGAGGGGTCGCTCACTGGTCTATTCGGGTGCTCTGAAGAAAAAAGTAATCTCAATTGCAAAAAGAACTTCGGCACTCCATACATGAAAATATAAGAAATATTGTATCTGGACTAATGTCACTTTGAAAAATGAAGGTTTTTTGCGCATAATTTGGCCAATTTATGTGTGCCCATCAACCACGACAAGGTCACCTTCGTATGATGGGAAACTACGCTACACTACCACTGGATATGCCACTCTTGGGCTGTAAGCCTGTATGGACAATATGTCTCTGCTTGGGCTTTTAACCTACAATGTATGGGCTGGTAGAGCTAGTTAAAACCACCTGTGACTGAATGGGAGGGACACATGGTCAGAAAAAAGGCTGTCAAACTTCTAATAGTGTGAACACGTACCTGCTGCAATGCTCCAGGAGCGGGATCCCAAAAATGATTAATAGAAAAAAGAGAGGGGTCGCTCACTGGTCTATTCGGGTGCTCTGAAGAAAAAAGTAATCTCAATTGCAAAAAGAACTTCGGCACTCCATACATGAAAATATAAGAAATATTGTATCTGGACTAATGTCACTTTGAAAAATGAAGGTTTTTTGCGCATAATTTGGCCAATTTATGTGTGCCCATCAACCACGACAAGGTCACCTTCGTATGATGGGAAACTACGCTACACTACCACTGGATATGCCACTCTTGGGCTGTAACCACCTGTGACTGAATGGGAGGGACACATGGTCACAGGTGGTTTTAACTAGCTCTACCAGCCCATACATTGTAGGTTAAAAGCCCAAGCAGAGACATATTGTCCATACAGGCTTACAGCCCAAGAGTGGCATATCCAGTGGTAGTGTAGCGTAGTTTCCCATCATACGAAGGTGACCTTGTCGTTTGTTGATGGGCACACATAAATTGGCCAAATTATGCGCAAAAAACCTTCATTTTTCAAAGTGACATTAGTCCAGATACAATATTTCTTATATTTTCATGTATGGAGTGCCGAAGTTCTTTTTGCAATTGAGATTACTTTTTTCTTCAGAGCACCCGAATAGACCAGTGAGCGACCCCTCTCTTTTTTCTATTAATCATTTTTGGGATCCCGCTCCTGGAGCATTGCAGCAGGTACGTGTTCACACTATTAGAAGTTTGACAGCCTTTTTTCTGACCATGTGTCCCTCCCATTCAGTCACAGGTGGTTTTAACTAGCTCTACCAGCCCATACATTGTAGGTTAAAAGCCCAAGCAGAGACATATTGTCCATACAGGCTTACAGCCCAAGAGTGGCATATCCAGTGGTAGTGTAGCGTAGTTTCCCATCATACGAAGGTGACCTTGTCGTGGTTGATGGGCACACATAAATTGGCCAAATTATGCGCAAAAAACCTTCATTTTTCAAAGTGACATTAGTCCAGATACAATATTTCTTATATTTTCATGTATGGAGTGCCGAAGTTCTTTTTGCAACCCTGGGTCTGCAGCAGACTCCAGTGGTTGTCATGAGCTGATCGCTATGAGCGCCAACTAGTGGTCGGCGCTCATAGCACAGGAGCATTTCTGCTACATAGAGGTGATCTGCTCATCACCTCTATATAGCAGAGGCGATCAGACAAGTGCTGCTTCTAGTCTCCAATGGAGACTATAGAAGCAAGCAAAAATTGGCAAAAAAAATGATTTTAAAAATATTAAAAAAATTTAAAAAATATTAAAAGTTTAAATCGCCCCATTCAAAATAAAATAATAAAAAAAAAAAACACATACACATTTGCTATCACCGTGTTCAGAATCGCCCGATCTATCAATATAAAAAAAGGTTTAATCCGATCAGTAAACAGCGTAACAAGAAAAACAATCTAAACGCCAGAATTACGTTTTTTGGTCGCCGCAAAATTGCAATAAAATGCAATAACGGGCGATCAAAACATCGAATATACCCTAAAATGGTATCAATAAAAACGTCAGCTCGGCGCACAAAAAATAAGCCCTCACCTGGTCCCAAATCCCGAAAAATTGAGACACTACGGGTCTTGGAAAATGGCGCCATTTTTTTTTATTTTTTTTTAGCAAACGTTGAAATTTTTTTCACCACTTAAATAAAAAAGAACCTATACATGTTTGGTGTCTACGAACTCGTAATGACCTGGAGAATAATAATGGCAGGTCAGTTTTAGCATTCAGTGAATGTGGTAAAAAAAAATTTAAAAAAGACATCTGTGGTATTGCACTTTTTTTACAATTTCACCGCACATGGAATTTTTTTCTCGTACACAATATGGTAAAACCAGTGATGTTGTTCAAAAGTACAACTCGTCCCGCAAAAAATAAGCCCTCACACGGCCATATTAACCAAAAAATAAAAACGCTATGGCTCTGGAAACAAGGGGAGCAAAAAACGAAAATGCAAAAATGGAAAATCCCAGGGTTGTGAAAGGGTTAAGAGGCCCTCATCAGATCAAAAGTAACTAATTTTTCCTGTTATTTTGTTTCTGCTGCTCCCCTGAGTAATGTACTTTTTTCAGATCCACCATACAATTCCAGAGATAGGGGCATTTTTATTTTATGCATCTTTTTATGGCCTTTACCTGGAGGACATGGCTCACAGGGTACTAATGCAGAGCCGCCTAAAGACACGCACCTAGAGAACTCTGAGCCACACCCCCTTGGAAAGGTCATAAAAATTAACACTAAAAATAGGTACCTACTGGTGCTTCTCACAAAATTAGAATATCATTAGAGAGTTAATTTATTTCTGTTCTTCAATACAAAAAGTGAAACTCATTATATAGAGTCATTAGAAACAGAGTGATCTATTTCAAGTGTTTATTTTGGTTAATGTTGATGATTATGGCTTACAGCCAATGAAAACACAAAAGTCATTATCTCAGTAAATTAGAATACTTTATAACAACAGCTTGAAAAATGTTTTTAAAATCCGAAATGTTGGCCTACTGGAAATGTGTGTTCACTAAATGCACTCAATACTTGGTCGGGGCTCCTTTTGCATCAATTACTGCATCAATGCGGCGTGGAATGGAGGCGATCAGCCTGTGGCACTGCTGAGGTGTTATGGAAGCCCAGGTTGCTTTGATAGCAGCCTTCAGCTCATCTGCATTGTTGGGTCTGGTGTCTCATCTTCCTCTAGACAATACTTGGATGGAGGACATTAATACAGAAAGGGGCTCAGGATGGACGACATTACAAAAAGGGGCCCAGGACCAAGGACATATTTACAGGAAGGGACCCAGGACGGAGGACATTTAATAATGACCCCTGTCCTGTAATAATGAGGCCCGGGATGGTGGACATTATTAAATAAAGTGACCAGGATGGAGGATATGATTAACATTATTAATTAAAGGGGCCCATGATGGGAAAAATTATTACAGGATGGGTCCAGGATGGGTGATGTACAGCAATTACCGTATGGGGGCCAGAATGAGGAACATAAATTAGTTTATGGTGGCAAGTGGGTGACAATTACTGTATGGGCCAATTATAGGACATTATTACTGTTGTAATATATTTTACTTTTGAGGATACTGTTTTGCATGTTGGGAACAAAAGGAAGGTCCTGTTACTATGGAGGGAGGCACTATGTCGCTTTTTTTCTTCAAATGGAGCAGTGTAGAAGTTGGTTGGGAATGTACACTAGCATCAGTCAGCTATAGATGACCGTGTTACTTTCTACAGAGACGAGTCCTGGCTGGAAGAAGTGATGGCGGTCTGCGCAGGATGCAGAAGAAAAGCAAAGATGAATAACTTCAACTAGAGACGTCATGGTATTATCTGTATATGCACACTATATATAATATTCAGAGCTCCTGTGTATAATGTCACTGATAATCACTGTACTACCTGTATACTATATACAGAGCTACTGTGGATAATGTTACTGGTGATGACTGTATTACCTGTACAATATACACTGCATATAGAGCTCCTATGTATAATGGTGGTAATATCAATGTTATTAGTATTGCAGTTTTTATTCATAAACACTACTGTATTATTCGGTCAATATGTGGTGATATGTGGTCTAGTCATGGTGAGGCGGTATTTCTCTCTTGTATGTCATACTATTCGGTCACTATGTGGTGGTAATATGTGGTCCTGTCATGGTGTGATGGTATTTCTCTCTTGTATGTGGTACTATTCAATCACTAGGTGATGGTAATATGTGGTCTGGTCAGGCTGTGGTGGTATTTGTCCCTGGTTTGTGATATTATTGATCTGGGTACAGTGGATTGTGTTGTGTATGGCGGTCATTTGTTCTCTCTGATATTAATTAGGAGAAGATTATATAATTCCATTAGGGATTAAATATTTGGAAGTTTAAACCCTCCCTGTCCTGTGACATCTTGCTACACAGGCTTGACATGTCACTCTCCGAAAAGAGAAACATCACTCCTTGGATCCCAGTCAGACGTCTCTCACCCAGCCAAACCAGATCTCACACTTTGCACTGATGTGGGGCAGTACCTCGAAGCACAGTCTGCAGATTGAGATTTTGGTTTCGTCTTTCATCCTAAATCATGTGGCAAGGCTCGTTAGAGGGTCAATATTGACATTGCTACTTCCAATAGGTGGCATTAGAGTAAAGCTGCTGGGTCCAGCACTGATCAGCAGCATGGGGAACTTTATTCCCCATTAGAATGGAGCGGCATATTTGACTCAACCACTGATCCATTCATCCCCTAAGTGCTGCACTTGGCTTTTTCTGGCAGCTCCAAAAAGGATAAATGAAGCTGCGGTCAGACATATGACCTGCTGCTGTTAAAGACAGATGCTACCTATTTAATATAGCCGCATTTAAGGGGCACGATCCTGGCACAGTGTCCGACGCTGCACTTATCACCATCACCTGTGTCCAGCAACTCCATCATTACCGGAGTGAGGACAGAAACTATATTTCTTTGCAAAGGTCAGAATAAAATAATAATAAAAAATATATAATTGTAAATATATATTGTAGTAATTATACTGACCTAAAGAATCATGTTGCCAAGTTAACTTTATTGTACAACAAATGCCTGAAAAACAAAGCCTAAAATACTAAGGCGGAATTAGTTTTTTCATTAATTTGACGTCGCTAGGAATTTTTTTCAACTTTTGAGTCCATTATATGGTAAAGTGAATGATGTCAATCAAAACTTCAACTCATTCTGCAAAAAACAAGCCCATATAGGCATAAATGAAAGCACAAAAATGAAAATTGTCTGTCTTATTAATGGTTACTGACCAAAATAAAGCCTGAGAATGAGGCCTATGATCAGTTTCCCAGGAGCGTAGTACAGCACATTCATGCAGCCACATTACAACCACATATTATGACACATACTATAATCACAAATCCTGGCCATACCACGGCCCTGATCACTTCATCTAACAGCATAATCGCCCCTTAGAGGTCTTTTTACACGACATTATATTGTTCAGTTTTTGTATTTAAAAACTAGGATTGGGTCCAAAACACAAAGGAGATGCAAGTGTTTCCATTGCACATTTTCTGTGGTTTTATTCAATTGTGGTTTTGTCTTACCAATGCTGGGAGTAAATTCTGAGCAAATTACATAAGTATGAAAATGACAAGGATGACAAGCTACTGCATTTTAACTCTATATTCACATGTTAGTTTGTTTAAAGAGTAAACTTTTTTTTAATTTAATTATCGTTCAGCCTTCACACATGTATGAATCTTTGTTATATACTTCATTACTACACTGTGTTTCAAATTATTATGCAAATAATATTTTCTCAGATTTTCCCAAATTACCTATATAAATTGCAGTCATTGTAATTTTCCAGTCAAATAACTATTAGAGTACAATTGAAAGGTTTTTGTACAAACTGCCTATGATAACAGTATATTTTTAAAAAAATAAAAAACTCAAAATGCATGTTCCAAATTATTATGCACAGCAGAGTTTTCAACCTTTTCATTTTAATAAAGAACAAAAAATGGTAATTTTTGAAATTATAAGCATTAGCAGGTTGTTACAGACTGAAATCAAACGGGATTCAACTCAAAACTTTATTCTAGGTGATGTTACATTTGCACATAGGACCCCTTGTTCGAAAGGAGCTTCTGAACTCTCTCGTCCATTGAATTTGTCAGGTTTTGGATGGTTTCTGCTTCAGTTGTTTTGCATGAGGACAGAATACCCTCCCAGAGCTGTTGCTTAGATGTGAACTGCCTCCCGCCATCATAGACACTCCATTTGATGATGCTCCAGAGGTTCTCAATGGGGTTGAGGTCAGGGGAGCATGGGTGCCACACCATAAGTTTGTCCCCTTTTATGCCCATAGCAGCCAGAGATGCAGATGTGTTATGTGCAGCATGAGATGGGGCATTATCATGCATGAAATGATCTCGATGGTCCAGATGGATGGAGTGGAGGATGGCTGGTTGATGGACATCCCATGCAAACACGGCTACGGCGCTATCAAGGAGGAGGTGGAGTAATGTTTTGGGCTGGAATCATGGGGAGAGAGATTGTTGGCCCTTTTAGGATCCCTGAAGGGGTAAAGATAAACTCCATAATGTATGTTGAGTTTCTCAAACAGCACTTCCTTCCATTGTTCAAGAAGAAGAACCGTGCATTCCGCAGAAAGATCATTTTCATGCAGAAACCATCCAAAACCTGACAAATTCAATGGACGAGAGAGTTCAGAAGCGCCTTTCGAACAAGCGGTCCTATGTGCAAATGTAACATCACCTAGAATAAAGTTTTGAGTTGAAAACTGTTTGATTTCAGTTTGTAATAACCTGCTAATGCTTATAATTTCAAAAATGACCATTTTTTTGTTCTTTATTAAAATGAAAAGGTTGAAAACTCTGCTGTGCATAATAATTTGGAACATGCATTTTGAGTGCAGTTTGAGTTTTTTATTTTTTTTAAAATATACTGTTATCATAGGCAGTTTGTACAAAAACCTTTCAATTGTACTCTAATAGTTATTTGACTGGAAAATTACAATGACTGCAATTCATATAGGTAATTTGGGAAAATCTGAGAAAATATTATTTGCATAATAATTTGGAACACAGTGTAGTATTGAGCGAGCACTAAAATACTCGGGTGCTCGAAGCTCGGGCCGAGCTCGCCGTGATACTCGGGTGCTCGACCCGAGCAACAAGCCCAATGTTAGTCTATGGGAGACCCGAGCATTTTTGCGACGGCACCCCCGGCAGTCTGTAGAAAGCCTAAAAAGTGCCCAAAACGATAGTGACAGTGTTCAAATGACATGGGAACAGCATGGGGATCACCCCAGAAAGCATTTCTAACCCCCAGGTCACTGCTGTCAACAATGTGGTCAGAGGTATTAAGCCACTTTTACGGGCTCACAATAATACGTTCAAAAACTAAACTGAAACTTTTTTCCTGTGAAATATGTTAAGGAACTTCCTTTCCAGGGTAAAGAAGACTTGTGTATAAGGTAAAATATAT
This sequence comes from Phyllobates terribilis, assembly GCF_046119375.1. Classification (NCBI taxonomy): domain Eukaryota; kingdom Metazoa; phylum Chordata; class Amphibia; order Anura; family Dendrobatidae; genus Phyllobates; species Phyllobates terribilis. Next base: position 900,666,615 of record NW_027362761.1, on the reverse strand, counting down.
AACCAAAAACAAAAATACTCCTCCACACCTTGGGCTATGTTCACAAGTAGATTTTTTTATGCGTTTTTGCACTTTTGTATTGCTTTCAACCGTGACAAATGCATTCACAGGGAAATGTCATTTTAACATTTTACAACCTTATCTGGCCATGTGCTGTGTGACACATGCATACAGTGCTGAAAAGACATGGGAACAGCATGGGAAAGACCCCTGGAAGCAGAAGATGCAGACTTGCAACTATCCCCGTGCAAGTCCTTGTCCCAGGGCAGTGTTCAATTGTACCTCCCCCATTCCTTGCAATGCAAGCGCAAGTATGCAGCCTGCCACCCACCCCCAGGCTGCAATACCATACTGCTTGCTTGCTTGCACTTGAAATTGGGGCTTTTAGGCATGTGGAGGCGGAATCTGGCCACCACATCATGGCTGCGTCGGCGGCCTGGTATCCATACTCAGTCCCCAGCCGCCCGGCGGCCGGGTGTCCACGCTTGGTCCCCAGCCCCAGGGGGCTGCCAGGTATCCATACTTGGTCCCCAGCCGCCCCGCAGCCAGGTGCCCACACACGGTCTCCAGCCGCCTGGGGGCGGCCAGGTGTCCATAAACGGTCCCCAGCCATCCCTGTTTGAAGGACAGCCTAACCACAAACACGTGGACAAGTGAATGTGGCCAGGGGTGGTCCATCTGACTGACGCTTTCACACTGGGTTATATTGTGGAAGCCGGGACACAGTTGGACACTGGGATGCAACACGTCCTCCAGACATAGAGGATTGCGCGTCCTGGGTCAATCAGGCTTCAACACAAAGTTCAGAAGGTAGACAGCAGCAGTGGTCGGCCTCCTACACAACGAGTAAATTATTCATGATCATGAGGCCATCCATCTCCTTAGCTTTCTGTTCCTTGGAATGCAAGCGCATGTATGTAGTAGCGGCTAGACCTGAGGTGGTCAGCGTTTTGGAGCATATCCTACCTCTTCCGAGGATTGCTGGATGTTTTCCTGCTACTATCCCAGTTCTATGACTCCTGTTAAAACAAAGCTTCAGATGATGAATGATGGATGAGGTGGTGGCAAAGGAGAAAGAGCAGGAGGAACAGGAACCATTCACATCAATATCAGGCCAGTCAACCACACATGTCTTGTAGGATATGTTTCTGTACCAAAATGAGCGGTTCTGCTACATAGTTATAGGGCATACAGTGAGTGCAATGCCTGCCAAAAATTTCGAGGCACTCCCATGCCCCTTGGAAGTGACATGGAGGTCAGAGGGCCTTAACTAAACCGTTTTTTCCATTTATAGCAACTGGGTCTTCTGTACACTGTTGGCCTAAGCAGTGAATGGAAGCCTTTCCAAAAATTATGAGGAACTGCAATGCCCCTTGAAACAGACGTGGATTACAGCGTACTAAAAACCTTCTACCCATTATTGGGGAGTGGGTCTCCCTTAGTTTTTGCCTATGCATTGAAAAGCAAAAGCTGACTAAAATTAGGAGGAAATGCAATGCCCGTTGGAAGAGTCGTGGAGGTTAGAGGTAATTAAAAACAACATTTCAATGCCCCTTGGAAGAGCTGTGGAGTTCAGAGTGGTTTAACAAGACGGTTTTAATGACCCTTGTAAGAGACGTGGAGGTCACAGTAGCTTAACAAGATGGTTTTAATGCCCCTTGGAAGAGCTGTGGAGTTCAGAGTGGTGTAACAAGACGGTTTGAATGCCCCTTGGAGGAGTGGTGGAGGTCGCAGTGGAATAAAAAGACAGTATCAATGCCCCTTGGAAGAGTGGTGGAGGTCACAGCTTAACAAGACGGTTTACTGCCCCTTGGAAGAGTGGTGGAGGTTGCAGTAGAATAAAAAGACAATATCAATGCCCCCTGGAAGAGTGGTGGAGGTCACAGTAGCTTAACAAGACAGTTTTAATGTCCCTTGGAAGAGTGGTGGAGTTCAGAGTGGTTTAACAAGACGGTTTTAATGCCCCTTGGAATAGACGTGGAGGTCACAGTAGCTTAACAAGACGATTTTAATGCCCCTTACAATAGCCATGCAGTACAGCATATTAAAAACATTATTCCCATTATTGGGGAGTGGGTCTCCCATAGTCTTTGCCTATGCCTTCCAAGAAAAAGCTGTCAAAAATTAGGACGGAGGAACTTGCAATGCTGGCAACACGGACCACGGTCACCCTGGTGGTATAGTGGTGGTGGAGGCTGAGGATAAGGAGAAGAGCAAAATGCAGCCGAAATGAGGAAGCGTATACCCATGTGTGGGTGTGAAGCGGTGCATGGGAATACACCTCCCGAAATAACACAGTGGATTTGACTTTATGTTACTCTGCTGTCATTTGGTGGTGATGAGAAGTCTGGCCCAATTCAGCCCTTGTTCATTTTGATAAGGGTCAGCTTGTCAGCATTGTCAGTTGACAGGCGAGTGCGCTTATCAGCTATAATTCCCCCAGCGGCACTAATCACAGGCTCCAATAACACGCTAGCGGCATGGCAGGCCAAGACCTCCTAGGCGTACAGAGCGAGTTCATTCCAAGTGTCCAGCTTGGATACCCAATAATTAAAAGGCACAGAGCAATCACAGAGGACGCTGGTATGGTCGGCAAGGTACTCCCTCACCATCTTTTGAAACTTTCCACTCCTTGTGAGAGCACCCCGCGCCTCAGGGCCTGTAAACTGGGCGGGTCTCAAAACTGTCCCAGAACATTGACAGTGTTCCCCTGCCTCTGCTGGATTGGAGTTGCGTCTCTCTCGCCTGTACGCCTTGGTTGGGCAACGAAGAGTGACCTCTGCCGCTAGCGTGTTCAGATGGGAATTTTTTTAACAGTTCTGCAGCAAGGGCCTTCTGGTACTGCCCCATTTTTGTAGACCTCTCCACCTCAGGAATAAGAGAGTGAAAGTTCTCCTTGTAGTGGGGGTCTAAAAGTGTCACCAACCAGTAATGACTGTCACTCAACATTTTGACAACGCGAGGGTCACGGTTAAGGCAGCGTAACATAAAGTCAGCCATGCGTTCCAGACTGGTAACAGGCAAGACTTCCGTGTCCTCACCAAGATGATGACTGACCATGCTCTCCTCCTCCTCCTCCTCCCCACTGTCCTCAGACCACCCACGCTGAACCAACGGTATAACAGTTGTACAGGTACTACCATCTACAGCGCATGATACCAGCTCCTGTTCTTCCTCCTCCTCCTCCTCTCCCTCATTGTCCCCCAATGCACGTTGGGATGAGATGAGGCTGGGCTGTGTGTAATCGCCCGCTACGGCTTCTTGATCCATCTCATCATACTCTGGCTGCAATGCCTCCTCTTTAATTCTCTGCAGAGAGCATTGCAAAAGACAGACAAGTGGGATGTTGACGCTAATGATGGCATCATCGCCACTCACCATCTTGGTGGACTCCTCAAAGTTTGTCAGGATGGTACATATGTCAGACATCCAGGTCCAGTCCTGAGGTCTTATGTGTGGAGTCTGACCTGAATATCGACGGCCTTGTTGCAGCTGGTACTCCACAACTGCTCTCTTCTGCTCACAAATCCTTTGCAACATGTGGAGGGTAGAGTTACAACGTGTGGGGACATCACACACCAGTCGGTGTGCCGGAAGCTGCAAACGCTGCTGCAACACAGCAAGGGCGGCATAAGCTGTAGCCGACTTCTGAAAATGAGCTGACAGGCGGCGTACTTTGACTAGCAGATCTGGCAACTCGGGGTACAATTTTAGAAACCGCTGAACCACAAGGTTAAGCACATGAGCCAGGCATGGTACGTGTGTGATCTCTCCTCAGAGCCACCACCAGGTTACGGCCATTGTCACACATGACCATGCCTGGATGTAGGTTCAGCGGTCTCAGCCACTGATCTGCCTGCTCTTTCACAGCTGTCCACAACTCACAAGCAGTGTGAGGTTTATCACCTAAGCTTATGAGTTTCAGCACAGCCTGTTGCCGCTTGGCTGAGGCAGTACTGCAGTGCTTCCAGCTTGTAACTGATGTGGTGATATCTGAGATGGAGGCTGAACATGAGCAGGAGGATGATGCGCAGGAGCTGTACACTGTGGGGGCAACTCTGACTGACATAGGGCCCGCAATCCTCGATGTGGGGAGGATGTGTTCCACTATGTTTACCCAGTGTGCCATCAGGGAGATGTACCGTCCCTGGCCACAAGCACTTGTCCAGGTGTCCGTTGTCAGGTGGACTCTCCCAGTAACTGTGTTGTTGAGGGCACGGCAGATGTTTTGGGACACGTGCTTGTGTAGTGCGGGGATGGCACACCGGGCAAAATAGTGTCGGCTGGGGACTGAGTACCGAGGGACGGCCACCGCCATTAGGTTGCGGAAAGATTCAGTCTCCACCAGCCTAAAAGGCAGCATTTCAAACGCAAGCAGCCGTGAAATGTGCGAATTTAGGACTGTGGCCTGTGGGGCGTTGGCTGCGAATTTGCACTTTCGTTCAAAGGTCTGGGATATGGACAATTGAACGCTGCGGTGGGACGTGGATGTTGATGCTGTTTCTTGAGAAACTGCGATAACAAGTGAAGACTGAAAGGCGGGGGCATCTTTGCATGCAGTATGGACAGGGGATTGCCTTGCACGCACAACAGGGGGTTCTCTTACACGCACAACTGCAGAAGAAGCAGTGGTGACACCTGCTGACACTGGTCGTGGACCCTGGGGTTCACCCCACAAAGTCGGGTGTTTTGTTGCCATGTGCCTGATCATGCTGGTGGTGGTCAGGCTGGTAGTTTTGTCACCCCTGCTGATGCTGGCATGGCAGGTGGTACAAATGGTCTTTTTGGGGTTGTCAGCGGAGTCTTTAAAAAAAATTCCAGACTCTGGAAGACCTACCGGTTGTACTGGCAACGTCCCTCGTGTTGGTGTTACGGGGAACTGTTGCCCGCCTTCTGTGTGCGGCCACCACACTGCTTTTTCCTGCCTGTTGTGGTACTCTGCCTCCCTCCCCCTGTGTGCTGCTGGCCTCGCTCTGCGTGTCCTCCTGCCACGTTGGGTCAGTTTCTAGATCCTCCTCCTCTTCCACTTGCGCACCACGATCCTCCTCCTCACTTTGTGGCAATTGTGTTTCGTCATCGTCCACCTCTTGTGACAAATTGCCAGCTTCGACTTCCTCTGGCCATGGCTGTTCAAATATTTGGGCATCGCTACATGGAATCTCCTCTTCCGCCACTTCAAGCAGAGCAGGCGAGGGGCACAAATATGGAAATGGACCAGTTAACAGCTCTTCAGAGTGTCCAATTGTGGGATCAGTTGCTGTCTAACGACACTCGGCATGGTGGGAGGAAGGAGCATCAGGGTGAGGAGGAGCATGCGGTCGAGACTCGCTGCTGCTGAAACTTGACCGTGTGGAAGACAGACCAGAGGTGGTGGTGCCCAGGTAACTGGAAGTATTATCTGCTATCCAATTAATAACCTGTTCACACTGATCAGTTTGTAATACTGGTGTTGTAGTGTGCTTCCCTAGTAATTCAGTCAAGAAGTGGGAGCGAGAAGATGTGGCTGTTGGTTGTGGCACATTTTCACCTTGGCCACGGCCCCGTCCTCTACACGCATCATCACCAGAACGTTCAGTTCCACGTCGCTTGCCACCCGCCTTGCCCATTGTAAATGAAGTAAAATAGCTTACACTCGCACTATCAATGGAAAAAGGGTAATAAAAAGGAGATTAGAACCGTGGAAGAGGAAAACCACAGTTCTATTTCTCTGGCCTACACCAGAATCTTTTAAACAGATATATTTGTGTCTGACCAGTCAGGGAGACACTATTACTGTTTTTTTTTACGGAAAAAAGGCCAAAAGCTGGATAATACAGTGATTTGAACCGTGGAACTGCAAAACCAAAGTTCTAGTTATCTGGCCTACACCAGAATCTTTTATACAGATATATTTGTGTCTGAACAGTCAGCGAGACACTATTACTGTTTTTTTTACGGAAAAAAGGCCAAAAGCTGGATAATACAGAGATTTGATTCGTGGAACTGCAAAACCAAAGTTTTAGTTATCTGGCCTACACCAGAATCTTTTAAACAGATATATTGATGTCTGAACAGTCACAGACACACTCAATTTTTTTTTTTGGTGGGGGGGGGGGATACCAAATGGTTAATAAGATGCGTATTTGTACACTCTGACTGAGGAAAAAAAATAACACAGGATTTAGATGAAAAAAAAAAGGATTTTTCCTGGCCCCTGAGACCGGGGGATAAGTCTAGCAATTTGACCAGCAGGACCACAGGACTGTAATGCACTGTTTGTTGGTATTGTTATGTTCTGCTACCAGAGCTAAGGAAAGAGAGGAGATCTGTCCCTACGATAGAACTCAGCTGAATCCCTACGATGTAACAGGGAACCTGATCCTGCGATCAGACCTGCTAAAGTCCTAAGCTAGTCTGTACGGAGACCTATAGATGTGGGGAAGGAATCCCTACAAGTACTAAGGACTGGGAGGAAAATGGGACACCTCCTAACAGAAATAGTAGCAGACAGACGAACAAACAAAATATATAGAACATAGAGGTCCGTAGACCAAGCAAACTAACAGAGTTAGATACAGAGCACAGGCTAGCTAGAAAGTAGTTATACAATGAAGTCCAGCAAAGCCAGAAGGGCGGAGCAGGATTAATAGGCCAACAAGGTCATGTGACCAGCAAAGGAAAAAACCTAAGAGCAAGGTTCTAACAGTACCCCCCCTTCTAAGAGGATCCTCCGGATCCCCTAGGACCAGGCTTATCAGGAAATCTCCTGTGAAACGCTCTGATAAGTCTGGACGCGGAAACATCATCTGACCTCACCCAAGAGTTATCCTCGGGTCCGAAACCATTCCAGGCCACAAGATACTGCAAACTACCTCTATACCGTCTAGAGTTAAGGATGCGAGAAATTTCATATTCCCCGTCCTCCACCACCGGAGGAACAGAGGCAGAGGCGTCACCATCCGACACAACAGCTTTTTTTAACAGAGAGACATGAAATACCGGATTAATTCTCCAGGAGGTAGGAACCTCCAACCTAACAGCAGATTGGTTGACAACCTGAAGCACCTTAAAGGGCCCTACAAACTTGGGACCCAATTTCTTAGAAGGAATCCTCAACCGCAGATTCCTAGAGGACAACCAAACCATGTCACCAACAGTGAACAAAACCTCCTGTCGTTTCCTATGAAAGTAGTCTTTAGATTTTCTGTTGGCCTCCTGAAGATTACCACGCACATCCGTCCAAACTCTCTCCAAATCACCGGAAAAATTCTCCTCCTCAGGCACGGCAGATCCCAACTTGGAGAACGACCCAAACGACGGATGTCTCCCAGAACAACAAAAAAAAGGCGAACAACCAGCAGAAGAAGATGTATGATTGTTCAGAGCAAATTCAGCAAGTGGCAGAAACTCAGACCACCCCTCTTGATTGTCTGCCACAAAACAACGCAAGAACTGCTCAACATCCTGGTTTTTCCTTTCTGTCTGGCCATTAGATTCAGGATGATATCCGGACGAGAACGACAAATGAACTCCCAACCTGTCACAAAAGGCACGCCAAAAACGAGCCACGAACTGAGGACCCCTATCAGAAACCATGTCAGTAAGAACGCCATGAAGTCTGACAATTTCCTTGACAAAGGCCTTAGCGAGAGTTTTAGCGCAGGGCAGTTTGACAAAGGGAACCAAGTGACACATCTTGCTAAAACGGTCCACGACCACCCAGATAACAGTAAAACCCTCAGAGGGGGGAAGGTCAGTTATAAAGTCCATAGCCAAATGTGTCCAAGGAGCACTGGGAACCTCCAAAGGACAAAGCAACCCCGCAGCAGGAGTATGTGAGGACTTAGATCTAGCACATATAGTACATTGACGCACCCACTTAATGACCTCCTTCTGCCATCCAGGCCACCAAAAACTGCGACCCACCAGTCTCTTGGTCTCAGAGATTCCGGGATGACCTGCCAACCGAGACTCGTGACACACAAACAAATCTCTCCTAAAGGTCCAAGGCACAAACAACCTCCCATGAGGAGTGTTAGATGGGGCATTCTCCTGTGCTTTAAGAATCTCATCTTCCAAAACGGAGTCCAAAGCAGCTATCACAACACCTTCTTGTAAAATGTTCTCCTCTTTCTCAGCACCGACTATGGGAGAAAAACTGCGAGACAAGGCATCCGCCTTAACATTCTTAGTACCAGGGATGTAAGTAACGGAGAAATTAAACCGCGAGAAAAACAGTGCCCACCTAGCCTGACGGGCATTCAGGCGCTTGGCAGCATCAAGATATATCAGATTTTTATGATCCGTAAGAACCTGAACGGGAAATTCCACACCTTCCAAGAAGTGGCGCCAGTGTTCAAATGCGAGTTTAATAGCCAGCAATTCCCGATTACCAATATCGTAATTCAGTTCAGTCTCCGAAAATTTTTTTGAAAAAAAGGCACAGGGATGTAATCCATCCCCGTTATCCTGAGACAATACTGCGCCAACCCCCACAGAGGAAGCATCAACCTCAACCAAAAACGGCTTAGTCACATCAGGCTGCATAAGGATGGGAGCAGAGGTGAACCTCTCCTTGAGATACACAAAAGCTTCAATGGCCTCAGAAGACCACTGAACCGCATCAGCACCTTTCCTGGTGAGATCGGTCAGAGGTTTGACAATACTAGAAATTTTTTTTATGAATTTTCTGTAATAATTGGCGAAACCTAAAAACCTCTGTATCGATTTCAAACCAATAGGCCTAGGCCATTCCTGTACAGCTTGAACTTTCACCGGGTCCATCTCAAAACCATCGCTGGAGATAATGTAACCCAAAAAACTAATTCTCTGTACAGCGAACTCACATTTCTCCAGCTTAGCAAAAAGCGAATTGTCCATTAATAACTGTAATACCTCACGTACGCTCCGCCAATGAGACTCCAGATCCGGCGAATAAATCAAAATGTCATCCAAATACACAACCACATTTTTGCCGATCAAAGGTCTAAGGATGTCATTAATAAGATTCTGAAAAAATGCAGGAGCATTAGTAAGACCAAAAGGCATAACCAGATTCTCAAAATGACCCACAGGAGTGTTAAAAGCAGTCTTCCATTCGTCACCCTCCTTCATGCGCAACAGATTGTATGCCCCCTTAAGGTCAATTTTAGAGAACCACTTGGCCCCCATTAACTGGTTAAACAGATCAGGAATCAATGGCAGTGGGTAAGGATTGTGTACAGTAATTTTGTTAATCTCACGAAAATCCAGACAAGGACGTAAACCGCCGTCCTTTTTTTTTTACAAAAAAAAATCCAACCGCCACAGGAGACTTAGAAGGCCTAATGTGACCGGCGGCCAAACTTGTCTGTATGTATTCCTCCAAAGCCTTCCTCTCAGGAATAGTAAGGTTAAATAAACGACTTTTAGGAAGAGTCGCTCCAGGGACAAATTCAATAGAACAATCATAGTCTCTATGGGGAGGCAAAACCTGCGATTCCTTCTCAGAAAAAACTCTCCAAAAATCCTGAATAGGAACAGGCAATTCTCCCCTATCCAAAGCTGCAATATGCCCGTTACAACACTTGTCATAACATTTATGGCTCCAGGATTTAATTTCACTGGTAGACCAATCCAGTACAGGATTGTGAAATTTTAACCAGGGCAATCCCAATATTACTGGAGAAGGCAAGTTATTCAAAACTACCAAATACAATTTCTCATGGTGAACACCATTAATAGTGAGAGGAAATTCACAGACCTTGAGAGTAATATTCTTCAAAGGGGAACCATCCACAGAAACCACAGCAATGGGGGATGATAAAGGTTCGGGTTTTAAATTGAGTCTTTCCAAGAATCCCCCATCAATTACATTCAGAGTAGACCCGCAATCAACAAACACCCGAAATTCCATTCATTTTTCCTGAGCAATCGTGGAAGCAGCTAAAAATACACCCTTGGAATTTAAACAGGCAATACGGGCATGACTGACCATTTTTTTTTCTTTCTTCATACGAAGCTCACAGCCTTTAATCAAATGACCAGATTTTCCGCAATAGAAACACAAGCCTTCAAAAAATCTACGGTCTTTTTCTTGAGAGCGAGGTGCCACCGATCCAATCTCCATCGGTTCACCACTGTTAGTACACACATTCTCATAACCAGAAACTGACATAGCAGAGGATTTGCTCTCATTAACCCTTGCACGCAGTCTCCTATCCACCCGTATAGCTAATTGCATAGCCTGTTGCAAATCTTCAGGTGTAGGATAAGCAATTAGCAGGTCTTTAACCCTTTCATTGAGCCCAGCAAGAAATAGACTTTTCAGAGCAGAATCGTTCCACCCTGTTTGAGTAGACCAACGACGGAAATGAGTACAATATTTTTCCACATTACCTGATCCCTGTTTCAAATGTCTCAACTCAGTCTCAGCTGATGCGACACGGTCAGGATCATCATATAATAGTCCCAAAGCAGAAAAAAAACTATCCACTGATCTGAAGCATGTATCACTAGGTTGCAAAGAAAAGGCCCACTCCTGAGGCTCTTTGCGCAAAAGTGACATTATGAACCCTATGCGCTGGGATTCATCCCCAGAGGACTTGGGTCTCAAACGAAAATACAATAAGCAAGCATTTTTAAATGAAAAAAATTCTCGGTGTTCACCAAAAAATAAATCCGGCAAACATACCTTAGGCTCCAAGAAATGTGCTCCAGGACAGTTACTCACGTGCTGACGGAGCTCGGCCACCTCCAGAGAGAGTCCCTGCAGGCGATGAGCCAAATCCTGAACCGACACCATGATGGAACAGAAAAATCTTTCCTTAGAGAATTTGCAGGCTGGACTTACTGTTATGTTCTGCTACCAGAGCTAAGGAAAGAGAGGAGATCTGTCCCTACGATAGAACTCAGCTGAATCCCTACGATGTAACAGGGAACCTGATCCTGCGATCAGACCTGCTAAAGTCCTAAGCTAGTCTGTACGGAGACCTATAGATGTGGGGAAGGAATCCCTACAAGTACTAAGGACTGGGAGGAAAATGGGACACCTCCTAACAGAAATAGTAGCAGACAGACGAACAAACAAAATATATAGAACATAGAGGTCCGTAGACCAAGCAAACAAACAGAGTTAGATACAGAGCACAGGCTAGCTAGAAAGTAGTTATACAATGAAGTCCAGCAAAGCCAGAAGGGCGGAGCAGGATTAAATAGGCCAACAAGGTCATGTGACCAGCAAAGGAAAAAACCTAAGAGCAAGGTTCTAACAGGTATAACCGCTGTGTCTCCTATACAGCCTGCCTGCCTGATATCTGGGATGGATATTAGTCCTGAGAAGGACTGTTTGTTTGATTTTGCAGGCTTTAGAGACCATACACTACCTATTTCGCACTATATATCTCTCCCTAACTCAGCAGCACTCTCCCTACACTGGCTGATCCGGAGCGACTGTGTCCAAGATGGCGGCGCCCGGTTTTAAATACTCGAGGTGATGCTGTGCGGCCAGCCAATCACTGTAATGCCCACAAACAACATGGCTGCGGCATTACAGTGACTGGCTGGCAATCCCTGCATGTTCATTGGCTCTGTAAAGAGCGCCAAACATGCATGGCGGAGACCCGAGCTCCCGCCCGAGTAACCCGGAAATGCTCGGTGCTCGCCGAACATCCTGAGTAGCGAGATGCTCGGGCGAGTACCGAGCAGTGTCGAGCATGCTCGCTCAACACTATTCATTACCTTATTTAGCTTTCTTCTCTATAAAACTCCATGCTGAAAGTTCTGTTTTAACTGCCTAGTTCATGATCTTTTACAAGCTACATTGAACTGCTGCGCCTGCAATAATCCTTAGGCTACACTCACACTTTCAGGGGTGATAAATACAGAAGTGGTGACGTGTTTCTATTATACTTTTCCTCTGATTGTTCCACTGCTGGTTTTGGCTTACACATACGGAGGTAAAATACTGACCACATACTGAAGGTGTGAACGTTGCTATACTGAAACACTATTTCCTGTCTGAGTAAGGGGGAGACGAGCAGAGATGCCCACACAGGAAGCTCCAGGGCAAAGCAGTTTATGGAGATCATGAAGTAGGCAGTTAAAACAGCACCTTCTGTAAGGAAACAAAATATGATAATGGAGAATACTGCAAACTTTCATCATTTTGAAAAAGCTGTTCAATAATTAAATTCAAAAATATAAGTTACTCTTTAAAAACTGATGAAAATATGTAAAAGAACATAATTAAAAACAAACGAAAGCTTAACACGGACATTAAGCAATGAATATATCTGTCACGAACACCACTCACGACACATGTGCCTCGAAAGTAACTGTAAAGGGGGGCTCTGCTTCCCACTCACTAATGCACTTACCTATCACAATAGGCCAACAATGAGCTAAGTGCACCCTACTGCCATTTCACATGGCCACACCACACTTTTCGCTGCCACCGCTTATCGTTTTACCAGGCGAGCGAGAGACCTGCACTGGGCAACATACTGGCACTCTGGCTACAAGGTAACACAACCAAGCTATTTTCTTTCCTCGAGATTGTGGGTACATTAGAGCAACAAGCGAAAAACGTATTAAATGTTTCATTTAATATACAAAAAAAGTAGAGGGCTTATAAAGTTTACAAGGGTTGAAATAATAAAAGGACATACATGCAGACAAAAACAGTATGAAATAAAAGGGATAAAATATAGATATGTTTTACAAATTGGATCCGTGAGAGCTTCTGGCGGAGGAGAACGCCTCTGGAGATATGTAGAGATCTGCAGTACACAAGGTTGCTCCTGGGGTCTGACACAGATATTCCTTAAATAACATGTTATAAAGGGTCTCGGCAGACCTATTACTCCTCCCTCCACTGAGGGAAGAGAGAAAAGGCTGATTAGATTCAATTATTATCCAGCTTTAGCCCTCATTTCTGCTGTGCATAATATTTTCCCCCAGAAACCTCTTAGGGAAAAAATATGGCCATCACCTTACTAAACATCCTTCAAGCATTCTATACATACCGCACATGAATATGATGTATCTATAATTCATGGAGATACTGTGCTCCTGTGGGTTTCCAGCTAATAAAATTTTTGCAATTTAACAAATGCAAATAGACTCTCGATCATGGATATATCCATGGATTCTTTAAAACTAGAATTATAATTTAAAAAACGTAAAATATTGTTTTACCTTGTCCTGTCTATGGCATACAGATGAAGCCCCTGCACAAGAGGAAATTACTGATGCCCCGGCGTTTAACACCTATGTGTAAGGGGACGCATAGAGGGACACACATCTGCTGGCCCAAATGGTTATCCAGCATTGACAGCTACCTGTTAATTACTCCATATATCAATTCTATGTCTGCTCTTTATCAGATATCCTGCTTCAATTACCTATTCACACCAGGGGGAGGCAGTGATCCAATGCCCCCAGCCTTTGATCTGTACAACTCTTAACTCCACCGCTGCAGACGATAACAGACACCGAGAGCCACAATAGAGACCCAGTGCTGGAGTCAGGGAGGGTGAGTAAAACAAAGTTTGTTTTTTTTAAAAAAACAGACTGCAGCAGGGGACATGGGTTTGCTGAACCCAGTAAGAATATGTTCACATAGCGTCTTTTTCGGGCAGAATCGAACCTGAATTCGTCCATTCTGAAAACCGCCTGAAAAAAAAGCACTCAGAAAAGGCTCAAAAGAATAAAAATATTAATTTCTATGTAAAAAAAACCAAGAACTTGCTGTTCATATGTTCAGGATTTTTAGCATCTTTTAATCTCTTCAGGTTTCCAAAAATATCAAGTGATTAACCCCTTTACCCCCGAGAGTGGTTTGCACGTTAATGACCAGGCCAATTTTTACAATTCTGACCACTGTCACTTTATGAGGTAATTACTCTGGAACGCTTCAACGGATTCCCCTGATTCTGAGAATGTTTTTTCATGATATATTGTACTTCATGGTAGTGGTAAAATTTCTTTCACTTGCATTTATTTGTGAAAAAAAAATGGAAATTTGGCGAAAATGTAGAAAATTTCCCAATTTTCAAACTTTGAATTTTCATGCCCTTAAATCAGAGAGACATGTCACACAAAATAGTTAATAAATAACATTTCCCACATGTCTACTTTACATCAGCACAACTTTGGAACCAGCATTTTTTTTTTTTGTTAGGGAGTTGAGCAAGTTTGTTCTGTCCGAGTATGTTCGGGCCGAGCTCCGAGTATTTATAGCTGCTTGGTGATAAGGTTAAATCGCTCCCGTGTGCATGATTTGCAACTGTTTGACAGCTTAATTACATGTGAGGAATATGTAAGAAATATAATAGAACATACTCGCTCAACACTATTAGGGCGTTATTAGGGTTAAAAGTTCACCATCGATTCCTCATTTTTACAACAAAATTTACAAAACCATTTTTTTAGGCACCACATCACATTTGAAGTGACTTTGAGGGGCCTTTATGACAGAAAATACCAAAAAATGACACCATTCTAAAAACTGCACTCCTCAAGGTGCTCAAAACCACATTTGATAAGTTCATTAACCCTTCAGTTGCTTCACAGGAATTTTTGGAAAGTGAAAGAAAAAAATGAACATTTAACTTTTTTCACAAAAATGTTACTTTAGACCCCAATTTTTTTTATTTTTGCAAAGGTAACAGGAAAAAATGGACCCCAAATTTGTTGTGCAATTTTTCCTGAGCACGCCAATACTTCATATGTGAGGGCAAACCACTGTTTGGGCGCACGGCAGGGCTCGGAAGGGAAGGAGTGCCATTTGACTTTTTGAAAGTAAAATTTGCTTGAATAATTAGCGGACGCCATTTAGCGTTTGGAGAGCCCCTGATGTGCCTAAACAGTGGAAACCCCCCACAAGTGACACCATTTTGGAAACTAAACCCCTCAGGGAACTTATCTAGATGTATCGTGAGCACCTTGAACCCCCAGGTGCTTCACAGAAGTTTATAACATGGAGCTGTGAAAATAAAAAAATCAAACTTTCCACAAAAATGATGTTTTAGCCCCAAATTTTTTATTTTCACAACGGCAAAAGGAGAAAATGGAACCCAAAAACTTTTGTGAAATTTCTCATGAGTACGTCAATACCCCATATGTGGGGAAAATATACTGTTTGGGCACACGGCAGGGTTCAGAAGGAAAGGAGCACTGTGTGACTTTTTGAACGCAAAATTGGCTGGAATTGAGAGCGGATGTCATGTCGCGACTGGAGAGCCCCCTGATGCACCTAAATAGTGAAAAAACCCACAAGTGGCCCCATTTTGTAAACTAGGCCCCTCAAGGATTTTATCAAGGGGTATAGCGAATATTTTGAACCCAGAGGTACGATACAGAAATTGATAACATTAGGTCATCATATTGAATAAGTTGTCATTAGTCTTTAACGCAAGTGCCCGCTACTTGAGTTTGCATCAGGTACTCAGGTATGCAACATGTATCGCAGGTGCTCGAGTGACATGCTCGAGTACCCGCCCCGCATGTTTCACGGTTGTTAGGCACCCAAAAAAAAACATGCGGGGATCGCTCGGGCATGGCAGGCAATCCCCGCCAGTTTTTTTGGCCGCAAAGCATATGGGTTGGAGACTCGAGTATGTCACTCAAGCACCCGCAATACTCCGTGCATACCCAAGCATCCGATGCAAACTCAAGTAGTGAGCACTTGCGCTCAACACTAGTCGCCATATCGTCATTTTTTTTTCTTTACTTTTGAAAAAATCTCAACCCCAACACAACCCTAACCCAAACACAACCCTGACCCTAGCACAATCCTGACCCTAGAGTTTATTTTTTACGCCTTTCCTCGTGCTGTATAAGTGATTTGATGACTTTATTCTTCGGGTCGGTGCAACTACAGAAATACCAGAATCATATCGGCTTTTTATGATTGACAGCTGTCACAATATCGTCATAGTTTGAGAGCTATAATTTTTCCCTATTTTGGCCGACAGTCATGTGACGGCTTGTTTTTTGCGGGACGAGTTGGCGTTTTTAACTGTACCATTTTTAGGCACGTGACATTTTTTGATCACTTTCTATTCCGATTTTTGGGAGGCAGAATAAACAAAAAACAATTAAGGAATTTTTTTTTTATTTATGCCGTTTCGTGTGTGTTAAAATTGATAAGGTACCTTTATTCTTCGGGTCAGTACGTTTACAGTGGTACCACATTTATATTGTTTTTTTATGTTTTGGCACTTTTACACAAAAACTATTTTATAGAAAAAATATTTTTTGCATCGCTTTATTCTGAGAGCTATAACTTTTTTATTTTTCGGCTGATGGAGCTGTATGACGGCTTGTGTTTTGCGGGACAAGATGCGGTACCATTTTTATTTACATTCGTCTTTTTGATCGCGTTTTATTCCATTTTGTTTTTGGCAGTATGATAATAAAGCATAGTTTTTTGCTTTGTTTTTTATTTATTTTTTTTACCGTGTTCACTAAAGGGGTTAACTAGTGGGACAGTTTTATAGGTCAGGTCGTTCCGGATGCGACGATACCAAATATGTATACTTTTATTGTTTTGTTTTTTTTTTTTTCATAATACTATTTATTGATGGGTACAATATATTTTTATTTTTTGGGGATTATTTTTTTCATTTTTTTTTAGATTTTTAAATGTATTTATTTTTTTCACTTTCTGATTCTTTTTTTAACTTTTACACGTTGTCCCACTATGGGACTTTCACTTTTTGCAGACTGATTGCCTGTATAGCACAGGAATGCAGCACCATCCCTCTTCTATCCAGGCTGTCAGCGCTGCACAGACAGAAGATACTTTGATCACGCACTGCGCATGATCAAAGTATCTTCCTGCTGTCTGGTGACCCGGGTCACCATGACAACCAGGTGCGTACATAGAAATCATGGAGCCCCATAGCAGAAGTTCTAGTTGGGCTCCCCCCCAAAAAAAATGTAAATAATTGTTGGGGTCACAGAAGAGCAGCTCTCACAACTTTCCATACTTTACATAGTAATTTTTCTCCTGCTGAAGTCCTAGATCGCTCTTTCATTGCCCCATAAAGTGTGATGCCAACAAAAGTGTCCCCCAAACACAGTATGATACCTCCAAGGTGAATTCCTCCACATGCGCAGTATAATGTTCCTACTGTACCCCACCTCAACTCCCAGGGCAAAGTATGGTGACCCCAACACAGTATGATCCCCCAACTGTGACCCCCTAGAGCTAGAGAGGATGGTACGTAATAAGGGAGGGTGTTATACATAATAAAAGGTGAAACTATATAACTAAGGACTGCGCTATACATACTAAGTGAGTATGCTATACATATTATGGCTACATTCCTGCAGTGCAGTGTCGGTGTGCTGCCCACTTTTACAGACGCATTGAGTATGTCCTATTCTGATCCTCAAAATTGGATCAAAACAGAACATTCTCTGACCTTCACAGATCTCATTGTCAGATCCATGATTTTCATGGGTGTGTGAATGGATCTATAAAACTCTACGAGTCCTTGGACCATCCGATAAAAAAAATCTGTCAGCACACGGACATTTTGCACAAATGTGATGTAACATCCCTGGCGGCGTGCTTGCATGGCTTACCATCTCCCACCATGCAAGACCGCAATCTTACCTTTCAGGCCAGGCTGCACACTTTTGCTCCTGTACCTGCTGTTTGTATGTCTCTTGTCTGCTGGCTTAGGGCGTCGGCGCTGTTGCTTTCTGATTCTTAAAGCTACAGTGTGCGCAGTCCTAATGCATCCCCAGTCTATTGCTGTGAGTCACTGGGTACTTAAACTCCCTCCATCCAGTAGGAGGGGCCTGAGCAACACTTTCTTACAGTCTGTTCTGTGCAACTGTGAGTTGCCAGGTCCTGTCCTGACTCTAGTCTGTCCACCACCCTGGGGGCTGAGTACCCAGGGCCTCTACCTGTACCTGTGACTTCTAGTCAGTTTCCGCCACCCTGGAGGCTGAGTTCCCAGGCTCGTTCCTGTATCTTGTTCCCGGTTCTGTTCCTGTCTGAACAGTGTCCTAGCCCGTTACCTGTTTGTCTCTATGTCCGAACCTTCCCTTTTCCTGCAATATCTGAACCTGCACCTAACTCCAACTCGTCTCTGTACTTCTGTTTGTGAGTTTTGTGTCCACTCGCTACTTCATTGTAAGTACCTTGTGTGTATCTGGTTCTGCTTGTCCCCTTTTCCCTTCCTCCGTATTTACCTCCTGTGTTCTAACCATCTTCCTGTATTTTCCAGTCTGTCCCATGTGAACAGAGCCCTGTCCTTTCTGCCTACACCTTCTGCTCTGTTCTGCTCTGCTTGTTCACCGCACCCGCGGTTCCGCTCTGCTCGTTCACCGCACCTGCGGTTCTGCTCCGCTCTGCTTGTTCACCGCTCCGGCTGTTTTGCTCCGCTCTGCTTGTTCACCGCACCTGCAGTTTTGCTCCGCTCTGCTTGCTTGCCGCACCTGCGGTTTTGCTCCGCTCTGCTTGCTTGCCGCACCTGCGGTTTTGCTATGCTCTGCTTGCTTGCCGCACCTGCAGTTTTGCTACTCTCTGCTTGCTTGCCGCACCTGCGGTTTTGCTACGCTCTGCTTGTTCACCGCATCTGTGGTTTTGCCCTGCTCTGTTTGCTCACCGCTCCGGCGGTTCTGCTCTGCTTGTTCATCGCATCTGCGGTTTCGCTCTGCTCTGCTGTCCACAGCACCTGCGGCTCTTTTCCTCGTTCCTGTGTCCCAGTCTGTACTGGTCCCTATCCTGCCTGCGTTCCTACCTGCCAGTACCCGCCTGTTTGCATACTAGCCGTGCCTGCCAGTGCCAACCTGTCTGCATGCCAGCCGTGCCTGCCAGTACCCGCCTGTTTGCATACTAGCCATGCCTGCCAGTGCCAACCTGTCTGCATGCCAGCCGTGCCTGCCAGTCCCCTCCTGTCTGCATACTAGCCGTGCCTGCCAATACCCACCTGTCTTCATACCAGCCATGCCAGCCAGTACCCACCAATCTGTATACCAGCCTAACCTGCCTGTTCCTGCATTCCCTGGTGTGGGTCAACAGCTGTGACCGGGGTCTGACCTGGAGTAGCACCTGGTCCCTCTGCTCGGTTCCTCCCTGGTTCACGGAGTCGACTGAGCCGCCTGAGCCGCCGTGTGACCGTGGTCGGACCGAATTGATACTTAGTTACGCCCCTCCAGGCACTCCTCGGTTCATGGCACAGTGGGATCACTAATCACGCTCACTCCAGTCAGTCCGGACGCGAGCATAACATGTGAGAATGCAGCCTAAGGGATTTTACGGATAACATTATCACTCCAAGTCACACAGTGCAGATACAGAATAATATTTACATCCAGGTACTTTCCGCTGACGTCTCATCTTATCAGATTTGGTTTCTGCTGCTTCTTCTCCATCTGGTCAGACCTTCATGTCGACATCTTGCAGTCACGACTCGTCTTATCACGATGATCTCCAGCCTAGAAAATAACAAGGTCACATATATTGTATATATACATGCGTCTCCCCCACACTGTGTTCCTGACTACAGATATGTACCCCCCTATTAATATGCTATTAGCCACTTAGTAGCACTGTGCCCCCCATTAACTATAATCTCCGCCACCCAATAATATAAATTATTCAGTCTCTGTGACTCTCGCCAATTAACTATAAGGCTGTGTGCACATGGAAAATATACAAGGCTTTACAGTACAAGCAAAGTGAAACCCCCATCATTGCTCTCTCCCAGCACCCCCATCATTGCTCTTCCCAGCACCATCATTGCTCTCCCCATCACCACCATCCCCATCATTGCTCGCCCCATCATTGCTCTCCCCATCGCCATCATCCCCATCATTGCTCTCCTCAGCCCCACCATCCCCATCATTGCTCTCCCCAGCCCCACCATCCCCATCATTGCTCTCCCCCGCTCCATAAACCCCATCATTGCTCTCCCCAGCTCCATCAACCCCATCATTGCTCTCCCCAGCTCCATCAACCCCATCATTGCTCTCCCCAGCTCCATCAACCCCATCATTGCTCTCCCCAGCTCCATCAACCCCATCATTGCTCTCCCCAGCCCCACCATCCTTATCATTGCTCTCCACAGCCCCACCATCCTTATCATTGCTCTCCACAGCTCCATCAGCCCCATCATTGCTCTCCCCATAGCCACCATCACCATCATTGCTCTCCCCAGCCCCTTCATTGCTCTTCCCAACCCCACCATCCCCATCATTGTTCTCCCCAACCCCCACCATCCCCATCATTGCTCTCCCCAACCCCATCATTGCTCTCCCCAGCCCCATCATTGCTCTACCCACCTCCCCTCAGCGTTTTAAGTATAAAAAAAAAAAAACTTACCTCTCTGCACGCTCCCTTGCAGCATCCTCATAGTTGCTGGCAACTTTCTTCCTGACCCAGGTGCACTCTGAATGATGATGTCATCAAGCTGCGCGCATCTGTGTCAAGGAGGAAGCAGAGGACGGATCCCTCCAGCTCCACTGCCATTTTCCTCCTGCCAGCAGCAGAGCTGCAAGGATCGCTCCCTGCCCACTGCATGCAGGGAGCTGCTGCACTGGCGGGCCCCCTGGTGTAGCTGCAGCGGCGGCGGTATGTCCTCCCCTGGACTGCTATGGGGCCCTCCCGGACACGGCCATTGGTGGTACGCCACTGATGACAACCACGGGACCGGGCCGCAGACAGCGTGGGACGCCGGTGAGGAGGTAAGTAATGGCGCTTACCTCCTCTTGCCATCGGAATGCTGCCATTGACTTTGATTGTAGCATTTCGGGGGTTAATGTGCTGGGAGCGATGCAGGACCGCTCCCTGCACATAGCACCGGGTGTCAGCTGTGACAATCAGGCTGAGCGGGCGGAATCGCCAATGCGTACTAATACGTATCTGGTCCATAAGGCCCAGGGCGCAGATACGTATTAGTATGTATCATGTCAGAAAGGGGTTAAAGAAGTGACCTGACCATGCTTCAGGCGTTTTCTGCTTGGCAAATGCTCCATAGTCACAATATAAGTCAATATGAGGGCTCAAAAGACGCCCGGAAGACACTCAGGCTTCTTTTTGATAGTTTTGTCCGCATCTTTCCTTTAAGAAACGCTAGCGGTTTCTTCATTGATGAATGAAGTTAAATCGACGTCTTGAAAACACCAGTACAAAAGATGCTCCCAAAATGCTTGTAAACTGCTAGAAAAATACACTGACAGTCAAAAATATTGAAAAAAGACACTTCAGAAAAATAAACACCTGAAGCAGTGTCCGCTTGAAAACCTCATCTTTTTCACTTGTCTTAAAAAGATGTATGTTCTCCCCGTGTTTGCGTGGGTTTCCTTTGGGTTCTCCGATTTCATAGAATCATAGAATCATAGAATCATAGAATGGTAGAGTTGGAAAGGACCTCCTGGGTCATCTGGTCCAACCCCCTGCTCAAAGCAGGATTCACTAAATCATCTCAGACAGATGTCTGTCCAGCCTCTGTTTGAAGACGTCCATTGAAGGGGAACTCACCACCTCTCGTGGCAGCCTGTTCCACTCATTAATCACCCTAACTGTCAAAAAGTTTTTTCTAATATCTAATCTGTGTCTCCTCCCATTTAGCTTCATCCCATTGCTTCTAGTCTTTCCTTGTGCAAATGAGAATAAAGATGATCCTTCTACAATGTGACAGCCCTTGACATATTTGTAGACAGCTATTAAGTCTCCTCTCAGTCTTCTTTTTTGCCAGCTAAACATTCCCAAATCCTGCAGCCGTTCCTCATAGGACATGGTTTGCAGACCAGTCACCATTCTGGTCGCTCTTCTCTGAACTTGCTCCAGTTTGTCTATGTCTTTTTTAAAATGTGGTGCCCAAAACTGTACACAGTATTTCAGATGAGGTCTGACCAAAGAGGAGTAAAGACCGATAATGACTTCACGTGATCTAGACTGTATGCTTCTGTTAATACATCCCAGAATTGTATTTGCCTTTTTTGCTGCTGCATCACACTGTTGACTCATGTTCAGTCTATGATCTATTAGTATACCGAAGTCTTTTTCACATGTACTGTTGCTTAGCTCTATTCCTCCCATTCTGTATATGCTTTTTTCATTTTTATTGCCCAGATGTAGTACTTTGCATTTTTCCCTGTTAAAAACCATTCTGTTGGTTGCTGCCCACTGCTCCAGTTTATTTAGGTCTTTTTGAATCCTCTCTCTCTCTTCTCTAGTATTAGCTATCCCTCCTAGCTTTGTGTCATCAGCAAATTTAATCAGTTTACCCTCAATTCCTTCATCTAAATCATTGATAAAGATGTTGAACAATACAGGTCCCAGGACGGAGCCCTGTGGTACCCCACTTGAGACATTCATCCAGCTGGATGTGAAGCCATTTACAACCACCCTTTGAGTCCGATCACTAAGCCAGTTATGAATCCACCTAACAGTTGCCTGGTCCATTGCATACTTGGTCATTTTTTCAATAAGGATGGTGTGAGATACTTTGTCAAATGCTTTGCTGAAGTCAAGATATACTATATCTACAGCATTTCCCTGATCCACCCAGTCAGTGATTCTGTCATAGAAGGAAATTAAGTTAGTCTGACATGACTTGTTAGTTACAAACCCATGCTGACTCTGGTTAAACACTTCATTCTTATCCATGTACTTACATACATGTTGTTTAATAATTTGTTCAAAGATCTTTCCTGGTATAGAAGTCAGACTCACCGGCCTATAGTTCCCTGGGTCCACCTTCTTCCCCTTTTTGAAGATAGGAACAACATTTGCTCTTCTCCAGTCTTCTGGGACTTCTACTGTTCTCCAAGAATTTTCAAAGATTATGGAGAGTGGTTCTAAAATTTCTTCTACGATCTCCTTCAGTACTCTGGGGTGTAATTCATCTGGACCTGGAGACTTGAACTCATTTATGTTAGCTAAATATTCCCTCACAATCTTTCTGTTTACAGATAACTTGGATTCCTCTATTCCTTTAAAAGGACAGTAAAGATCAGTTGATGTTACATTTTCTTTCTGAGAGAAAACAGATGCAAAATAGGAATTAAAAAGTTCGGCCTTCTCAACATCCTCTCTTACCATTTCTCCATTTTCATCCTGTAAAAATCCTATAGCATCTTTGACTTTTCTTTTACTTTTGACATACCCCCAAAATCCTTTTTTATTGCTTTTGACATCTCTTGCAAGCCTTAATTCATTGCCAGCTTTAGCTAACCTGATACGTGCCCTGCAGGATCTGCAGACTGCATTATAATCTTCTTTAAATATGCCTCCCTCTTTCCATTTAATAAACATTTCTTTCTTTCTTTTTAGCATGTGTTTAAGTTCTGTGTTCATCCATCCTGGTTTCCTTAAATGCTTCCCATTCTTCCTACTTTTCGGGATTGTTAACGATTGTGCTTTGAGAATCTCATTTTTAAAAATTTCCCATCCTTCCTGGACATTTTTGTCCTTAAGGACATCCAGCCATTTGATCCCTCCTATTCTCTTTCTGAGTCTCTTAAAATCTGCCTTTCTAAAATCTAACCTTGAAGTTTGAGTCTTCAGATGTCTTCCTCCTCTAGTTATCCAAAATTCTATAATAGCATGATCGCTGCCTCCTAGGGTCCCAGCCACCTTTACCTCCTCAACCATTTCCTCCCTGTTTATAAGGATTAGATCCAAAGTAGCAGATCCCCTTGTTTTCTCCCCTACCTTTTGGAAGATAAAGTTGTCAGCAAGAGAGGATAAGAATTTGCTTGACCTGTTAGTTTTACTTGAGAGAGATTCCCAACAAATGTCTGGATAGTTGAAATCTCCCACACTCCAAAGACATACTGATAGGGAATGTAGATTGTGAGCCCCAATGGGGACAGTGATGATGATGTCTATAAAGCAATGTGGAATTAATGGCGCTATATAAGTGAGTAAAATAAAATGTTATCATACCCTAAGCCACTTTAATGCAATTATTTTGATAATATGGACCTGCATAGGATCTTGTAACCTTTATTTCCACCCACCATAAAATGATAGGAAAGGTCAGCATGACTCAAAATAACCTTTTTGTTTTAAGAAGATAATTGCAGCCCTATCGCCTGATTCATACTTATGTTTACCCTCATATAATAATAATAATTCTTCTTGTCAGATTGGAGAAAAATGATTCAATAATCAAGCCAGGACTGCCTCACATGCCCTGAATAATGTGCCAGCAACTATTGCTGATTTTCCCATGAAAGAAAGATTTTTCCATCTTTTCAGCTCTTAGTTTCAGGCACTAAGAACTCGAAAAAGTCTTAAATTTTTTTTAGAAAACTTAAATGCTGACTTTAAAATAAAGAAATACAGGTAATTGGTGGAATTAATCTCTATGAAAAGTAGTTATTAGCTAACAGCTAATGTTCGTGTAAGACAAGGAACCTGCATTGTCCAAAAACACTATTTACATGCAGATATAGGTTTAATCTGTGAATATATAGGGTTAAAATCCTGCCTGGCCACCTGCATTTCAATAGTAGAAAATGAACATATATGCTCCCTGTAGCCGCTCACTTTCACTCATAGGTTTGTGCACAGAGCGATTACAGCCACCGCTCATTGTATTGTGAACACACTGTAATTACTCGCCAGTGCTTTGACTGACAGCCATCTCTGCACAGATGTGCTGTGTAGTATTACAATGCGCTCACAACATAGTTTGTAGTGACTAATCGCTCTGTGCACGAATCTATGACGTAAAGTGAGCAGCTATAGGGAGGATATACGTTCAGTACCCATGCTGAATGGATATACGTTCAGTACCCAGGTGGTCAAGCATCATTTTAACATGATTTACACACCGATAAACCCTTTTTCAAATGTCACATGAACGTCATCAATGTCATAGGCTTGGCACACCATCTATGAGCAAGAACTGAGTACCACTTGGAGTGGCTCCCATTCCAGCAAACTCAATCCATCCACCGATCCATCCTAGTATTACAAGGACAAGAACATTTATTTTAATGGCTGCCTTGTAATTTCCAAAAACTGCAAGGAAAATGCCTTGTTCATCATAGGTTTCCCTAGAAGAGTCATCAATTTGCAGAACTTGAAATAATCAGCTGATGGTCGTCAATTACGCTTTCAGAATGCGGTTTTCATTGAAATGACAATCCCAAAGGGTTATTCTCAAGTTATGTCTTGAGCAGCCCTCAGCTCTGGTTGCTGGGGAGGTGGAGCTTGGCAATCCTTCTTGAGTGACAGTAGCTTCTTCTGCCACTATGACACATTAATGGTCTGTAATTGTTCTGAAATGTATATGGTTACCACCATATTTACACAGAGATAACAGGGCCTTTGAACAAGCCCATGGCTTTGGAAAGAGAGCAGTGATTAGGAGAACTTATCTTTATACTGTCACAGGGGCTTGTGATTTTCTAGGATTAACAACAGGTCAGGGGCTGAGAAGAAGAGGGAGGGAGGTGCTATCTGCTGTATAGAAATCAATGGGATGGAGAGAGTTGGCTAGTATCTCAGGAGTTAACTCCTCAGCCTGCAATGTAACTACTGCTCATACTCAGCCAGTGTCTGGGCAGGCTCTGGTAGTTGATCTCCTTAGAAACAATCTGTGCTCTATGTAAGACAAAAGCTCTCATGGCAGGAGAACGAAAGCAGATAGAAAAAGCAAGTCAGTTGTAAACTTGCTCGTATTCATTCTAAATATACCCATTTAATAACATGAGTCTACCCCTTAAAGTGATTGTGTGTGCTCTTGTTTCATGGAAATTGCAGCCTCCAATCAGATTTGCCATAGTTTTTCCCATTGACCTAAAGGGGATGTCCAGCCTTAGGGTACAAGTTTGCAGTCACTCTATGTGATTGCCGACTTGTCACTCCTCAACGCATGCATTGCATACCTTGAGGATTCGCTGGCGCTGAGAGTGTACTGAAAATGGTAATTAGTCTTACCGGTAATTGTATTTCCAGGAGTCCATCCTGACAGCACCATGGAGGACGTCCTTCTTATCCTTACAGGGACAGGAAACACAGAGGTTAAAAGCCCTTCCCTCCCTCCACCCCTCAGTGTTATTTCTAAGTACCACACCAGGACGGTTGCAACAAACAAAAAAATGTTTTATTACAATTCTATATAACAATGTTACTTCACACTGTATATAACATGAAAGGGAGGGAACTAACTGTGCTGTCAGGATGGACTCCTGGAAATACAATTACCGGTAAGACTAATCACCGTTTTCCAGGACGTCCCCCTGACAGCACCATGGAGAATACCAAAGTATTGATTTTAGGGTAGGACCACTGCATGGAGAACTTTCCTACCAAACGCCATTTTCTGACTGGCTACAACGTCTAGCTTGTAATGTCTAGAAAATGTACTTAGGTTAGGCCAAGTTGCGGCCGAACAAATCTGCTCCACCGAGGCCCCCCCTCTCTCTGCCCAAGAAGTGGCTATTGATCGAGTCGAATGAGCCCTCAATTAAACAGGAGGAGACTTTCCTTCTGCCACATAGGCTAGACCTATAGTAAACTTAATCCACCTGGCAATTGTCTTTGACGCTTTTTTACCTCTATTTCTACCCCCAAACTGGACAAACAAGTTGTGATCCTTTCTCCAACCTTGGGTGGCCTCTAAATAAGTGATGACTGCTTGTCTAACATCCAGGGAATGGAAGAAGACTTCCTTTTGATTTTTAGGATTTTGGCAGAAGGACGGAAGTACCACTTCCTGATTTATATTATGGGTAGAAGCAACCTTGGATAAAAAGGATGGATCGAATCTAAGAACTATTTTATCCTCATAAATCTGTAAGTACGGGTCCTTTGTGGATAAGGCCTTTATCTCCCCCACCCTTTTAGCAGTTGTAATTGCTACCAGGAAAGCTGTCTTAAAGGTGAGTCTGCCTATAGTCAAGTTCTTGGACGGCTCATATGGATGTTTACAAAGAGCATTAAGTACAAGATTGAGGTCCCAGGGGGCAACAGATCTCTTAACCCAAGGTCTCAATCTCTGAACCGCCTTGGAAAACCTAGCTATCCAAGGGTATCGCTGCCAATTGCGTATCAAAGAATACGCTCAGGGCAGAGACCTGGACTCTTAGAGTCCTTGGTTTTAAACCTCTGTTATACCCGGCCTGCAAAAAATCCAAAATCTTAAGGATATTTGGGTTAGAAACATCAATAGCTGAATCTCCACATTCTGAGCAGAATTTTCTCCAAATTTTACTATATATGGCCGAGGTCACCGGTTTTCGACTGGCCTGTAGGGTTGTTATCACCTGATCAGAAAGTCCCTTGGACTTCAAGATCTGCCTTTCAGCATCCATGCCGTAAGATGCAATCTGTCTACTTCCTGGTAGAACACAGGACCCTGATGGAGAAGGTCCTTCCTCAAGGGAAGCTGGACAGGGTCTTCTAGTGCCATCTTGGCCAATAGAGGAAACCAGCTCCTCTTCGGCCAAAAGGGTACTACCAGTATTATCCTTGCCTGGTCTTCCTGCACTTTACTTAGTACCCTCGGTATCAGAGCTAACGGAGGGAATGCATACAACAGGCCCCTGTTCCATTGCTGGGATAGGGCATCTATTCCTTCCGGATTGTCTAGTGGATTTAGGGAATAGAATCTCCTGACCTTGGTATTTTCTCTGCATGCAAAGAGGTCTATTTCTGGAGAACCCCAATGATGCGTAAGGTCGAGGAAGACCTGCATATTCAGTTCCCACTCTGTGGGACATATCCTTCGTCTGCTCAGGAAGTCTGCTATCTGATTCTGAGACCCTGCTAAGTGTACAGCTGTTATAGATAGGGCTATTCTTTCTATCCAAAGAAACATCTTTGTAAAAAGGCTCTTCAGTAAGGGGTGTCTTGGGCCTCCCTGATGCCGCAGAAAAGCCACCGCTGTTGTGTTGTCTGACAAGACCTTTATATGTCTTCCCAGAAATAATGGTCTGTTCTGGCGGAGAACTTCCCACACGGCTCGTAATTCCCGATAATTTGAGGACTTTGCACGAATTTCTGGGGACCATGTTACCTGAAAGAGCTTCCCCTCTACGTGGGCGCCCCACCCTGACTGACTGGTAATTACTATGGCTGGAGAGGGGATCCAAGCTACTCCCACCTGGAGTTTTTTTGCTAGCGTCCACCATACTAGGGACCTTCTTACCACTCTGGAAAGGGGCATTACTTTGTCCAAGGATATCTGACGCCTGTCCCAGGCCGACAGAATGGCTCTTTGTAGATGACTAGCATGAAACTGGCTCCATCTGACACATGGAATGCAGGCAGTCATCAGTCCTAGGATCCTCATTGCATTTCTGATTGAGCAATGATTCCTTGGAAACTGAATAATCTCTTCTCAGTGACCTCTGCTTTTCTACAGGTAGGAATGAGGTTCTTATCAAGAATCCAGAGTAGCTCCCAGAAAGTTTTTCCTTTCCCCGGGATCTAGGTCTGATTTTTCCCAATTTATCAGCCAACCCAACTCCTGGAGGGTGGAAATGGATATCCTTACATGGTCTAGAAGCTCCTGACGAGACCCCCCCCCACCAAAAGGAAATCGTCGAGGTAAGGGACTATGATGATTCCCAAACGTCTTAAATGGGCTACTACGTCTGTTATCAGCTTTGTAAACACCCGAGGGGCTGAGGCCAGACCAAAGGGGAGACATCTGAATTGAAAATGGTGGATCTGATTTCCCACTTTTATAGCAAATCTCAAAAATTTTTGATCGATGGGATGGATGGGGACATGGTAGTACGCTTTCTGGAGGTCTAAGGTAGACATCACGACCCCTCTGTCTATCAGGGGAATGGTAGACCGAACTGATTCCATCTTGAATCGTTTATCTCACCCAGTGGTTTAACGGTTTTAGGTTTATTATTATACTCGTTTCCCCTGAGGGTTTCCTGATGGAAAAGACACTTGAGTAGTGTCCCTGGGACCTCTCTACCCGGGGAACCGGACTTATGGCCCCTATTTTTAAGAGTTTCTGTACTTCTAACCACATGGGTGAAGTACCAGACACTGGCTGGGGATTGGTAAGAATAAACCTCTCTGGGGGTAACTGGGCAAATTCGATTTTGTATCCTGAGGATACGGTCTTTAGAATCCAAGGATTCTGTGATATTTTTTGCCAGCCTCTGAGGAACGACATCAGACGACCCCCAACGTGTATGGCGTCATTGCTTCTCCGAGCAGGATGCTGAACAAAAGGGGGGTCCTCTGCCCCTGTTCCCCTTGGGGTAACTCCATCTGCCGGACTTTCCTTTACCCTTATAATCTGGCTTATGCGAGGGGCGGGCTCTCCGAAAGGGCTGGTACCTATGAGGCTTATCCTCGGGAAACCTCTTGTTTTTATCAGACGCTTTTTCTAAGATGTTGTCTAATACTGGCCCAAATACCCTATCTCCCGAAAAAGGAATGGAGTATAATTTATTCTTTGACTGGTTATCCCCAGACCAGGTTTTCAACCAGATAGCCCGTCTAGTTGCATTAGATAAGGCGCTGTTTCTGGCTGCCAATCTAACAGACTCTTCCGAAGTTTCGGCCATGAAACCTGTAGACATCTTAAGGAGGGGAAGGGATCTGAGAATATCTTCTCTAGGAGCTTTTGATGTTAACTGCTCCTCCAGATCTTCTACCCACAAACACATTGATCTGGCTACAGAGGTGGCAGCCATATTCGTTTTTATGATAGCCGTCGACGTCTCCCAGGCCCTTTTCAGAAGGCCATCCGCCTTTCTGTCCATGGGATCCTTCAGACTGGACGAGTCCTCAAAGGGGATTGAGGTTTTCTTGACCACCTTTGCAATGGGAACGTCAATCCTGGGAATCTCTTCCCAGGGCTTAATGCCCTCTGGCTCAAAGGGAAGGCGTAATCTAAAGTCTCGTGGAATTACAAGTCTTTTCTCTGCGTCCTCCCATTCTTCCAAGATCATGGAACGGATGTGGTTATTTACGGGGAAAACCCTGTGTCTCTGGGATCTTAACCCACCGAACATCTCATCCTGCACTGTATGCGATGGCTGGGTGTCTTCCACCTGCATAGTGTCTCTGACCGCTTTTAGCAGTTCGTCTGTGTCCGCCGCTGAGAAAAGATATCTCTTTCCCTCCTCCGGTGGATCTGAAGCTATATCTTCCTCCTCCTCCTCCTCAGAACCAAAGGGCTGTAACTCTTCCTCTGAGGATAGCTCCATCTCCCACCTCGGTCTTTTTGCCCGGGGACCCGGCTGAGACATCTGGGGGGAAACTAGACCCGAAATGGAGGCCCGAACCTCTTCTCTGATGATTGACCTCATATCCGAAAGGATGGTTGGTTGTTCATCCTTCACGATTTTAGCAGTGCAGCCTTTGCATAACTGTTTAAGCCATGCTTCAGGCTATCTGCAATTACATATCTTCATCTTCCCCCCGACTTTTTATCCTTCTTTACTGTCGTTGGTGGGTTAGTGGAGCCTTTATCCTAAGATAGGGGAACAGCACTGTGGAAATTAGGAGGCGACCTTTTGACTAATACTGGTGGGTTACCCTCTTCCCCCCCTAGATAGTCCTAGCCCCACTCACATGTACCATTGGTGGTTCAGATGAGGTCTCTTCCTTTCCTAAATCCTCCATTATGCAGTCTCCAGCACAGCAGGGAAGCCAGACACAGGCAAGCGCTTTTATACTTACCTGTCTGAAGTCTTCCCTGCCTTTTGCGTTCCATCCTGGAACGCACGCCGACTGCCGCTTTCAAATTTCGCGCTCTGCCTCGCGCGCACTCCCGTGACGTCACCAGAAGTGCCCGCACACTTGGCTGGAACCAGGTGCGGAGGCAGGCGCCAGAGCCGAGAGCCCTTGCCAGAGGGAAGCGGCTCCTGGGTCAGGAGCAGTGCTGCACTGACCAGGCTGAGGAACCCCCGTTAAGGGGGTGTCAGCCGCGGGCTGCTTCCCAGGAGGAAGGAGAAGTTTCTGAGCTGCCTGATCCCCTGAGCCCGCATGCAGGTACGCTCTTCTGCGCACCACACCTCTGTTCCTATCCTCACAGGGACAGGAAAAACACTGAGGGGTGGAGGGAGGGGAGGGCTTTTAACCTCTGTTTCCTGTCCCTGTAAGGATAAGAAGGACGTCCTCCATGGTGCTGTCAGGGGGACGTCCTGGAAAGTATGCTATTTGCATACTTCCGGCCGCATTCTGACTAGACGTGTCTGGCCTTGCTCAATACACTTACGAGATCGTGCATGTCTAGTTGGCACATGACTGCATGTATGCAAATCAGATACTTGCAGTCACGTGCCTGCTGCTTCTGGTGCTGGCACCAAAGAATCCTCATAGTGCGGAGTGAGGATTCACAAGTCTGCAGTCACAAAGTGGCTGCTCGTACTTCAGATGAATGGATCGCTTTAGCAGGAAAGAATTATCGTCTGCCCTATTAAACAGGTGATTTGCTGCCGATAACATGAGGCAATTTGGGGACAGAACGATAATATTAGCCATTGTATGCAGACTGTTTAAAGAGTGAGTAGATGAGCGTCAATGACTTCAATATAATAGATTGATACTTGTTTGATAGCCTGAATTCAGCACCATTATAGCGCAGTTTCCTATCATGTAATTTCCAGGAAGTGGGGAAAAATATAATGGGCCTGATCTATCATTAGCGCATTTTTTCTTTGTCTTGTAGTATTTGTTCACATTTTGTGCCAAATTCTTCAAACTGGTGCACATGGTTAATGAAATTTGTGCAAATTCAACAATGCTCTTTATTCTTGTCTTTAACCTTTTTGTGACTTTTTGGCTCAAACAGCCACGTTTGCCAAAATCTCAAAATTTTCAGAAGTTTTTCAAGCGTACATAAGAAAACTGGAGAAAACATTTGCAATTTTAAAAAGTTGCAATTGATAAATCATCGGAAAACATCTACAACCTTAAATCCCAGCCACAAAGACAAACATAAGATAAAAACAGGCAAAGGCATAGAAAATAGACAAATCATTAAGACAAATAAGGCAGAAATGAAAAACAGGCAAAAAACAGACAAAAAGAAGCACAAATGCAATAATAAATATGGCAATATGATTTATTTTATACAAACTTGGAGGAACTTCACACCAGTAGGCACAAAATATGCTTTAGTGATATTACAAAATTAGGATTATTTTACATGAAGTGTAAAATATTTGCTTGACGAAAGATGACCAAAAACAAAGTTTTAGGTTATGTACACTTCATAAGGCTGTATGAAAACATAATTACATAAATATGTATTAGATGTACAGTACTGTGAAAAAGTTTTAGGCATGTCTGGAAAAAATGCTAAAATGTAAAAGCATTCAAAAAGATATCTTAATTGTTTATTTTTATCAATTAACAAAATGCAAAGTGAATGAACACAAGAAAAATGTAAATCAAATCAAAATTTGGTCTGGCCACTCTTAGACTTCAAAGCAACATCAGTTCCTTTAGGTACACTTGCACACAATTTTTGAAGGAACTCGGCAGGGAGGTTGTTCCAATTTGAAGAACAAAGCAGAGATCTTCTGTGGATGTAGGTTGGCACAAATCCTTTGGTCTCTTCATGTATCAGACCCATTGATGTTGAGATGAGGGCTTTGTGGGGGCCATATCATCACTTTCAGGACTCTTTCTTATTTACATTGAATATAGTTCTTAAACGGGTTGTCCAGGCTATTCACTCTATGTGACTGCAGACTAGTGAATCCTCACATTGCGAACAGCACACACTGTGAGGATTCTCCAATGCCAGCGGTGAGACCAAATGGTCATGTGACCACAAGTATACCATATGAATACTCCCAGCCTCATTCCGACTAGACGTGCATGGCCTCCCTCAATTCACTTGAATTTATTGCACGTTAGTCAGAATGTGTCTGGAAGTACAGTCGTGTCTGAAAGTGTTGTCACCTTTGAAATTGTTCCAGAAAATGAAGTATCTCTCTCTAATTATTGCAATTACACATGTTTTGTTATACACATGTTTATTTTCTTTGTGTGTATCAGAAAAACACAAAAACAGAAAAACTGGCATATTTGGCATAATCTCACACAAAACCCCCAAAATGGGTCGGACAAAATTGTTGGCACCCACACCTTAATATTTGTTTGCACACCTTTAGAAGAAATAACTGCAATTAATCGCTTCCTATAACCAACAAGCTGCTTACATCTCTCAACTGGGATTCTGGACCACTCTTCTTTTATAAACTGCTCCAGATCTCTCCCAACAGCAATTTTAAGATCTCTCCACAGGTGTTCAACGGGATTTAGATCCGGACTCATTGCTGACCACTTCAGAACAATCCAGTGCTTTGTTTCCATCCATTTCTGGGTGCTTCTTGATGTATGTTTGGGGTCATTATCCTGCTGAAACACTTTTCCTGATGAAGCTGTAATCTACAGCGATACACATGCAGTGTCTGGGCTATATGAGCCATGGGCCTCTATGGGTGGCGTGTTTTCTGTTGCTTAGAATACTTTGGTTAGCACAGGGCACCTTATCTAGCACTAGGCACTTTAGCTATTACAGCTTTGGCTAGGAATATTCTATGAGCGATTTCATATGTGGCTATAATAACCTTATAAGCATCTCTATATACCAGCTATAGACTTTTCCTGTGTCTACTTATTGTTGGATAACTGGATACATTTGGCTACAGTTATTTGAGATTACCATTAATTATTATATTATTAGAGATTTAGAGAGGATAAGAATGGTGCCAATTAAATCCACGCTCCTCCACACATGGATAAGGAATCAAAGGTTCAATTAAAGTTCATCTTTTATTTAAGGCTAAAAAACTACGCGTTTCATGGATGTCCTGTCCACTTCCTCAGGTGTATAGCCAACCATACCTGCTACAGACTTTTCCTGTGTCTATTTATTGTTGGATAACTGGATACATTTGGCTACAGTTATTTGAGATTACCGGTAATTATTATATTATTTGAGATTTATTACATTGGTTTACATATTGCATCTTATAGTATATTTCAATCACTGTAGCTCATCTCCAGTATGCCTTGGTTTCACTGGTGTGGGATCTAGAATACTATTTCTTTATCTTTTAGGATTATTGGGGTATTATATGGTGTCCTCTATATGCATTATGTATGGCATGGCATTATACATGGCCTATACTAATTCTATGTACCATTGCTAGCATTATTTATAAAAGATGGTGTATTATGCGGTTATGTCTACCTTTTGGTATGTCACCTTGGCCCATGTTTGCACCTGTTTATGTGCGGTTCAGGTTGTTTCATTGACATTTTATATATTTTTATGCTTGTACAACAATAAAAGTTGTTTTTATTTAGGTGTGCGCATCATTAGTGTATTTATTTTTTCTCCTCATGTCATATGTTCTTTGATACACAATGCAGCACCCTGTAGTGGTTATTTACACTGTGCACCCATTTTTGTATGTTATTGTTCTGCTAGAAGACCCATAACCTAGGACATTGGGCACTAGATTGTGACCAAAAATCCTTTGGTAATCTTCAGATTTCATAATGCCTTGCACATAGTAAAGGCACCCAGTGCCAGAGGCAGCAAAAAAATCCCAACACATCTTTGAACCTCCACCATATTTGACTGTAAGTACTGTGTTCTTTTCTTTGTAGGCCTCATTCCATTTTCAGTAAACAGTAGAATGATGTGCTTTACCAATAAAGCTCTTTCTTGGTCTCATCTATCCACAAGATGCTTTCCCAGAAGGATTTTGACTTACATAGATTTTGGAAAACGACAGTCTAGCTTTTTTATGTTTCTGTGTCAGCAGTGTGGTCCTCTTGGGTCTCCTGCCATAGCAATTAATTTCATTCAAATGTCAATGGATAGATTGCGCTGACACTGATGCAATCACTGATGCAATGAGAGGAGACTTAATAGCTGTCTACAAATATGTCAAGGGCTGTCACATTGTAGAAGGATCATCTTTATTCTCATTTGCACAAGGAAAGACTAGAAGCAATGGGATGAAACTAAATGGGAGGAGACACAGATTAGATATTAGAAAAAACTTTTTGACAGTTAGGGTGATTAATGAGTGGAACAGGCTGCCACGAGAGGTGGTGAGTTCCCCTTCAATGGACGTCTTCAAACAGAGGCTGGACAGATATCTGTCTGAGATGATCTAGTGAATCCTGCTTTGAGCAGGGGGTTGGACCAGATGACCCAGGAGGTCCCTTCCAACTCTACCATTCTATGATTCTATGATGCACCCTGAGCCTGCAGGACAGCTTGAATTTCTTTGGAACTTGATTGGGGCTGCTTATCCACCATCCAGACTATCCTGCTTTGAAACCTTTCATCAATTTTTCTCTGCCATCCAGCTCATAGCTACAGTGCCATGGGTTGTAAACTTCTTGATTATGTTGCACATCATGGACAAAAGAACATCAAGATCTCTGGAGATGGACTTGTAACCTTGAGATTGTTGATATTTTCAATAATTTGGTTCTGAAGTTCTCAGACAGTTCTCTTCTCTTTTTGTTCTCTTTGTTTAGTGTGGCACACACAGACACACAATGCAAAGATTGAGTCAACTTTTCCCCCGTTTATCTGGTTTCAGATGTGATTTTCATATTGTCCACACCTGTTACTTGCCACGGGTGAGTTTGAACGAGCATCACATGCTTGAAATAAAGTTGTTTACGCACAATTTTGGAAAGGTGCCAACAATTTTGTCCTGCCCATTTATGTGGTTTTGTGTGAAGTTATGTCTAGTAACGAGCGAGCATGCTCGCAACTGCTCGGTACTCGCCCGAGCATCTCACTGCTCGAGATGCTCGGAGCTCACCGAGTATTTCCGGGGTTGCTCGGTGGGAGCTTGGTTCCCCTCCCTGCATGTTTGGTGCTCTTTAGAGAGCCAATGAACATGCAGGGATTGTCTTCCACACACTGTAATGCAGCAGCCATGTTGGTTGTGGCATTACAGTGATTGGCTGGCCACACAGCGTCATCAGGTTTATATCAGACCTGGCGCCGCCATGCTCGTCACAGTCTACTCCGGAATCAGGCAGTGTAGGGAGACGTGCTGCTGAGCTAGGGAGAGATTTGCTTGTTTCTTAGTTAGTGTAGGTATACCACAATATATTATACACATATCCATCTCAACTAAAAGTCCTTCTGAGAACTAATCCAGCTGTATAGATATCAGTGCTAGGCAGGCAGGCAGTGTGTGTGGCAGACTGCAGTGCATATAGTAAGAGGGTCCATTCCAGTTCTGTCTGCTGCTGGTGCTTTTACAGATATTTCTAGAAATAGCCCCAGGTATCAGGGGCCAGGAATAATTTTTTGGGGGATCTTAATCCTGATTATTTGCTTAAAAAGCAATCCAGTGAACACAGTTTTAATGCTCCATTTGCTTGTTGGCACTGCAGAACACAGCCAGATCCTTTCCATATTACAATGCTAAAAATCCATCTATTTAAAACTGTGGTTTGTCCGTCACATGGATCACATAAGTGCGCTCAAAATTCAGCCATTTCTGGCCTCCATTTAAATTTTGTTGCAGTATGTTAGCAAAGTTATTGACACCAGTTCGCTGTTAAAAATAGTTACCTACAGACGAGCTATTTAAAACTGTGGTTTTCTGTCACACGTATCACATATCACTGCGGTTCAAATCCAGCCATTTGTAGTGAACGTGGAAAATATTAAAAATGGGCAAGTCGCATGGCAAGGGATGGGGAAGTGGACGTGATGGTGATGACTGTGCATGCAGTGGACGAGGCCGTGGACTAGCTGAAATTGTGCCACAACAAACACCCACATCTTCTCGCTCGACCTTCCTGTCCCAATTAATAGGGGACCGCAGAGCACCACTATTGAACACAGAGCAGTGTGAAAAGCTTATTGGTTGGATAGCAGATAATGCTTCCAGTCACTTAGCCACCACCACCACCCTGTTTTCCACATGGTCAAGTCTCAGTAGCCTTGAGTCTGGACCGCATATTCCTTAGCCTGATCCTCCTTCCTCCCACCATGCGAGTGCCCGGAGACAACTGATCCCACACTTGGACACTCAGAAGAACTGTTCACTTTTCCATTTATAGATTGGGGCCTCTCGCCCAATCCACTTGAAGCGGGGAAAGAGGAGATTGCATGTAGCGATGCCTAAATATTTGAGCAGCCACGGTCGAACGAAGGCAACGGTGGGAAACTGTCACAAGATGTGGACAATGATGAGACACAATTGCCAGAAAGTCAGGAGGAGGACCAGGGTGCGGAAGTGGAAGACGAGGTGGTGAATGATATACTAACAGACCCAACCTGGCAGGGGGACATACAGAGTGAGGACAGCAGCACACAGGGGGAGGGAGGCGTAGCAGCACAACAGGCAGGAAGAAGCAGCGTGGTGACCACAGACAGAAGGCAGGCAACCATTCCCTGTAACACCAACACGACCGAAGTTGCCAGTACAACTGTTAGGTCTTCCCGAGTGTTTTTTTTTTTTTAAAGACTCTGCCGATAACCACAAAAAGGCTATTTGCACCACCTGCCATCAGCAGGGGTGGCAAAACTAGCAGCCTGACCACCACCAGCATGATCAGGCACATGGCAACAAAGCACCCGACTTTGTGGACCGAACCCCAGGGTCTGGGAACAGTGTCTACGGGTGGCACCACTGCTTCTTCAGCTGTTGTGTATGCACGCCAATCCCCTGTCCATGGCGCATGCAAAGATGCCTCCTGCCCTGCATCTGTCGTTGCACACTCTCAACTAGCACCATCAGCACGCACGTCCACGTCCTTGTCCCAGCGCAGCGTTCAGTTGTCCCTACCCCAGTCCTTGGAATGCAAGCGCAAATACACAGCCAACGCACCACAGGCCAAACTGCTAAATTCACACATTTCGCGTCTGCTTGCACTCGAAATGTTACCTTTTAGGCTCGTGGAGACGGAAGCTTACCGCAACCTGATGGCGGCAGCCGTCCCTCAGTACTCAGTCCCCAGCCGCCAGTACACTGTGTGCAGAATTATTAGGCAAGTTGTATTTTAGAGGATTATTTTTATTATTGATCAACATCTATGTTCTCAGTCAACCCAAAAGACTCAAATATCCAAGCTTAATATTTTTGGAAGTTGGAGTGGGTTTTTTTTTTGATTTGGCTATCTTAGGAGGATATCTGTTTGTGCAGGTAACTATTACTGTGCCGAATTATTAGGCAACTTAATAAAAACCAAATATAATTCCATCTCACGTGTTTATTTTCACCAGGTAAACCAACATCAGTGCACAAACTTTAGAGATAAACGTTTCTGACATGCAAAAACAAAAAACAAAAAAATTAGTGATCAATATAGCCACCTTACTTTATGATAACACTCAACAGCCTTCCATCCATGGATTCTGTCAGTTGCTTGATCTGTTTTCGATCAACATTGCGTGTAGCAGCCATCACAGCATCCTAGACACTGTTCCGAGAGGTGTACTGTTTTCCCTCCCTGTAGATCTCACATTTTATGATGGACCACAGGTTCTCTATGGGGTTCAGATCAGGTGAACAAGGGGGCCATGTCATTATTTTTTCTTCTTTTAGACCTTCACTGGCCAGCCACGCTGTGGAGTAGTTGGATGCATGTGATGGAGCATTGTCCTGCATGAAAATCATGTTTTTCTTGAACGATACTGACTTCTTCCTGTACCACTGCTTGAAGAAGTTGTCTTCCAAAAACTGGCAGTAGGTATGGGAGTTGAGCTTCACTCCATCCTCAACCCGAAAAGGTTCAACAAGTTCATCTTTGATGATACCAGCCCATACCAGTACCCCACCTCCACCTTGCTGGCGCCTGAGTCGGAGTGGAGCTCTCTGCCCTTTACTGATCCAACTTCTGGCCCATTCATCTGGCCCATCAAGAGTCACTCATTTCATCAGTCCATAAAACCTTTGAAAAATCAGTCTTAAGATATTTCTTGGCGCATTCTTGACGTTTTATCTTATGTTTCTTGTTCAAAGGTGGTCGTTTTTCAGCCTTCCTTACCTTGGCCATGTCCCTGAGTATCGCACACCTTGTGCTTTTTGATACTTCAGTAACGTTGCAGCTCTGAAATATGGCAAAACTGGTGGCGAATGGCATCTTGGCAGCTTCACGCTTGATTTTCCTCAGTTCGTGGGCAGTTATTTTGCGCCTATTTTGGCCAACACGCTTCTTGCGACCCTGTTGGCTATTTGCCATGAAATGCTTGATTGTTTGGTGATCACGCTTCAAAAGTTTGGAAATTTCAAGACTGCTGCATCCCTCTGCAAGACATCTCACAATTTTGGACTTTTCAGATCCCGTCAAATCTCTCTTCTGACCCATTTTGCCAAAGGAAAGGAAGTTGCCTAATAATTAAGCACACCTTATATAGGGTGTTGATGTCATTAGTCAACACCCCTCCTCATTACAGAGATGCACATCACCAGATTTACTTAATTGGTAATTGGCTCTCAAGCCTATGCAGCTTGGAGTAGGACAACATGTATAAAAAAGTATCATGTGATCAAAATACTCATTTGCCTAATAATTCGGCACACAGTGTATTTCTCCCAGTGTGCCATCCCCGCATTGCACAAGCACGTGTCCCACAACACTAGCCGTGCCCTCAACAATGCAGTTACTGGGAAAGTCCACCTAACCACGGACACGTGGATAAGTGCTTGTGGGCAGGGATGTTACATCTCACTGACGGCACACTGGGTTAACTTAGTGGAAGCCGGGACCCGGTCGCACCTTGGGACAGAACATGTCCTCCCGATGCCGAGGATTGCGGGCCCTAGGTCATTCAGGGTTGCCCCCACATTCTACAGCTCCTGCACCTCATCCTCTTCCTCCTCCTCCTCCTCTTCAGCCTCCATCTCCGAAATGACCACATCAGTCACAAGCTGGATGCACTGCAGTAGTGCCTCAGCCAAGCGGCAACAGGCTTTACTGAAGCTAATATGTTTAGGTGGAAAAACACACAATGTTGAAGAATTGTGGACAGCTCTGAAAGAGCAGGCAGATCTGTGGCTGACACCGCTGAACCTACAGCCATGCATGGTCGTGTGTGACAATGGCCGGAACCTGGTGGCGGGTCTGAGGCGAGGCAAGCTCACACACATACCATGCCTGGCACATGTGCTTAACCTTGTGGTTCAGTGGTTTCTCAAAACCTACCCGGAGCGGCCGGATCTTCTTATCAAAGTATACCGCCTGTGTACCCATTTTAGAAAGTCACCTACAGCTTCCGCCGCCCTTGCCGTGTTTCAGCAGCGTTTGCAGCTTCCGAATCACCGATTGGTGTGTGATGCCCCCATGCATTGGAACTCTAAATTACAGATGTTGGGAAGGATTTGTGAGCAGAAGAGGGCCGTTGTTGACTACCAGCATCAACAAGGCCATCAGTATTCAGTTCAGACTCCACACATAAGACCTCAGGAGTGGACATGGATGTCAGACATATGTACCATCCTCCAAAACTTTGAGGACTCCACCAAGATGGTGAGCGGCGATGACGCCATAATTAGCGTCACCATCCCATCTCTCTGTCTTCTGAAACACTCTCTTCTCACAATCAAAGAGGATGCATTGCAGGGGGAGCACGATGAGATGAAGCAAGGAACCATACCAGGTGATTACACAGCCCAGCCTCATCTCAACCCA
Organism: Phyllobates terribilis; assembly: GCF_046119375.1. Lineage (NCBI taxonomy): Eukaryota > Metazoa > Chordata > Amphibia > Anura > Dendrobatidae > Phyllobates > Phyllobates terribilis. Next base: position 900,626,060 of record NW_027362761.1, on the reverse strand, counting down.
ACGTGGATTGGGTGACAATGAGGAAGAGGAGGAGGAGGAAGAACAGGAGCTAATTTCATGCGCTATAGACAGTACTACCTGCACAAGTGTCATACCATCTGTACAGCGTGGATGGCCTGAGGACAGGGAGGAGGAGGAGAGCATGATCAGTCATCCTCTTGGTGAGGACACGGAAGTCTTGCCTGTTAGCAGTCTGGCACGCATGGCTGAGTTTGTTACTCTGCCTTTCCCGTGACCATCGCGTTCTCAAAATTTTGGGTGACAGTTATTACTGGTTGGTGACACTTCTAGACCCACTCTACAAGGAGACCTTTCTATCTTTTATTCCCGAGGCAGACAGGTCTACTAAAATGGGGCAGTACCAGAAGGCCCTTGTTGCGGAATTATTAAAAAATTCCCATCTGAAAACGCTGGCGGCAGAGGTTACAGTTCGTTGTACAACCAAGGAGTACAAGAGAGAGAGACACAACTTCAATCCAGCAGAGGCAGGGGAACACTGTCATAGTTCTGGGACAGTTTTCTCAGACCCTCCCATCTTACAGGCCCTGAGGCGCTTGGTACTCTCACAAGGAATGCAAAGTTTGGGAAGATGGTGAGAGAGTACCTTGCCAAAAGTACCAACGTCCTCCGTGATTCCTCTGTGCCTTATAATTATTGGGTATCCAAGCTGGACACGTGGCATGAAATGTATCTATGCCTTGGAGGTCCTGGCCTGCCCAGCCGCTAGCATTTTATCAGAGCGGGTTTTTAGTGACACTGGTGGAATTATAACTGATAAGCGCATCCGCCTGTCAACTGAAAATGCTGACAGACTGACTCTTATAAAAATTTGCAAGGGCTGGATTGGGCCAGACTTCTCAACACCACCGAATGATAGTGTAACAAACTTTTTTTGGGAGGTCTATTCCCATGCACCTCTTCACACCAACACATGGATTTACGCTTCCTGATTTTGTCTATTTGCTCTTGTTCTCCTTCGCCTCATCCTCCATCACCATATCATTCACCACCATATCACCTCCTCTATGTGTCTTGCAAGGGGCATTGTAGTTCCTCCAAATTTTTAGCAGCCGTTGCTTCACTGCATAGGCAAACACTATGGGAGACCCACTTCCTAAAAATGGGAACATTTTTTCATGAGGCCCGCTACGTCTCTTCCAAGGGATATTGGAGTGCTTCTAAATTTTTTGGCAGCTTTCGCATTCACTGCATAGGAAAACACTATGGGTGACCCACTTCTGAATAATGGGAGCATTGTTTTTAGGAGGCTCTCTGACCACTACGTGTCTTGCAAGGGGCATTGGAGTTACTCCAAATTTTTGGCAGCTTTTGCATTCACTGCATAGGCAAACACTATGGGAGAGCTACTTCCTAATAGGAACATTTTTTCATGAGGCCCTCTACGTCTCTTCCAAGGGGCATTGGAGTGCCTCCAAATTTTTGGCAGCCGTTCTACTCACTGCATACCCTATAACTGTATAGCAGAACCGCTCCTTTTGTAATGGGGACATGTCATTACTGAGGCCCACCTCTGTGTCTTTAAATTGGTATTCGGGTTTTTCCCTAATTTAGGCAGCCGTTGAACTCATTGCATACCCTATAACTGTATAGCAGAACCGCTTTTTTATAATGGGAACATGTCGTTACTGTGGCCCTGCTCTATGTGTCTTTAAATAGGTAGTGAGGTTGTTCCCAAATGTTGTCAGGCCTTGCAGTCACAGCATCGGCATTACCACTATAGTAGACCCGCTCCTTTTTAATGGGAACATTTTTTTTTTTACTGAGACCCCCCTCTATGTCTCTTCAAAGGGGTATTGGGTTACGTGCGTCCAAATTTTTGGCAGCCCTTGCAGTCACTGCATACACAATAACAGTATAGGAGACCCACTCATTAATAATGGGAACAACAAAGCATAGCCAGCTGATGGCTCTCTAACAATAGCGAGGGCCGACTGCTGGCCCTTTAAAAATAGTAAGGGCCGCCTGTTGCCCCTATAAAAATAGGCTTTGTGACTTTCAGAGTCCCTCCATCATAAATGAAACAGGATGTGTCTGATGATGTGTCTCACATCACATGGCCAGATAAGGTTGTAATATGTTAAAATGATATTTCCCTGTGAATGCATTTGTCTTAAAAAAATGAACGTAAAAAAAACAGCACAGTAGGATCTTTCTTTAGTATAAAAACCAGAGTCGCCAATGTAACCTCAATGTAATCACATTGTTCAGCTCCTGCACCTCCTCCAGTTTGGCCTCCATCTCCGAAATGACCACATCAGTCACAAGCTGAAAGTACTGCAGCACTGCCTTGGCCAAGCGGCAACAGGCTGTGCTGAAGAGAACATGCTTAATGCTGCGCTTAGGTGACAAACCGCCCACTGCTGCAGAGTTGTTGAAAGCTGTAACACAGCAGCCTTATCTGTGGCTCTCACCGATGAACATACAGCCAGGCATGGTCGTGTGTGACAATGGGCGGAAATGGGAGAAATGACAACCGGAGTAGATGCGGTTTCCCTCTATGCCAGTCCTTTCACCCAGCTAAAGAATATGGCTGTGGTGAAATACAATTCCCACTGAGAAGCAGTTTCAGACTGAAAAACATTGGGCCCACCAGAGGATTTGATTATGAGGGCCCACCTTTCTCCCCCACTCAAGAGCCACATAGCAGCTGCAAAGTTTGCACTATCATCATGATCTCTCCTGATGGAAATGCCAGGACCCACCCGAGGATTCTCTGGTGGGACCGTCCAACCCTGCCGAGAAGGTTCCCGGACACTCTATGGCTGCTTTTTTACTGTGGATTGGACGTGTTTATGTATGTTATTTCTCAAACCGCATTGCCGATCAGGCCATTGCCCAACTCTGTAGTCATGAAATTAAAGGCGCAAAGAAAGATGTTTGTGTGTCGAAGCACCACCAAGAAGTGTGAGCTGATGTTGGATGGGCTGCCATTGCTTATGCAAGAAGATGCATTAGAGGACTTCCTGGGAGAAATGACAGCTGGAGTAGATACGATTTCCCACGTCCTTTCACTGAGCTAAAGAATATGCCTGTGGTGAAATACAACTCTCACCGACGAGCTGTGAACTGGCTCCGTACCTTCCCTGGCCACATTCACTTGCCCACGTGTTTGTGGTTAGGTGGTCCTTCCCAGCTAGTGCACTGGGGAGGGCACGGGTAATGTTGTAGGACCCATGCTTGTGGAAGGTGGAGACGACACTGGGAGAAATAGTGGCGGCTGGGGACCGAGTATGGACACCCAGCCGCCGGCATGAGGTTGTGAAAAACTTCCGCCTCCACGAGCCTAAAAGGCCACATTTAAAGTGCAAGCAGCTGTCAAAAATTTGGCAGTATAGTATTGCAGCCTGTGAGTGGGTGGGTGGCTGCATACTTGCGCTTGCATTCCAAGGAATGGAGTAGGGATAACTGAACGCTGCGGTGGGACAAGGACGTGGACGGTGTTTGTTGCAAGTCTGCAAATGACAGGTGCATGGCGGGAGGCATCTTCGCATGGGCCAAGGTTCACTTATGATGGGCACATTTTTAGGCAGTGACCTGGGAGTCAGATGCTTCCAGGGGTCCTCCCCATGCTGTTCCCATGTCTTTTCAGCACTGTATGCATGTGTCTGATGTGTCACACACCACATGGCCAGAAAAGGTTGTAAAATGTTAAAATGACATTTCCCGGTGAATGCATTTGTCTTGTTTGAAAGCAATGCAAAAGTGCAAAACCCCATCAAAAACGCTACGTGTGAACATAGGCCAAGGTGTGGAGGAGCATTTTTGTTTTTGGTTATTTATTTTGCCTTATACACAAGTCTTTACCCTGGAAAGGATTTTCCTTAACATTTTTCCCAGGAAAATCCATTTTGGTTTCGTTTTTGTATGTTTTATTGTGAGTCCGTAAAAGTGGCGTAATACTCTGACAACATTGTTCACAGCAGTGACCTGGGAGTCAGAAATGCTTCCAGGGGTCTTCCCCATGCTGTCCCCATGTCATTTGAGCACTGTTCCCATCACTTTCCGCAATTTCAAGTCCCTCTGCAGACCGCCGGGGAGGCCTCTGGAAAAATGCTTGAGTTTCCCATAGACTTACATTGGGCTCGTTACTCAGACCGAGCACCCGAGTATTCCAATTTGCTCGACCCGAGCAACGAGCACCCGAGCATTTTAGTGCTCGCCCATCACTAGTTATGTCCAATTTGCCTTTTTTTCTCAGTTTTTTTGTGTTGTTCAATGCACACAAAGGAAATAATCATGTATAACAAAACGTGTAATTGCAATAATTTTCTGGGGAAAATACTTCATTTTCTGGAATGAATTCAAGGGTGTCAACACTTTCGGCCATGACTGTGTGTATATCTCATATTTGTGGTCACTAGTGTTGAGCCACCCCCGTAGTGTTCGAGTTCGGTTCGGTTCGTCGAACACCCGTGTGTTCGCCGAACTGTTCGTCGAACACCTTCGAACACCGTTAAAACCAATGGCAGGCAAACAAAAACACATAGAAACACATAGAAAACACCTTCAAAGGTGTCCAAAAGCTGACAAACTGCTCAGAAGACACAACTAACACATGGAAAAGTGACAAGTACATATAGTCATGCGAAAAGAAAAGAGGTGGAGGAGTAAAAGGAGGGGGAGACACAGATATAGGCATGTCATGCCCTTCTAAAATCCAAAAAGTGAGAAGCCGAGACGGCCAGTCCGCTCCTGCCCGTGCCACCTCCGTGTCGCCGGGTTTGTGCCAGAGCCGCGGTGAACCCTGACGGCCAGCCCCCCTCTCCCAATACTGGTGCCTGTCCGCTGGTGGGTCGAGAGAGCCCCCCTGTGGTGGAGGCAGCTCTAAGCTTTTTAATTTAAATTGTCCCTCTAATTTGAATGAATACACTTTAAATCCATTTACAAGGATCTATTGGAGGGCAAGTCTCATGCCAGCAGCCGCGTAATTCCAGCTCCAGTAGCGTCCACTAAAGCTGCTGCAGTTAAAAAGCTTTTATAAGGATCGAGCTCGGCTGTCCACCGCAAGGCATCCTAGTGCCAGTCCCAGCCCCTATGCCTTGGGGTGCCTCCTGATGCTCTTCACTAAGTATCCCGTGGTCCCGAAGCATTTCCTTTGAAAAAATTGTGTCCAAACTACAGGTGGTGTAGCTTGCTTAACAGCCGGGATAATCCGCTGACTAGCAGACACTGCTACTAGGCACAAAGTATTTCCTGGGCTAGATGCAGTTAAAAATTTGTAAGTAGATACTCTCGTTGGATGCTGAGAAAGCATTCCATAGAGTCTCCTGGCACGCCATATATGATTCTCTTAAAAAGCTTGGGGTAGGGGTCTAGGGGACCCTTTTATAGCCAAAATCACGGCCCTGTATCACAGTACGTCACCTAGGCTGAAGATAAATGGAACTGTAGCACCGAGGGCTCGGTTGCTACAGACGTATTGCACCTCACCCAGAGGTGTGATATCTCACTCTCAGATAAGGATGGAGTGTGGATCAGGACCCGACACCTGCATGCATTACACCACATTGCCGTGGGGCAGGGCGACCAATATGCCCCTGAGATCGGCACGACAGTCCCTGTCCCTGGCTGGAGTGGGGGGAGGGAACACTGAGGAAGGGGAACCCTGCAGTGCAGGAGCAGGGAGGAAGCAGTTCCTGGGTGCATTGAGAAGGGAGTATAAAAGGTGGGCACCATCTTAGTTCAGTGCAGAGAAGTCTGAGCAGAAGTGGCAGGGAGCAGGGGCTCTGCATGAGCTCTGCTCCGGAGGCGGGCCTAGTAACAGAGGCCCAGGCCTGCAAGAGGGAGAAGGAAGGAAGAGGAGCGGAGAAGGCTCCAGGAACGAGGAATGAAGGGATCCCAGGGGTGCGGACGGGCGAGTCGCCACCGCACGCCCGAATCCACCTGCGTGGAGGGGTCAGGCCAAAGGGGGAGACCGGTCCCCGAACTAGTGGAGGCAGGAAACGACCCTCAGCTAGAAACCGGAGGCTCTGACATTTTATGTGGCGCAGCCCCTTGCTCCACCCGCTAGGAAGGCACCACATAGGGTCAGGGAAACTGGCGCCAAGTTTACCAAGAGGAGGCACGAGGCAGCCGGACAGAAGTGTTGGTAAGAAAGGCCAGACAAAGGACACACAAAGGGGGTCCTGTGAAGCGCTCCAAAGTTATCTGGGAGTTGTCTGAGCCCCTCACCTGGTGAGCACAGTACGACGTGGGCAGCCGTTACCTGCAGACGTGGTCTGGATAATAAGAACTGTGAGTAAAGGCCCTGAACTGCATCACTGACTCCGTGTCGTTACTGCTGCTGCCCTGCACCATCACCCCCATCCTCCGCATACACTGCCCTGAGGCTATACTCCTCCCGTGGGGAGTTATGCTACGCTCTGCTGCACCCACAACACCAGCCTTAGCGGTCTGCCCTGTAGCGGCGGTTCACTCTGACCGCAATCCACGGGTGGCGTAGTCGGACATTTAAACATCAAAACCACATAAATAGTTCCGCCACTGGTTTGACCGCCCTGAGCCACGGAACCGGATCGCCGCCACGAAGACTACAACCACCAGCATCCACCAAAAAGGGTCCGGCTCCGGGTGTCCCAAGGCCCAGGGGGTGCGTCAGAACATTTTCATCACCTTTCACAATCACCAATGGGACAAGGCAGGGATGTCCTCTGTCCCCTCTCTTATACATCCTAGTGACGGAGCACCTGCTCTCATCAATTCGCCATAACCCCAATATTAGGTGGATTGAGGTGGGAGGCACCGAGTACAAGTGCTCTCTATTTGCTGATGATGTCCTAGTATATATCACTCAATCACATATATCCATCCCTGCTGTTATGGCTGAAATAGATCACTTTGTTACATGGTAAAATTTTAAAATCAATGCAGCGAAGTCTGAGGCCCTCGATGTCTCCCTCCCTAAATCCATATGGGATTCCATCCAGTCCAACTTTCCCTTTGCCTGGCCCTCACAGGGTATCAAATACTTAGGAATTCCTATTCATAGAGACCTCTCCCATCTATGTTATCTTAATTTTGGGCCCTTTATTGAACAATTCCATACAGACCACGGTTGGCAAGTTAGAACTGTAAGATTCACTACGTGAACCACTGGTGTTTTGTGGAAAAGCACATGTACACCGCGTTCCAAATTATTATGCAAAAAGTGTTTAGGAGTGATAAGGGAAGAATTTGTTTGTTTGTCAGTTAAACTCATTGATGGTGATGTGTGTCAGGGCTCTTTATATCACTGTAAGCAATTGCAGACACCTGTGCTAATTAGTTTGGCAGGTGTGTCCAATGAAAGGCAAGACTACTTAAGAAGGCTCTCTCACATTATTAAGCAGCCTACATTTTCTGCCAAAATGGGAAAGAAAAAGGATGTGTCGGCTGCTGAGAAGCAACAAATTGTGGAGTGTTTAGGTCAAGGCATGACTACAATCAACATTGTGCGATGATCAGGATGAAGTGTCTTGGCAATCAAGAAGTATGTAGCTGATTCACAGTACACACGTGTGCGTGCTGATAAGGGCAAATTGAGGACTCTTTCCTACAGGCAATTACGTCAGGTTGAAAGAGCAGCGGCAAAAAAGCCTTGTCATAGCAGCAGACAAGTTTTTGAAGCTGCTTGTGCCTCCAACGTCCCCCGAACAACAAGATGCAGGGTCCTTCAGAGGTTTGCAGCTGTGCATACGCCATCCTGTCGACCTCCTCTATCCACTTCACACAAGCAGAAACGGCTCCAGTGGGCCAAACATTACATGAAGACTGATTTCAAAACTGTTTTGTTCACGGATGAGTGCCATGCAGCGCTCGATGGTCCAGATGAATGGAGTGGAGGATGGCTGGTTGATGGACACCCCACGCAAACACGGCTACAGCGCCAACAAGGAGGAGGTGGAGTAATGTTTTGGGCTGGAATCATGGGGAGAGAGATTGTCGGCCCCTTTAGGATCCCTGAAGGCGCTAAAGATGAACTCCATAATGTATGTGGATTTTCTCAAACAGCACTTCCTGCCATGGTTCAAGAAGAAGAACCGTGTATTTCACAGCAAGATCATTTTTCTGCATGATAATGCACCATCTCATGCTGCACATAAAACATCTGCATCTCTGGCTGATATGGGCATAAAAGGGGACAAACTTATGGTGTGACCCCCATGCTCCCCTGACCTCTACCCCATTCAGAACCTTTGGAGCATCATTAAAAGGAGTGTCTATGATGGGAGGCAGTTCACATCTAAGCAACAGCTCTGGGAGGGTATTCTGTCCTCATGCAAAACAATTGAAGCAGAAACCATCCAAAACCTGACAAATTCAATGGACGAGAGAGTTCAGAAGCTCCTTTCGAACAAGGGGTCCTATGTGAAAATGTAACATCACCTAGAATAAAGTTTTGAGTTGAAAACTGTTTGATTTCAGTTTCTAACAACCTGCTAATGCTTATAATTTCAAAAATGACCATTTTTTTGGTCTTTATTAAAATGAAAAGGTTGATCGAAAAGTTTGGGGGATCTAAGAGTGTGGCAACCCAGTAGTCATGATTACTTCGAATTCTGACAATATGAGGGTCATGCTGCAGGTAGTGCAGCAAGAAGGCACTTATGTGTCTTGCGCATCTCGGAGCCCCAAAATTATTTTCCGGGCTAGATGCAGCTAAAAATTATTTTTAATTTTAAATCTGGTGAAGCTTATTATAGATGGCCTAATAGGATCAGTGCTGCACACTGCTACAAAGCCCAAATTATTTTCCAGTCAAGATACAGATAAACATGATTAGTAATTTGAAAGCTTAAAACGGTTGGTAGGGTGATTTTAACCAATCATCAAGCTTTTACTCTCCCCAGGATGACACAGGGGTAGAAAAGTCGTTTCGGATCCATGATTTGTTCATCTTTATGAACGTGAGTCTGTCTACATTATCAGTGGAGAGCCGCGTGCGCTTATCTGTCAGCACACCACCAGCAGCGCTGAACACACGTTCAGACAGAACGCTGGCTGCGGGGCATGACAAGATCTCCAAGGCGTAAGTGGCTAGCTCCGGCCATTTATCCAGATTGGAAGCCCAAAAAGAGCAAGGGTCCAGTGACACAGTCGTGGCTTCAATGTTTACTTGGAGATACTCCTGTACCATCGTCTCTAGGCGTTGACTATGTGTCAGACTTCTTGTCTCCTGTGGCCTTGCAAAGGATGGGCTAAAAAAGTGGTGAAATGATTCCGCAAAATTGATGTTACCAGCAGATACTGTGGTTCTGTTACGGTTTGAGTGCTGAACACTTGACGGTCCCACGGTTGGCAAGTTGGAACTGTGAGATTCACTACGTGCACCACTGGTATTTTGTGGAAAAGCACATGTAAGATTCTGCAACAGTCTCTGCTGATACTCCTGCATGCGTGCATCCCTTTCTATGGCAGGAATAATTTCTGCAAATTTACTTTTGTACCGGGGATCTAACAGTGTGGCAACCCAGTAGTCAGGATTATTTCTAATTCTCACAATTCGAGGGTCATGTTGCAGGTAGTGCAGCAAGAAGGCACTCATGTGTGTTGCGCATCCAGGAGCACCAAGTCCCTGTTGTGTTGGTGGCGAGGTAACAATCATGCTTCCTTCCTCTGTCCTCTCCCCCCAACCTCGCACAACAGAAATGTGATCAAGGTCTCCCTCATCTGATGAGTCTTCCATCAGTTCGTCCTCCACTTCTTCCTGGGCTCCTGCACCTTCCTCACTAGTTTGGCTGCTACCATGCACCCTGGTAAAATCATCTCCCCCACCCTCACATGCCTGCCGCCCTGGTGCTGCCGACCGTCTGGACCTTGCAGATGTTAGCCCTTCCGCATACAACTCCTCCTCCTCTACTTCCTCCACCTCCTCTTGTGCCACCACCTGACTCCGAATTCTGTTTAACATGTGCTCCAGCATGTAAATCACCGGAATAGTCATGCTGATAATGGCATCGTCAGCACTAAACATCTTCGTCGCCATTTCAAAACTGTGCAGAAGGGTGCATAGGTCCCTGATCTGAGACCACTCCTCCAGCGTGATTTGCCCCACCTCTGAATCTCGTTGGCCCAGGCTATACGTCAGAACGTATTGCACCAGGGCTTGTCGGTGCTGCCACAGTCGCTGCAACATGTGCAGAGTTGAATTCCACCGGGTAGGCACATCGCATTTTAGCCGGTGAAGTGGCAGGCCCAACGACTTCTGTAGAGATGTAAGTCGCTGAGCTGCGGGATGCGAACGGCGGAAGTGAGCACACAGCGACCGTGCCCTCTGCAGAAGGCCATCTAGTCTGGGATAGTGGGCTAAAAATTGCTGGACAACCAGGTTCAACACGTGAGCCATACAAGGCACGTGTGTGACATTGCCCCGGCGAAGGGCCGCACCCAGGTTTGCAGCATTGTCGCACACGGCCTTCCCTGGTTTCAGGTCCAGTGGAGACAACCATTCATGAAATTGGTTCTCCAGAGCTGACCACAACTCCTCAGCTGTGTGACTCACATTTCCCAGACATTTCAATGTAAAAACCGCCTGATGACGTTGAGCCCTACTGCCAGCATAGTAAGGAGGTGTGCAGGATCCCTTCTGCGCAGTTAGAAAGCTTGTGGCATGACCAGACAGGCTTTGGGTGCAGGTGGAAGACCGAGAGGAGGTTGAGGAGGCAGAAGCAGTGGAGGAAAAATGACATAAAGAGGATTGACGCACAACTCGTGGGGACGGCAAGACTTGGACAGCAGCCCCTTGTCCTGCTGTCACCATAGTTATCCAGTGCCCAGTCAGCGACATGTAACGCCCCTGTCCATGCCTACTCGTCCAAGTGTCTGTGGTGAAATGCACCCTGTCACACACAGAGTTTCTCAAAGAAGCGGTGATGTTGTGTGCGACATGCTGGTGGAGCGCAGGCACACCTTTCTTTGAGAAGTAGTGCCGACTGGGCATCTGGTACTGGGGCACTGCGACGGACATAAGGTCTCGAAAATCCTCTGTGTCCACCAGGCGGAAAGGCAGCATTTCTGTAGCCAAGAGCTTTCAGATGGTGAAATTCAACCTCTTAGCTTTCTCATGGCTAGGAGGAAATGGTCTTTTACTTGTCCACATCTGAGGGACCGAGGGCTGGCTATTGTGCTTAGACGGGGTTGATAAGGGTGTCCCCGGCAAACTGCCGGTCTGTGAGGAAGATGCAGGCGGACATGTTAGGTTGCCTTGATCCAAAGGTGGTGCTATCGATGTCGGACAGCGCTCAAGACCAGCTGGTGTTACCACCTCCAAAGAAAATGATGACCTGCCAATCACGCTGGCTGTTGCGGGTAAAGAGGTGGCAGGTCTGCGCCCCAAAACAGGTGTGACTGCTGTCCCCCCAGTCACAGAGGATGAAGAGGCCGCGGATGCACAAGATATGGCAGACGGTGGTTGGCCCGGCCGGCTAGACCGCATTGTAGCACACTGAGCTTCCCACTGCAACTTATGCTTCATGTCCATGTGCCGGTTCATGCATGAAGTACTCAAACTATGTATTTTTTGGCCTCTACTTAGCTTTTGCTGACAAATGTTACAGATAACACGAGTTGGGTCATCTTTATCGATCTGAAAAAATGCCCAGGCTATGCAAGGCTTAGCACCCATGCGACCTGAAGAGCCACCACGACTTGTGGTGAGAGGCAGAGTTGTGCTTGAGGATGCAGTTGTTGACGTGCTTCCAGTACTACGTCTCTGTCCAGGAAGGCGCAACCTGACCTCGTCGTCACTAGCATCTTCCTCCACCTCCTCTGCTGACCTCATCTCTTGGCTGACTGTGGGTTGACAGTAAGTGGGATCTCCGACCTCATCATCATCACCCTGTGCGTTATCACACCCGTCGTCCTCAGAGCCAACCTGTTCCTGCCCTGACAAAAAACTAAAGTTGTCGCTCCAATCAGGTATTTGAGTCTCATCATCGTCTTCCTCATTGTCTCCACCAACAGGAGTTACAGTTTGGGAATGAGGGTCTACATTATGGTCAGAACCTTCTGCGTCTGGTCCTGGATCCGACTCATAAAGATTCTGGGCATCAGTGCAGATCATTTCCTCGTCTGGATTCACAGAAGCGCTGGAGTCGACCTCTGATTCCCAGGCTATAGTATGAGTAAACAGCTCTGCAGACTCAACCATCTGTTCTACCTCATACTCAGACGGGCAGCTGGAGATTTGGGAGCTGTGAGGAAGCAAGTGCGATTTGGGTGACACCTTTGAGGACTGGAGTATTTGTGATGTTGAAGTTGATGTGGAGGAGAGCCCACTTAAAGGAGCACTTGATATCCGTTGAAGCACCTGCTGTTTTTGTGCCTCATTTGGAATTTGTAGCGATTGGCGTGGCCGTAAGAAAGGGATCTTATCACATTGTCCGCTAAAAGAAGTAGACATTTTAGTTTGGCTGGAAGATGGTCTTTCTTCTGCACCTACCCCACGGACACAACCTTTTTTCCCCTTCCCAACACGCCTATTCCCCTTTCCACCAGCAGCAGGCCTTTTTCCACTCATTTTGGTGGTTAACTAATTCACAACTCTGGAGTTGTTTGCACAAAAAAACAATGGATGGTAACCGAGCAGAGCTGAGTGGCCAAACTGTGGTATTAGGCCAAAACTATTGGCTGGGTTAGATGCAGAAAAAAATTATTTTTAATTTGCAACCTGATGGAGGTCAGTATAGATGGACTAATAGACCAAGTCCCACACACCGCTAGAAGCCCAAATATTTTTTCAGAGCTAGATGCAGAAAAAAATTATATTCAATTTGCAACCTGCTGGACGTCAGTATAGAAGGACTAATAGAACAAGTCCCACACACTGCTAGAAGCCCAAATATTTTTTCAGAGCTAAATGAAGAAAAAAATTATTTTTAATTTGCAACCTGATGGAGGTCAGTATAGATGGACTAATAGACCAAGTCCCACACACTGCTAGAAGCCCAAATATTTTTTCAGAGCTAGATGCAGAAAAAAATTATTTTTAATTTGCAACCTGATGGAGGTCAGTATAGATGGACTAATAGACCAAGTCCCACACACCGCTAGAAGCCCAAATATTTTTTCAGAGCTAGATGCAGAAAATTTTTTTATTCAATTTGCAACCTGATGGAGGTCAGTATAGATGGACTAATAGACCAAGTCCCACACACTGCTAGAAGCCCAAATATTTTTTCAGAGCTAGATGCAGAAAAAAATTATTTTTAATTTGCAACCTGATGGAGGTCAGTATAGATGGACTAATAGACCAAGTCCCACACACTGCTAGAAGCCCAAATATTTTTTCACAGCTAGATGCAGAAAAAAATTATTTTTAATTTGCAACCTGATGGAGGTCAGTATAGATGGACTAATAGAACAAGTCCCACACGCTGCTAGAAGCCCAAATATTTTTTCAGAGATAAATGAAGAAAAAAATTATTTTTAATTTGCAACCTGATGGAGGTCAGTATAGATGGACTAATAGACCAAGTCCCACACACTGCTAGAAGCCCAAATATTTTTTCAGAGCTAGATGCAGAAAAAAATTATTTTTAATTTGCAACCTGATGGAGGTCAGTATAGATGGACTAATAGACCAAGTCCCACACACCGCTAGAAGCCCAAATATTTTTTCAGAGCTAGATGCAGAAAAAAATTATATTCAATTTGCAACCTGCTGGAGGTCAGTATAGAAGGACTAATAGAACAAGTCCCACACACTGCTAGAAGCCCAAATATTTTTTCAGAGCTAAATGAAGAAAAAAATTATTTTTAATTTGCAACCTGATGGAGGTCAGTATAGATGGACTAATAGACCAAGTCCCACACACTGCTAGAAGCCCAAATATTTTTTCAGAGCTAGATGCAGAAAAAAATTATATTCAGTTTGCAACCTGATGGAGGTCAGTATAGATGGACTAATAGAATGATGCTATGCCCAAAAGATTTTACTTCACTAGGTGCAGTAAAAAAATTGGTATTCTATACACAGGTGGTATATCTTGCAACACAGATAGGCTACTCCACTGACTAACACACTCTGCAATAGGCCAAAAAGGATTAGCTTTGCTAGATTCAGCCAAATGCTGTGAAAAAAAACTTGCACAGCACTGGCACAGACCTGCCTGGCAAAAACTGATAGGAACTGATGTAACCTAGTCCTGAAAAGGACTCCAATTACAATTAGTCTTTACTCCCACAATCTATCTATTTAAGAGCACAGACCTGCCTGATAAAAGTCGTAGGAAATGCTGTAACCTAGTCCTTAAAAGGACTGCAATCACAACTATTCCCTACTCCCAAGCTATCTGTATATTTGTGCGAAAATTGGCTTGAAATTAACAAGGTATAGCGCACACAGCAACAGCGGTGCCGTCTAACACGCAGCTGCAGCAGTGAGAAAATGGTGGCGACGGGGAAAATGGCTTGGTCTTATAGGGCAAGGACATGTGACATACACTGCCAATCACACATGCCCTTGCTTGTGTGAAAAAAAGCACTTCGCTCCGTGTGTGCGCTGCTGATAGGCTGACAGATTGCACCTCCCCACTGCAAATGCGGGAAAGAGAAAAAAAAATGGAGATCTTCATTGTTCCTGCAGAGATCCATCCCCTGCCCCTCCCCCCGCCCCGCTGTACACTCAAACTGCGTATTAACATTAATTTTCATCATTACTGAGAAAAAATCCAGTTATGATTTTGGTGCACGAACAGTTATCGAACATAACCTCGAACAGCCGAATTTTTCTCAAATTGTTCGTGTTCGCCGACCGGCTCGAACACCGCCCAAAACAGCTCGAATTTGAGATTGGCGAACAGTTCGAGTAGAACAACGCTCATCTCTAGTGGTCACATGTCTGCTCAGTCTCGCTGCCGGCAACGGAGAAGACTCACACTGCGCACTGCACGCGTTGTGAGAATTCACAGGTCTGCAGCCATATGCAGTGACTAGTGTTGAGCGAGAATGCTCGACACTGCTCATTACTCGCCCAAGCATCTCACTACTCGGGATGTTCGGTGAGCACCGAGCATTTCCGCGTTACTCGGGCGGGAGCTCGGGTCTCCGCCCTGCACGTTTGGCACTCTTTAGAGAGCCAGTGAACATGCAGGGATTGCCAGCCAGTCACTGTAATGCCGCAGCCATGTTGTTTGTGGGCATTACAGTGATTGACTGGCCGCACAGCGTCACCTCGAGTATTTAAAACCGGGCGCCGCCATCTTGGACACAGTCGCTCCGGATCAGACAGTGTAGAGAGGGTGCTGCTGAGTTAGGGAGAGATATATAGTGCGAAATAGGTAGTGTAGGGTCTCTAAAGCCTGCAAAATCAAACAAACAGTCCTTCTCAGGACTAATATCCATCCCAGATATCAGGCAGGTAGGCAGTATAGGAGACGCAGTGGTTATACCAGCAAACGCTGCATTACAGTCCTGTGTGCTCCTGTTGGTCATCTAAATCCTGTATTTTTTTCCTCAGTCAGACTGTACCAATACGCGTCTTATTAACCTTTTGGTATTTACCCCCCCAAAAAAAAATTGAGTGTGTCTGTGACTGTTCAGACACAAATATATCTGTTTAAAAGAGTCTGGTGTAGGCCAAAAAAATAGAACTGTGGTTTTGCAGTTCTACGGGTCAAATCTCTGTATTATCCTGCTTTTAGCATTTTTTGCAGTAAAAAAAAACTATAATAGTGTCTCCCTGACTGTTCAGACACCAATATATCTGTTTGAAAGATTCTGGTGTACGCCACATAACTATAACTGTGGTTTTGCAGTTCCACGGGTCAAATCTCTGTATTATCCTGCTTTTGGTATATTTTGTCGTAAAAAAAAATGTAATAGTGTCTCCCTGACTGTTCAGACACAAATATATCTGTTTAAAAGATTCTGGTGTAGGCCAGACAAATAGAACTGTGGTTTTCCTCTTCCACGGTTGTAATCTCCTTTTTATTACCCTTTTTCCATTGATAGTGCGAGTGTAAGCTATTTTACTTCATTTACAATGGGCAAGGCGCGTGGCAAGGGACATGGAACTGGACGTTCTGGTGATGATGCGTGTAGAGGACGGGGCCGTGGCCAAGGTGAAAATGTGCCACAACCAACAGCCACATCTTCTCGCTCCGACTTCTTGACCGAATTACTAGGGAAGCACACTACAACACCAGTATTGCGAACTGATCAGTGTGAACAGGTTATTAATTGGATAGCAGATAATACTTCCAGTTACCTGGGCACCACCACCTCTGGTCTGTCTTCCACACGGTCAAGTTTTAGTAGCCGTGAGTCTCGACCGCATACTCCTCCTCACCCTGATGCTCCTTCCTCCCACCATGCCGAGTGTCGTCAGACAGCAACTGATCCCACACTTGGACACTCTGAAGAGCTATTCACTGGTCCATTTCCATATTTGGGCCCCTTGCCTGCTCCGCTTGAAGTGGTGGAAGAGGAGATCCCATGTAGCGATGCCCAAATATTTGAACAGCCACGGCAACAGGAAGTAGACGCTGGCAATTTGTCACAAGAGGTGGACGATGATGAGACACAATTGCCACGAAGTGAGGAGGAGGATCGTGGTGCACAAGTGGAAGAGGAGGAGGTGGTGGATGATCTAGTAACTGACCCAACGTGGCAGAAGGACACACAGAGCGAGGCCAGCAGCACACAGGGGGAGGGAGGAAGAGTACCACAACAGGCAGGAAGAAGCAGTGTGGTGACCGCACACAGAAGGCGGGCAACAGTTCCCCGTAACACCAACACGAGGGACGTTGCCAGTACAACCGGTAGGTCTTCCAGAGTCTGGAATTTTTTTAAAGACTTTGCTGATAACCCCAAAAAGGCCATTTGTACAACCTGCCATGCCAGCATCGGCAGGGGTGACAAAACTACCAGCCTGACCACCACCAGCATGATCAGGCACATGACAGCAAAGCACCCGACTTTGTGGGGTGAACACCAGAGTCCACGACCAGTGTCAGCGGGTGTCACCACTGCTTCTTCCGCTGTTGTGCGTGTAATAGAACACCCTGTTGTGCGTGCAAGGCAATCCCCTGTCCATACTGCATGCAAAGATGCCCCCTCCTCTTAGTCTTCACTTGTTATGGCAGTTTCTCAAGAGACAGCATCAACGTCCATGTCCCACCGCAGCGTTCAATTGTCCATATCCCAGAGCTTTGAATGAAAGCGCAAATTCGCAGCCAATGCCCCACAGGCCACAGTCCTAAATTCGCACATTTCACGACTGCTTGCATTGGAAATGCTGCCTTTTAGGCTGGTGTAGACGGAATCCTTCCGCAACCTTATGGCGGTAGCCATCCCTCGGTACTCGGTCCCCAGCCAATACTATTTTGCCCGGTGTGCCATCCCCGCACTACACAAGCACGTGTCCCAAAACATCTGCCGTGCCCTCAACAACGCAGTTACTGGGAGAGTCCACCTGACAACGGACACATGGACAAGTGCTTGTGGCCAGGGACGGTACACCTCCCTGATGGCACACTGGGTAGACATAGTGGAAGCCGGGACCTAGTCGGACTTTAGGACGGAACACATCCTCCCCACACCAAGGATTGCAGGCCCTATGTCAGTCAGAGTTGCCCCCACATCAGTTACAAGCTGGAAGCACTGCAGTACTGCCTCAGCCAAGCGGCAACAGACTGTGCTGAAACTCATAAGCTTAAGTGATAAACCTCACACTGCTTGTGAGTTGTGGGCAGCTGTGAAAGAGCAGGCAGATCTGTGGCTGAGACCGCTGAACCTACATCCAGGCATGGTCATGTGTGACAATGGCCGTAACCTGGTGGCGGCTCTGAGGCGAGGCGAGATCACACGTACCATGCCTGGCTCATGTGTTTAACCTCGTGGTTCAGCGGTTTCTAAAATCGTACCCTAAGTTGCCAGATATGCTCGTCAAAGTACGCCGCCTGTCAGCTCATTTTCGCAAGTCGGCTACAGCTTCCACTTCCCTTGCTGTGTTGCAGCAGCGTTTGCAGCTTTCCGGCCCACTGACTGGTGTGTGATGTCCCCACACGTTGGAACTCTACCTTCCACATGTTGCAAAGGATTTGTGTGCAGAAGAAAGCAGTTGTGGAGTACCAGCTGCAACAAGGCCGTCGATATTCAGGTCAGACTTCACACATAAGACCTCAGGAGTGGACCTGGATGTCTGACATATGTACCATCCTGACAAACTTTGAGGAGTCCACCAAGATGGTAAGTGGCGATGACGCCATCATTAGTGTCAGCATCCCACTTGTCTGTCTTCTGCAACGCTCTCTGCAGAGAATTAAAGAGGAGGCATTGCAGCCAGAGTATGATGAGATGGATCAAGAAGCCGTAGCGGGCAATTACACACAGCCCAGCCTCATCTCATCCCAACGTGCATTGGGGGACAATGAGGGAGAGGAGGAGGAGGAAGAACAGGAGCTTGTATCATGCGCTGTAGACGGTAGTACCTGTACAACTGTCATACAGTCGGTTCAGCGAGGGTGGCATGAGGACAGGGGAGAGGAGGAGGAGGAGATCATGGTCAGTTGTCATCTTGGTGAGGACACGGAAGTCTTGCCCGTTACCAGTCTGGCACGCATAGCTGACTTTATGTTACACTGCGCTAACCGTGACCCTCGCGTTGTCAAAATGTTGGATGACAGTCATTACTGGTTTGTGACACTTTTAGACACCCGCTACAAGGAGAACTTTCACTCTCTTATTCCTGAGGTTGAGATATCTACAAAAATGGGGCAGTACCAGAAGGCCCTTGCTGCAGAACTGTTAAAAAAATTCCTATCTGAACACGCTAGCGGCAGAGATCACAGTTCGTTGACCAACCAAGGCGTACAGGTGAGAGAGACGCAACTCCAATCCAGCAGAGGCAGGGGAACACTGTCAACATTCTGGGTCAGTTTTCTGAGACCCGCCCAACTTACAGGCCCTGAGGCGCGGGGTACTCTCACAAGTAGTGGAAAGTTTCAAAAGATGGTGAGGGAGTACCTTGCCGACCGTACCATCTTCCTCCGTGATTCCTCTGTTCCTTTTAATTATTGGGTATCCAAGCTGGACACTTGGAATGAACTCGCTCTGTACGCCTTGGAGGTCCTGGCCTGCCCTGCCGCTACCGTGTTATCGGAGCGTGTTTTTAGTGCCGCTGGAGGAATTATAACTGATAAGCGCACTCGCCTGTCAACTGACAATGCTGACAAGCTGACCCTTATCAAAATGAACAAGGGCTCGATTGGGCCAGACTTCTCATCACCACCAAATGACAGCAGAGTAACAAAGTCAAATCCACTGTGTTATTTCGGGAGGTGTATTCCCATGCACCGCTTCACACCCACACATAGGTATATGCTTCCTCATTTCGGCTGTATTTTGCTTTTCTCCTTATCCTTAGCCTCCACCACCACTATACTACCAGGGTGACCGTGGTCCATGTTGCCAGCATTGCAAGTTCCTCCGTCCTAATTTTTGGCAGCTTTTGCTTGGAAGGCATAGGCAAAGACTATGGGAGACCCACTCCCCAATAATGGGAATAATGTTTTTAATATGCTGTACTGCATGGTTCTAGTAAGAGGCATGAAAACCGTGTTAAGCTACTGCGACCTCCACTTTTCCCAGGGGCATTGATATTTTCTTTTTATTCCACTGCGACCTCCACGTCTCTTCCAAGGGGCATTAAAACCGTCTTGTTAAGCTACTGCGACCTCCACCACTCTTCCAAGGGGCTTTGATATTGTCTTTTTATTCCACTGCGACCTCCACCATTCTTCCAAGGGGCATTAAAACCATCTTGTTAAGCTACTGCGACCTCAACCACTTTTCCAAGGGGCATTAAAACAGTCTTAATCTACTGCGACCTCCACCACTCTTCCAAGGGGCATTGATATTGTCTTTTTATTCCACTGCGACCTCCACCATTCTTCCAAGGGGCATTAAAACAGTCTTGTTAAGCTACTGCGACCTCCACCACTTTTCCCAGGGGCATTGATATTGTCTTTTTATTCCACTGCGACCTCCACCTCTCTTCCAAGGGGCATTAAAACCATCTTGTTAAGCTACTGCGACCTCCACGTCTCTTCCAAGGGGCATTAAAACCGTCTTGTTAAGCTACTGCGACCTCCACGTCTCTTCCAAGGGGTATTAAAACCGTCTTGTCAAGCTACTGCAACCTCCACGTCTCTTCCAAGTGGCATTAAAACAGTCTTGTTAAGCTTTTGCGACCTCCACCACTTTTCCAAGGGGCATTGATATTGTCTTTTCATTCCACTGCGACCTCCACGTCTCTTCCAAGGGGCATTAAAACCGTCTTGTTAAGCTACTGCAACCTCCACGTCTCTTCCAAGGGGCATTAAAACCGTCTTGTTAAGCTACTGCGACCTCCACGTCTCTTCCAAGGGGCATTAAAACCGTCTTGTTAAGCTACTGCAACCTCCACCACTTTTCCAAGGGGCATTGATATTGTCTTTTTATTCCACTGCGACCTCCACCATTCTTCCAACGGGCATTGCATTTCCTCCTAATTTTAGTCAGCTTTTGCTTTTCAATGCATAGGCGAACTCTAAGGGAGACCCACTCCCCAATAATGGGTAGAAGGTTTTTAGTATGCTGTAATCCACGTCTGTTTCAAGGGGCATTGCAGTTCCTCATAATTTTTGGAAAGCCTTCCATTCACTGGTTAGGCCAACAGTGCACAGGAGACCCAGTTGCTACAAATGGAAAAAACGGTTTAGTTAAGGCCCTCTGACCTCCATGTCACTTCCAAGGGGCATTGGAGTGCCTCGAAATTTTTGGTAGGCATTGCACTCACTGTATGCCCTATAACTGTGTAGCCGAACCGCTCCTTTTGGTACAGAAACATATGCTACAAGACATGTGTGGTTGACTGGCCTGATATTGATGTGAATGGTACCTGTTCCTCTTGCTCTTTCTTTTTTGCCACCAACTCATCATTCATCACCTGAAGCTTTGTTTTAACGGGAGTCATAGAACTGGGATAGTAGCAGGAAAACATCCAGCAATCCTCAGAGGAAGTAGGATATGCGCCAAAACGCTGACCACCTCAGGCCTAGCCGCTACTACATACATGCGCTTGCATTCCAAGAAAACAAAGCAGATGCTAACTTCTATCATCATCATCATGCTCCTCACCTTGGCACTCTCAACTCCCCTGATGGAGAAATCAGGGCCCAACGGAGGAGTCTGGTTCACTGGTGGGCTCATCCAATGCTGCCCTAAAGCAGGCCAGGCTAAGAAAAGTGTGGGGGAACTTCCAAGGAGAAATAGGGGCGGCTGGGGACCTTTTATGGACACCCTGCCGCCTCCAGGCGGCTGGGGACCGTGTGTGGACACCCGGCCGCGGGGCGGCTGGGAACCTGGTATGGACACCCGGCCGCCCCTTGGCGGCTGGGGATCGAGCGTGGACACCCGGCCGCCGGGTGGCTGGGGACTGAGTATGGATACCTCGCTGCCGAAGCAGCCATGAGGTAGTGGCCAGCTTCGGCCTCCTCCAAACTAAAAGGCCCCATATCAAGTGCAAGCTAACAGTATGGTATTGCAGCCTGGGGGTGGGTGGGTGGCAGGCTGCATTCTTGCACTTGCATTGCAAGGAATGGGGGAGGTACAATTGAACACTGCCCTGGGACAAGGACTTGCACGGGGATAGTTGCAAGTCTGCATCTTCTGATGCAAAAAGGATCACTTCTAATGGGCACACTTTTAGGCAGTGACCTGGGTGTCAGAGATGCTTCCAGGGGTCTTCCCCATGCTGTTCCCATGTCTTTTCAGCACTGTATGCATGTGTCACACAGCACATGGACAGATAAGATTGTAAAACGTTAAAATGACATTTCCCGGTGAATGCATTTGTCACGGTTGAAAGCAAAACAAAAGTGCAAAAACGCATAAAAAAATGCTACTTGTGAACATAGCCCAAGGTGTGGAGGAGTATTTTTGTTTTTGGTTATTTATTTTACCTTATACACAAGTCTTTACCCTGGAAAGGAAGTTCCTTAACATATTTCACTGGAAAACCGTTTCAGTTTCGTTTTTGAACGTTTTATTGTAAGCCCGTAAAAGTGGCTTTATACCTCTGACCACGTTGTTGACAGCAGTGACCTGGGGGTCAGAAATGTTTCCTGGGGCGATGCCCATGCTGTCCCCATGTCTTTTAAGCCCTGTCACTATCGTTTTGGGCACTTTTTAAGCTTTCTACAGATTGCCGGGGGTGCCGCCGCAAAAATGCTCGGGTCTCCCATAGACTAACATTGGTCTCGTTGCTCGGGTCGAGCACCCGAGTATCACGGTGAGCTCGAGCACCCCAGTATTTTAGTGCTCGCTCAACACTAACAGTGACCTTTCTTTTTTCCTGTATATTTTATGCTTACTCATTTTTTTCCATTTCAATACTGTATATTATACAGTACATCATGTTTCCTGATGTCATTTATTTCAGTATAATGTTTCATGATGTCACTCATTTTAGTATAATTTTTAGTAAAATTTATAATTCACATTACTGTCCGTGTTTTTTATTGCCTTTTTATGTTCTTTTTTCACTTTATTAATTTTTCTTATTTTTCCTCATCGTCCTCTTCCCTTTTTTTTTTTTTTTTAATTATTTGGTTGCCCCATATCAGCATCCAGTACATATACCTGTTATGGAACCATTACTTTCCCCATTTTTCCTGTTAAGTACTGGTATTTTGCTGTAAATAGTCTTACTTCAGTATAATGGCGCCCTCCTCTGGGCTTATTCAAAATGGAAGTCGATATGCGCATGCACCCTGTAACCACTTGATGGCCTGAATTAGGGGCATTTTGTTATATCATTTAGAGATTTCTCCCTGACGTGCGCTCACTCTGAATGCCGAATATGAAATTAACAATTCCAGTGTACACCGCACAACGCATGTACTCTTGATTCCATGACCTTGATTAGTTTTCATTTTTATACCAGGCCAGATAATGTCGGTATTCCCATCGGAAAAGCACACGCGAAACGCGCGTCAGGGGACTCCTCCTTGGACATTGAAGTACTATTTTATCATGGGTAAGCCGTCCATATAATTCATGTCACATTTACTATTGCTGTAATTTCTTGTATCACGGAAATGTGTAGATGTTTGACTGTTGTCCAATTAGGTTGTTTACCTCTTTGTTGTGACATATGCTGGTTGCATGTCATGACATTATTATTGTAACTATCTTTTTTCTTATGATCCTTTAACTTATTGTTACAATCAGTCACATATGCATGTTTACTTACCCAGTACCTGTTATACTAGTCTGCATGCTCCTTGGATCCTTTTTTTATTTTCTTTAATTCAACCTCTTTTTAGTCAGTATTTTCATTGCTTCATGTAATTTACTGCATTTAATAAAAACTTTATATTCTTATTATTGAAATCAGTGCTCTAGTTGTGTTGTAAGCATACCTAGAAGAAATGATGCTGTTGTGTGTTGAGAAGGCAAACAGTGGTCACACCAAATAATGATTTTATTTAGATCTCTCTTTTGTTCACTCACTTGAAAATATTTAGTAGAATTTCTATTTTTTAAAGAATTCTTATTTTGTAGTATTTTTTCACACCTTCCTAAAACTTTTGCACAGTACTGTACATCCATAAAAACCATATTAGATGTACCGACTTAAACAGGGGAAAATGGTAGTAGAAAAAGGGGAAGAAAAGTAATAAGTATATAGTAAAAAAAAAAAGTAATATGGCAGAACAACCCAAGACAGGGAGAGGAAGCTCCACTTACATATGTACACAATGAGAAGATCCTACAATGAAGGGACTTTGTTTTCCTCGTGTTCAAAGCACTTCAGCCTTTTTTTACACACCGATTTCTTGGTAAAAGCCAAACAGACTTACTAACTAAACAAGTGGCTGCATTTGTCTTTACAGGAGCTACATGTACATACAAATCGTTTGGGGGGTAGGAGTTGAAGGGAATCTGTGAGCAGGATTTCACCACAAGCGGCCCACACATTTGTACATGCACAGTATGGGCTGTCACAAGGGCAGTTCATGAAGGGTAGTTCTTGCAAAGACCCTTGAATGTCCTTAGCATTGCTAGAAATGTGGCAATAGGTGGTGCCACCCAACGAGAAGCATTTCGGTGAGATAGGCTGTGACATAGGGTGGTCTCTCAAAGACATAAAGAAGCAAGAAAGGTTTGGCATCAGCAATCTGGGGGGGGGGTGACAGCTCTCACACGACCAATTAAACAACAAAATTTTTCAATTAAATTATTTCTTGCAAAAGTTTAAAACCATCACCAAGCACATTGTGCCACTTATGTGAGCTGCATACGTCAAGCATATTAAACCTAGATGTGGGAGGAAAAATTGTAAAGTGCTACGGAATTTGTTGGCGCTATATAAATAAAAAAATTATTATTATTATTATTATACAATAACATTGTTCTCCATCATTCCAGTGAGATACCACTATGCAGAGTGGACTGAACAGCCCATAATGTCCTATTCAGTGTATATGATCAAAGCTATCAAACTGCATGTTTGGATATTTTCTTATGGTAGCAGCATGAGTCTCTGGATGCAGAATTTTGTGATGTCATTGCAGCACTTAAGAGTCTGTAGGAAATTGTCTGAAATAAAAAGCATGCCTGTCTATGCATTATATTCTGTGTACTCAGGACTTTTGAACAGGCAGCTGCTATGCACTATTTAGCATGTAGAATAAGCTGTGTCATCTGGATTATATCTGGCAATAGTTAATCAGTGGGTATTTGAGGAGGAAGCTGCTGTATACTCTTTTCAGAAATCCCACGCTCTATTCAATGCAATGCCCATTATTTTAATCCAATATGTGGTGCTCGATGCTACAGTCCACCTGATGATAACTACTAGGCATAGCAATTACCAACATATACTTATGAAGGTCTGTTAAGAAACTTGAGACAGGCACATAAAGCAGGCATGACCTCTTTAATGTCAAGTAGAAAACATGAACCTAATGAAACAGACATCTATAATATAACCGGGGAAGCGTTCCTCTGTCTGAAGCCTTGATAGACTGCGCAAGCGTGACGCGCAGTCTGGCTCCAGACAGAAGAACGCATGGAGCCATTACAGGTAAGAGGAGTGTATGGCGCCGGAAATCGCAGTATGCCTAGACACTGAACTCATACCGCGATCACCGGCGCCATACTTACATACTTACTTGACCGGGAGGAGCATTGCCGCGGAGCCTCTTCGCCGGAGACCGGGGCAAGAGTGAGGCGTCGGATCGGCGCATGCGCATATCGCTATCCGGCGCCATTTTACTGAAGACACATTTGCAGTGTCTTCAGCAAAATGGCGCCGGACAGCGCGGTGCTCTGGCGCCGCACTCCTCCCCCGGCCTCCGGCAGAACAGGGCGCAGCAGCGCTGGAGCGCAAAGAAAGGCGAGTATAAGTGTTTATTTTTTTTGGATGTGTGTACAGCGTGAAAGGGATGCGGGGGCTACACATACCAAGATTGGGGTGAGGGGATCACACATACCAGGATTGGGGTGTGAGGGGTACCATACATACCAGGATTGGGGGGTGAGGGGACCACGCATACCAGGATTGGCGGGGTGAGGGGTACCACACATACCAGGATTGGGGGGTGAGGGGTACCACGCATACCAGGATTGGGGGGTGAGGGGTACCACGCATACCAGGATTGGGGGGTGAGTGGACCACGCATACCAGGATTGGGGGTGAGGGGTACCACACATACCAGGATTGGGGGTGAGGGGTGCCACACATACCAGGATTGGGGGGATGAGGGGTGCCACGCATACCAGGATTGGGGATGAGGGGTGCCACGCATACCAGGATTGGGGGGATGAGGGGTGCCACGCATACCAGGATTGGGGGGATGAGGGGTGCCACGCATACCAGGATTGGGGGGATGAGGGGTACCACGCATACCAGGATTGGGGGGGTGAGGGGTGCCACGCATACCAGGATTGGGGATGAGGGGTGCCAAGCATACCGGGATTGGGGATGAGGGGTGCCACACATACCGGGATTGGGGATGAGGGGTGCCACGCATACCGGGATTGGGGATGAGGGGTGCCACGCATACCGGGATTGGGGATGAGGGGTGCCATGCATACCGGGATTCGGATGAGGGGGCCATGCATTCCAGGATGAGGGATACTATACATACCAGGATAGGGATGAGGGATGGGGTACCATGCATATCAGGATAGGCATGAGGGATGGGGTACCATGCATACCAGGATTGGGGTGAGGGGACCACACATACCAGGATTGGGGGGTGAGGGGTACCACACATCAGGATTGGGGTGAGGGGTATCATGCATACCAGATTTCTGGGATGAGGGGGCCAGACATACCAGAATAGGGATGAGAGGTGCCATGCATACCAGGATTGGGGGTGAGGGGTGCCATGCATACCAGGATAGGGATGAGGGGTGCCATGCATACCAGGATTGGGGGTGAGGGGTGCCATGAATACCAGGATAGGATGGTGGGGACAGGATGGGGGCAGCACATACCAGCAGGACAGACCATATACCAATAAAAATGCTCGCCACCCAGGCGTAGAACGGGTTCAATAGCTAGTTCAATATATCAATTTTACAATTAATTTTCTTCTTACAGAGTAATAATGCAGTGCAGCCTAAAGACATGCTCCTCGTGAAGACTTCATCATGACATTGCCCTCGTGGTCTCATAAAAGCAGGACTCATCTTTAAAGAGGATAGATCTCCATTCCAGCCTCCAATGTTGTCTTTTTCTGCACCATGATAGTTCTTGAGAGAGGTGGTGTGAGGTCATTGAAAAGGTCTTTTCACGAGAATGTCACACTGGTCCTACCCCTAAGATTATTGTGTGTGGTGGCATAATGTTCGATAGGTGGACCCTTGTAGTCTTCAATTCAGGTACACAAATAGTTCTGCATTACATTAATTTGGTTGTGAAATGGTGACCATTTCTCCAAAATGTCCCAGGAGCCGTTGTTTAACACGACAACACCAGGCCGCATGTTGCATCGCCTAATTGTGCTACCATAGCCTACAGAATCTCCAGATTTGTTTCCCATTGTGCACATCTTTGACATTATTGCTCGACAATTGCAAAGGGAGTTGCCATCAGCGGACCTTGATGATTTGCATGCCCAAGTGCATTCAGCATGGCAGAACATTCCTCAAACAACCATTAATATCCTCATTGATAGCATGTCTACGCGTGTAAGGGCGTGTATTTCTGCACTAGGTCCATGACTTTTCCTTCTTAGTGTTGCAATGTCAAGTTGAGGAGTGATATAAATATCATTAACCCAGTACTTTAACTGCTTTTAAAGGTAATGTATGCACCATTTAAAGGGACTCACAGAATGGCTCTCAGCACAGAATGACTGTTCAAAATAAGTCCTGCCGCTCCCACCTGCTTTTTTCCATCTGTCTCCACCCCCTTCTTTGATTGACAACTCTGGCTTCATAGAGTATGAAGAGGGCAGAGATAGTTGGAAACCAAGCAGGTGGGAAGGTGTATTTAAATGACTGGCACCGAGAACCTGTACATAGTTTGAACAGTCATTCTGTGCTGACAAAGTCCCTTTAAAGAGAACCTGTCACTTTGGAAAACACTATTTACCTACAGATATAGGGTTAACCTGCAGGAAACTAGCATTACAAAGATGCCCGGTTGCCTTACTGAAAGTGCGGCTACTGGGAAAAAATGAACTCATTTCCTCCCAGGAGCTGCTGGCTTTCAGTCATAGGTGCAGAGAACAATTAGAGTCATCACTCACTGCATCATTCACTATACTGCGAGTGGCAGCTGTAAGCACGCCTTGGTACTTTGATTTATAGCCACCCTTGCAGCACATCTGTGCAGAGAGAGCTGTCAATTAATGTGATGGGGGTAATTAGAGCCGCTGCTCATAGTACGAGTGGTGCTGTGAACAGTGACTGTAGCTGCTCTGTGCATGCCCACTTGGGTGTATGTTCGAGGCTCCTGGGAGGAAATAAGTTAATTTTGTCTTGGTTGCCGCATTTTCATTAAGGTTATCAGGCAGAATTGTAACGGTATTTACCTGCAGATTGACCCTATATCTGCAAGTAAATCGCTTTTTTCAAGGTGACAAGTTCCCTTTAAGTTAATTGCTCCAGGACTGGATATAAAGGAAATCTTTCAGAAGTTTTTTGCTATTTAATTTGATAGCGGCAAGATATTGGGCAAGAGAGACTGATTCCAGGGATGTGTCACTCATTAGGCTGTACGTTGTAGTTTCAATACAATCATGTTTTTATCGCCAGGAGATTATCACTGCCTGACTGTCTCATGTGCAGGCCAGTCCAGCTAATCTGTGTAGCCCAGGCCTCAGCTACACAAAACATAAAGCAGTCCAGTAAGTGATACATAGTTGGAATCAGGCTCTCTTGCCCCTATATCATGCTGCTCTCAGATTACATAGAAAAACTGATGACATATTTCCTTCAAGTCCGATCTGTATTTCAGCTTCCCTATTCCCTTAGTTCTACTGAACCAAACTTAGCTCATAACAATCTATGGTATTTAAACTCCAATAAGTTGAACTACATGGAATCTGGTTGTTGTAACCTTTAAGGGCATTTCACACATGGCAGCTGTTCAGGCTCCACCAGGAGCTCGTATCCAGCCTTTTTCACATAGAAGCAACCCTTCAAAGGAAGCACTTCACTATGTAATTTACTATATGTGGAATACAATACAAAAACTCTATAAAATCATAAGGCATATGGTGGTACAGTAGAAAGGGAATGTGAATGGGGGTCCTATTAAAGCTCATTTCCAAACAGAACCATAATACATTTATGTGAATTAAACTTGGGTTCCATTATGCCAAAAAACCTGAATAAAAATTTTTCATTTTGGTAAATTCATATGTTGGTATCAGCCAGGGCCGGACTGGCCATCGGGCAAATCTAGCAAATGCCAGTGGACCGTTGCAGCCGTGACTGCATCAATTGCAACACTGATAACTGTATTGGTGTCCTCAGGACACTGGTACCATTAACAGCTGTGGCAGAGCATTGAGTCACCACAGTTTCCCTCAGACTATGCAGGGGACACCAGTTGGCATGACGACTAGTGTTGAGCCACCCCCGTAGTGTTCGAGTTCGGTTCTGTTCGTCGAACACCCGTGTGTTCGCCGAACTGTTCGTCGAACTGTTCGTCGAACACCTTCGAACACCGTTAAAACCAATGGCAGGCAAACAAAAACACATAGAAACACATAGAAAACACCTTCAAAGGTGTCCAAAAGCTGACAAACTGCTCAGAAGACACAACTAACACATGGAAAAGTGACAAGTACATATAGTCATGCGAAAATAAAAGAGGTGGAGGAGTAAAAGGAGGGGGAGACACAGATATAGGTATGTCATGCCCTTCTAAAATCCAAAAAGTGAGAAGTCGACACGGCCAGTCCGCTCCTGCCCGTGCCACCTCCGTGTCGCCGGGTTTGTGCCAGAGCCGCGGTGAACCCTGATGGCCAGCCCACCTCTCCCAATACTGGTGCCTGTCCGCTGGTGGGTCGAGCGAGCCCCCCTGTGGTGGAGGCAGCTCTAAGCTTTTTAATTTAAATTGTCTCTCTAATTTGAATGAATACACTTTAAATCCATTTACAAGGATCTATTGGAGGGCAAGTCTCATGCCAGCAGCCGCGTAATTCCAGCTCCAGTAGCGTCCACTAAAGCTGCTGCAGTTAAAAAGCTTTTATAAGGATCGAGCTCGGCTGTCCACCGCAAGGCATCCTACTGCCAGTCCCAGCCCCTATGCCTTGGGGTGCCTCCTGATGCTCTTCACTGAGTATCCCATGGTCCCGAAGCATTTCCTTTGAAAAAATTAAGTGTCTAAACTACAGGTGGTGTAGCTTGCTTAACAGCCGGGATAATCCGCTGACTAGCAGACACTGCTACTAGGCACAAAGTATTTCCTGGGCTAGATGCAGTTAAAAATTTGTAATTAGATACTCTCGTTGGATGCTGAGAAAGCATTCCATAGAGTCTCCTGGCACGCCATATATGATTCTCTTAAAAAGCTTGGGGTAGGGGTCTAGGGGACCCTTTTATAGCCAAAATCACGGCCCTGTATCACAATACGTCACCTAGGCTGAAGATAAATGGAACTGTAGCACCCTGAGGGCTCGGTTGCTACAGAGGTATTGCACCTCACCCAGAGGTGTGATATCTCACTCTCAGGTAAGGATGGAGTGTGGATCAGGACCCGACACCTGCATGCATTACACCACATTGCCGTGGGGCAGGGCGACCAATATGCCTCTGAGATGGGCACGACAGTCCCTGTCCCTGGCTGGAGTGGGGGGAGGGAACACTGAGGAAGGGGAACCCTGTAGTGCAGGATCAGGGAGGAAGCAGTTCCTGGGTGCATTGAGAAGGGAGTATAAAAGGTGGGCACCATCTTAGTTCAGTGCAGAGAAGTCTGAGCAGAAGTGGCAGGGAGCAGGGGCTCTGCATGAGCTCTGCTCCGGAGGCGGGCCTAGTAACAGAGGCCCAGGCCTGGAAGAGGGAGAAGGAAGGAAGAGGAGCGGAGAAGGCTCCAGGAACGAGGAATGAAGGGATCCCAGGGGTGCGGACGGGCGAGTCGCCACCGCACGCCCGAATCCACCTGCGTGGAGGGGTCAGGCCAAAGTGGGAGACCGGTCCCCGAAACTAGTGGAGGCAGGAAACGACCCTCAGCTAGAAACCGGAGGCTGTGACATTTTATGTGGCGCAGCCCCTCGCTACACCCGCTAGGAAGGCACCACATAGGGTCAGGGAAACTGGCGCCAAGTTTACCAAGAGGAGGCCCGAGGCAGCCGGACAGAAGGGTTGGTAAGAAAGGCCAGACAAAGGACACACAAAGGGGGTCCTGTGAAGCGCTCCAAAGTTATCTGGGAGTTGTCTGAGCCCCTCACCTGGTGAGCACAGTACGACGTGGGCAGCCGTTACCTGCAGACGTGGTCTGGATAATAAGAACTGTGAGTAAAGGCCCTGGACTGCATCACTGACTCCGTGTCGTTACTGCTGCTGCCCTGCACCATCACCCCCATCCTCCGCATACACTGCCCTGAGGCTATACTCCTCCCGTGGGGAGTTATGCTACGCTCTGCTGCACCCACAACACCAGCCTCAGCGGTCTGCCCTGCAGCGGCGGTTCACTCTGACCGCAATCCACGGGTGGCGTAGTCGGACATTTAAACATCAAAACCACATAAATAGTTCCGCCACTGGTTTGACCACCCTGAGCCACGGAACCGGGTCGCCGCCACGAAGACTACAACCACCAGCATCCACGAAAAAGGGTCCGGCTCCGGGTGTCCCAAGGCCCAGGGGGTGCATCAGAACATTTTCATCACCTTTCACAATCACCAATGGGACAAGGCAGGGATGTCCTCTGTCCCCTCTCTTATACATCCTAGTGACGGAGCACCTGCTCTCATCAATTCGCCATAACCCCAATATTAGGTGGATTGAGGTGGGAGGCACCGAGTACAAGTGCTCTCTATTTGCTGATGATGTCCTAGTATATATCACTCAATCACATATATCCATCCATGCTGTTATGGCTGAAATAGATCACTTTGTTACATGGTCAAATTTTAAAATCAATGCAGCGAAGTCTGAGGCCCTCGATGTCTCCCTCCCCAAATCCATATAGGATTCCATCAGTCCAACTTTCCCTTTGCCTGGCCCTCACAGGGTATCAAATACTTAGGAATTCCTATTCATAGAGACCTCTCCCATCTATGTTATCTTAATTTTGGGCCCTTTATTGAACAACTCCATACAGACCACGGTTGGCAAGTTAGAACTGTAAGATTCACTACGTGAACCACTGGTGTTTTGTGGAAAAGCACATGTACACTGCGTTCCAAATTATTATGCAAAAAGTGTTTAGGAGTGATAAGGGAAGAATTTGTTTGTTTGTCAGTTAAACTCATTGATGGTGATGTGTGTCAGGGCTCTTTATATCACTGTAAGCAATTGCAGACACCTGTGCTAATTAGTTTGGCAGGTGTGTCCAATGAAAGGCAAGACTACTTAAGAAGGCTGTCTCACATTATTAAGCAGCCTACATTTTCTGCCAAAATGGGAAAGAAAAAGGATGTGTCGGCTGCTGAGAAGCAACAAATTGTGGAGTGTTTAGGTCAAGGCATGACTACAATCAACATTGTGCGATGATCAGGATGAAGTGTCTTGGCAATCAAGAAGTATGTAGCTGATTCACAGTACACATGTGTGCGTGCTGATAAGGGCAAATTGAGGACTCTTTCCTACAGGCAATTACGTCAGGTTGAAAGAGCAGCGGCAAAAAAGCCTTGTCATAGCAGCAGACAAGTTTTTGAAGCTGCTTGTGCCTCCAACGTCCCCCGAACAACAAGATGCAGGGTCCTTCGGAGGTTTGCAGCTGTGCATACGCCATCCTGTCGACCTCCTCTATCCACTTCACACAAGCAGAAACGGCTCCAGTGGGCCAAACATTACATGAAGACTGATTTCAAAACTGTTTTGTTCACGGATGAGTGCCGAGCAGCGCTCGATGGTCCAGATGAATGGAGTGGAGGATGGCTGGTTGATGGACACCCCACGCAAACACGGCTACAGCGCCAACAAGGAGGAGGTGGAGTAATGTTTTGGGCTGGAATCATGGGGAGAGAGATTGTCGGCCCCTTTAGGATCCCTGAAGGCGCTAAAGATGAACTCCATAATGTATGTGGATTTTCTCAAACAGCACTTCCTGCCATGGTTCAAGAAGAAGAACCGTGTATTTCACAGCAAGATCATTTTTCTGCATGATAATGCACCATCTCATGCTGCACATAAAACATCTGCATCTCTGGCTGATATGGGCATAAAAGGGGACAAACTTATGGTGTGACCCCCATGCTCCCCTGACCTGTACCCCATTCAGAACCTTTGGAGCATCATTAAAAGGAGTGTCTATGATGGCGGGAGGCAGTTCACATCTAAGCAACAGCTCTGGGAGGGTATTCTGTCCTCATGCAAAACAATTGAAGCAGAAACCATCCAAAACCTGACAAATTCAATGGATGAGAGAGTTCAGAAGCTCCTTTCGAACAAGGGGTCCTATGTGAAAATGTAACATCACCTAGAATAAAGTTTTGAGTTGAAAACTGTTTGATTTCAGTTTCTAACAACCTGCTAATGCTTATAATTTCAAAAATGACCATTTTTTTGGTCTTTATTAAAATGAAAAGGTTGATCGAAAAGTTTGGGGGATCTAAGAGTGTGGCAACCCAGTAGTCATGATTACTTCGAATTCTGACAATATGAGGGTCATGCTGCAGGTAGTGCAGCAAGAAGGCACTTATGTGTCTTGCGCATCTCGGAGCCCCAAAATTATTTTCCGGGCTAGATGCAGCTAAAAATTATTATTAATTTTAAATCTGGTGAAGCTTTAGTATAGATGGCCTAATAGGATCAGTGCTGCACACTGCTACAAAGCCCAAATTATTTTCCAGTCAAGATACAGATAAACATGATTAGTAATTTTAAATCTGGTGGAGCTTATTATAGATGGCCTAATAGAATCAGTGCTGCACACTGCTACAAAGCCCAAATTATTTTCCAGCCAAGATACAGATAAACATGATTAGTAATTTGAAAGCTTAAAATGGTTGGTAGGGTGATTTTAACCAATCATCAAGCTTTTACTCTCCCCAGGATGACACAGGGGTAGAAAAGTCGTTTCGGATCCATGATTTGTTCATCTTTATGAACGTGAGTCTGTCTACATTATCAGTGGAGAGCCGCGTGCGCTTATCTGTCAGCACACCACCAGCAGCGCTGAACACACGTTCAGACAGAACGCTGGCTGCGGGGCATGACAAGATCTCCAAGGCGTAAGTGGCTAGCTCAGGCCATTTATCCAGATTGGAAGCCCAAAAAGAGCAAGGGTCCAGTGACACAGTCGTGGCTTCAATGTTTACTTGGAGATACTCCTGTACCATCGTCTCTAGGCGTTGACTATGTGTCAGACTTCTTGTCTCCTGTGGCCTTGCAAAGGATGGGCTAAAAAAGTGGTGAAATGATTCCGCAAAATTGATGTTACCAGCAGATACTGTGGTTCTGTTACGGTTTGAGTGCTGAACACTTGACGGTCCCACGGTTGGCAAGATGGAACTGTGAGATTCACTACGTGCACCACTGGTATTTTGTGGAAAAGCACATGTAAGATTCTGCAACAGTCTCTGCTGATACTCCTGCATGCGTGCATCCCTTTCTATGGCAGGAATAATTTCTGCAAATTTACTTTTGTACCGGGGATCTAACAGTGTGGCAACCCAGTAGTCAGGATTATTTCTAATTCTCACAATTCGAGGGTCATGTTGCAGGTAGTGCAGCAAGAAGGCACTCATGTGTGTTGCGCATCCAGGAGCACCAAGTCCCTGTTGTGTTGGTGGCGAGGTAACAATCATGCTTCCTTCCTCTGTCCTCTCCCCCCAACCTCGCACAACAGAAATGTGATCAAGGTCTCCCTCATCTGATGAGTCTTCCATCAGTTCGTCCTCCACTTCTTCCTGGGCTCCTGCACCTTCCTCACTAGTTTGGCTGCTCCCATGCGCCCTGGTAAAACCATCTCCCCCACCCTCACATGCCTGCCGCCTTGGTGCTGCCGACCGTCTGGACCTTGCAGATGTTAGCCCTTCCGCATACAACTCCTCCTCCTCTACTTCCTCCACCTCCTCTTGTGCCACCACCTGACTCCGAATTCTGTTTAACATGTGCTCCAGCATGTAAATCACCGGAATAGTCATGCTGATAATGGCATCGTCAGCACTAAACATCTTCGTCGCCATTTCAAAACTGTGCAGAAGGGTGCATAGGTCCCTGATCTGAGACCACTCCTCCAGCGTGATTTGCCCCACCTCTGAATCTCGTTGGCCCAGGCTATACGTCAGAACGTATTGCACCAGGGCTTGTCGGTGCTGCCACAGTCGCTGCAACATGTGCAGAGTTGAATTCCACCGGGTAGGCACATCGCATTTTAGCCGGTGAAGTGGCAGGCCCAACGACTTCTGTAGAGATGTAAGTCGCTGAGCTGCGGGATGCGAACGGCGGAAGTGAGCACACAGCGACCGTGCCCTCTGCAGAAGGCCATCTAGTCTGGGATAGTGGGCTAAAAATTGCTGGACAACCAGGTTCAACACGTGAGCCATACAAGGCACGTGTGTGACATTGCCCCGGCGAAGGGCCGCACCCAGGTTTGCAGCATTGTCGCACACGGCCTTCCCTGGTTTCAGGTCCAGTGGAGACAACCATTCATGAAATTGGTTCTCCAGAGCTGACCACAACTCCTCAGCTGTGTGACTCACATTTCCCAGACATTTCAATGTAAAAACCGCCTGATGACGTTGAGCCCTACTGCCAGCATAGTAAGGAGGTGTGCAGGATCCCTTCTGCGCAGTTAGAAAGCTTGTGGCATGACCAGACAGGCTTTGGGTGCAGGTGGAAGACCGAGAGGAGGTTGAGGAGGCAGAAGCAGTGGAGGAACTTTGACATAAAGAGGATTGACGCACAACTCGTGGGGACGGCAAGACTTGGACAGCAGCCCCTTGTCCTGCTGTCACCATAGTTACCCAGTGCCCAGTCAGCGACATGTAACGCCCCTGTCCATGCCTACTCGTCCAAGTGTCTGTGGTGAAATGCACCCTGTCACACACAGAGTTTCTCAAAGAAGCGGTGATGTTGTGTGCGACTTGCTGGTGGAGCGCAGGCACACCTTTCTTTGAGAAGTAGTGCCGACTGGGCATCTGGTACTGGGGCACTGCGACGGACATAAGGTCTCGAAAATCCTCTGTGTCCACCAGGCGGAAAGGCAGCATTTCTGTAGCCAAGAGCTTGCAGATGGTGAAATTCAACCTCTTAGCTTTCTCATGGCTAGGAGGAAATGGTCTTTTACTTGTCCACATCTGAGGGACCGAGGGCTGGCTATTGTGCTTAGACGGGGTTGATAAGGGTGTCCCCGGCAAACTGCCGGTCTGTGAGGAAGATGCAGGCGGACATGTTAGGTTGCCTTGATCCAAAGGTGGTGCTATCGATGTCGGACAGCGCTCAACACCAGCTGGTGTTACCACCTCCAAAGAAAATGATGACCTGCCAATCACGCTGGCTGTTGCGGGTAAAGAGGTGGCAGGTCTGCGCCCCAAAACAGGTGTGACTGCTGTCCCCCCAGTCACAGAGGATGAAGAGGCCGCGGATGCACAAGATATGGCAGACGGTGGTTGGCCCGGCCGGCTAGGCCGCATTGTAGCACACTGAGCTTCCCACTGCAACTTATGCTTCATGTCCATGTGCCGGTTCATGCATGAAGTACTCAAACTATGTATTTTTTGGCCTCTACTTAGCTTTTGCTGACAAATGTTACAGATAACACGAGTTGGGTCATCTTTATCGATCTGAAAAAATGCCCAGGCTATGCAAGGCTTAGCACCCATGCGACCTGAAGAGCCACCACGACTTGTGGTGAGAGGCAGAGTTGTGTTTGAGGATGCAGTTGTTGACGTGCTTCCAGTACTACGTCTCTGTCCAGGAAGGCGCAACCTGACCTCGTCGTCACTAGCATCTTCCTCCACCTCCTCTGCTGACCTCATCTCTTGGCTGACTGTGGGTTGACAGTAAGTGGGATCTCCAACCTCATCATCATCACCCTGTGCGTTATCACACCCGTCGTCCTCAGAGCCAACCTGTTCCTGCCCTGACAAAAAACTAAAGTTGTCGCTCCAATCAGGTATTTGAGTCTTATCATCGTCTTCCTTATTGTCTCCACCAACAAGAGTTACAGTTTGGGAATGAGGGTCTACATTATGGTCAGAACCTTCTGCGTCTGGTCCTGGATCCGACTCATAAAGATTCTGGGCATCAGTGCAGATCATTTCCTCGTCTGGATTCACAGAAGCGCTGGAGTCGACCTCTGATTCCCAGGCTATAGTATGAGTAAACAGCTCTGCAGACTCAACCATCTGTTCTACCTCATACTCAGACGGGCAGCTGGAGATTTGGGAGCTGTGAGGAAGCAAGTGCGATTGGGGTGACACCTTTGAGGACTGGAGTATTTGTGATGTTGAAGTTGATGTGGAGGAGAGCCCACTTAAAGGAGCACTTGATATCCGTTGAAGCACCTACTGTTTTTGTGCCTCATCTGGAATTTGTAGCGATTGGCGTGGCCGTAAGAAAGGGATCTTATCACATTGTCCGCTAAAAGAAGTAGACATTTTAGTTTGGCTGGAAGATGGTCTTTCTTCTGCAGATGTTACTGTTGCTTTAACACCTACCCCACGGACACAACCTTTTTTCCCCTTCCCAACACGCCTATTCCCCTTTCCACCAGCAGCAGGCCTTTTTCCACTCATTTTGGTGGTTAACTAATTCACAACTCTGGAGTTGTTTGCACAAAAAAACAATGGATGGGAACCGAGCAGAGCTGAGTGGCCAAACTGTGGTATTAGGCCAAAACTATTGGCTGGGTTAGATGCAGAAAAAAATTATATTCAATTTGCAACCTGATGGAGGTCTGTATAGATGGATTAATAGAACAAGTCCCACACACAGCTAGAAGCCCAATGTTTTTTCAGAGGTAGATGCAGAAAAAAATATATTCAGTTTGCAACCTGATGGAGGTCAGTATAGATGGACTAATACAACAAGTCCCACACACAGCTAGAAGCCCAATATTTTTTCAGAGGTAGATGCAGAAAAAAATATATTCAGTTTGCAACCTGATGGAGGTCTGTATAGATGGATTAATAGAACAAGTCCCACACACAGCTAGAAGCCCAATATTTTTTCAGAGGTAGATGCAGAAAAAAATATATTCAGTTTGCAACCTGATGGAGGTCTGTATAGATGGATTAATAGAACAAGTCCCACACACAGCTAGAAGCCCAATATTTTTTCAGAGGTAGATGCAGAAAAAAATATATTCAGTTTGCAACCTGATGGAGGTCTGTATAGATGGATTAATAGAACAAGTCCCACACACAGCTAGAAGCCCAATATTTTTTCAGAGGTAGATGCAGAAAAAAATATATTCAGTTTGCAACCTGATGGAGGTCTGTATAGATGGATTAATAGAACAAGTCCCACACACAGCTAGAAGCCCAATATTTTTTCAGAGGTAGATGCAGAAAAAAATATATTCAGTTTGCAACCTGATGGAGGTCTGTATAGATGGATTAATAGAACAAGTCCCACACACAGCTAGAAGCCCAATATTTTTTCAGAGGTAGATGCAGAAAAAAATATATTCAGTTTGCAACCTGATGGAGGTCTGTATAGATGGATTAATAGAACAAGTCCCACACACAGCTAGAAGCCCAATATTTTTTCAGAGGTAGATGCAGAAAAAAATATATTCAGTTTGCAACCTGATGGAGGTCTGTATAGATGGATTAATAGAACAAGTCCCATACACAGCTAGAAGCCCAATATTTTTTCAGAGCTAGATGCAGAAAAAATTTATATTCAATTTGCAACCTGATGGAGGTCAGTATAGATGGACTAATAGAATGATGCTATGCCCAAAAGATTTTACTTCACTAGGTGCAGTAAAAAAATTGGTATTCTATACACAGGTGGTATATCTTGCAGCACAGATAGGCTACTCCACTGACTAACACACTCTGCAATAGGCCAAAAAGGATTAGCTTTGCTAGATTCAGCCAAATGCTGTGAAAAAAACTTGCACAGCACTGGCACAGACCTGCATGGCAAAAACTGATAGGAACTGATGTAACCTAGTCCTGAAAAGGACTCCAATTACAATTAGTCTTTACTCCCACAATCTATCTATTTAAGAGCACAGACCTGCCTGATAAAAGTCGTAGGAAATGCTGTAACCTAGTCCTTAAAAGGACTGCAATCACAACTATTCCCTACTCCCAAGCTATCTGTAGATTTGTGCGAAAATTGGCTTGAAATTAACAAGGTATAGCGCACACAGCAACAGCGGTGCCGTCTAACACGCAGCTGCAGCAGTGAGAAAATGGTGGCGACGGGGAAAATGGCTGGGTCTTATAGGGCAAGGACATGTGACATACACTGCCAATGACACATGCACTTGCTTGTGTGAAAAAAAGCACTTCGCTCCGTGTGTGCGCTGCTGATAGGCTGACAGATTGCACCTCCCGACTGCAAATGCGGGAAAGAGAAAAAAAAATGGAGATCTTCATTGTTCCTGCAGAGATCCATCCCCTGCCCCTCCCCCCACCCCGCTGTACACTCAAACTGCGTATTAACATTAATTTTCATCATTACTGAGAAAAAATCCAGTTATGATTTTGGTGCACGAACAGTTATCGAACATAACCTCGAACAGCCGAATTTTTCTCAAATTGTTCGTGTTCGCCGAACGGCTCGAACACCGCCCAAAACAGCTCGAATTTGAGATTGGCGAACAGTTCGAGTAGAACAACGCTCATCTCTAATGACGACATCACTGCACCCCTCCGCCCACTTAAAAAGATAGAAGAGGAATAGGCTGGTGCGGCTGTATTAGGTGAGTATAAGTTTTTTTCTGTGAGCTGTGGTGACCATAATACTGTGTTTGGGGGACAATATACTGTATTGGTGCTGTGGGGACAATTATACTGTATTGGGACTTTCGGGACCATCATACTTTATGGGTGACTGTGGGAGCTAACTGTGTTGGGGGCTGTGATGATCATCATGCTGTGTGGGGCAAAGTGGTGACCATCATAATGTGAGGGGGCAGTGGTGACCATCATACTATGGGAGGCAGTGGTAACTATCATACAGTTTTGGGTCATTGGTGATCATCATGTGGCACCCTGCTGTTCACAGGTACCACAAGACCCAAAAGGGTGCATGGACGGACTTCTCCACAAGAGGCCCTCACTACAAACAGACACCTCCACCCTTCCACCTCATACCACCAGAGAGAGCCCGGATAAGGATATATATATGGAGGGTGGAGCCAGGCAGTTCAGCAGTGAGTTGTTCAGAGAGTGTGCTGCCACTCAGAGCAGTGAAGATGCAGCACGTCTGCTGCTGAATTGAGGGCCCTGAGTGTGGCCGGAGGTAAAGAGGAGAGGAGAGAGGAGTTGAGGGGGCAGAGGAGCATCATAGGCTCACCCCAAGACACAAACCGGACACCGGCTCCGCGCCTATAGGGTCCTTTATACCAGTAGGGATCACCGGTATGCCAGGAGGACTACAAGTCCCTGGCCGACCTGAAGCTAAACCCTTGACAGGAACAGGAACCACGAAGGCCCCGGCGTCCAGGGATAGTGGTTGCCAGAAAAAGGTCCTACTACCAAGCGACAGGTGAAGGAACAGCACGACACAGAAGCTAGGCCCAGTTGCAGGCTGGCCAGGAGCTTAGAGAGAGGGAGACACGGACCAGGAGGCCTTATACCCACTCACTGGGGAGAAGTCTTGAAGTGCACCCTTCCTACCGAGTACCCTGGACCGTACCTGACAACCGCACCAGTAAAGGTACTGAAGTGAATCCCCTGTCTCTGTCAGTTACTCCTGCTGCGCCATCTCTCCTGCACTACAAGCCCCAGAATCACCACCATCTGCACTTACACTGCCCCGGGGGCCCGCTCCGCCTGTGGGGAGCACAAATATCCCAGCTGCCATCCCATCATCCCCGGAGGTCTGCAGCAGCGCCGGTAACCATTACCGGAAACCACAGGTGGCGTCACGAGACAAACTGTACACTAAAACCCCTTTTAAAAGAGAGACCCAGAGTACGGGCCCGGGAGCCGACTGCCGTGACCTCCTAAACAAGGTAAAAGGCCCGGGTACCGAGTCCCCTATATTCCCCCTGGGTGACGTCTCTCTTTCCTGGCGTCATGAACAGGATTTCGTGCCCGTTGCCACCGGGTACTGTGTGCCGTATTGAACTGTGTTTGTACTGTGGTGAACATCGCCGCCATTACCGCGCCGCCGCGCGGGAAGAAGAGCGGCGTAACAGCGGGAATTGGAGAGGCGTGACTGCTGGAAGCGCGCGAAGCTCAAGCCCCGCCTCATGCTCTGACGCAGCACCAGGAAGCGTCAGGTCCTGGAAATAGACAGTCGTCTGCGGAGCTGCGGCCTACCCGAAAAAAGGAAAAGGTAGGCTACGGTTTACTAGGGGGGCGCAACCATGGCCGACGACCAGCAAAACGCCTGAGCACCGGTTAATGCTCCTGATGCTCAACTCGCGCCTGGCGCTGCTCAGGCCGGAGCGGCCGCCCCACCAGCAGGGGTTGTGACTCCGTTGATACCCATGGCCCTGCCGTATATCACTGGAGCAAAATGGCTTCCCCAGTATGACGGCAAACCAGACACCCTGTCTGGATTCAAAAGGAAAATATGCGGTGTACTGGATATGTACTCAATGACTGGTAAACAGAGAGCCACTGTTGTACTGGGACAATTGACTGGTGCCGCAGAGCGGGAAGTTGAAACCTGGCCAGCCGCAGACCAGGAATCAGTATCCATTATCTTTAAGAGACTGCAAACTGTCTTTGAAAACCGCACTGAGACAGATCTCCGGATGAGGTTCTACCACTGTACCCAGAAACCTGAGGACAGTATCTGGGAGTATGCCTGGCGCTTACAGGAAGCCCTGTGGGCCCTGAAACAGGTTAGTCCAGCCAGCATACATGGTGAGGACAAAATGCTAACAGAACAGTTCATCCGGGGGTTGAGGTACCAGGTGGAGAGCAGAACCATACGGTGGTGGGCCTTAGATCATCCAAATGCCACCTTTGACGCCCTGAAGGACATGGCTATTAAGGGTCTGCAGCCCCTGGAACCAACAGATACTGCTATCCAGCGTTACCAGGGTGGGGCCACCCCAGTGCCCGCAGCACCCACTGCTCCTTCATTAACGGCTGAAACAAAAATGCAAACAGTGCCCCCTAGCGAGCTGGACAGCCTGCTGCTCTGAAGTGCGTCAGCTATGTAAAACCCTGACCACTGTCCTGAGCACCCTGCAGCTACAGACGGAGCCCGAGCCGGAAGGATCCTACTCGCCGACAGTCCTGAAGATGTCGCCTGGATGAGAAGGAGGAGGATAACGCCACCCCGTAGGAGGACAACGCCACCCGGTGGGAGGACCAATGACCAACGTCGCCCTACAGGAGACTTCATCTGCTCCTGTTGCCACAAGGCAGGCCACACTGCACAGAACTGTCCTTTAAACGGGCAAACCCTGGGGCCGAGGGCAGACACCCAGGAGTAGACCAACCAGGCCCATGAAGCTGGTACCACCGGTTTGTAGGAGGAAGGTCTTTCCTGTCCATCGTGCTGGACGGCATAGCAACACCTGCACTACTGGACACCGGCTCACAGGTAACCATCATACCTGATGTCCTCTACAAAAGGTACTGGTCCATAGATGAACTCCATCCACCAGCCCCAAATCTCTCTGTGTATGCATCCAATGGCCTTCCTCTTAACCTAATAGGGGTTAAGGACGTGACAGTGAAGGTGGGGAGAGCGGAACTAAAGGACCAAGGGCTGATTGTAGTGGAGTCTAACCCTGGTGATACAGACTTGTATATGATACTTGGTACAAATGTAGTTGGTAACTGTTTGGGAGAAGTGTTGTTCTTACTTCAACAGATGGCTGACACTGCCAAACCAGGCCAGAGGAAGGTGCTCCAGAAAGAAATTTGCACCCTCATGTACCAGCAACAGGTAAAACAGGTGGTGAGATTGGTAATGTACTGGTGACAGACCCGATACCCATTGTGATTCCCCCAATGAGTGAAATGCTGATTTGGTGTAGGGCAGCAATAGGTCTCAAGGGACAGAACTACCAGGCGGTAGTGGAGCCCATTAGCTCAGAGCACAGACCTACCCTCCTAACTGCTAGAGGGGTAGTTGATGTACGCAATGGGAGGGTACCTTTCCGTCTCCTAAATTGTGGGGAAGAGGAAGTTAAATTGCCACGATACGCCACTGTGGCCAGACTGTATACTGTGAATAATGATGCCATACACACAGTGGAATCCTTGACCCCACCAGATACAGTGGAGTACAATGACTCCGAAGCTCAGCTGGAGGATTGGTGTCAACAACTCCATGTTGGGACTGATGCCACCCCTGTCCATCAGAAACACGGTGTTTACAGAGTGGTTCAGGAATATGAACAAGTGTTTAGTAAGCACCCACTTGATTTTGGAAGGGTTAAAGGGGTACAACACCACATACCCACCGGTAACCATCCACCCATTAAGGAGCGTTACAGACCCATACCACCAGCACATTACCAAAAAGCCAAAGAAATGTTGCATGACATGAAAAAGGCGGGGGTAGTAAGGGATAGCTGTAGCCCTGGGCAGCTCCCCTGGTCCAGGTCAGAAAGAAGGACAGTAGCATGAGGATGTGTGTAGATTATAGACAAATTAATCAAATAACAAATAAAGATGCATACCCTTTGCCCCGTATAGAGGAATCCCTGGCTGCACTAAAATCTGCCAATTACTTCTCTACATTGGATCTCACTAGCGGGTACTGGCAAGTCTCT
The DNA here is from genome assembly GCF_046119375.1 of Phyllobates terribilis. Taxonomy (NCBI): domain Eukaryota; kingdom Metazoa; phylum Chordata; class Amphibia; order Anura; family Dendrobatidae; genus Phyllobates; species Phyllobates terribilis. The sequence continues at coordinate 900,582,571 of NW_027362761.1, read as the reverse complement.
GTTGCTGTAGACGACCGGGAGAAGACAGCCTTCACCACCCAGATGGGACTGTGCGAATTCAACAGCATGCCGTTTGGACTCTGCAACGCACCCGGAATGTTCCAGAGGTTGATGGAGTGTTGCTTGGGACACCGGAACTTTGAGACAGTGCTACTATACCTGGATGACGTTATCATGTACTCGAGGAAGTACAGTGGTGGCCAAAAGTATTGTCACCCCTGCAATTCTGTCAGATAATACTCAGTTTCTTCCTGAAAATTATTGCAATCACAAATTCTTTGGTATTATTATCTTCATTTAATTTGTCTTCAATGAAAAAACACAAAAAGAATTGTCCTAAAGCCAAATTGGATATAATTCCACACCAAACCTAAAAAAGTGGGTGGACAAAAGTATTGGCACTGTTTGAAAAATCATGTGATGCTTCTCTAATTCGTGTAATTAACAGCACCTGTAACTTACCTGTGGCACCTAACAGGTGTTGGCAATAACTAAATCACACTTGCAGCCAGTTAACATGGATTAAAGTTCACTCAACCTCTGTCCTGTGTCCTTGTATGTACCACATTGAGGATGGAGAAAAGAAAGAAGACCAAAGAACTGTCTGAGGACTTGAGAAACCAAATTGTGAGGAAGCATGAGCAATCTCAAGGCTACAAGTCCATCTCCAAAGACCTGAATGTTCCTGTGTCTTCCGTGCGCAGTGTCATCAAGAAGTTTAAAGCCCATGGCATTGTGGCTAACCTCCCTAGATGTGAACGGAAAAGAAAAATTGACGAGAGATTTCAATGCAAGATTGTGCGGATGGTGGATAAAGAACCTCGACTAACATCCAAACAAGTTCAAACTGCCCTGCAGGCTGAGGGTACAACAGTGTCAACCCGTACTATCCGTCGGTGTCTGAATGAAAAGGGACTGTATGGTAGGATACCCAGGAAGACCCCACTTCTTACCCCGAGACATAAAAAAGCCAGGCTGGAGTTTGCCAAAACTTACCTGAGAAAGCCTAAAACGTTTTGGAAGAATGTTCTCTGGTCAGATGAGACAAAAGTAGAGCTTTTTGGGAAAAAGCATCAACATAGAGTGTACAGGAAAAAAAAAAGAGGCATTCAAAGAAAAGAACACGGTCCCTACAGTCAAACATGGCGGAGGTTCCTTGATGTTTTGGGGTTGCTTTGCTGCCTCTGGCACTGGACTGCTTGACCGTGTGCATGGCATTATGAAGTCTGAAGACTACCAACAAATTTTACAGCATAATGTAGGGCCCAGTGTGAGAAAGCTGGGTCTCCCTCAGAGGTCATGGGTCTTCCAGCAGGACAATGACCCAAAACACACTTCCAAAAGCACTATAAAATGGTTTGAGAGAAAGCTCTGGAGACTTCTAAGGTGGCCAGCAATGAGTCCAGACCTGAATCCCATAGAACACCTGTGGAGAGATCTCAAAATAGCAGTTTGGAGATGGCACCCTTCAAATATCAGGGACCTGGAGCAGTTTGCCAAAGAAGAATGGTCTACAATTCCAGCAGAGCATTGTAAGAAACTCATTGATGGTTACCGGAAGCGGTTGTTCGCAGTTATTTTGGCTAAAGGTTGTGCAACCAAGTCTTAGGCTGAGGGTGCCAATACTTTTGTCTGGCCCATTTTTGGAGTTTTGTGTGAAATGATCAATGATTTGCTTCATTCTCTTGTGTTTTTTCCTTGCAAGCAAATTAAATGAAGATAATAATACCAAAGAATTTGTGATTGCAATCATTTTCAGGAAGAAACTGAGTATTATCTGACAAAATTGCAGGGGTGCCAATACTTTTGGCCACCACTGTATGAAGACCATCTAAAGCACCTGGCGGAGGTATTTGAGGCATTGTCCCGGTATGGGATGAAACTAAAACCTTCCAAGTGCCACTTGCTCAAACAGAAGGTTCAGTACCTGGGACACGTAGTCAGCTCAGAGGGAGTAGCACCAGACCTGGAGAAGGTCACTGCCATCCAGAAGTGGCCTGAACCAAGAAACATCAAAGAAGTATGACAATTCCTGGGACTGGTCGGTTACTACAGGAGGTTCATAAAGGACTATATCAAAAAGGCAGCACCTCTACAAGGTCTCCTGGTAGGACAGTCCAAAAGAGGAAAAAGTCCCCCGTTCCAGTGGGGCAAAGAGCAGACTGAGTCCTTTGCATCAATGAAGGAAGTCCTAACCGGTGAAGAAATCCTGGCTTGCCCTGACTACAGCCAGCCTTTCCTGTTGTACATCGACGCCAGCAACGAGGGACTGGGAGCTGTGTTGTCCCAGAAGCAAAATGGCAGAGAAAAGGTAATTTCGTATGCCAGTAGGAGGCTTCGCCCTACTGAGAGGAACCCAGAGAATTACAGTTCCTTCAAGCTGGAGTTCCTGGCCTTGGTCTGGGCTATCACTGAAAGATTCAAGCATTACCTAGCCTCAACTAAATTCACAGCCTTTACCGATAATAATCCCTTGACACACCTGGAGACAGCCAGGTTGGGAGCCATGGAACAGCGTTGGGTGGCCAGACTGTTGAATTATCAGTTCACAATCAAGTACCGGGCAGGTCACCAATGCTGATGCCTTGTCAAGGATGCCCCACCAGTCAGACACCGAGGATGAAGTGGATGATCTCGAAGGAATTGAAGTACCTGCTTTCCACAGAAATGGAATGGTCCACAAGCAGCACGCCTCCAGAAGATGTCATGGTAGGACGCCAAACCCTCTACCTCATCACAGCTGGAAGGAGACCCAGGACAGTGACCCGGTTGTCAGCCTTATCAAAAGACTGATAACCCAAGAAGGTTCTCACCTGGAGAAGGATGCTCCTCCACAAGCCAAACACCTGTGGAATGAGAGAAGCCGGCTGTTCATCTACAGAGAGAAGCTGTGCAGAAGGTATGTCAACCCCAAGACCCATGAAATGGTGTGGCAGATTGTTGTACCCAGGACGGATATCCAGATGGTGTTGGAGGCCTACCACGACCAAGCAGGTCACTTTGGCTGGAAAAAGCTGGAAACCCTGCTGAAGGACAGGTTCTATTGGGTTCGAATGCGGAGCTCCATAGAAAGGTGGTGCCGGAATTGTGGGCCCTGTAGCCTTAGAAGAAAAGACTACAGCAGCCAGAAAGCACCCTTGCAGTCCATCAAAACAACCCAACCCCTGGAGATTGTCGCTCTGGATCATGTCAAACTGTCACCCAGCAGATCATGCTACTCCTATGCCCTGACCATGGTGGATCACTATTCCCGGTTCCTGGTTGTAGCCCCTGTCAAGGACCTGACAGCAGAAACTGCAGTAAGAACGTTCCAAGCCTAGTTCTGCAGACCCCATGGATATCCAGAAAAGGTGCTCACAGATCAAGGCCCTGCTTTCGAAGCTGAGCTATTCAAGGAATTCTGACACCTGTATGGATGCAAGAAGATCCAGACTACGCCATATCATCTGCAGACCAACGGTATGTGCGAGAAAATGAACAACATCGTTATAGACCTGTTGAAAACCCTACCCTTGGAAGAAAGGAACCAGTGGCCAGAAAAGCTACCTGACCTAGTGGACCTGTATAACCACATACCCATGAGTTCTACTAATTGTACCCCAGCGTACCTCATGAGAGCAAGACCTGGAAAATTGCCCATGGACCTGGAACTCGGAGTGGTAGAACCTGCTGCAGATACGTCCACTGGAGATTGGGACACAAGTCGGCAAGAGCAGTACAGGAAGGTACAGGCCTGTGTCGAAGACAGTCTAAACAAGGTGAGGGAAAGACAGGAAGAGCAGTACAATAAACATGCACCAGCAGAACCCTTGGCACCTGGAGAGATAGTGCTGAAGCGGAAAAGAAGAGGTCACAAGCTTGATGACCAGTGGGAAAGAGAGCCCTACACTGTGCTAAACTCCAGATTTGACAACAGTAAAACCTGCCTAATTAGTAAGGATGGAGGTAAGACAACCGCAACAGTCTCAAGAGACCACTTGAAAGTGTGCCCAGGTCTACTGAAGACAACGGAGGAACCCAAGGAAGATGTGCTTCACACAGTTCTAGGAGATTTCCCTGCGGACTGGCCTCAACTTGATGGAGCAGTTATTATACCAGTAATACACTTCTATCAACCACAAGAAGAACCTGTGAGCGCCCTAGAAGAACCTGCTCAGGAACAGGAAGAGTCCCCAGTAAGAGGAGGATCACCCGTTGAAGCAGAGCCTGAAGGCCCAGTAATCAGTGCACTTGCAAGTCCCATAGAGAGATTGAGGCAGTTTTATAATCTGCCAGCACGTACACCTGATAGGTTAGCAGAGTGCATGCACAGACACCAGTATCACCCCAGTGCTACGAAGGTCCACACGCTGCACACAAGGACAAATCCCTGCCAGGTTTACGGAATAAGCACAAAGTGTCTACATTATAAATAGTTACCCAGTTGGGTATTGCCTATTAGTTATTGTGTAAACTGAAATTAATGTGTGCATTTAGTTGCCCGTAAGGGTACAAAGACTTGTAGGCTGAGGACTGTGAGCAGCCAAAAACTGTCCTTGTAAATAGTTGCACTCATCAAAAGTGCCCCCTTATTTAACCACTGAACAAAAACCCGTTTGGCGTGGCGGAAGACGTGGTCCAGCACCTGGATCACTTATGCCCTGTAGCCACGCCCAGGGCCTACGTTGAGGGTTTTCAGGCGGGTCCCTCATATTACTCATTTTCCACTTTCATCGGTGAAATGGACACCGGGTTAGGGGACTTACTGTAACTTTATTATTGTATTATAATTATTGTTGTAACCTGTTACAAAATGCTTCAGTCCAGGAGTACTGAATTGTACTAGGGGGAGATGTGGCAACCTGCTGTTCACAGGTACCACAGGACCCAAAAAGGTGCATGGATGGACTTCTCCACAAGAGGCCCTCACTACAAACAGACACCTCCACCCTTCCACCTCATACCACCAGAGGGAGCCCAGATAGGGATATATATATGGAGGGTGGAGCCAGGCAGTTCAGCAGTGGGTTGTTCAGAGAGTGTGCTGCCACTGAGAGCAGTGAAGATGCAGCACGTCTGCTGCTGAATTGAGGGCCCTGAGTGTGGCCGGAGGTAAAGAGGAGAGGAGAGAGGAGTTGAGGGGGCAGAGGAGCATCATAGGCTCACCCCAAGACACAAACCGGACACCGGCTCCGCGCCTACAGGGTCTTTTATACCCAGTAAGGATCACCGGCATAGCAGGAGGACTACAAGTCCCTGGCCGACCTGAAGCTAAACCCTTGACAGGACTAGGAACCACGAAGGCCCTGGCATCCAGGGATAGTGGTTGCCAGAAAAAGGTCCTACTACCAAGCGACAGGTGAAGGAACAGCACGACACAGAAGCTAGGCCCAGTTGCAGGCTGGCCAGGAGCTTAGAGAGAGGGAGACACAGACCAGGAGGCCTTATACCCGCTCACTGGGGAGAAGTCCTGAAGTGCACCCTTCCTACCGAGTACCCTGGACCGTACCTGACATCCGCACCAGTAAAGGTACTGAAGTGAATCCTCTGTCTCTGTCAGTTACTCCTGCTGCGCCATCTCTCCTGCACTACAAGCCCCAGCATCACCACCATCTGCACCTACACTGCCCCGGGGGCCCGCTCCGCCTGTGGGGAGCAGAAACATCCCAGCTGCCATCCCATCACCCCCGGAGGTCTGCAGCAGCGCCGGTAACCATTACCGGAAACCACAGGTGGCGTCACGAGACAAACTGTACACTAAAACCCCTTTTAAAAGAGAGACCCAGAGTACGGGCCCAGGAGCCGACTGCCGTGACCTCCTAAACAAGGTAAAAGGCCCAGGTACCGAGTCCCCTATATTTCCCCTGGGTGACACAATCATACTGTTTGAGGGGCAGTGGTGATCATTATAGTGTGTGCGGGGAAGTAGTGACCATCATAATATGAAGGGGGTAGTGGTGGAAATCATACTGTGTGGGAAACTATGGGAACCATCATAATGTGTGTGGGGGGGGCAAGTGGTGACCATCATACAGTTTGGGAGCAGTAGTGTCCATCATACTGTGTGCAGTGTGCAAATGAAGTGGTCAGTGGGGCGCTAGAAACTGGATAAGGCGCTGGAAAAGGATAAAACAAACCTCTTTATTGAAGTTCTAATGCCCACAACGCGTTTCTGCAGCGGTCTGCTGCCTTCATCAGGTGGAGTTAAGTTAACTCCACCTGATGAAGGCAGCAGACCGCTGCAGAAACGCGTTGTGGGCATTAGAACTTCAATAAAGAGGTTTGTTTTATCCTTTTCCAGCGCCTTATCCAGTTTCTAGCGCCCCACTGACCACTTCATTTGTACACTGTTCACTTTTCCCTTGGGAGTTGTGGCTGGAGGCTGCAGAGAACTGGATACCATTTCAGCTGCAGGACCTGTAGGACCTGCGATGATGTCATCACCCATGTGACCCCACCCGGAATCACATGATTGGAAGCTCCATCTGCTAATCCAGAGGAGACACTGAAGGCATCGTGGCAGCGCTATCAGCGCCAGTAGCTGTTTAACCTGGGTTGTGCGGTCTGCACAACCCACTCAGGTGAGCAGACCACTGTATCTGCACGTATATTCCACTTCCATACAGGTTCACTCAAGCACTACGCTTTTCCACCCCACCCCCTTTTTTGTCTTTCATCATACTGTGTGGGCACAGTGGTGATCATCATACTGTTGGTGGGGGCGGGGGTTAGTGGTGACCATCAAGCTGTAGGGGGGCAGTGATGAGCATTATATTGTGGATGGGAGACAGTGGTGACCATCATACTGTGTGGAGGTTGTGGTGACCATCATGCTGTGGATGAGGAACAGTAGTGACCATCATACTGTGTCGGGGGCTGTGGTGACTATCATGCTGTGTACGTGGAGGAATGTGGGAACATTATTGTATATGGCGGCATTTTTTGGGGGTATAGTGGGTGATAACACTAAGGGGCTTCAGTAGGGGCAAAATAACTAAGCGCCGCAATACATGTCCCTCTCTGTGCCTTAAAAGTAGGTAGGTACTGTATGTCCTTTTGTGACTACTTCTATGTACAGTGATAGGACTTTTACTATGTGGTCCCGTGATTTCTATGTATGGAGGTAGGAGCATTATTACAATAAAGAGGCACTGTGGGTCAACATTATATGGAGGCACAATGAGGGATCGTTATCATTATAGAGGAAGCACAAAAGGCATTATTATTATAAAAAAGCACTGGGCTATATATTCTATTATAAGAAGCAGGGTCATTAGTATTATAAAGGGTCAAGGGGAATTATTATAAGGCAGCACAGGGGCACATTATTTCTATAGGATGCTGTATAACTGTAGGGAGGCACAGGGGAGCATTATTACTACGAGGAGTTCGGAGGGAACATTATTACTGTTTAGGGGCACTGTGATTACTTGAGACACAAAAGGAGGGGACCATTACAATACAGGGCAAAGAGGTCATTATTACTGTCTTGGGCACTGGTTATAGCACTATATGATTTGTGTAGAGGTGGAGAATATGAGGAGGTTCCTGGAAAAGTAATTCCAAAGTGGTCTCTGTGTTACATTTTGCAGGATCAAGTTATGGATGGAAGAAGAGTTCACAGCGGTTTGGGCCAAACGAAAAGGAAAAGGGAAAATGAATGACTGCAATCATTGAGAATGTTACTGGTGAGAACCTGTACAGAACACACATACATGGTCTGCATAGCACAAGCGTAAAACTGATATTACCATTATAAGGTCACTGTATGGTGATAATATCAGCTCTAAATCAGTGGTTTTGGTTAATGATCAGTACGATTGTATTATCAGTACTGTATATGCTGGTATGTTGTTATGGTCTGGTGGTATTTGTTATATTGCAATATTATTATTGCAGTATTATTGATTCTTATATAGCGTTATTATTGTAAATCTAGATCTTGTAGTAAATTTTGATTTCCCGCAGGAAGGCTAATATAAATAATAGAGACCCCTATCTGGGGAAGGGGATGAGCTGGCATGGGCCTGTGTACTTTCAAATGCCAGGGCTGAATTTTCGTGCCAGTGCATCCCTGATATCAGCATGAAATATTTTTTCCTGGTCGCTCTGAACATTACCTGCTGACTTTGTAGAACATTTCACAAACATTGTTCCTGTGTCACAGGGGAATGACAGAAGCAACTTGTACACAAAGATCTGGATATAACCAGTTTGTTTCCAGGTATTTAACGGAGGGCAAAGACCAAGTGTCTGATAGTGTCACAGACCTGTGAACAACTAACGCTGAGGATCAAGGTTCCAGCAGGTAAACAAAAAATCGTACATTTACTTCATTATGACCGTCATACAAGTGGAATATGTCATATCGAAGAAGGATCCAACAACTTGACCTTCTTTGTCCTTAGTGTGCAAACAAATGAATTTCCATTTCACAGCAGATGGAGGTATTTTATATTGAAGTTGCAACATTTATTAATAGACACAATAGACATCATGTGAAATCATACATAGATCCATAAGTATATAGCCTAATTAAATTAGATCATGGTATTTTTTTTACTTATTTTCCAATATATCTTTCATCAAGGACTCAAATGCATTCTGATAACGAGGGATAAATAGTACGGAGCACAAAATAATAACACAATGTTTAAAGGGAATGTATCATCAGAAAACGACTTATTGTTTAAATCAGGGTTTTCTGTTAAATTTATTTTTTTCTTATCACAATCTTCATTAAAAACAAGATCTTTTGCGATTTTCACACTGGTCACAGTGCTATTTTAGACATTTATAGCCTAATTGATCAAGACCGGCTTTGTTCACACAGGTCTTGATGAGGGTGCATGCTGGAGTCAGACGCTTCTGGTTCATGAAGAGGTACAGGTGCATCTCACTATATTAGAATATCATCAAAAAGTTTTCAGTTCTATACAAAAAGTGAAACTCATTATATAGAGTCATTAGAAACGGAGTGATCTATTTCAAGTGTTTATTTCTGTTAATGTTGATGATTATGGCTTACAGCCAATGAAAACACAAAAGTCATTATCTCAGTAAATTAGAATAATTTATAACAACAGCTTGAAAAATTATTGTAAAATCCGAAATGTTGGCCTACTGGAAATGTATGTTCAGTAAATGCACTCAATACTTGGACGGGGCTCCTTTTGCATCAATTACTGCATCAATGCGGCGTGGCATGGAGGCGATCAGCCTGTGGCACTGCTGAGCTGTGATGGAAGCCCAGGTTGCTTTGATAGCAGCCTTCAGCTCATATGCATTTGTGGCACCCCAGGGGTCTGGTTTTCCACAGTAATGTAATGTTATGTCTGAGAGCAGGTGGGAGGTCCTTTGGTCAGGGATCCTGTGCATGCCACACCTCCTGCCCAGTCTTGGGAGGGGAAGAACTTCCCCTGTATAAACCCTGGGCTGAGGCAGGGTTAGTCAGTCAAGGAGTCAAGGAGAGTAGAGACAAGAAACAGTCACAGGAAGAAACAGCAGAAGCTCAGTGGGAGCAATACTACTACAAGTCAGGGGCTGGCAGCTGCAGAGCTCGCCCTGACTGAGAAGCTTTCTTACCGGACCCGGCGTCCGAGGCTGTGGGGACTAACTCTTACCCAGCAGCAGAAGCCGACCGGCAGGGGATTTCAGGTCCTCAGGCCCAGAAACCCGAAGGCACGGTCACACGCGTGGGACCAGCACCGCCATCGTGGAGCGGAAGCCATTAGAAGGCCCCGAGTCACCGGCCATACGGGTGAGCACCACACGGTACACTCAGGGACGTGGGCTACTTATATCCGCTTCTAGCAAGGTAGCCAGAAGAGTACAGTCAGTTTGGGAGGCCTACAACTCCGCCTGGCCAGGGGAGATCCCATCTGCTCAAGGACTGACCAGGCCCCGTTCACTAGCAAGTACTCCGGGAGGGTCTATCGTTGTTACCAGTAAAGACCCTGAATTACACCGCACCGTCTCTGAGTGGTTCCTGCTACCCCCATCATCCACATCTGCTGCCCTGAGGCCATACCCCTCCCGTTGGGGGTTATACCATCTACGCTGCACCATCCATCCACCGGCCTCAGCGGACTGTCTTGCAGCGGCAGCTCCATAGCTGCATTCAGCGGGTGGCGTAGTCGTCCTACATCTACCGCTGTTACATCGCCGCTCAGTTTGACTCCCTGGACACGGACCGGGTCACCGCCACGAGACTACAACCCTCAAGAGATCCGGCTCCGGGTAAGCTCCCGCGTGCGCAACGCAGCGCGACACAGGCCCAGGGGCGCGTCAACTTTGGAGTAGTCGGCAGGATTTCGTGCCCGCAACCACCGGGTACTGCGTGCCTGAAAAAGAGAATTTTCAAACTTACCTGTGGTGAAGATTCCCGCCATCCGGCGCCATCTTCAGCCTTCTTCCCGCCATCGGTGAAGTTTCCCGCCATCCGGCGCCATCTTCTGCCTTCTTCCCGCCATCCGTGGAGTTTTCCCGCCATTGGACGCCATCTTGAGGACGCCGCGCGGGAAGAAGAGGGGCGTGGACTCCGAAAGCGCGCGAGAACTGAAGCCCCGCCTCACGTCGGGACGTTGCGTAAGGTCCTGGAAGGAGCCCAGCAGACGCCGACGTCACAGGAGCGCGACGGAAAGTCCTCAACCCTGACGATCCACTGCGGAGCCGCGGCCTACGGAACAGGATCATCGCAAGGTAGGCCACGGTCCACTAGGGGGGAGGAAGATGTCGGATACGGAGGAGAGCTTCACTGCCTCAACCCCCGCCAGCGCTACCGCTGCTGCAGTTATGCCCTTCACCATGCCCTATATCCCGGGAGCAGCTTGGCTACCCCAGTACTCAGGGGAGTCACATACCCTGCATGACTTTAGAGAAAAGCTGGATAGCCTCTTCCAGGTGTACCCCCTCACAGAAGAGCAAAAAGTGAGCATCCTGGTGGCCCAACTAACCGGGGCAGCCAAAAGGGAAGTAAAATCCTGGCCACCTGGGAGGAAGACTGTCGCAGGGATACTAACCCGGCTGAAGGACACCTTTGATACCCGCACCTCAGCCGAGATTAAGCTTAGATTCTACGGGTGCAAGCAGCGAGCGCATGAGAGTATAAGGGACTATGCACTAAACCTACAAGAGGCCCTGAGGGCCATTAAGCAGACCGACCCTGATGGAGTGGGAAACGAGGACAGGCTGTTGACCGAACAGTTTATAGAGGGACTGTATTGTAATACCCACCGAACCCAGTTGCGGGCAATGGCCTTACAGGATCCCCATCTGGGCTTTGCACAGTTCAAGGACAGAGCCATCCGGGTGCTCCGAGAACCGGCACCGGGTGGCGTTGTGACCCACAAGCGCCCTGCTATCACTTACCACCAGGAGGCGGCGCCCTTGTCGGCAGGGCCTGTGGGAGCTGATGCGCAGGCTTTGGACAATGACCCGGCTCCAGACCTACACCATCAGGTCCAAGAGCTAGCTAAGAGCGTTGCTGCGCTAACCCGAACTGTGCAGTCTTTACAGGCTTCCACCCCAGGGAAGATCCAGCTGGCATCCGGACCGGAGGACATCCCGTGGCGTCGACCAAGGAGGACCCCACCGGCCAGAGGAAGACCCAGTGACCGATACAGCGAGGACGGATGACCCATCTGCCGCCGCTGCAATCGACCTGGACATATGGCAAGGTACTGTTCTTTAAACGGGCACAACCTGGGGTAGAGGGCCAACCCCCAGGAAAAAGATCACCAGGCCCATCGAACTGGCGCGACAGATATGTGGGAGGACGTCCAGTCTTGCCTGTGGTACTGGATGGCATTCCCATGAGTGCCCTACTGGACACCGGGTCACAGGTCACCACCATCCCGTACGTGCTCTTTAAGCAGTACTGGAGTGACTCGGATATTACCCGCTACCCTGACGACGACTTGAGTATCATCGCCAGCAATGGCCAGCCCGTGCCACAGATCGGATTTAAAGAGGTGACCATCAAAATCGGTAGAGTCGAACTGGCAGCACAGGGACTGATCATTGTAGATATTGACAAACATGAGAGTCACCCAAAAATAACTCTAGGAACTAATGTAATTGAAAATTGTCTTGCAGAGGTGATTTTCCTTTTACAGCAGGTTGCCAAGAACGCCAGCTCCGGCGAGCAGCGGGTGCTCCAGAAAGAGATCCGGGCACTGATGCGACGGCAACAGGTGGAACTCTCCGGCGGTGAGATTGGTAGCGTAAGAATGTGTGACCCTTTTCCTATTGCCATGCCCCCAAAAAGTGAAATGATGATTTGGTGCCGGGCAGCTATTGGTCTGAGAGGTAGAGATTACCAGGCAATGGTAGAACCAGTTTACTCGGACAGTAGGCCCACCATTTTGACAGCACGGGGGGTGGTTGATGTACGCCATGGGAGAGTGCCCGTTCGCATAATAAATATCGGGGAGAGGGAAGTGTACCTGCCCCGGTATGCCACGCTAGCCAAATTATATACCATTAACCAAAATTCTATACAATCTGTGGAACCCTTGCCTCCATCTCACCCGGAGGAAGGTAACGGCTCTAAGAAAAACATGGAGGACTGGTGTCAGCAACTACATCTGGGTACTGACTCCACTCCCGCACACCAGAAACAAGGAGTCTATCGGGTGGTTCAGGAGTACGAGAGAGTGTTCAGTAAACACCCGTTAGACTTCGGGCGAGTCAAGGGGGTAGAACACCACATCCCCACGGGAGACCATCCTCCTATAAAAGAGAGGTATCGACCCGTACCCCCTGCCCACTACCAACACGCCAAGGGGATGCTTAGAGACATGAAGGAGGCTGGGGTGATCAGGGATAGCTGTAGCCCCTGGGCAGCTCCACTAGTCTTAGTCCGAAAGAAAGACAACACCATGAGGATGTGTGTAGATTACCGGAAAATCAATCGTATCACACACAAGGATGCGTACCCCTTACCAAGGATAGAGGAGTCATTGGCTGCTTTAAGATCTGCTAACTTCTTCTCTACCTTGGATCTCACTAGCGGGTACTGGCAGGTTCCTGTAGCAGAGGCGGACCGGGAGAAGACCGCATTCACCACCCCGATGGGACTTAGCGAGTTCACCTGCATGCCGTTCGGACTCTGCAACGCACCGGGAACCTTCCAACGACTAATGGAGTGTTGTCTGGGCCACAGAAACTTCGAGACGGTCCTGTTGTACCTGGACGATGTCATCGTATATTCCAAGACGTATGAGGACCACCTGAAACACCTGGCGGAAGTGTTCGAAGCTCTGGCAAGTTACGGCCTAAAGGTGAAACCCTCCAAGTGTCACCTCCTGAAACCAAAGGTGCAGTACCTGGGACACGTGGTGAGCGCTGACGGAGTGGCTCCCGACCCTGATAAGATCACCGCAATTAAGGAATGGCCAAGCCCCTCCAGCGTAAAAGAAGTGCGGCAGTTCCTCGGGTTGGTAGGCTACTACCGAAGGTTTATTCCCGGTTTCACCAAAAAGGCAGCACCTATGCAGGACCTCCTGATAGGCCAGTCCCGGAAGGCCAAGAACCAGAAGCCGCCCTTCAAATGGGAGGAGCTGGAAGAAGAGTCCTTCCGCCAGCTGAAGATGGCCCTCACGGGGGACGAAATCCTGGCGTACCCGGATTATAGCCAGCCCTTTATCCTCTACACCGACGCCAGTAACATCGGGCTAGGAGCCGTACTGTCCCAGATCCAGCAGGGGAAGGAACGAGTAATTGCCTACGCCAGCCGAAAACTGCGACCCACCGAAAGGAACCCCGAGAATTACAGCTCATTTAAGTTAGAGTTCCTGGCCGTAGTATGGGCAGTCACCGAGCGCTTTAAGCATTACCTCGCTTCTTCCCGGTTCACCGTGTACACGGATAACAACCCGTTGACACACCTGGACACGGCAAGACTCGGTGCCCTGGAGCAGAGGTGGATGGCCCGTCTGTCCAACTACGAGTTCACAATCAAATACCGGGCAGGACGCTCCAATACCAACGCGGACGCCCTGTCCAGGATGCCCAACCTGCCGGACGGAGGAGAAGATCCGGAGGGACTGGGAGAAGTTGAACTCCCTGCATTCCACCGTCATGGGACTATCCAGTATTCCCACCGGGTAAGGAGTAAGCAGGCTGCTACGTTGAACCCCTTACCCCACTACAACTGGGCGGAAACGCAAGACAGCGACCCTGCCGTCCGACTGGTGAAGGAGATGCTGACTCGGCCGGAGGCTCGCCTTGAACCAGACGCTCCGGAGGAAGCCAAACAACTATGGGCAGAGAAGAGTCGACTGTTCCTTTACAAAGGGAAGTTGTGCCGCAGAATGGTTAACTCCCGGACGCATGAATTACTCTGGCAAGTAGTGGTGCCACGAAGAGACGCAGCCATGGTGATGGAGGCATACCACGACGGAGCTGGACACTTCGGGTGGAAGAAGCTGGAGTTCCTGCTGCGCGAGCGGTTCCACTGGGTAGGCATGAGGGGAACCATCGAGAAGTGGTGCAGAGACTGTGGCCCGTGCAACCTGAGAAGGAAGGACCGTGCCAGCCAGAAGACTCCCCTGCAGTCCATCGTCACCCGGCAACCGTTGGAACTGGTAGCCTTGGATCATGTAAAACTGACCCCAAGTAGAAGTGGCTACGTCTACGCGTTAACCATCGTGGATCATTACTCCCGGTTTCTGGTTGTCGTCCCCGTCAAGGACTTAACGGCTCAAACAGCAGCTAGAGCCTTCCAGCAGCACTTTTGCCGTCCACACGGGTACCCGGACCAAGTGCTGACGGACCAGGGACCTGCCTTTGAAGCGGAGGTCTTCCAGGAATTCTGCAATCTGTATGGCTGCCGGAAGATAAGGACGACACCCTACCATCCGCAAACTAATGGACTTTGTGAGAAAATGAACCAGGTGGTAATGGATCTTCTAAAAACGTTGCCCCTGGAAGAACGCAGTCTGTGGCCTGAGAAGTTGCCCGATCTGGTGGACCTATACAACCACATCCCGGTAGGTTCCACCAACTGTACCCCGGCTTACCTAATGAGGGCAAGACCTGGTAAGTTACCTGTTGACCTGGAAATGGGAGTCCTGACACCCGAGGACACTTCACCAGAAACAGACTGGGACACAGAGAGGCAGCAGCAGTACCGGAGAGTACAGGAGAGCGTGGAGCGAAGTCTCTGTCAGGCTAGGGAAAGACAAGAGAAAACTTACAACCAGTATGCTCCCGCTGTTCCCCTGGTACCCGGAGAGCAGGTCTTGAAGAGGAAGAGACGGCTCCACAAGTTGGATGACCAGTGGGAGAAGGACCCGTACACCGTACTGCCCTCAAGCCACGAGAACCCGAAGGTTTGTACCATCAGTAAAGACGGAGGGGAAACCACAGCCATTGTATCCCGGGACCACCTGAAGAAGTGTCCCGAACAACTGAGGAACCCTGAAGAGGAACAAGAAGACCATCGACCCGTAGAGGAAAGGGAAGATATGGTTAGTACTGTGCTGGAGGATTTGAAGTGTATAAATTGTTTTATTTATGTTTATCTGTGTATTGTTGCTTGTGTATAATTTTGTGTTTCCAGTTATTTTTAGGAATCCTTTGTCACGCTGTCTCTGTATACTGGAGGTAGGGGGCCTAAGCTGACCCTAAGCTGGGGCCCTGACTAATCCCTCAACCTGGAGGTACTGTTAAAGGTACAGAGGTCCAGGCCACCAGCGTAACCCCTACCTCCTGAAGATCCCTGCACCTCAGTAATCTAGTCCTGAGAAGGACCCCGATCACAACCAAAGGGAAAAAACACTTCCAAATACACTTATCTCAGCAACTCCAAACACCACGATCCGCTCTGTCAGTCTGAATGAAATGCTTTCACCGACACCTCCCAAACAGACCAGCAGGTATATGAAGGAATCTCACTACAGAAGTATTGATTGCAGCTGGGCGAGGCTGGACCTCATCTAGCCCAGAGAGAGAGAGAGAATTAACTCCCTCACTGCCGAGAAACACAAAGCACCAACAAGTCAGCTGCGAGAAGTCAGGCTGTGTACTCGTGACGATCTTCGTGGCAACACACCCGTGACAGTACCCCCCCTTCTACGAGGGGCCTCCGGACCCTCAGGGCCAGGTTTATCCGGGTGAGTCGTGTGGAAGGCCCGAACTAATCGGTCTGCGTTAATATCCGACGCAGGAACCCACATCCTCTCCTCAGGACCATACCCCTTCCAATGAACCAGGTACTGAAGGGACCGGCGATTAAAGCGTGAATCAATGACCCTCAAAACCTGGAACTCCAAGTTACCATTGACAACCACTGGAGGGGGAGGTAAAAGTGACGGTACCACCGGCGCCACATACCTCTTAAGCAATGATCTGTGAAACACGTTGTGAATTTTAAACGTAGGGGGGAGGTCAAGACGGAATGCCACCGGATTAATAATAGAACTGACTCTGTACGGCCCGATGAACCTGGGACCCAGTTTCCAGGAGGGAACCTTAAGTTTTATATTCCTGGTAGACAACCATACCCGATCGTTCACACTTAGGTCCGGACCAGACACTCTCCTCCTATCAGCCATACGTTTGTATCGGTTCCCCATAGTATTCAGATTCTTCAGCACCCCTCTCCATACTGAAGCGAGTGATGAGGAAAATCGTTCCTCCTCAGGAACCCCCGAAGAGCCCCCCCCACTGAAAGTACAAAACTGGGGGTGAAAACCATATGCCCCAAAAAACGGGGACTTACCAGTGGACTCGCTCCGCCTATTATTAAGAGCAAACTCTGCCAGAGGTAAGAAAGAAGCCCAGTCCTCCTGGTTCTCTGACACAAAACACCGGAGATATGTCTCCAAGCTCTGGTTCATACGTTCCGTCTGACCATTGGTCTGAGGATGAAAAGCCGATGAGAATGACAACTGCATCCCCCGCCGTGCACAAAACGCCTTCCAGAACTTAGACACAAACTGAGACCCCCGATCAGACACCACCTCGGAGGGTACCCCGTGAAGCCTCACAATCTCCCCAATGAACACCTGCGCAAGAGTTTTAGCATTAGGGAGAGCCGGAAGAGCGATAAAATGTGCCATCTTGCTGAACCTGTCCACTACAACGAGTATGACCGTTTTACCCGAAGACGGAGGGAGGTCCGTAATAAAGTCCATAGACAGATGAGTCCAAGGACGCTCCGGGATCTTCAAAGGTAAGAGGGCCCCAGACGGACGGGTATGTGAGGTCTTAGAGCGCGCACAAACCCCACAGGACGCGACAAAAGTTACCACCTCCTTATGTAAATTAGGCCACCAAAACCGACGCGAGAGGAGATCCACAGTAGCTTTACTCCCCGGGTGTCCTGCAAAAACTGAGTTATGGTGTGCCTCGATCACCTTTTGTCGCAACTGATCTGGAACAAACAATCTCCCTGGAGGTCCAACAGGGGCGTCCCCCTGAGCCTCCAATACCTCCTCCTCCAGCTCAGAGCATACTGCCGAAACCACCACCCCCTCCTGAAGGATAGGAATCGGGTCGTCCGTATTCCCGGCCCCCGGGAAACTACGAGATAAGGCATCCGCCTTTACATTTTTTGACCCAGGACGATATGTAACGACAAAATTAAACCTGGTAAAAAACAATGACCACCTAGCTTGTCTGGGATTCAGACGTTTCGCGGACTCCAGATATAGCAGGTTCTTGTGATCGGTGATGACGGTGACCGGATGAACAGCCCCCTCCAGAAAATGGCGCCACTCCTCAAAAGCTAACTTAATGGCCAAGAGTTCCCTATTGCCGACATCGTAATTCCTCTCAGCGGACGACAATTTTTTAGAGAAAAAGGCGCACGGATGCCACTTACCAGGGGACGAACCCTGTGACAATACTGCTCCCACCCCTACCTCGGAAGCGTCTACCTCTACAATGAATGGCTGAGACGCATCAGGTTGAATGAGTATGGGCGCCGAGGCAAAACATTTTTTCAAAGAGGAGAATGCTTGACAAGCCTTGTCAGACCACCTAGAAAAATCCGTCCCCTTTTTAGTCATGTCAGTGAGAGGCTTAACCATGGACGAGAAATTACGAATGAACTTCCGGTAATAATTAGCAAACCCCAGGAAACGTTGTAGTGCCTTAAGATTCTCTGGCCGATCCCACTCAAGAACTGCCCGCACTTTCCCAGGGTCCATACGAAAACCGGACGCTGAAACCAGGAAGCCTAAAAACTGGAGTTCCTGTACGGCGAACACACACTTTTCCCACTTGGCATACAGTTTATTATCCCGCAAGATCTGTAACACCTGCCTAACGTGCTCCTGATGAGACACCAGATCCGGCGAGTAAATTAGGATATCATCCAGATATATGACAACAAACTGTCCCACCAAGCGGCGAAAAATGTCATTAACAAAGTGTTGGAACACCGCCGGGGCATTAGTCAGACCGAATGGCATGACAAGGTTCTCATAATGCCCCTCCGGAGTGTTAAACGCCGTCTTCCACTCATCCCCCTCCTTCATCCTAATCAGATTGTACGCCCCCCTGAGATCCAACTTAGAAAACCATTTGGCGCCCACGATCTGATTAAAGAGATCGGGAATAAGTGGGAGCGGATACGGATCTCGGACCGTAATCCGATTAAGTTCACGGAAATCCAGGCAAGGGCGTAGGCCTCCATCTTTCTTCTTAACAAAGAAGAACCCCGCAGCCACCGGTGAAGATGAAGGTCTAATATGCCCCTTAGCCAGACTTTCTGAGATATAATCCTTCATGGCCTGCCTCTCAGGACCAGAAAGGTTATACAACCTAGCTTTAGGTAACTTGGCCTCAGGAAGCAGTTTTACAGAACAGTCATACACGCGATGAGGAGGTAGTTCCTGACACCCTTTCTCCGAGAATACATCCTCAAAGTCCGCCAGAAATGGAGGTAAGACCCAAGGAGTAACCGCACCAATGACCGTGTTCATGCAGTTTTTATTACAGAATTTACTCCATTGGCTTATCTCCCTGGTTTGCCAATTAATAACCGGGTTATGCTTAGCTAACCAAGGAAGGCCCAACACAATAGGAGTGGGAAGACCCTCCAACACGTAGCAAGACAACAGTTCTTTATGTATTGCCCCCACTTGAAGTTTTACGTCATGCACAACTTGCAAAAAACTTCCCTGCCCGAGAGGCCTGGCATCGATCGAGAATATGGGGATGGGTTTAGCCAACTCACTCAACCGCATACCTTGAACCCGGGCAAACCGAGCATCAACCAGATTAGCCCCGGCCCCACTATCCAGAAGAACAGATATCCTCTCAGTTCTCGTACCCACCACCACCTCCGCCGGTACGAGAAACTGAGACGAACCTAGGGACGAAATACCTACTCCCAGATTGCCGTCCACCACACAACCTGGGATCAACAGTTTTCCGACGACTCTTCACTCTGCAAGGGACGGGATGGACACCCCCCAATAAAATGTCCCTTTCTCCCGCAGAAGAAACACCTTCCTGCCTTATGGCGCACCACCGGTCCCCTCCCCCGAAATTATGTCCCTCCTAATTGCATAGGCTCCTCTGGACTGACCAGGGGAACCACCATATGAGGGGACCTTGTAGGAGGTGGAGTCATCACAGGGGGTAGAGTTATCCCGCACCTCTCCCGAAGCCGTCTGTCCACGCGAATAGCGAGGGCCATAGCGGCTTCCAGAGACACGGGAGAGTCATACTGTGCCAACACATCCTGTAATTTGTCGGATAAACCATGACAAAACTGGCTCCTAAGAGCCGGGTCATTCCACTGGGTGTCCGTGGCCCACCTACGGAACTCCGAACAGAATTCCTCCGCCGGACGATCTCCCTGCTGGATCCTACGTAACTTAGACTCAGCAAGGGAGATCCGATCTGGGTCATCATATACGAGTCCCAGGGCAGCGAAAAACCTATCCACTGACTGGAGAGCCGGGGAACCCGGGGGAAGAGAGAACGCCCAAGATTGTGGGTCCCCTTGTAGGAGCGAGATGACAATTCCCACCCTTTGTTCTTCACTCCCCGATGACCGAGGCCGCAGCCGAAAGTACAATTTACATGCCTCCCGGAAAACAAAAAACTTGTCCCGCCCCCCAGTGAACCTATCAGGGAGAGCTACTTTAGGTTCTGGTCCGGCTTGCTCCTGAGGATGCCAAACCTTGGACCTAACGTCCGCCAGCTCCATGGACAAACTCTGCAATTGCCGAGCTAGACCGGCTACTGGATCCATAGTAGCTGGAGAAAAACTAAGTGGGTCGGTGAAAATGTCACGCTGTCTCTGTATACTGGAGGTAGGGGGCCTAAGCTGACCCTAAGCTGGGGCCCTGACTAATCCCTCAACCTGGAGGTACTGTTAAAGGTACAGAGGTCCAGGCCACCAGCGTAACCCCTACCTCCTGAAGATCCCTGCACCTCAGTAATCTAGTCCTGAGAAGGACCCCGATCACAACCAAAGGGAAAAAACACTTCCAAATACACTTATCTCAGCAACTCCAAACACCACGATCCGCTCTGTCAGTCTGAATGAAATGCTTTCACCGACACCTCCCAAACAGACCAGCAGGTATATGAAGGAATCTCACTACAGAAGTATTGATTGCAGCTGGGCGAGGCTGGACCTCATCTAGCCCAGAGAGAGAGAGAGAATTAACTCCCTCACTGCCGAGAAACACAAAGCACCAACAAGTCAGCTGCGAGAAGTCAGGCTGTGTACTCGTGACGATCTTCGTGGCAACACACCCGTGACATCCTTGGTGGATTTACCGGGAATCCTTGTACATAGTTGGAGCGTAACCCAGGATGGACTAGAGACTGTTAAGGACTCGGGGTAGGACAGACCCCTACCTGGTTACGTCTCCCTGTTTTGGTGAAATGGACACCTTGCTTTCTTCAAAGACTACACCCGGTTACGGACATGCCGTGACCACCTTTATGTGTTTCTTCTTATTGTACTATTATTGTTGTTATATCTTGTTATGTTTTTTCTAAAATATGTTTAGTCCCGGAGTACTAAATTTCACTAGGGGGGAATGTGGCACCCCAGGGGTCTGGTTTTCCACAGTAATGTAATGTTATGTCTGAGAGCAGGTGGGAGGTCCTTTGGTCAGGTATCCTGTGCATGCCACACCTCCTGCCCAGTCTTGGGAGGGGAAGAACTTCCCCTGTATAAACCCTGGGCTGAGGCAGGGTTAGTCAGTCAAGGAGTCAAGGAGAGTAGAGACAAGAAACAGTCACAGGAAGAAACAGCAGAAGCTCAGTGGGAGCAATACTACTACAAGTCAGGGGCTGGCAGCTGCAGAGCTCGCCCTGACTGAGAAGCTTTCTTACCGGACCCGGCGTCCGAGGCTGTGGGGACTAACTCTTACCCAGCAGCAGAAGCCGACCGGCAGGGGATTTCAGGTCCTCAGGCCCAGAAACCCGAAGGCACGGTCACACGCGTGGGACCAGCACCGCCATCGTGGAGCGGAAGCCATTAGAAGGCCCCGAGTCACCGGCCATACGGGTGAGCACCACACGGTACACTCAGGGACGTGGGCTACTTATATCCGCTTCTAGCAAGGTAGCCAGAAGAGTACAGTCAGTTTGGGAGGCCTACAACTCCGCCTGGCCAGGGGAGATCCCATCTGCTCAAGGACTGACCAGGCCCCGTTCACTAGCAAGTACTCCGGGAGGGTCTATCGTTGTTACCAGTAAAGACCCTGAATTACACCGCACCGTCTCTGAGTGGTTCCTGCTACCCCCATCATCCACATCTGCTGCCCTGAGGCCATACCCCTCCCGTTGGGGGTTATACCATCTACGCTGCACCATCCATCCACCGGCCTCAGCGGACTGTCTTGCAGCGGCAGCTCCATAGCTGCATTCAACGGGTGGCGTAGTCGTCCTACATCTACCGCTGTTACATCGCCGCTCAGTTTGACTCCCTGGACACGGACCGGGTCACCGCCACGAGACTACAACCCTCAAGAGATCCGGCTCCGGGTAAGCTCCCGCGTGCGCAACGCAGCGCGACACAGGCCCAGGGGCGCGTCAACTTGTTGGGTCAGGTGTCTCATCTTTCTCTTTACTGAGATAATCACTTTTGTGTTTTCATTGGCTGCAAGACATAATCATCAGGGGGGTCTGATGAGTGGTGTGTGCCTCCGTGTGCTATGCCAGAAATCTCACTCCAGTCAGCAGCAGCGTATGGTCCATAGTGGCAGACATCGCTGCCACTATGGGACTCGTGAGACAGGGGGGCCCAGGAGTCAGGAGAAAGAATCCACCTCTGCAAAAGTTGTGTGTTGTGCCACGCAGAGGATAACTTAGTGTCTGCTCTGTTACAGCAGGAGAGGAGGCTCCATCCACCAGCTCCGGCAGAGCAGAGTGGCTGCTTACAGTATGGTCACTGCTTTCCCTTTGTATAGAGGTGTAAAATATGTCATGTCTATATTTATGTACATATGTGTATGTGACGAACATGTATTTAGTACATCCATATATTCTCATGGGTTAAAGTGGCATTTCAGGTCCATTACAAGTTTGAGAGAGACCTCATGTGATCGGGCCAAAGTGCCACATGTGAACATCTAGGTGAATAAATATATGTAATGATGTCTATGGTGTGGCTGTTCTTCTTGTATTTCCTTTGGACAATCTGTCCCTGTTCTGTACCACATGCGATATAGAGCGTGGCCTAAAGTGATCCTAACATGATACACGCCGCTCCATCCACAGTCAGCGGCCCCTCCATCCACAGTCAGCGGCCCCTCCATCCACAGTCAGCGGCCCCTCCATCCACAGTCAGCGGCCCCTCCATCCACAGGCACCGGCCCCTCCATCCACAGGCACCGGCTGGATGATCTCAGCCAAGAATATTTTACTCTGAAACGTGGTGGAGGTTCAGATAAAAACATACTTTATTTGCAACCGTGGACCGAGCTGCACCATGGACTATTTGCAGTCGTGACCAGGTGGCTTCTCCCACCTGCTGCTAATCACTGACAGGTCTCTCTAATCACGCATGCAGTAATACTGTAGACTTGTCAGTCACTGGCAGGGGGTGGGTAGAAGCCACCGGGTCACGTCTGCCGATTTATCCACTGTGTGGTTCGGTCCCTGGCAGATTTTAAAGTACGTTTTTCTCTGAGAGGCCGCAGCATTTCACAGTCACACATACCTGGCTGAGATCATGCAGAAGGTACCTGATACTCGCTGCCCGTGGATGATGGGTATCAGCTGTCAGGTTCCCTTTAAAGAAGTTTTCCAAAATAATCAAAGTGCTGCACCTCGGCAGTAATACAGGGATATTAAAGAGATTATCTGTTAAAAGGTTCTCATGGGGGGTTAATTCTTGAAAAATTAAAAACAACAAAATTAATCCTACTCACCTGCAGTCACCTCCTGAATCCGGTGCAGACTGATCTGTGATCTGCACCAACAGCAATAATTTCACAGTTCTACCAGACTCAGGAACGCTGCAGCTTGCGGTAGGCTGCAGCGGTCAGGTAACTTGAACTGCATGCATCACAAGCTGCAGCAGTCGTGTGTCTCGTAGAACGGTGACATGATTAATGTTGGCGCAGACCATAGGGCGGCTTGCACTGAGTCCAGGAAGGGGACAGCAGGTGAGTATGATTTATTTTATTATTTTTACAGAATCTGAACTACAGATAGATTACAGAATCTATTGAACTCATGTGTTCACTGAACCATGCGGATTTAGCGCATTCAATACATTCTAGTGGTCAAATTTCTGTTGTGGAGACTAGCGACTTAGCAAGAGAAATTGACATGCTGCGGTCCTGAAAGACGCTCTGAATGTCAGTTTCTGCGGGTGATACGCAGCCTCTGATGCATGCTTAGTGGACATGGGATTTCTAGAGATCCCATCCACTATAACATCTGGATGCTGCGGGTTTGACGCTGCATAAATACACAGTGGCCAACCCGCAGCATTTCCTGATCGTGGGCACATAGCCTTAGTTTTTTTTCTATACTTTTAGGGCTATAAGACAATTTGTAGCAAGAAAAAAAAATTTTGTTTAAAAGTGTGCGCCTTATAGTTCATGTTCAGGGAGGCACTGCATTGCCATCTGCCTTGTTTATTTCCTTAATGATTGGGCAGAGAGCGATGAAGCGTTCTGCCTGATCATTTAGAGTGCTCCTGAGATGTTCTTATTTGCACAAATCTCTCCCTCCTGGTTCTGATCTGTATAATCAGTATAAGGCAGCAGGAGAAGCTGAACACCATATGTACAACGTATCTAGCTTCCCATCATGGAGGGAGCTCATAGCCGCAAATGTCTCATCTACTTCCTGACCCACAGCGATCTGTATGGTCAGAAGCGGAAGCTTAAAGCGATGTGTACTTAGCTTTACACTTCCAGGGCATTGTTATCATGTAGGTCTAAGGTGAACTCTGAGAATTAATGTCACTGTTGGGCCCTATATACCCCAGTCCAACAATGAATACAATGGTGGAACAGGGATCTGATTGATCCTTGCTCCACCATTCAGCTTGTACGTCTAAGTCTCAGCACATCAGGCACAATTACATCAGAAGATCGAGCCTGCTGCTCAGAGCCTCAGTCCACATGCTACACAGAGTGGAGCAGCGCAACAGTGGAACGTGGCTAGCTGAGTGATGTTTTTCATTTCTTTTATCAGTCAGTACTTATAGGGCCATCATACTCTGTGGAGACGGACACCATTGTGGGAGCATTTATACTGTGTTTGGGGGAATTGTACTGGTGGGGTCATTATACTGTATGAGGTGATATGAGGGTCTCATTGTGTGGGGGGATCATGCTATGTGGGGGTATGTACTGTGGGGACTGTTCTGGAGACACTGGGTTCATCATGCCGTGCTAGCGGGGGAATTAACTGTTGGGTGGGGGTATCATGCAGTATGTTAGATGCATTTTTAGAGGCATTATACTGTATGGGGCCACAAAAGTTGTATTGTAGTGGGTGGAAATAGTAAGGGGCTTAAGAAGGAGCAAAATTACTGTGTATGTGCTGCAATACATGTCTCTCTCCCTATCTTTAAATGTTTCTATGTACACCCCTGCCAGTCAGGCACTAGAGTAAGATTTTTGGCGTAGGGAAGACCACAGCGCATCATGAATTAAACAAACTGTGCTGTCCTGACCTCGTCTCGCCCTGTCCCGCCCCGGCACTGCTCATTTCAGTGGAGCTTGGAGAGTATCGTGTAAAGCCGCAAGATTTAGGCGAAATTCTGAGTACTTTGCAGGAGACTTTTCAGAGCTCTCATTATGATCACAGGCAAGGATACACCTCTATACAAAGCTGATAACAAATTATCCACAATTTACAGCAGGTAATGTCCACTGCACCCCTCCCCTTCACAATGGTCTTTCCACACAATCATCAGATGCTTCAATACAAAAAGATAAGGTCTGAGTCAGTCTATTGCAGCTAATGTGAACATGTACATGTACATTTCCTAAAAGAACAGGAAGTTTGAGTCTAGAATAGCCTCAATTACTATTGTGAAAAGTTCTATTTTTATTCATGAAGATCATAATATGAAAAAAAACCCATTAAAACATGAATAAACTCCAATTAACACAAAAACCTGATTTAAGCAATTTGTTTTCTTTCTGATGCCACATTCCTTTTCATTAAAATTAGTCCCGTGCTATGGGTGTGCCTGCCTTCTTGTGAGACATCATGTTTTACTAATAACGGAGCTCAGCAACCTATGTAATGGTAGCAAATCCAAGGTTAGGTTGGCAATGTTTTCACTCCTCCATCACATTATATAATATGTATATCATGGCCCGATCATTGATGTAATACTAACCTCTCATCACTACACACACTACTGCTACTACTAACACTATCACACTGTGGTTGTCATTGACGTAGGACATACAGTACTGGCACTGCATGGACTGACACCAACCCCCCTTATTTAAAGGGAACCGGGCAAATGATTCGTGCTACCCAAACCACAGTTAGCAAGAATCAGAGCCTAACTTCGAGATTGCAACTAGGTATGTTTCAAGGCCCCCATGCACATTAGATTAATGTCGGCCAATATTGATGAGCTTGGCTGACACTCTAATCCTAATTTCCAGTTTCCAGTCCTCAAAGCCAATGAACCGATCACATGATAATTACATTACTTGTGCAATACTAATATACTAGTGTATGTGGAAGCACCAGCCTACTTATTGCCGGATGAGATGTAGATTTGGCATGTCCGAATTCGGATTTTTCATACAGAGCACAAGAATGAGCGAATGAGCGCTCCTGTGCAGGGCTGCCACCAAGAATTTCAGGGCACCAGGGCCCCATACTGGCAAAATTTTCAGGCCCCCTTGAGACTCCACCCAGGCTCCATCCCAGCTCCACCTCCACCCCTTGAACCTTACACAGTCCCACCGCCCACTCTTGGAAAAAATCTACTTTCTGCACCATCTACACACCAATCATACATTAACAGTTCCCATTGAACACCATATCACATACATAGCCATCAGCTTTTGTTTTGGCCAAAATATTTTTTAAACTGCCACCACGACTAGGTAGTCGTGGCCGGGCCCTACTCTACTCCAACCTATTAAAAATTTCTTATACTACCCAATACTCTTTGTATATTTTTATTTACTTTTATTTAAAATTACCGATAATACAAAGGGTCAAATACTGTCACACCATGACCAGACCACATATTACCACCATATAGAGATTGAATAATACCACATACAAGGAACAAATACCATCACACCATGACCAGACCGCATAGTGACCAAATACTACAATACTGATCATTAATAAAAAAAGACACAATACTAATATTACCATAAGCGTCATTATGTACATAATATACAGTGTATAGTGTAAGTGTACAGGTAATACAAAGATCACCAGTGACATTATACACAGGAGCTCTTTACATAGTATACAGTGTATAGTGTCCGTGTACAGGTGACACACTGACTCACTGGTGATGTCTCTAGGTGAAGTCCTTCATCTTTGCTTTTCCTCTTCATCTAGCACAGACCGCCATCACTTCTTCCAGCTAGGACTCGTCTGTGCATAAAATAACACAGTTATCTAGAGCACGGCTTCCAGAGCACATTCCCCAATTTTTCCCCAACTTATACACTACACCAGATGAAGAAAAAAAGTGACGTAGTGCTGCCCTGCACAGTAACAGGACCCCTCCCACTGATAAAAATAAAATACATCATAGCAGTAATAATATCCCTTAATTAGCCCCTACAGTAATAATGTCCCACATCCTGCCCCCATGTCTCCATCCTGCCCCCGTGTCTCTCCATCCTGCCCCCGTGTCTCCCATCTTACCCCCATTTCTCTCCATTCTGCCCCCAATGTCTTTCCATTCTGCCACCAATGTCTCTCCATCCTGCCTCCATGTCTCCATCCTGCCCCGATGGTGCGGTTTTACAAAAAAAAAGTAAAAAATTGAAAGTTTATTTTTACCTTGCCAAGCAACAGCAGCGCCCAGCTCTCCACTCACTCGAAGCACATCGCTGGTGCATCACTGTGACGTCAAATGCCAACAACGTGCATGCTGACGTCAGCTGCTGACCTGTGATTGACAGCTGTTAACTATTGCTGTGTGGGAATCTTCCCGCACGGCAATAGATTTCAAGTGAATGTGCATCCGAGGACGCACATTCACAGTAACGGATTCTGCTCACCGGGCCCCATACGTCAGTAAGGGAAGTAATGCCCTGATGGCGCCCCTGCTTCTGTGTATGGGAGTGATGGCCAACGTGACTGTCGGTCAAAGGATCGGCCGAAGCATCATACGGCTGAAAGTTATCTAATGTGTTTGGCTGGCTTTGCTCAAAAACTTTGCAACATTTCAGTGAGAACATAATTTAAAAAAACAGCCAGGGACTATGTGTACATAGGGAGAGTCAATCAACTTGAGTGGGGTGGAGAGAAGCCCCCTGCGGATCGCACCAAACTAGTCAGGTCTCTCCATATAGTCCCCTTTTTTAAAACTATGTTTTCTCTGAAATGCTGCAGCATCCCTGGCTGCAATCACCAGGCTCTGCTTTGGGCATCAAAAATCTAATGATAGGTTCCCCAAATAGTACAAAGTGATAACCCATAGCAGATCCATGTTAAGACAGTAGTGACCAATCCTCTTTCTAAAACTCTTGTGTTGAACTTGCAGATTTTTTCTTGGCTTGTCTTGTCAGTTGTGTAACATTCTGTTGACACTGGCACATTGGTATTATTTCACACTGTTCCGTTCTGCTGGCCAAGATAAATGACCCCAGCTATGTAAAATCTGGGTTTTTCAAATCTTTGCATACAATAAGTTGTATAGCTGATGTCTCAAACCATTTAGTAACAGAGGTGGATTGACTATTTGCTTACAAAAGAGGAGATGATTGGCGTGCACTCTGTCACGGGTGAGGTGCAGATGAAATGGGCATGGGCTGCCCTGTCAATGGTTCAAATATGATTCATTGCACACTCGGGTGGTAAAGATGCAAAAATGTATTTATTAATAAAGAAATGGAAGCAGCAAGGTGCGGGAACGCCGCTCTAACTACCCCCTCAATGACAGGACGCTGGTTCTCCTTGACCTACTGAACCCAGGTGCTACTTATCATATAATGCCTTCATAGCCCTACTTGTATATGGGACAAGTACAAGTCGCCTACCCTGTGGATCTTCCACCATTGCCTTCTATTTAATTCTGATCTGCCTACAAACCAATTCACAATAGCGACCAAAATGATTAAGGCCAGCTAATAGGCCGAAAAGCCTTGTACTGTCGCCATTCACAATTGGTTTGTGTGAAGAAGTAGAATGTTTTTTATGTTTTTAAACCTGGTAGTGGTACATGACTTTTTCTAGTCTGACAGCTTCAGTATGAATGCGTCTTATCTCCTACTTTTCCTATTAGGCTGGACACCTAATGCAGCTAGGAACAATGTACCAATACCAAGGAAATTTTATATGTATAACAATCTGTTTAAATAGTGTTAATATGGAACAAATTCACTTACCTGCACTAGTCCAGGGGCAGCAGGGTGTGTCTGCTCCGACATTATAGGAATCAGGCCAGGAGCCTTCTGGTGTTATATAGTGAATACTGCAAAGAATTGTGGGAGTTTTCATATGTATAAAAGGGTCACAATTAACAGCAATCAATGTGGATAGTTGTGAGGTCTTGTTTTATGTTCATGTTAAATGGAGCTGCAACAGCCTTATGTCAAAGGCCTATGTTGAGCAAAATGTGGATTGTTACTTTCTTTTGCTGAAGTAAAGGACTGCTCAAGATAAACTCCTTTGGAATTTTTGCATCTATCAAAGACTGTCCTCTTTGGAAATCCCATGCTTCACATATGGTGTCAGAAGTGGGATTATTTTTTGAGTATTGCTCCAAGTACTCACATTTAAAGCAAATATAAGGAGTTATGTACAAGACCCGTTCCTGGTGTATTAAACCAAAAGAAACTGTAACTCCTAAGCAAACTGCTGCAAAAAAGCTCAAAGGTATGGAAAGTCAAGGTGCCAGACCTAAAGTTAGAGAAACAACACAAAGTGATGATGACGCAGAGCTGCATGGAGCTGCTGGTGCTGCAGAAGATCCAAGTGCTACTGAGCTATCTGAAAAGGCTTTACCGCAGAGCATTGCAGATCTTATGAAATGGCTAGATGTTCAGTAGATTCAAACTGAACAAAGAAGTGGAAGAAGCCAGGAGACATAATGAAGAGTTGTGACGTCAGGATGAACGCTGGAGGGAATTGTCCCAAACTCTAAAACGGGAACAGCAGACATTGCCACCTCCTCATCCTACACCTGCAACTGTGTCAACTTGGAAAGACCCTCGCATGACAAGACTTTCTCCACAAGATGATGTTGAAGCATATTTAACGACATTTGAGAGGATTACAAGTACCTGTCAGTGGCCTAAGGAGCAGTGGGTAGTGATACTGGCACCATATCTCGCTGGGCAAGCCCAGCTAGTGACTCGCCCCCTGGGCCGTGGGGCACGCGGATCCGGGCGATAGGGGAACGATGGGGGTAGTAGTAGTGGCGGCCCGGTCCCGCGGCTCAGGGTGGTCAGACCAATGGTAGTCTGCTATGCACTTTAGATAATGTCCGACTACGCCACCCGTGGATTGCGGCTATTAGGAACCGCCGCTGCAAGGCAGTCCGCTGGGGCTGAGGATGTATGCAGCTGGGATGGTGTGACTCCCCACGGAAAGAGTGCGGCCCCAGGGCAGTGTAGTGGATGGTGGGAGTGATGGTGGTGAGAGTCCCAGTACCGGTAGTGCTGGAGGCGCGAAGGAGCACACGGACAACAAGTTACAGTCCAGGGTCTTTACTCACAGTTCGTTTGTCCCGGGTCACTTCCGTCGGCAGTGACCGCCCGAGCCGTGCTGCGTCCACCAGGTGTGGGGCTCGGTCAACTCCCAAGCAGTCAAGAGCATGGCACAGGACCCCCTTTAATCCTTTCTGGCCTGCCTCACCAGTGACCCACTTTTGTCCGGCTGCCGCGGACTTGTGCGGTTAAACGTGGGCCCCGTCCTCCGCTGTCCTATATGGTGCCTTCCTAGCAGATTTGATGAGGTGTCGCACCAATAGATGATCACGACGACCGGTCTTTGGCTGAGGGTTGTTTCTCCTCCACCAACTTGGGATCCGGTACCCTTAATCTGCCTGACCCTGCACCCTGGATTCTCGTGGGTTCTTAGGGTCCCTTCCACCTTCTTGTTCCTGAGCCCTTCTGTTTCTCTGTCTCTCCTTCTCTTTCTCTGTTCCTTTCTGTTCCTTTCTGTTCCGTTCTCTTGGAGCTGAGATGAGCCAAAATCCCAGCTCCCCTTCACCTCCTCCTCGGCCTCTCACTAGGCCCTCCTGGAGTAGAGCTCCTACAGAGCCTCTACTCCCTGTCTTCTCCTCTGGCTGAACTGACTGAACGAACTAAGATGGTGCCCACCTTTTATACCTCCCTCTGACCATGAGCCCAGGTGACCAGCAACCAATGGGCTCCTGCCTACGCTCAGGAACCAACCCCTATCTGCCCCTACAGCACTGGATGTTCCACCCCCCCTCCCCACTCCAGGCAGGGACATAGTCGGTCGTGCCTGCACTTATGTCTAGTGGGAGCACCGTTGAGCTGTCCCTCGGAAATGGGGTGTGTGTGCTGTATGCAGCTAACTGAGCCCTGGTCCATACTCCATCCTTACCTGGGAGTAAAATACCACACCTCTGGCAGAGGTGCAATACCCCTGTAGCGGCCGAGCCCTCGGGGCGCTACACTAGCATATAGCCACATGAATATATAGGATGCAAATAACTATGATTTGGTTAAAGAAATTATCTTAAAGCGATATTCAAGTAGGGGATAAGGTTCTACTCTTACTTCCTAGCAGTGAAAATAAATTGATGGCAAGGTGGCAAGGGCCTTATAAGATTGTTACACAAACTGGACCTGTAGACTTTGAAATTGAAACGCCAGATAAAAAAACAAGAAGCAAAGTTTATCATGTTAATTTATTGAAATGTTGGCTTGAACCAAAGCGTAGCGCAGAAAGTAACATCGCTTGTACTATTGTTGCAGAGTCTTCAGAAGATATGTCGGAAGAAATGTATAATTTTTTGAACAATTCTGCAAAGTGGTCAGATGTAATCTTGAATCCAACGCTATCAGAGGAGCAACATGGTGACTTGAGAAATCTTATTAGGTCAAGTTCACATGTTTTCGATAGTCAACCAGGCTGTGTGTCTTTAATTTGTCATGAAAAAGATACTGGAAATCATGCTCCAATTAGACAAAAACCTTATCGAATACCAGAAAAATTAAGGAACATAGCAGAAAATGAAGTTAAGGAAATGCTGAGACTGGGTGTCATTGAACCATCAAAAAGTCCTTGGTCTTCACCTGTAGTGATGTTTGGGAAGAAAGATGGAACAATACGATTTTGTATAGATTTTCGTAAAATTAATGCTATATCCCATTTTGACAGTTACCCTATGCCTTGCATTGATGACCTAATTGATAAACTGGAAAGAGCAGCTTATATCTCTGCCCTAGATTTGTGTAAGGGTTATTGGTAAATACCCCTTGAAGAGAAGTCAAAGGAAAAAACTGCTTTAGTGATGCCTAGTGGTTTGTATCAGTTCAAAAATATGCCATTTGGTCTTCATGGTGCTCCAGCTCCTTTTCAGAGAGCTATGGACCTACTCTTAAAAGATCATATTGAGTACAGTGCTGCTTATCTAGACGATGTTATAATTTTTAGCAGTCATGGAAAGACCATTTATATCCCTTAAGAAAAGTGATAGATGAAATTGAGAAGGCTGGTTTCACCACTAATCCACATAAATGTGCTTTGGGATTTAAAGAAACAAAGTACCTTGGATTTATTGTGGGCAATGGTAAGGTGAGGCCAGAAATTTCCAAAGTACAAGCCATCAAATATGCTGGTATTCCAACTACAAAAAAAGAAGTCCGATCTTTTTTGGGTCTTGTTGGGTACTAACAGACTTCCAGACTTTGCTGAGGTAGCTGCTCCCCTAACTGACCTAACTAAAAAGAACAAGAAAGAGGATGTTGTATGGACAAAAGAATGTGAAATAGCTTTTAAGCAAATAAAATAATTTTTGTGTAAAGAGCCTGTTCTGCAAAGCCCAAACTTTGACAACCCATTTATTGTACAGACGGATGCGTCAGAAGTTGGACTTGGTGCAGTCCTTAGCTAAGAGGTTAATGGTGAAGAACACCCAATTCTTTATTTAAGTAGAAAATTCTTTCCTTGTGAACAAAAATACTCCACTATAGAGAAGGAAGGACTAGCAATTAAGTGGGCTTTAGAGGCATTGTGTTACTATTTATTAGGAAGAGAGTTCACCTTAGTAACAGATCACCATCCTCTTACCTGGATCCATACCATGAAACACAAAAATGCCAGAATTCTAACATGGTATTTAGCGTTATAGCCATTTAAGTTTCAAATAAAATATTGATCAGGGAAGGAGCACCAGAATGCAAATCATTTATCTAGGTATGGTGCTGAAGTAAAAGCTGTCTGAGGAAGGGCAAGCTTCCTCTTAAGGAGGGAGGAATGTGAAGAAGTAGAATGTTTTTTATGTTTTTAAACCTGGTAGTGGTACATGACTTTTTCTAGTCTGACAGCTTCTGTGTGAATGCGTCTTATCTCCTACTTTTCCTATTAGGCTGGACACCTAATGCAGCTAGGAACAATGTACCAATACCAAGGAAATTTTATATGTATAACAATCTGTTTAAATAGTGTTAATATGGAACAAATTCACTTACCTGCACTAGTCCAGGGGCAGCAGGGTGTGTCTGCTCCGACATTATAGGAATCAGGCCAGGAGCCTTCTGGTGTTATATAGTGAATACTGCAAAGAATTGTGGGAGTTTTCATATGTATAAAAGGGTCACAATTAGTGTTGAGCATTCCGATACTGTAATATCGGGTATCGGCCAATATTCGCGGTATCGGAATTCCGATACTTAATTCCGATACTTTTACAATATCGAATACCGGAATCGGAAGTTCCCATAATGCCTGCGCTCTGCAGTGTCTGTGAAGGATGACAAGTTGGATGGCAGCGCGATCCAGCCTGTCATCAGAATGCCATCCCAGCGGGGGAGAATTCTCCTGATTGTTTAAAAGCCGGCGCGCGGTAAAAAGCCGCCGGCTTTTAAACAATCACTCAGCCCCATACTGCTTCCCCGCAGCCTCCCACCCCGATCCTCCGCTCCCCTCGCCACCTCCCATCCTGATCGTAAGTTAGGACCGGGCGGGGAGCGCAGCACCAAGGAGCGAAGGACCCGGGCGGGGAAGTCGGCAGTGAAAAGACTTCACCGCCGGCTTTCCCGTTCTGTGCTGCGCTTTCCCGCCGGTTATTTCAAATGAACAGCTGAGGTATCAGATGATGCCGATCAGCTGTTCATTTGAAGTAGCCGCGGTGCCCTCAGAGGGTTCATGTGAGTTCATGCTTGACTGCATGAACTCACATGAACTTTCCCACGGCCGTACATGTCAGCCTCACCTCCCAGACCATCAGAACGGTCATGATTAGTGTGTGTGCGGGGTGTGTGTGCGGGTTGTGTCTGCGGGTGTCTGTGCGGGGTGTCTGTGCGGGGTGTGTGCGGTGTCTGTGCGTGCAGGCAGACATAGGCCGATGTGACACTACTACTCCCATCGGCCTATGTCTGTCCCCCGTCCACTCGTGCCAGCAGGATCAGCTAGATGGGAGCAGTAGTTCCCATCAGCCTGATCCTGCTATTTAAAAGCCTGCACTCAGCGCTTCAGCGTGAGAATTTTCCCACGCTGTCAGTGACGTGCATGAAGTGAGCTAAGTTCATTGGACATGACCTCGGCTCATCTGGATGCCGTCACAGCCAGACACTGAGGAGCGCAAGCATGCCTGCGCTTCTCAGTGTCTGCGGGATGACAGGCTGGATGGCAGCGTTCTGCTGCGGTCCAGCCAGTCATCTCGATGTAGCAGAGCTGAAGCTGTCGTGGGAACCATGGAAAGGTAAGGATGAGGTTGCTTTATTATTTTACTTTTATTGCAGGAGATCGTTGGCTTCAGCTGGAATGGGTGTGACTGTAAGTATGGTTTAATTTAGAACAATGAAGAATTGTGTGTTTATTTCAATTAAAGGACTTTATTCTGGGTGTTTGTGTTTTTTTTAAATACTTTACTAGAAATTCATGGTGGTCATGTCTAATATTGGCGTGACCCCATGAATTTCGGGCTTAGGGCCAGCTGATAATGCCAAGCTGGCCTTAACCCCTTTATTACCCAGTGAGCCACCGCACCAGGGCCCTGGATGAGTTGGGTACAGCGCCAGAAGATGGCGCTTCTATGAACGCGCCATTTTCCGGGGCGGCTGCGGACTGCAATTTGCAGCGGGTGGGGCCCAGAAAGCTTGGGCCTCCCTGCGCTGCAGATTCCAGCCCCCAGCTGCCTAGTTGTACCTGGCTGGACACAAAAATAGGGCGAAGCTCCACGTATTTTTTTTTTAAATTCATGAAATTCATGGAATAATTAAGAAAAAAAGGGCTTCCCTATATTGTTGTGTCCGGCTAGGTACAAATAGGCAGCTGGTGGTTGGGGGCAGCCCGTTCCTGCCTGCTGTACCTGACTGGACACAAATATAGGGCGAAGCCCCACATCAATTTTTTTTAATTATTTCATGAATTTCCTGAAATAATTAAAAAAAAATTGACGTGGGGCTTCGCACTATATTTGTGTCCAGCCAGGTACAGCAGGCAGGAACGGGCTGCCCCCAACCACCAGCTGCCTATTTGTACCTGGTTGGACACAACAATATAGGGAAGCCCTTTTTTTCTTAATTATTTCATGAATTTCATGAAATAATTTTAAAAAAAAAATACGTGAAGCTTCTCCCTATTTTTGTGTCCAGCCAGGTACAACTAGGCAGCTGGGGGATGGAATCTGCAGCGCAGGGAGGCCCAAGCTTTCTGCCCCCCCCCCCGCTGAAAATTGCAGTCCGCAGCCACCCCGGAAAATGGCGCGTTCATAGAAGCTGGATGCTGTACCTGGCTGGCATACAAAAATATGGCGAAGCCCACGTCAAAAG
The DNA here is from genome assembly GCF_046119375.1 of Phyllobates terribilis. Lineage (NCBI taxonomy): Eukaryota > Metazoa > Chordata > Amphibia > Anura > Dendrobatidae > Phyllobates > Phyllobates terribilis. The sequence continues at coordinate 900,547,016 of NW_027362761.1, read as the reverse complement.
TTTTGGGAAAAATTAATTAAAAAATAAATAATAATTTAGGGACTGCATCTTTATTAACTACTCAAATGTCATTTAGTGTTAAAATAAAGGATTTATTTAAAAAAAAATTGATGTGGGGCTTCACCCTATATTTGTGTCCAGCCAGGTACAGCAGGCAGGAACAGGCTGCCCCCAACCACCAGCTGCCTATTTGTACCTGGCCGGACACAACAATATAGGGAAGCCCTTTTTTAAAAAAATTATTTCATGAAATAATTAAAAAAAAATTGACGTGGGGCTTCGCACTATATTTGTGTCCAGCCAGGTACAGCAGGCAGGAATGGGCTGCCCCCAACCACCAGCTGCCTATTTGTACCTGGTTGAACACAACAATATAGGGAAGCCCTTTTTTTCTTAATTATTCCATGAATTTCATGAAATAATTAAAAAAAAAAATGCGTGGGGCTTCGCTCTATTTTTGTGCCCAGCCAGGTACAACTAGGCAGCTGGGGGCTGGAATCCGCAGCGCAGGGAGACCCAAACTTTCTGGGCCACCCCCGCTGCAAATTGCAGTCCGCAGCCGCCCCGGAAAATGGCGCGTTCATAGAAGCGCCATCTTCTGGCGCTGTACCCAACTCATCCAGGGCCCTGGTGCGGTGGCTCACTGGGTAATAAAGGGGTTAAGGCCAGCTTGGCATTATCAGCTGGCCCTAAGCCCGAAATTTATGGGGTCACGCCAATATTAGACATGACCACCATGAATTTCTAGTAAAGTATTTAAAAAAACACAACACCCAGAATAAAGTCCTTTAATTGAAATAAACACACAATTCTTTATTGTTCTAAATTAAACCATACTTACCGTCACGCCCATTCCAGCTGAAGCCAACGATCTCCTGCAATAAAAGTAAAATAATAAAGCAACCTCATCCTTACCTTTCCATGGCTCCCACGACAGCTTCAGCTCTGCTACATCGAGATGACAGGCTGGACCGCAGCAGAACGCTGCCATCCAGCCTATCATCCCGCAGACACTGAGAAGCGCAGGCATGCTTCCACTCTTCAGTGTCTGGCTGTGACGGCATAAAGATGAGCCGAGGTCATGTCCAATGAACTCAGCTCACCTCATGCACGTCACTGACAGCGTGGGAAAATTCTCCTGCACTCAGCACTTCAGCGTGAGAATTTTCTCACGCTGTCAGTGACGTGCATGAGGTGAGCTGAGTTCATTGGACATGACCTCACCTCATGTATGTCACTGACAGCGTGGGAGAATTCTCACGCTGAAGCGCTGAGTGCAGGAGAATTTTCCCACGCTGTCAGTGACGTGCATGAGGTGAGCTGAGTTCATTGGACATGAACTCGGCTCATCTGGATGACGTCACAGAGAGACACTGAGGAGCGCAAGCATGCCTGCGCTTCTCAGTGTCTGCGGGATGACAGGCTGGATGGCAGCTTTCTGCTGTGGTCCAGCCTGTCATCTCGATGTAGCAGAGCTGAAGCTGTCGTGGGAACCATGGAAAGGTAAGGATGAGGTTGCTTTATTATTTTTCTTTTATTGCAGGAGATCGTTGGCTTCAGCTGGAATGGGCGTGATGGTAAGTATGGTTTAATTTAGAACAATAAAGAATTGTGTGTTTATTTCAATTAAAAGACTTTATTCTGGGTGTTTGTGTTTTTCTTTAACTTTGACTATGGGGTTAGTAATGGGGGTGTCTTATAGACGCCTCTCCATTACTAACCTGGGCTTGATGTCAGCTGGCATTATAAGCTGACATCAACCCCAGCCCTATTACCCCACTGCCACCGCTACAGGGCAGTGGGAAGAGCGAGGCTAAGTGCCAGAATTGGCGCATCCTATGGATGCGCCATTTCTGGGGCGGCTGATGGCTGGTGTTTCTAGCCTGGGAGGGGGCCAATATTCATGGAACCCTTCCTGGGCTATTAAAATCAGCCCCCAGCTGTCTGCCTAGCCTTTGCTAGCTATTAAATTAGGGGGGACCCCACGTTATTTTTTTGGGGGGGGTTCCCCCATTTTAATAGCTAGTAAAGGCTAGGTATTCAGCTGGGGGCTGATATTAGTTGCCTGGGAAGCTCCGTGGGTATTACCCCCTTCCCAGGCTTCAAACATTTGCCCCAGCTGTCTGCTTAACCTCCGCTAGAGACTAAAATTAAGGGGAACCCCACGCCAATTTTTTTTTAAATAAATCCTTTATTTTAACACTAAATGACAAGTACAGTAATCAACACTGTCACTGTACTTCATATATATGTGACTGACATGTTTCTATCTATCTAATCTATGTGTGATTCTCTATTCTTTCTATTCTAAATTGTCGGGTACAGATGCTGAATTGCCGGCCGGCTTTTTTAAAGAGACGGTGCACGAAAACACTAATATTTTTTTAAATAAATCCTTTACACTAAATGACAAGTACAGTAACCAACACTGTCACTGTACTTCATATATATGTGACTGACATGTTTCTATCTATCTAATCTATGTGTGAAGCTCTATTCTGTCTGTTATAAATTGTCGGGTACCGCTGCTGAATTGCCGGCCGGCTTTTTTAAAGAGACGGTGCACGAAAACACTAATATTTTTTAAAATAAATCCTTTACACTAAATGACAAGTACAGTAAGCAACACTGTCACTGTACTTCATATATATGTGACTGACATGGTCCTATCTACCTAATCTATGTGTGAAGCTCTATTCTTTCTGTTGTAAATTGTCGGGTACTGGTGTATGCCGCTGATGAATTGCCGGCTTTTCATGTCATTCTACATTATTCTTAGTTGTTTTACTTCATGTAGAATTAACCTACAAGGAAAGAAAGGGTTTATTTTCATTCCGATATTTGTGTCCCATTGACTTGCATTGGTTTCCGGTATCGGAATCGGCGATATCCGATACTTTTTGGGTATCGGCCCGATCCAATCCGATACGATATTTCCTGATATCGGAAGGTATCGCTCAACACTAGTCACAATTAACAGCAATCAATGTGGATAGTTGTGAGGTCTTGTTTTATGTTCATGTTAAATGGAGCTGCAACAGCCTTATGTCAAAGGCCTATGTTGAGCAAAATGTGGATTGTTACTTTCTTTTGCTGAAGTAAAGGACTGCTCAAAATAAACTCCTTTGGAATTTTTGCATCTATCAAAGACTGTCCTCTTTGGAAATCCCATGCTTCACTGTTTGATATTTCCATTTCTTTATTTTTGTATTAATAAATGAATTTTTGCATCTTTACCACCCGAGTGTACAATGAATCATATTTGAACTATTTGCTTATAAAGGAAATACTGGAGGAGCCAGAACCAAAAGTTAGCGAAAACCCTTGATTCTGGTACAATGGAGTCTATCGCAGTTTTGACTCTACAGAGCAGCAGATAATGTTAGATAAGAGACTTGTAGATGTTTCAAACCTTACTGTTGTGTTTTAGCTGCAGCATTAATAAAAAAAATTACGTTTAAATCCAGTGCGCACTTTTCCTGCAATTGCTCTAGAGGTAAAGGTGAAGTCCTCTTGGCTCTTTGCTTTATAAGGGTCCACAAACCCTTCCTTCTGACTGTGATAGCGTCTATCAAGGAGCCTACTATAGTAATGGGTCAAGAAGAGGGGAGGGGATGTGGAGTTGTGGCGCCCCTGAGGGTTCAGTCGCCACAGAGGTACTACAATTGGTGGTGCCTCACGCTCTGGTAAGGAAAGGGTACAGCCCGGGACCCCAACACCTGCATCCAACACTACACTGCTCCAGGCCGACTGGAAGGGCAAGATGCACTGTGTTCTGCTGTGCCCTGTCCCTGGCTGGAGTGGGGGGGGACCAGAGTGAGGGGGAACCAAGTAGTGGGTGTGGGTGGAGGAAGGAGTTTAGGGGAGCATTGGTTAGGAGTATAAATAGGGGATCCATCTTAGTTAGAAGGGAGAAGTGTGCAGTGAGTAGGGGAGAGTTCCTACTCTAGTGAGTGGAGCGGGTGCTCTGCAGGAGCTCTGCTCTAGAGTGGGCCTAGTGAATGAGGCCCAGCAGAGGAGAGAAGAGGAGGGGAGCAGAGGAGAAAGGCTCCGGTAGCTGAAGGGGTCCCAGGGGTACGGAAGGAGCAGGAAGCCACCCGTACGCTCTTATCTGTCAAGTGTCGGAGGGACCAGGCTGCAAGAAGGGAACCGGTCCCTGGGCTAGTCGTGTCACTTTAGGTCTCGGCTAGGAAACCGGAGGCTTCTGACTTTTATGGTGCAGTTGCCACAGCCTCACCCTAGTCGCCGAGGAGGGCAGCAAGTAGGTCCGGGAACTCCAGGTTGCCCAGAGGGACTTCAGAGCACCCTATCGGGACTTTGTGTGGGGAAGCGCTGGGCAGGAGGGAGAAGACCCAGCACGGAAAGTCGGCTGAGGAAAGGAACACATATAGAAAAGGGGGTCCCGATAAGTACTCTCAAATTGCCAGAGGGACTTCTGAACCCCTGTTTGGTGAACGCAGCGCGACGCGGGAAGCGGTAACCTGTACAGTGTACCGAGGAATCTAGAAAGAACTGTGAGTAAAATAGGATGACTGCACTCCACTGTCTCTGTCGGTTATTGCCGCTGCGCCATCATCCCTCCAACGTTACAATGCCCTGCATCTCATCCATCAACCCTGCCCCGGGGGCTCGCTCCGTCTGTGGGGAGCAGAAACATCCCAGCTGCCATCCCATCACCCCCGGAGGTCTGCAGCAGCGCCGGTAACCATTACCGGAAACCACAGGTCGCGTCACGAGACAAACTGTACACTAAAACCACTTTTAAAGAGTGACCCCAGGGTATGGGCCCTGGAGCCGACTGCAGTGATATCCTGCCAAGAAGGTAAAGGCCCAGGTACCGAGTCGCCCCCATATATCCCCCTGGGCGATTCAGAGTCATATAAATGCAGAGAGTCGAGACCACATAAACCTTAGAAATCGGCTTTGGAGCACCCTTAGGCCACCATTGCTCCTCACTAGTGATGACCAAGCGTGTTCGTTTAATCCTTTCGCAGAGCACGCTCGGGTGCTTTCCGAGTATCTTCGGCGTGCTCGTATATTAAGTTCGAGTCCCTGGGTCTGCATGATATATGACTGTTAGTCAGCCACAGCACATGCAGAGATTGCCTGTTTGTTAGGGAATCCTCACATGTGTTGAGGCTGACTCTCTAAGGCTCACCTAATCACTTGTGGTCTCAACCTAACACTGTCACACGAAAAAACCTTGCATTTGCATTTTAGTTTGAGCCTAGTGTCAGCTTAGTGTGATCCGATTGTCTTAGATCAGAGAATCTAAGCACAGGTGAGGATAAAATGGAGAACGAGATTTGTCATTCTTCTCCATTGTGTGAGTGCATTCGAGAGCAGACCGATGTTTTCCACGTACCCATAGACTTGAATGGCTGCGTACCATCCTATATGCAGAGCCACTCACAGCATGCTGTTATTTTTTCTCATACTGAATCTACAAAAGATCTCTGCTGATCTGCACTGCCCCATAGAATAACATTGGTCTGAGTGCTACCTGATAAAACATCGGATAGAGCTTGTCCAATGTATATGCTCATGTGAGCGAGCCCAAAACATGCAACTATTACACCCATCCATCAGAAGCCATTTCTAAGCCCATCCTGTTTATCTAGCTATTGCCACCTATTATTGATACACTTTTCCGCAAAGCTCCTTGATCCAAAGCTCAGACTATCTAATGCATCATGCATCTAATGCAATTCTATGGTGAAAATCCACACATTAAACTCATCATACTCTTAAAGGGGTTGTCTGGTCCAAATCGATAAGTCTGCAGTCACTCTGGATATATATGAGTTACACATACTCCCGGCCGGTGGGCGCAGCCTCGCTGCCATACACTTATTTGGAGCAAGGCCGCACTCTCTAGTAGGCCACACCCACTGCACAGTCACGTCACTAGACGGGGCGCGGTCTCATTCCATACAAGTGTATGGAGTGAGGCCACACTCACTAGCCGGGCCCTGGTCGGGAGTATGTATAACTCATACATATCCTCTGTTATCGGGTCAGAAACTGGTGAATCCCCACATCGTACAGCGCGCGCTGGGGGGATTCATAAGTCTGCAATCACTTAGAGTGACAGCAGACTTATTGATTTGGACCGGACAACTCCTTTAAGAAAAACTCACATGTTGCCAATTTCAAACACGCATCACAGGTCGGTTTATGCAGCATACAAAGAAGCACAGTGGGCATGTGATTTTTTATAAATCCCATCCATTTTGCTGGAACTGTAACATGCTGTGTTTTTTAGTGCAGCGAAAATACACCGTGTCAAGAACTCACTAAAAACTCATGTGAACTCAACCTCACAGTCTTTTTCACCCATGCATGGCTTAATATTGCTAGCACAGCTCAACAGCAGCCTAAAATGAATCATAGCTTGAACTAATGCCAGTCAGAAGAGGATCCAAGAACTGTACCTAACCACACAAAAATAAACAGTATAAAAAGACATTTGTGCTTATGGGCAGTTCATGTCAGGACAGCGAGGAAGTCACTTGGCAAGACGTGAAGAAGTGCAAAAGTACAGAAATTAAAAGAAGAATATGGAAATATAATACAATTAGTACTCCTTTGTTTTATTCTTTAATTAAATAGTAACATTACCTGGAGTGAAAAATTACTCGCTAAGATACCAAAGTGTAAAAATACAGAAGAGACAGTCTTTTTATGTTATAGAATTTGTCATAGGCCCACTGCTGTTTCAATCAACCTATTAAGGTTCTTGCAGACAACTATATTTGGTTCCACATCCAATACAATGGTAACACACTTCACTAGGGACATGGAGGTAGGTGATCCCATATCTCAACCATATTTTCATCTAGAAAACAGTTTTTTTAGTCGTTCTTGTGGGGAATATGCTGCCATATATGACACCCAGTTGACTGTGATACTCTTCTATATTGCACACCAGATTACAGCTGAAGTGCACACAGTCATGTGCATGAGGCTTTGCTCTGCTTTACAGAATATGGCTCCAAAAGCGATTATGATAAGTGATTGTGTTTTTTTCTATTTTAGTATATGGTACTTACCTAAGACTCTGTTCACATCAGTATAATAAACATTTGTTCAGCTGCACAGCTTGCAGTAATGTTCATGATGTCACAGTGATGGAAACCTTGATTTAACTCTGACAGACCCTAATATAAGTCCATAAGGTCCCTTAGGCGTCATTGGGATCTTTCATGTGATGAATTCAGAAAACTGTTGTGGCTTCATTATAAAAGAAGCCACAATACAGATGAAAACAATTTCTAACAGAAGCAACTGGAATAAGAAATAATGCTTTGATCATCGTCTGTGATATAATTCATAAGCACTTATTTAGATTTAGACAGATCCGTTTATAATAATCCTGCTGGTTCCTTGTAAACTTCTTTACAGTTTAGAAATACATTGGCATTTAAAAGTTTGTAAACCCTCTAGAATTTTCCATATTTACACATGAATTTGATCTAAAATGACATCAGATCTTCACACAGAAAAAGAAGAAATAGAGAACCAAATTGTTATGATAGTGTAGCAACTCACTCGGGAAAAATAGGTAACACACTAAAAACTGCAACTAACCCTACATGCTCCTGTACAGACTAGAGATCCTGTCCCCACAGTCCCTGCGTGAGCTGAGATAACCCTAACCACAGACTAGATGATGGCAACTCAGACATAATACAGTATGCTGCCTAAAAGGCTGCTGAGCGCTTCACATTCCTCCTAAAGAACTGGAGGGTAGGAGGCTGTGACTGTGAGGAGAGGAGGGGTCTTAGAAGTGAGCAGTAAGGTGAATATAAGTTTGTTATTTTTAACTCTTGATGGCTCTTTACAATTTAGAAAAATGGCGGATGATGGTCAACATTTTGCCAAATCCATGTGGAAGCGAATTACAAAAACTCCACATTTTTGTAACATTCAGGTAGAATATAATTACACTGGAATATATTCTCTCATCTCTACTGAAGACCATTTTTACCCTCCCTAGGAATTATCGACCTGCAAAGATCACTCCAAGAGCATGGAATATAATAGTTTGAGAAGTCACAAAGGAACCCAAGGCTACCTCTAAGCATCTAAAGTCCTCTCTCACATTAGCTAATGGTAATGTTCATGAGTCAACCATCAGTAGGACACCGAACAACAATGGTGTGCATGGCAGGATTGAAATGAGAACTAAAATGCACTCCAAAAAGAACCTTTCTGCCTATTTTCAGTTTACTAAAGATCACTTAGACAAGTCAAAGGGTTATTAGAATAACATTTTGTGAACAGATGATACAAAAATAAAGCTTTTTAGTTGGAATGAAAAGTGTTATGTTTTAATCCCCCTTCCCAGGCACTACTGCATAAAAACCTCATAACATCTGTGAAACAGTGTAATATCATGGTTTCGGCCCGTTTTGCTGCCTTTGTGCTAGGGTGGCTGGCCATCATTGATGGAACAATGAATTCTGAATTTTATTAGCAAATTCTAAAGAAAAATGTCAAGACATCTGTCCTGAAAGTCAAGAGAACATAGGTCACACAGCAAGACAATGACCCAATGCACCACAAGTCGTACTTCAAAAGAATAGTAAAAGAAGAATAAAGGTAAAGTTTTGGAATGGCCAAGTCAAAGCCCCAATCTTAATCCTATAGAATTGTTGTGAAACAGTTCATGGGAGAAAACCCACCAACATAACAAAATTGGAGTTTTTTTGTAGAAATGAATGGGCTAAAATGCTGATGTGCCAGACTAATCAATAATTACCGGAAATATTTAGATGCAGTTATTGCTGCATAAGGGGTCGCACCAGATACTGAAAGCAAAGGTTCACATACTTTTGCCACTCACAGATGGTGATATTGGATCAATTTCATCATTTAAAAAAATGGCAAAGTCTAATATTTTTTACTAACAAACAAACTTTTCAAGCACGGCTGTAGATACATAAATAAAAAATACACATCTAATAAATAATTAAACTGGTAAATGAAATAGTTTATTGATATTACCATAAGTAATAGTGAAACGTTACAGTACAGTATTATCATTATATTGTATCATTATCCAATACATTAGGTTAAGCCTATCACCAATAAGTCTCCATACGATTACATGAACTTTACAGTACCGTCATTTGTTCTCCACTTTAAGTGAACGTTTGTTCCTATTACACAATTGCATGATTTATTGGTTAGACTTTGGATTGTGAAATAGATGTACAAATACCACGATAGCTAAATTAAGAATTCAGCACATTAATTTGCAAAACCTGATAACATGATGAAATATTGTAACTTGGCAATATGTATGAAAAGGTTATTTGATGGCATTGCACTTTCACAATGTACTGTCCCTAAGCCAGAAATATGTGAAATTGTGTTATATGTTTAAGCCATTAAAACATGGATATAGTTTTCATTCCAATAAGATATATTGAAATTGCAGGCACACATACAATACAGATCACGGTAGAACCATGCCTTTCTACCATTACCCATCCATACACTGGCATTTCATCGCAATATTGGAAGCATTAAAAACGGCAAAGGAATCTGGCATCTGGTTTATGTTCTTATTCTTTTGTTGCTGACTGCATGGTTTTCTGAGTGTAATCCACTTTCTTGGGTTCTGCAAACATTGCCTTGTAAATTGTTAGAGTTCTCATGTGCGTCCTGTAAAGAGAAAAACTTTATGAAGGTGAGGGTTACACATCTATGGCAAATGACCTTACATACTAGTGGATAGCTTTCTGCTCGGAGCAATATTATGACATTACTGGAAATGAGCTTATGCCAACTATCATAATTTGTATCGGTTTCCTCAGAATACTGTCATTTCTTCTCACTTTAAAGTGCACCTGTCAGCAGGATTGGGCTCAGTAAAATACAGACATTGTCAGGTGGGTGACATTACACTGATTAAAATGATACCTTGGTTGATGAAATCCGTCCTGTGGTTCTTGTGTAATATTTACTTTCAGTTTGGAGATAATGATATGCTCGTGCTCCATGGTGGCCTGTGGGGGGCGGTCTATCTGGTGCTCTGCTTATATATTCATCTGTATGCTCTTATGACAGCTCACTGTGCCTTCACTGAGCTGCCTCCTATTTTACCTAGCCCCTCACTACTAGATGCATTATGTAAAATAGAAGGCCGGTCAGTGAAGGCATAAGAGCATACAGATGAATATATAAGCAGAGCACCAGATAGAGCGCCCCCCACAGGCCGCCCGGAGCACGAGCATAATATTATCTCCAAGCTGAAAATAAAGATTACACAAGAACCAAGTTATCATATTAATCAGTGTAATGTCGCCCACCTGACAGTGTATGTAGTTTACTGAGCACAATCCTGCTGACAGGCGCGCTTTAAGAAACATCCTGCCTTGAGTCTGTGTGGTTTTGTCAAATGTAATGTGTTTTTTAAGGCTGGCCAAGAGGCATTTTCACAGACATCTCTGGCACTGCTTTTCTCTAGATAGGATAGAGGATCGAAGGTTAGGGCAGATTAAAGTTCTATGTGTTTGTTCCTTCTTTACAACAATAGCAGACTCTGGGACATAAGCAAGGAATTATAGGAATGAGAATTTCTGTGAATCCCCTGTAAAATGATGTGATCCACTTATAAAAATGACATGTCTATGGACACTGTAGTACTTGATTCCGGCAAAAATTCATTTGAATGACAAATTTAGTGCTATATAAATAAAACAGATGATAATTGTAACCATAAAATGTCGTAGGTTCAAATGTGATGTGAATTTTGCCTTCATAGGAATTCTCCTCCAATGATGTTTAAGTTGTTGTAATGATACAATGGTAAAAATCAGCAAGACTAGCAACTTACTTTTCTTTTGTTTCCAGACTGTTCATTCGTTACGACTAGTTTTGTTCCTATTGCTTCTTCAAAAGCTGTAAGGAAACAAGTATAAGATGTTATTTTGTCACCAGTGTTTTACATTATATAATTATAATGTACTTCAGAATGTTATTGATTTGCAATGATGGTGGTTCATAAATTTCTGGACTTAAGGCAAATCCAACCAAAAGGAAGTTTCCTTGGAGTGGGGCCCTGGAGATGGTTACTAGTGGGCCCTTGGCTTCCCAGTCCGACACTGGTGCCACCCCACACAAAAAAATTGTACTCATCTAATCTAAGTGACTGAATCCTTTTCTCCCTGCACACAGAGCAGGTGGTGCAGTGCAGTGATGTCACTGCGCCATCTGCAATCTGTGGCTTATCTCAGGGAGAATAAGGGTATGTGCACATGGTCAGGAATGGCTGCGGATTGGACGCAGCGCACTTGAGCTGCATGTAATCCGCAGCGGTCAGATGTTACAGCATAGTGCATGGGATTTCAAGAAATTTGCTCCTGCGGCTTACTCGCGGAGACGGACATGCGGCGTGTCTTCACAGACCGCAGAATGTCAATTTCTCTTGCAGAGTCGCTAGTCTCCGCAAGAGAAATTCTATCACTGTAATATATAGGATGCGGTGAATCTGCATGCTTCAATGAACACATGTGGATTCACCTGCGTGCAGCGATTTGGACGCAGCATAGAGTATACTGCGTTCAAAGCGCTGCCAGAAAGGATTGTGTGCACATACCCAAATGCAATAGGCAGGCTGAAAACAATCAACACCTCTCCCAGCCATCAGTCGGCTGGCACCCCTGTACACATTGCACCGTTGGCCGAACCCGTCGATATCAGCTGGTTCAGCCAACATTAGTCTAATGCAGGGGTGCACAGCCCGCAGCCCAGGGGCCACTTGCAGCCCTCCTTGCCATTTTGTGTGGCCCTGAGCGTTCTGTACACAGTACTTTCCATGTCAGAGGGGAAGAGGGTAGCACACTGCTCAGGAGCAGGGACGGGTAAGCAGGTACAGAGCACTGTGTGCCCATAGCTGGGTCCTCCATACATCAGTAAACTAGGGTTCCTTAAACTCTGTTTAGCACTCTAGAAAGGAATATGTAAGTTAGTGAGGTGATTCCCTATACATGAAACTTGTACTATTCTATTTTAAGGGAATTGTGAAATGCGGCTAGCTACTACAACAACCATAGTCTTCAATAGAAAAAGTTACTTGTGTGCAGGGTCTCACCCTACTGATTGGAGGAGATGAGCACCCTCTTTCTCCAGATATGTGAAAGTCCTGGTAGTGGAACCTGCATCTCTTAGACCTGCACTTTTGACATGTCATAAACCTCTCAAAAGGTAATACCCCTTTAACTGCGGCCCTTGAAGTAGGTCAATATGACAGTGTGGCCCTTGGACCAGAAAAAGATGTGCACCACTGGTCTAATGTGTATGGGACCCTTTATTCTGTGTTTTTTTGTCTGCCCTTACACTACACTTAATAAGAAATTCTGAAACAATTATTGACAATCCCTGACACAGAAAATGCCAATGCAATCTGTCTAACCTTGTTCATTGCTGATAGCTGCACATATTGCCAGTATCCAAGGCAGTACACTTTATCTTTACTGACGTGCACAGACGCAGCACTGAGATATGGAAGTATTATAGATGTAAACAACACAAGTGCAGTCTCCGACTCCCGTACATTGCGGTATACAGCAGTGTCAGCTATCTGTCAGTATTGAGCAATTTGCTGTTTCCCATGTATAATACGGTCACCTTATCATAGATAAGAGACCATGAACCTTCTCTATTCATGACCCTTTTTTTCTTGGCTGTGATCTTTTAGCCTTTGTAAATAGATTTAGTATTAACTGTAGACTACCAGGCAGTTTCCTACCGACTTGCTGGCTGCATTGTTTGTCATTTCTCCTAAATTACCCAGAAGCAGAATAGATTGAAATGTTTATAAAATGTATTCTAATATGTTGTGTGGCTACATAAGCAAATGTATGTTTCAGTCTTTATGTGTGTAATGCATTTTGATTAGTGATGAGCGAGTATGTTCTGTTAACCCTTTCGGCGAGCATGCTAGGGCGCTCGCCGAGTATCTTCAGAGTGCTCAGGTGTTATGTTTTAGTCACTCCGTGCTCATGATTTGCGACTGTTTGACAGCTTTAATACATTTGAGGAATGCCTAAGAAATAGGCATTCCTCACATGTATTAAAGCTGTCAAACAGTCGCAAATCATGAGCACGGCATGACTAAAACATAACTTTCAAGCACACTGAAAATACTCGGAAAACACCCGAGCATGCTTGTAAATCTCGAGTAATGAGCATCACTAATTTTGATACATTTCGGTGAACATTTTATACCTTTCAATTCAAACATTCCTTCTCAGTGCTTTGGGAAGCTGTCTCTCCCCAGGTATAATTTTGAATGGAATATTTCCTTTATAGAGGTTTGACATTACAAAATATTCTCTTGCCATGTCCTTACCAGTAAGTAGTTCATCTATAATATCCACCACCATCTTAGCATCTTCCTTTGTAAAGCACATCGGAGGCTTAAATTTAAGAACATTTCTATGGGGACCATCTGCACTCAGAAGAATATGTTTTTCTTTCAACCTACAATATACAGAAATGTTTACGTTTCATTTCTTTTATGTCATACTTAATTTTCCATAAATGTTTAACCATAAAACATTCAGAACAAATAAAGAGGTAGAAACAATTGTAATGAATTATCTTAAAATAGCTTCCAGGTAAAACAAGAAAAATGCAGTGTCCTATAGTTATAGGCTATCTTGAGTTGTGTACTCAAAGAGGTCCTCTACTGCTTTTATATTGAAGACCTATCCTTCGGATAAGTTAACGATATCAGATCATTGGGGGTCCAGCCGTTATCATTTCCGGTGGCCGGATGTAAAGACTGCACACAATAGAGCACAACAGCTCCACACATTGTTTAGTGTACACAATAGAGCACAACAGCTCCACACATTGTTTAGTGTACACAGTAGAGCACAACAGCTCCACACATTGTTTAGTGTACACAGTAGAGCACAACAGCTCCACACATTGTTTAGTGTACACAGTAGAGCACAACAGCTCCACACATTGTTTAGTGTACACAGTAGAGCACAACAGCTTCACACACTGTTTAGTGTACACAGTAGAGCACAACAGCTTCACACACTGTTTAGTGTACACAGTAGAGCACAACAGCTTCACACACTGTTTAGTGTACACAGTAGAGCACAACAGCTTCACAAACAGTTTAGTGTACACAGTAGAGCACAACAGCTTCACAAACTGTTTAGTGTACACAGTAGAGCACAACAGCTTCACAAACTGTTTAGTGTACACAGTAGAGCACAACAGCTTCACAAACAGTTTAGTGTACACAGTAGAGCACAACAGCTTCACAAACTGTTTAGTGTACACAGTAGAGCACAACAGCTTCACAAACAGTTTAGTGTACACAGTAGAGCACAACAGCTTCACAAACAGTTTAGTGTACACAGTAGAGCACAACAGCTTCACATACTGTTTAGTGTACACAGTAGAGCACAACAGCTTCACACACTGTTTAGTGTACACAGTAGAGCACAACAGCTTCACAAACAGTTTAGTGTACACAGTAGAGCACAACAGCTTCACATACTGTTTAGTGTACACAGTAGAGCACAACAGCTTCACACACTGTTTAGTGTACACAGTAGAGCACAACAGCTTCACAAACAGTTTAGTGTACACAGTAGAGCACAACAGCTTCACAAACTGTTTAGTGTACACAGTAGAGCACAACAGCTTCACAAACAGTTTAGTGTACACAGTAGAGCACAACAGCTTCACAAACAGTTTAGTGTACACAGTAGAGCACAACAGCTTCACATACTGTTTAGTGTACACAGTAGAGCACAACAGCTTCACAAACTGTTTAGTGTACACAGTAGAGCACAACAGCTTCACAAACAGTTTAGTGTACACAGTAGAGCACAACAGCTTCACAAACAGTTTAGTGTACACAGTAGAGCACAACAGCTTCACAAACAGTTTAGTGTACACAGTAGAGCACAACAGCTTCACACACTGTTTAGTGTACACAGTAGAGCACAACAGCTTCACACACTGTTTAGTGTACACAGTAGAGCACAACAGCTTCACACACTGTTTAGTGTACACAGTAGAGCACAACAGCTTCACACACAGCTTTTTGGCTACTACATGACACCGCAAATCTACTCCTATTCTCCTCAATAGTAGCCAATCTGCAGTAATCGGCAGCAGTCACTACTAAAAAGTGTGATGAATTGTGGTGTTCTACTCGGTATACTTTTTACGTCCGGCCACTGGAGGTAATAACGGCTGCTCAGTAGGGGTTCCTTGTTAACCCCTATAAACATCATACCTGTATTATAAATTTTAGTGGTTTATTTTGTGTGTAATTTAGGGAATTTTAGTGCACCCTTGGTGTGGCCAAGGGCGTGTTGCACCATTAAGCCCCCTCAATTTGCATACTGTGCACTTGGTCATATCTTGATTGACTACACCCAAGCGAGTGCTGTTTGAACTCAAGCTTTGACTTTGTGACATTGTAGGAGCCCAGCTGTTTTCAGTGTCAGTGTACACTCTTATGGCTGCTTCATGTCTGCAGTACAGTACCAAGTGCTGTGTGTAGACAGGAGTTGGAGGACACCGACACTGCAGGAACCCAGCAATGTGCCACTCCTACAGTGTCTATGTTTGCTCCCCAAGAGCGCATACTGACACTTAGCATGGCTGGGCCCATACAGTGTCACTATGGAGGTTCCAAGACGCTGGTTGAGGTCAGGCAGCACTTGTTTGGGTGCTCTTAATTAATATATGTCATTATGCTTAGCCTGCATATAGAGTGAGAATAATGGTGCCCTGAGTCCTTGGTCACGACAAGGGTGCACCAAAGACCCCTTTTGTGCATACAATTTTTTTAGACAACTAAACCACTAACATCTATACTACATGTATGATTTTTTATAGGGATTATTTCTATTTCATACCTGTTTAAGTGGTTGAATTATCATTTTGTTTAAGAGCACACATTTTGGGTTGCTCTATTGGTAATCAGAATTAATAGTTGATGACTAGTGTGATTAGTGTGCAGCACAGTTGCAATGAAAGTCTGTCACTCTCGAGGACCTGTCCTGTCCTGTATTATATAGACAGCCCATTGATTTGAATGGGCACTCTGTAATGAATAATCTTTCCTGTAGCGTCACTGCAGGGAGATTAAACTCTTTGCCAGGTTTTCTCAGACAACAACTGATTACTGAATTGTTGTCATCTGCCTATTGTCATGGGACCAATTGTGTCATTCATAGTATGTAGATACAGTAGCCGTAACAGCCACTGTAACAATAGGAATCGTTAGTGGTGTGATAAATGTGGAATGTAATAAAACTGGAGTGTGTAAATATAGATTTGCTGTATTGATAAAGACGCTGAAATCTTTAAAACTAGGTTTGTCTAGTTGTTAGCTGTAACATGATTCAGCATGTATAAGGCTACATTGACACATTCGTGTCTCATGGTCTGAGCATGGACCATAATGCTCAAACTCTCCGGAGGACCTGAACTTGATAACTTCATAGACATACATGAAGCTGTGAAGTTTGGGTCAGGAGACCCAAGGAAAGTCCATGCATCACGTCTTGGGCTTGGATCGTGAGATATGGATGAGTGAATGTAGCCTAAGGATGAAATATTATGTAGTATAAACGTGCTTATTAAAATGTGTAAGCCCTATAGAGATTTCCTAATATTTTATAAAGGGTACCTGATAGCTGGTACATGCTGCCCGGTCTACGGGTTGCACATGTATCAGACACTGGCCGTATGATTTCAGCTATATATTTTTGACTCTGAAATGCTGTACCAGAGAAAAACATACTTGAAAAACCACCGAGGACCAAGTCGCATGGAAGTCGGACAGGTAGGTCTCCGGTGACATCTCCCCTCCAACTCTCCTTCAGTGACAGGTCCATGTACATGCACATAGTGAGAGTCCTGTCACTCATGAAGAGCGGGCAGGGAGAAGGTGCTGGGGACCCACATGTCTGCCTAGTCTCCAATGCAGCTCGGTCCCAGACGACTTTTAAAGTATGTTTTTCTCTGGAAAGCCGCAGCATTTCAAAGTCAAACATACCTGTTGAAGTCGTACAGCTGGTGCCTGATACATGCTGCCTGCCGGCAGCATGTATTAGCTATAAGGTTCCTTTTAAATGGCAAACATACTCCATTACAGAAAGAGAAATATTAAAACACAATCCATTGGCTATAACATTTTAAAATGTTCCAAGAATCTCTGAGCTTGTCCTCAAAGCTCCCTGTAAGATACACAAATATAAAATATCAAACCCCCATACACATTAGATTATAGTTGATGAAAATTATCAATTTCAAGCAAAACGGTCATTTACCGGGTAAAAGCTTTTGAAATGAAGTCCACTATGTTTAATATTTTTGGCCAAAAGTTGTACAAATGAAAGATCGTTCATCCATGAACAATCTTAAATTGAAAGAATATTTACAGAAATATTGTTCATTTGTTAACTGGTGAAAATCCATAATGACCTCTCTGAAGTAAAATGTGTATAGTTGTGTTGGCATTACAATAATTTGTTAAGTGTTCTTTCGTTAAGCAATCATGTAACCAGCAATATACTTTAATCCAATGTTTAAGGAGCCCTTTACTTGAAAAGTGTTCCTTTTTTATAAACTTTTTGTGTTGCTAGTCACTACTCACGGACTTACCGCGAGACAGGATAGTCAAGAGATCTGAGGTCAGTACCAAGAGGGCTCGCAATAGACAATGGGAAAAGACAAAAACGTGGTCAGAAAACCGTTTGAGGTAAAAATATCAGGACGGTAGCGGATCAAGACAAAGGGGTAAGTCAAACGGATGGTCAAAGATAAATCCAAGGTCAGCAATGGAGATCAGAATACAACTCAGAGCACAGATCAGACACACACACACCATTTGAGCAAAGCTACTATTGGTAATGATCTGACAATTGTCAGAGTGCTGAATAGCCCTGTAATCACCCACAATAGATGACATCTGGAGGAGATCCTACAGAACCAGCCAGACAGGACGGCTGAGCTGTCAATCACAATACTCACCCCTCTGCCTCAGATTGGGCGGGAGACTTACTCACAATCCTGACAGCTCAGCCAGCCCTTAATCCCATAGGGCAGCAGAGCTGTCATTCACAGCGTCACTCGAACACTGAGAGTGGTGGAATCGTGATACTTTTACTTGGCACGGACTTGTCTCACGGTTAAACAATCAATGAAATACTTACTTATATATGATGTGCTGGGCCTCTGCTGTAGCAGGAGTCCTCAGCTGTCGGTCTCTAACCAGATCTACACCAACGAATAAGCCAACACCTCTGAAAGAATTGAGATGATATTTTAGTATATTTTTACAGTACATAAAGGTAATATGCATTGTAAATATGAAGTAAATACAAATTGCTTTGCTCTGTACAAATCTAGGGTGATTAAAGTGTTGTACATGTTATTAATGGGCATGGATGTAGTTGATATTGTATAATACAGTACATTCTATAGAAAGTGTGAACTTATTTAGCATTATAAGCAATTGTATATAATTTTATAGCATCCCAACTTTTTTGGAATTGGGGTTTTATTTATTTTCAACCCCAATTCCAAAAAAGTTGGGACGCTGCATAAAATGAAAAGAAAACAAGAATGCAATGATTTGGAAATCTCTAATAGCCATGTTTTATTCACAACAGAACATAAAACACAGACCAGAAGTTGTAAGATAGACATTTTTCTTTTCCTTTTTCTCCATGATTTCCATAAAGAATTTCCAATTTTGACACATCTGACCACAGGACAGTGATTTAGTTGAAAATTGATTATCCATCTGTTTTCAATAGTACCACTTACTTTTCCAGTTTTGTGAACCGTTTCAGCTTTTTTGAGATGTGCTGTTGCCATCAATTTATATATGTGTTATTTTTTTCAGATGAGACAGAAATACGTCTAACTTTCCACTTCTGATATTTGTTCTATGTTCTTTTGTGAACAAAATATTTCAATCATTGCATTCTTGTTTTCTTTACATTTTACACAACGTCCCAACTTTTTTGGAATTGGGGTTTGTATAATAAATATATAAATAATTATGTTATAAATATACATGTAAACAGATAACCTCTTGTAATACTGAATTAAAGTTCACGACATAAATGGACATAATGAGACTCATGATCTAAAATGTCCTTAGCTTTAATGATCATATCCATTTGTTATATATTTCAAAGCAGACTGGGTTACTTATAGCTAATAACTGTGCAAAGATTTAGTCTAAAGATCCCATACACATTAGATTAAAGAAGGCCAAACCTGCCAATTTCTGTGGAATTTCTGGGGGACACCTAATGTGGATGGTGGCCTGAGGACTCTCCCTCAACATATATGGAGGGGGGAAATAAGGATCAGCAATTTGTATTCAAATGCCTGGTCTGTTTGTTCTCCAGATAGAGGAGCCTCAGGCAGAGGTGTTCTCCTTGGTGAGCATTCGTGTGCATGGCGGAGTCATGAAAGATAGCTATCAACCAAACTAGTGTTTATCCAACAAATATCTGACTGATGTGTATGGGCACCTTTAGACAATGACGTACATAGATGATAGTGTTATCTTGCTGAGACTTGCATCCTAGGATAGAAGGGCTTTTTCCCCTATGTGCACTCATTGTAAGGCTGTGTGCCCACTATGCGTTTTTTAAGCGTTTCCGCAGCGGCAATTCCGCCGCAGAAACACTTAAAAAATGCTTGGTAGAAGGTCTGCAATGCTCCCCAATGATAATCCGCATGTGCTGTGCACATGCTGCGGAAATTTCCGCTGCGGATTATCATTGAGGAAAAATCCGCAGCACTACCAATTATTTTGCGTTATCGCAGCGTTTTCGCCGCCATTGACTTGCATTGAATCGCTTAATATCCGCATGACTACATGTGAACATGCGGATATTATGCGATTCAATGTGCGGATGGTACCCGGATCTGGAGAAGAGGAGACTGTCCTCTAGACCCGGGTACCATAGTACCCGTAAAAAAAAAAGAATTTAAAATAAATAAATACATTATACTCACCTTCTGATGGCCCCCGGTCTCCTTCTCCGGTGCGTCCTGGCTTCCCGGCAGCTCGCGATGGTCTAAAAGGACCTGCGGTGACGTCATTTAGTCATGTGACGGGTCACGAGACCGCTGACGTCAGCGGTTGTGTGACCTATCACTTGACTAAATGACGTCATAGAAGGTCCTGTTATACAACTGCGAGACACCGGGGAGACCAGACGCATCGGACAAGGAGACCGGGGGCCATCGGAAGGTGAGTATAATAGTTTTTTTTTATTTTTTACCATTTTTATCTTTTTTTTAACTAACTTGGTCACACTATATAAAATCCATGCCAGTTGCATGGATTTATATTGTGTGACCAAGTTGTCAAGCACTTTTCCAAGTGATGCTAAAATCGCTTGGAAAGCGCTTGACAACCCGCATGCGAAATCACATGTGCAAAACGTGTGACAAATGATTGTCCCCGGCTGAAAAAACACATGTAAAATCCGCATGCGTTTTTTCTGTCAGGGAGATGCAGAAATGCTCCGGAAAAATCCGGAGCATTTCTGCATCGTGGGCACTTAGCCTCAGACACTTGGAAGAACTTTCCAAACCTTTTTTTGTGAGCAGTTTAATTTATCCAGAAAGAGGAGTCTTAGACTGTGTGCACACTGAGTTTTTGGCGCATTTTTGTGGCATTTTTTCCATGTCAAAAATGCTAGGGAATCCTTGTGCCAGTTAATGCAATGACAATCCTGAAGTGCTGAGCACATGATCAGGAATTTTCCTGTCAGGATTGTCATTGTGTTGAAATCTGCAGCATGTCAACTCCTCCCATCAGCCTACAGCCGCTTCCGCTGATAATAGCAAGACCAGGCTCTGCTGAGGGGAGAAGTAGTCTCTTCAGCCGGTGCCTGTGCTCAGTGTAAAAAAAAAAAAAAGTTAAAATAAATCAATATTAAAATAAAAAACACCTTATATTCACCTATACGCCGTGATTGCAGGTGTCCCACAGTGATCCGATCACTTGGCAGCACTCTATACACTGACAGGAGCGCGATCACTCCCGGCAGTGTATAGCGCTGAGCTGCCAGGACTGAGGTCACTGGAGTTCAATCAGCTGATGAGCGCCGGTGACTTCACATACTGCACTGCTGCTTGAGAAATCTCTCACGCAGCACTGGTGCAGTAAGTGAGGTCACCGGAGCTCCCAGCTGATCATCAGCTGATTGAACTCCAGTGACCTCACTCCTGGCAGCTCAGTGCTATACACTGACAGGAGTGATTACACTCAAATTGTTATGGCTGACTTTTTGTAATTTGTAATTTTGGCGTGAGAAAGGCCTATCACGGCCAAAACGTTGCTTGATTTATTTACCTCATTTGTAACTACTGCCTAATGCTTTTAAAGACAGAATAAAAGTTATATTTTATCCCTATAAGAAGTTTTCTGGTGCCTCGAATTTCCTTGGATTTTTTAAGTGGATTTATTCACTAACATGTAGTTCATATCAAGGCATTTGTCATATGGAGGATTCAGAATGACTACATAGTGCTCATAGTTGAATTTTTCAAAGAAAATGTCTCTGCTACGTAGCTGAAAGAAAATTACATCCAGCTGTTTTTCCAAAGTAATTGTCGAATATATTTGCAAGGAATTTTTCCATTGCTTTCCACTGAATGAAGCGTCTCGGGCACACATGTGAACAGAACATTTAAGACTGAAATAAATCATTATTATGAGTTACCATTTCTTGATTAGAGGATACTGAACATAGTTATAGGGCAGCCAGATGCTAACAATCATACCATTCATTCCACATGTGAGCGTATGAGTTTGTATTCGGGAAGTGACGAGCTGCTGCTATACTTATGTCATTAAAAGTCAGTCATTATGGAAAGTAGGAGGGAGAGGAGAAATATGACCAACAGAGGAACAGCTGGTGACCTTGCCCTGCAGCAAGGTGTTTTAGAAATCTATTTTAGCATCAAGGCAGATTACTTTTACAGAGAGCAGTTACCTGATATCGCCTATCATCTGGTGTTTTTCTTTCTGCTCCTGCAGTAGCTCTACAAGATAGTTTCCCACTCTGGTAGCATTTCCTTGCAAATCTTCTTTTTCAATAATATCAAGCACTGCCAAGCCAATGGCACAAGACACAGGGTTTCCTCCAAACTGTAAAAGTAACAGAGATCAGTATTACCAAAAGTTACGGAAAATTGATTAAAATAATCACTGGCAATATGTGAGGCCTTTTGACTTGCTATTTGAGAGCTGTCCTATAAAATAACTTTTGTTATATTGTTATTGTTATTGCTTATTCCAGAATCAGACTCACTATGCACAGATGGCCTGCAGAGTGAGCTGTCAATCAAAGGGCCACCAGTCACTCTCCGGGCACGCCTCTATGACTGAAAACCGGAGGCATAAAGTTCATTTTCTCCCAGCAGTTGCACATTCAGTAAGGCGGCATTGTAACGCTATTAACCTGCAGATTAACCCTATATCTGTAGGTTAAAAGTATTTAGGACACGACAGGTTATCTTTAAAAAGTTATAATGGTCATTTGAAACACTGGACTTATTTTCTGATTATCATGCAACTTCGCAATCATTTTGTTATAGTTCAAATTTGCCTCTGTTCTCCCATTATTTCAACTTTAACATTCTATTGCTTACTGCTTGATGCCAAGGGGACAACCCACTCTGTGGTCTAGCAGCGCTGGCAGAACATCCTCAGTGGTCTTTTTTTCAGCCAGCTTCAACCCCACTGCACTTTCAATGCTGCAAAGTGTCCTCATATAACAACATTGAGAGGCCATTGTTCCGGCCCACAGCAAGACAATGCCGATGGCCTGTACTATTACTGAAGCAGGAGCGCCTGCCCTAATCCCCAGCAACCAGGAAGTCGACAACCCGAGGAGCTGTGCGCTCCTGTAATAATAATCTTTTTTAATAATCTTTTTATTTATATTTTTTGTAATGCATAGACTAGAACAACCCTTAAAGAGAATAACCCAACCCTGCACAGATCTTTATGTAAATCATTATTATTAGCTCAATGTAAAAGATACTAATACATTAAAACTAATGAGATGGAGTATAAGCTGTATTGTTCTTTTGTCTGTTTTTAATTATTATAAAAATATTAATTTAAGAATCTTTGTAATTCGACACACTTTGCATATGTACTGTATATGAGATGATAATAGTAACTTACTATAGCAGTAATTTAATAACCATATAGAAGGACTTTTCAAGTGCATACATAGCTTTCAAATCATGTAAAATTTTTACATTTTTCACAAATTTACCGTATTAAAGTATTCCAAGCCGGTCGCTCCAAATGCTTCTGCAATTTCTTTGGTTGTCACAACACAAGACATTGGATGCCCGTTACCAATAGGCTTTCCCATGGTGACAATATCTGGCACAAAGTCTTCACCTTGTAACTGGAAACTCCAAAAATGTTTTCCAACTCGTCCAAATCCAACCTGAACTTCATCAGCTATAAATACTCCTCCAGCCTTATGTACATACCTGAAAAGAAAGATATACAAGAATCAAATGTTGAAATATGACAGAGGAATAAAAAAGCTATCAGGGATTGTGAGCAGAGGGCATGGAGCCTGTAGTGATGAAATCATCACATTGATGGGCCATGTCTACATTCAAACTATATTTGTGGCAAATTTATGCATGGCTATTAAACATTAATCTTACTGCTCTGACTAGAAATGTCATCTGTACAAGTCTTCAAAGTAAAATATACACAAGAATCAGTCAAGAAAGTTTTTCAAAATTTGGATTGGAAGGTTTATGAGTGGAAGTAGTAGAAATAAGTAGATCCCATTGGTCAGCAAAGTAAATTGCCTTCAGAATTGCTTATTGGGGCAATAACCTTTAAAGTCTTCTTCAAAATATAAGGTTTTTGCAACATTAAAGGAAATTTACCAGTCAAATGTAAGTACAGGAGAAAAAAATGCCTTGGTTGTTTTGTTGTATTTTATTTTTAGGAGTTCTCCTGGGGGCAGGCATACTGATAGCATACCCAACCTTTCGGGGATGTCTGTGCACGTACACAATGCAGCAGGGTGTGTGCTCTTTAGGGCAGCTGCAAAGAATGGAAATTAATGGACATAAAAAGATCAATAAACTACTATAGCCTCCGGGAAGTGGTACAGTATTGCCCCTCGCCAGAGGCCAGGGGGTGACAGAGGAGCAGCTGTGTAAAGAGTCTTATCAATCTATTTGGTGTATAATTTGGCTTTCCTAACTTATCTGCACCCCTAGCAGTACAATAAAGCTATCTGTCATTAAATCCATCTCTCTATTGGTTATTTGACGACTCTGCTATAGTCTACGTAGAAAAGCTAAGAAGCACAAAACAGGAAACCTTCATATCCTTTTTGCTACAGAGGTTAGTGTGAAAACTGGAATATTTCACCAAAAATATGTTTATAATGCAATTCTGATTTAAATAATATGCCATTTTCAGATGATAGTTTCTAAATGAAAATAGAAAGTTTTTGCATTGCTGGACTCAAGAGAGACACACATGCTTCCTAATGTAACTGGCTCTTCAGTGACATGATCGTTAAGCTTTGGACATAATGCTATTGGGTATAATCTAGATTTCCTTTCAGAACTTTTTT
Source organism: Phyllobates terribilis (assembly GCF_046119375.1). Lineage (NCBI taxonomy): Eukaryota > Metazoa > Chordata > Amphibia > Anura > Dendrobatidae > Phyllobates > Phyllobates terribilis. Next base: position 900,522,354 of record NW_027362761.1, on the reverse strand, counting down.
AATACTTAACCATAAACTGTGTACGTACTCTGAGACTTTCTGGAAATAGCCAGGTGGTGGGATGATTTGACCTCCACAGCTTTGCATGGATTCAGCAATGAATGCAGAAATCTATATCAAAGAACAGAAGGTCAGGGCAATGTTCTTGTAGACTCTAGTAAAACGTCTTCAGTCCAGGGTGTGTAACCTTTTTTTTGACTGCAAAATAATTAATCTAAAATACCTAAATAATAAATATATTATCCTAAATCCCATCATAAAGTCAGTTTGGTGGCAGGAAGGTTGGTAAAGAGGACCACCAATATTCAGTAATGTCCTGTATGTCACTTGACTTCAGCTAAGAAGACCTTCATTAGATGCACAAGAGCGCTAAACAATAAAAAAGTGTCGGTTTAGTTCATTCTTTGCTACAAAAAAAAAACCCCTTTCATTAACAACAACTGATTATTTCCTAGTTCTAGGAAGGGAAAATCAAGGTTATGTAATATAAAATAATCAGTTTTATTCTTCATAGTAATAATATTTCTTTGAAAAGTTATTATTAAGCCTTCAACTGTAGAAAAAAATCATGAAGTATATAGCTATAATTATATATTTTTATGTGGATTTTCACCATCAGTTTTAATGATTTTAATTGTTGGTAAAATATAAAATAATATCAATGCAACATGACTTGAGTCCCTCAAGAGTACAAGATGAGTACATATGATTTATATGCATTACAAACAAGCTAAGTTCTAATAGGTAAATGTACGCCAGTAAAGGATCACATATGTTCTTTAAGTCATTACAATGCCCTTTACATTTGTAAAATAGCTTTAATCCAGTTTTTATAGTTAAAAATACATGCTCAAATTATGTGATTCATAAGTCTCCATACATAGGGAAAGGTCACCTTATTCGCAAAACATACTCTACATAGCTGCCATTCCATTGAAAATACATATGGATGCTATCAGATGTTGTGTGTAGAATGATGATGGGTTCCCTAAGACACTGTTTACATGCGTGTTAACAATTTGTTTTGTTTTGCTCTGTAATAAGAGCAAACCAACAAAATTGTGGAAATGACAGATACCAGACATGAATACCTAAGGTGCCCACCATATCCAATTAACCATAATCGGGAACATCAGGTTTCCATCATAGTGTTCATCATTTTAATTAAAACAAATCGTGCAGCGCTATTTAGCCAAGCCTTTGTTATGGAATCTGCAATTAATGCTGTTATGGAGGAGTTATGGATTAGGTAAATAAATCCAATATCACTGGATACCTGTCAGCTTTTCCTCTGTGAGTCACAATTAGCAAGTAGCTGACAGTTTCTGAAAGAGCAAACTGTTACTGTGTAACTTCCTAGTTAGCAAATAGTTGCTACATCAAAGGTGAAGAAAATTGTCCCTAAGAAAAATGGGTCATCTCTAGGTCTCTAGTCTCAGAGACCTCACATGGCAACGGAAATGCTATATTTCCATATCATATTGATAAAAATCTAAAATCAACACCAGCCATGGATGTATCGGTAATCGTGGGACATGTTAGCTTCTGTGGGTTCGAGTGCCATGATTTTTGACCTTGGGACACCACAGAAATTTAATATTAATCCGAATTATGGATAAATCATAGTCGTGTTTGGTGTGACTAGGACGCTGATAGTGTGCTCGGAAATATGGCGGTCCCATTATTTCACTAGAAGGTTTGTATGGGAAAATATGACATCAATTAGAAACATGTCTTTGTCCCTTTGTTCCTTGCATACAATTAGCCATCCTTCTCTCACCTGACCCGACACTTATGGTCAGATCCGAAGAGCCCAATGTGTAATGTAGATCTGTTCAAATTTCTTGATACGCAAGACCCGGTCCATTGGGCTCGTCAGTAATCTGTGGTCACTGGATGGGATGTCCGAGAACCACCTCTTACCTGATGGCATCAGCGGCTCATCTTTTGATTAGCTAGCTCGACGCGATGTCACTGTTGCACCATGATGCACATATGATAGTGCACCAGGCTGGCTAATCAAAAGAACAGCCATGGAAGTCATCAGGTAAGAAGCAGGCTCCTGTCCAGTCGCTAGCTACAGATTTCTGATGTGACCCAAAGACCACACTGAATAGGACAACACTTCGTATATTTAATCAAATTAGATTTGATGTCTGGTTGACTGTCACCTTTTTGGGTTATACTAAGAGCATAACACACATCAGGGCTGATCAAAAATTATACAATGGCTGGAAGCCTAGGCTTTCTTCTTCTTCAATATCCCTTCTGCCTGGGGCTGGTGGTCAGTGACACAATAAACAGTTCAAGAAAAAGTATAGGATTGTCATGGAAGGAGCCAAATCCACAGAAAATGATATTTAATATATTCATAAATGAAAGCTTCTATATTGCAGATGATAATCATACAACTCATTTCAGGGACAAACAGTCCCCTTTGTAGGAGACAATTTGCGTCCAAAATGCGGTGTATAATTCTCACCTACTAAAAAGAAGCTTTCATTTATGAATATATTGATTATCATCTTCTGTGGATTCAGCGCAATCCCTTGATTTTCCTGAACTGTCTACTGTGTAAAAGCAAGTAGGCTGAGTTCTATGGACCTAAGAGGACAATCTAAGGCAACCAATTCACAAACCCAAACCAAAAAGCATGGGACCTACTGTTCCCTTTATATGAAGACTTTTCAATCACCCTTTCTGTCAATTTTGTCTTGAATTTACACATTTCCTCTATATTGTTTTAGTGTAAATTATAACACATTTTTGGTGTTCAGTATCATCATCCCTAATCTGAAAACACAAAGCTGTGAATAAATGAATATATACACTATACAGTTGAAGAGAGTCACTACAGTGCAACATCATGGGGAAATCCAAAGGAGAGATATAAGTCTTTAGCACAGCTTGGTCAGCAACTGGGTAACGTCATCAAAACCTACAATATGTAAAGGGGAGAAAAGGGAAAAAGAAAAACTGACCATTAGTAAGAAGGTTATGTAAGGTCGATCCATAAATTCCTCAGAGTAGAAGAAGTATAGCACAACATTATGTCAGTCTCATAAGATTAGTAGAAGAGTATGTAACAAGTGTTCTGGATAGCAAGGCTTGTGTTTCATAACCATCCCTTTGTCTTGCAATGAATGCAAGTCTTTCTGTCCCTATGACAAAGGCTTTTTATGAGGTCTAAAGAATAAACAGTACATAAAGAAATCATTGTATCCACCTAAATCTATCTATAAGGCTATGTGCCCACGCTGCGGAAATGAAGCAGAAATTTTCTGCTTCATTTCTGCATGTCCTCTCCCGGATAAACGCATGTGGAATTCCGCACGCGTTTATCGTGCGTTTATCGTGCGATTTCCACATGCGGAATTGCCTTGCGTTTTTTATTGCATTGCAAAGGCAATTCCGCTTGCGGAAACGCAAAATTAATGGACATTCTGTGGATTTTTCCGCGCATCAAAAACGCTGCGGAAAAATCCGCAGCATGTGCATAGAACTTGCGGAATCCCCTTGGGGACCATGGGGGGCGGATAACCTAGCGTTTCACAAGCGTTTACGCTGCGGAAATTCTGCAGCATATACGCTTGAAAAACGCTACGTGGGCACTTACCTTAACTCACCCATTTAGCATTCTATATATTTTAAATCCCGTAATGTGCTACTCTCTTCCCAATGGTCATAGTTGCAATTATCAATTTTATTTAATCTTATAGCAAACTATACTTATAATTTTTTTTAGTCTATTAATTTTATTATGATACCTGATAATATTTTGAATAATTAACAAGTGAACTACACATCTGAGGCATAAGGTCCATGTAATGCAGTTTAATTATCCAAAAATGTAGTATTTTATTTACTTAATGAAATAATGGATGACAGAATGCTATGAATGTTCCAAGGAGCATATGACTATTACATTCTGTTCTGTAAAGCCAAAGCCCTTGGCAGGAGAAGAACTCATTATTAGGGCCTAAACCAGATCACAGGATATCCTGTTGGTCTTTAGCAGATGTGTAGAAACATTTCCTTAACATACTTGGAAAATTTATACCCCAGTAAAGAATAATAAATCCAATCCCAAAAGAGCAGTGGTTGTTAAATATTTTCGGATGGGTAACACCCTTAACCGGGGGAACAGGAATTTTAAGCCTAAAAAAAAAGCAAACAAGTTAAACAGAATACTAGTGTTTCTGCCTAGGAGAGACACGTAAAAGAAGGTGTCATTCTTTAAACTACCTGCACCAATTGTGATCACAACCTGACTCTTTTTCTTTTTCCGCTTAAGTCATTTCTTAATACTTAGCGTGTTATGATGCATTTATCCCCCCAGGTCAGTTATGTACAGAGTAAGAATACACTCCAGGCTAGACCTCTCCTACTGGCTTCAGTTTAACTAATGACACATGTATCAAATATCAAGAAAACCTGTCTTAGATGCTTCCAAAGCATTACATGAGTGTCACGCAAACAGGACTTTTAGTTAAACGTTATATGGGGGTGGGGGAAATTCAACGAGACCAATGTGGATGTCAGGTGTGGGTTAAACTGATTCAGGTCTGGCGTAAAATGTGACAAATTCATTAAGAGGTACAATACTTTTAATGAATGTGGCCATCCATGAGCTAGAGTCAGAAATGAACTCCAGTTATGGATTCGAGTACATATCCGCTGTAATCTACACCACTTTTGAGGCGTAAATGATAACAAATCTGTTGGACCAAGCTAAGCTATGCCCTTTCCCAAAAAATCAACCACTCTGTAAAAAGTTTGTGAGGCTGGCGTAAAAATGGCAAAAGTCACTTTTTTGGTTTTTTTTTGCAACTATGTGTTGTACAAACATTTTTAGACATTTTCACCAAGTATTTTGACAAAAAGAACTTGAGTGACACTGCTTCTCTCCACATGCCTACTTTATTTGACAGATATTATATGTATTCAGGTCATCAGTACTTCGCTATCCAAGTAAAGGTCACCCCTACAGCTGTATCCTGTATACTTCTGCTGTACACACCAGGGTCATGACTACTGACATAACAAAAACCCCAAAATATAATGTGCCCATAGAGCTTTTCTAACAGTGAAATGACAAAGGCTAGTGAGCTAGTCAAAACTAGTATACCTTTATCCTGACTGACTGAACGGTTGCATAAAAGGTAGAAACAGATTGTCATTGTTAACCAAAAAATCATATAACACCATCCAAAAATATGTCCAGTCTGTGGATGTTTAAGTGAGGCAACTGAGGTGGGATAGTATATAATGATACTGGATTTTGGTCAATCGTTTGGGAGTTCATCAATATTGTATGGCTTTCTGTGCGCACATGTATAGATACATGGCTATAGATATAAACACATACTGTAGATACAAAGGATGGAAAACTTGTATATCTTAGGAGAGTGTTAATGTCTCCACACTAACCTGTCGATTATTTTGATGAGCCTTTTCAATGACATCCTTTACTTCATCAGCATATGCTGCCCCAGGATCAGGATGGTCTTCTCTGTATTTACCCCTGTAGGTATCAGGTGAAGGAGCCTGGAACATGCAGATTTTTTTTAGTTCTTTTAAAAGATTATTCCCATAATCACATTTTTTTTTTAACAAAACACAGTAAATGCGTACTTATTGTTAATAAACAGACTAAACCTAACATAAAGTTTCTTTCTTGTACCTTTGTGTCTCCTCTCAGCCCCTGTACACAGAGCCCCCTCCTTTAATATATCTCTCCTCTTATCCAGTGTATAAAAAGCTCCAGCCTGTAATATATCTCTCCTCTCAGCCCCCTGTAGTATATCTCTCCTCTCTGTCGCCTGTATACAGGACACACCCCTGCAGTATATTTCTCCTTTTAGCCCCTGAATATAGCCCCATCCTGCAGATCATCACTCCTCTTAGTAACTAGCACACAGGCACAATGCTGCTTCCTGGTATGAGCTCTCTACACCATAATAAAGGATGCTTGGCCCCTTTCCATTACATCATTCCTTACAGTAGAAGCTACGTTCTAGATACAGCAAATGTATGGTGACGGGATGACAGCTTAGAGAGTTTGTACATGTGATTTTGGGAATAAGTTTACATTTTTAAGATAAAGTGGTAAGTGTCAATACAAACTTATAAGTACTAGAACTGAAAATGGTTATTTTGCTTGCTTATGTAAATGAATAAGTTTCATGGAAAATTACTAATTTTTATGAAGTATGGAACACATTTCTAAAAAACGATGATAAAACTCTTGTGGTATCATTCTAGAATTTGAGAGCATACTGAAGACTGATTTATCATTCAGATCAATGGGAACTATATAAACCCATCTTTTAGTAAATTATGTTATTAAAGGGTAGCATTTCAAATTGTAAGTATGAGTTGCAATCTAAATGATGAGTTGAGATTATGAAAATAGAATAATGCTACTAAATGGAAGTGCTAATAAACACTCACCACATGAACATACTCTTTTTTGGCTTCTTTTCCGAGCTGTTGAAATTTATACGGACTTATGTCAATCAAAGACGTCACGTGTCCATGGTAGGCGCTAAAACAACAAATGAAAAGTGTAATATGTAAAATAAACTTACCAAGCAAACAAAAGTGAACGTTCTCCGGTATAATGACATTTAAAACCTACTGGTCAAGGGTTATCACATCATGCCGTCCAGAGAATTGGCGTGCCAAACGTAAAGCTAGGTCATTTGCTTCTGACCTGCAAGAGAGAGTTGAACAAACAAGGGGTGTAATACCTTTATGTACTCTTTGTGAAAAGTGTTTCAGAAAAACGAGAATTAAATTCACACTCGCGTATTAAAAAAACATCCGTTTTTCATCCAGAAAAAAGGGCGATTTTTCATCGGTATTGTCATCCGGATGCCATCCGTTGTTATACAGCTGTAGTTATTAAAATTTACAAGAACAAATACAGTTTCCTACTTTAAAGAATTGCAATGTATCCATAAAAATTACATGCTATACGGGTGATCCATATGGAATCTGGGTTTACCCATAGACTTGAGTAGGCGAGTCTCATCCGAAATATGGAAGAAAATAGCGCATGCTGCAATTTTCTTCACGTGGACATTCGGTCCTTGTCAAGAAAACAGTTACCTGAGCAACCCTATTAAATTGTATTTTTCTTAGTGCAGTCAGTTTTTTCATGGACAGCACTAGAACTGTGTGACCACCACCTTAGACTAGCAAGTCAACGATGTAAAGCCCATCATATATATGACAATACTCTGCTTGATATCACAAAAAAAGTAGATTTGTGTTACATATTTGCAGTAGTTGGTAACATTTTATTATATGTTTTATTCCTGATTTTGCCTTAAAGCAACCCCTGAGCACTGAGTATATCAAAGTCTATCTGTTCCTGTCCTCAATTATGTTCAATGACATCCCCGTGTAAAAGAGGCCAGACTAAAAGACCATGGCTGCACTCTTCCCCATACAGTGTCACATTTGTTCATAGATTATATCAGCTATTGTATCCTAGCTGATACAGTGCTGACCTACAATACCTCACACAACCAGTGAACCACTGTGGTGGTGTTTTTAAACCCTTTAAAACCTCTTTCAATAAGTGAAGCCTATACATATGTAACTCCTGCCACAATTGGCGGAATCTCCAAACAAGTATCAAATTGGCTCTAAATATATTGCTGAGCTTTACCATCCAGGACAAAAAAAAATAGAGTTTGTTTTTCCCTTTATGTCTTTTGGGGGCAATTCTCCACACCCTGGCTACTAATAATGTAGTTCCTCTGTAGTTACATTGGTCCCATATGTTAAGGGCTCCCTTTGAACACTCCATAGTAGTCACATAGTCTGCCACTATGATATGTAGACAATTGGTTGCTATTTTTCTTATATGAGCTGTTAAATAATATGTATAGTGCACGTGCTTGGCCTGAAACAAATTTTTTTCCAGCTGTACTACTCAAGAAAATATTTTTTTGCTTTGCAATGCCAGTAGACATCAAGTATTAATATATGTACATCAAGAAAACAAAGTTTTACTAGTGGCCTAGGGGATGGGTACACCCTCAACACACACATTTCACATAGGCCTGTTCACGTTGAGGGTGTGACCCCTAAGCCACAGATAATATATAAAGAACTGTGTTTGCTTATATTCTTTATTATGTGCACTTTTTAGATTACTTTAACTATTTCTGACACATTGCTATTGCTTTTTTTTATTTTAGTGCTATACTTGAATAAAGAGACTCAGAGACTGGCACATTTATATGATTGCTCTACTGTAAGCCATATTTGAGAAAATGTTCTTGGATTGTTACAATAAATCTACACTTTAAATTAATTATTTTGGGCTGATTGGGCTCATTGTAGCCTATTTAGGTTAAAGACAGCCTGTCACTTGCTCAATAAAATTGAGTTAAATACCTTGTAAAAGTTCCCCTGATTCTGCCATTTTTCCCATTTTGTGCTGCGTTGCTCCATTGCAGCAATATTCACATTTGTTGCTTTTGGAGTTAATATGTGAAATTTCTACTTGTAGCTCAACAGGGCATTTCTTTAGGCTCTTTACTACGTGGGTGCATCACCTCTCCTTCCAAGACTGCTAGGTCAGCTCCCGAGCTGTGATTGCCAGCATCTGGAAAGGAGGAGGGAAGCACACACACCCCTAGAGAAGACTGTGAATAATCGCCCAGTTAGTAGAGATTTCACATACTGTGCTACTGTGCTACGAAATCAATAAATGTGAATATCTCTACAACAGAGCGATACAGCTCAAAATGGAAAAAGAGAGACAGAATCAGGGGATCTCAGGGACTTTTACAAGGTATTTAACTCTATTGTTTTGAGCAAGTGAAATGACCTCTTTAATTGTCTGTGTGAACTAACCCCGGGAGGGGGATGGGGGCAGGCTACTGGTTAGGAAATATATAATTGTAGATTACGGGTCACTTTTTAGCATATTATTGAGGTTAATTATCTTAGGTACTATGTAGCAGAGATGTTTTCTATTGTCTTGACATTCCACATGCTCTGTGGTTGACAAAGAAGAAAAACAATATTAGGAAAGGGTTAGCCTATATTTCTATTACCATCTGGTTTTCTCAGTGACTAGCAGAATCATTTGTAAAACCTTATCGATGGTTTCAGTAAACTGTGTAGTTATAAGTGTAGGTTGAATACTGGGGTGAATATTGTAGATGAGACTTTCTTTGCCACCCAAAGCTCAAATTTGCGCAATTTCCTGGACCAGTTCTGTCTACAAATTGGGGACATGACTGGGTCCGTTTGCAGCTCTGTACATACATCTACCACATGGATAGGTGAAGGATCAGCTATTAAAACAAGTTTTATCTCATCCATAAAATAGATACGATTAGTGTATGTTGTGATTTTAATGGTCCATGTGCAAAATCTCTCATGTGCGTGAGCCCATTGGCTTAAAGGGAACTTCACAGCTAATACATACTGCCTGATCCATGGGCAGCATTTATCACACACTGGCTGCATGATTTCAGCCATTTATGTTTCATTCTCAATTGCTGCTGGGTTTCGGAGAAAAACATTGTTTAAAAGGTCCCAGGGACTGAGCGACTAGTCAGACAGGTGGGTCTCTGGTGGCTTCTCCCTGCCTGCTGCCCTGAAGTGACAGGTCTCTCCCTATACACGCACACAGGAAGAGACATGTCATTCAATGGGAGTGGGCAGGGAGAAGCCGCCAGGGCCCGCATGTCTGACTAGTTTCCAGTGCGGCTCTGTCCCAGGTGACTATTAAACTATGTTTTTCTCGGAAACATATATGTCTGAAAAATATATGTCTGAAATCATCCAGCTGTTGTCTGACACATGCTGCCCATGGATCGGAAAGCATGTATTACCTGTTGAGTTTCTTTTAAATTGTTCAGTGTAATGTTAATGTGCAGACCATTGTTTAAACGGACAGCACCGATTGAAAATACATTCATGTGAATATATCCAAATAGGCAATTTTATTATTCAGCTTTAAAGGGTTAGGGGGTGATAAAGGGGTATTTTTAACTTTTTAAATATGACTAACGTGACAGAGACAGCGCTAAAGTCATTCAATGTTTTTGGTTAACATACATTCCCGCCCCATTTTGTGACCTTATTTCAGGATTTTCGGGTTTATCTAGTGCTTTTTCTGTTTTACCAAATTTGACATTTTTCAATTAATAATTTTTTTTGCCACATTGCAGTGGATAAATCTCACCACTTTCTAATGTCAGAGCCTCAGCTGGCAAATGACAGCCCCAGAATTGTACTCTCTTATGGACCTCTGATACCACCACTCAGATTTGGTAAAAGGGCAAATATACCCCAAGACTTACAGCTGTGGTGGAGAGACGAGAAAAAACTGAAGAAGACTTTATCTCACCCTGTGAAGCTGTTTCTTTAATTATGTTAGTAATGTCAATAATAATCCCATAAATATCTTCATTTAGATGAAGAAAAATGCTTCAAAGTATGAATGCTTTCAAAAATATAAGTACAATTCAGGTGTTTGATTGGCTCCAATTGTATTCTACAGCAAGACAACGACCCCAATAATACAGCCAAAGTCATTAAGAACTTCAGTGTAAAGGAGAGCAAGGAATCCTGGAAGTGATGATATGGCCACCACAGAGCCCTGATCTCAACAACATCAAATTTGTGTTGGATTACATGAAGATACTTTCCACAATCCTACATCCACAGAAGATCTGTGGTTAATTCTACAAGATGTTTGGCACAACCTCACTGAGTTCTTCAGAAATTGTCTGCAGATGTAGCTAGACGAAGTGATGCGTTGATGCTATTTAAAGGCAAAGGGTGGTCACACCAAATATTGCATGATTTAGATTATTCTTTTGTTCATTCACTTTGCATTTTGTTAATTGATAAAAATAAACTATTTCGATGTTTAAATGCATTCTTACTTTGCAGTGGTTTTTCCATTTTTAAAAATATTTTAACAAAATGTATGGTGCATTGAGAAAACTTGAAATATTATTTTCAACCATACCCTGAGTTCACAAAGTAGCAAACAGACAGCTTCTCAGGCAGGGTGGCTGTTAGGCGTTCAGCATACTGGACAAGGTTGTCATGCAGGAATCTAGAGTTTGTATTCAGTAACTCCATCTGCTTCACTGCAGCCTTTGTCACCTCGGGATGACTATGTCCGACTGCAAGTGAGGAAAGAAATGCATTATTCATAAGGAAGTGCTGCCAAAAGCACACAATGATCCAATGAGATCATACTAACAGTTGTGTTAGACAGTCTAGTGTGTATATGTGTAGATTGACTTTCCCTTATAGATAATTGATAGACTTACCGTGAGCAACATTATTTATGCAGTCCAGGTATCGTTCTCCTTTCTCATCAAACATGTACTGCCCTTTTGCACATACAATCTTAATTGGATCTTTTGCAAAAAATACCTTGCAGGATGGTCTGAAAGGGAACAAATAACACAATTAAAGACCTTATTATCCGTGCTGCTCTCTGATATAAAAAATAAAATATGTTCTTTGGAATTCTAGAGTCAGTAAAAACCATACCACTCTTTCCACGGTGTTAGATGCTTGCTCATTGCTAAGGTAAGTACTGCGGCACATGGCACAGATCCTATATGGTGGTACATGGCGTCTATAAGACTATCTGCTGCCATGTAATTACTTATAGGAAAGAGTTGCTTCATAACATGGCATGCATATAAAATTGGATGCATATGAGTTACAATATGAGCCTTTAGCAGTATACAGGCACTCTATTACAGATCCATACAGCATGGATTCATACCGGGGCGGATGATAATGAGGGCCATCGGGGCTTCCGCCTGGCACTTGGACCTTGGGAGAGGTCATGGCCAGATTGCCCTGATTATAATAGTTTTTGCTAACATTGGTGGCGGTGGCCTACATTGCCGGGCAAGTAGTGTTCTTGTAGCTCCGCTGCTGGCAATAGAGAATCTACAGGTGGCGCTTTCTCTATATCTCAGCCTGTGCGATGACATCATTTAGCAGGTACCCGCTGGCCACAGGAGGAAGGAAGCAGAGCTGCAGGGATTGTCTAGAGAGGTGATTCTTTTTTTTCTTTAAATTGAATGAATGGAGATATGAGAGAGGACATGTATTATAAGGAATTGGGGGGTGGGGGTGGGAAAAGATTTGAAAGTATAATGAATTAGGGGAGCAGGAGGAGAGCAGTGTTGGGGGGTTGAAGATGGAGGAGTGACCGGTGATGAATTGGTGGAACGAGTAGAGTGGCTAATTGATTCATAAGAATGGTGGGTTGCATAATGGCTAATTCTATATTAATAATGGGTGCATAGGCGGATTATAATGAGGGCAATCTGGGCTACCGCCTGGGGCCCCGGGTCTGCGGGGGGCCCGGGTCTGCGGGGGGCCCATGGCCAGATTGCCCTCATTATAATATGTGCGGCGCCGCGGCACATACCGGCAGACAGTGGCGGGGCGTCCCCCGGACCGCTCCCCCAGCAGCGGCGCACGGCCTGTCCCCCTGTGCGCGGCCGTGTCTGCTAGTGTGACATCACGCAGTGCGCGCCCGGCCTGCACTGCTACACCGGAGAGAAGCTGGACGACTGGAGCCGAGCCGGGGGATGGTGAGCGTGTGTGTGAGTGTGTGTGTGTGTGTGATTGAGTGAGTGTGTGTGTGTGCAGGCAGATATCATTGTGTGATGTCTGTTTATATGTATTTTTGTATTTCAAATGTGTTTATGCGTGTATGTATATGTCTGTATATGTTTGTGTGTGTGCGTGACTGCGTGCGGCCTCCCGCTGTCTCTGGGGGGGGTGCCGTGCGGCCTCCTCCTGTGTATAGATGGCGCCGTGCGGCCTCCCACTGTGTATAGATGGCACCGTGCGGCCTCGTGCTGTGTATAGATGGCTACGTGCGGCCTCCCGTTGTGTATAGATGGCGCCGTGCGGCCTCCCTCTGTATCTGGGGGGCGCCGTGTGGCTTCCCGCTGTGTATAGATGGCTACGTGCTGCCTCCCGCTGTGCATAGATGGCTACGTTCGGCCTCCAGCTGTGTATAGATGGCTATGTGCGGCTTCCTGCTATGTATAGATGGCTACGTGTGGCCTCCTGCTCTGTATAGATGGCTACGTGCGGCCTCCCGCTGTGTATAGATGGCTACGTGCGGCCTCCCGCTGTGAATAGATGGCACCGTGCGGCCTCCTGCTGTGTATAGATGGCACCGTGCGGCCTCCTGCTGTGTATAGATGGCTACGTGCGACCTCTCGCTGTGTATAGATGGCTACGTGCGGTCTCCCGCTGTGTATAGAAGACTACGTGTGGCCTCCCGCTGTGTATAGATGGCGCCGTGCGGCATCCTGCTGTGTATAGATGGCTACGTGCGGCCTCCCGCTGTGTATAGATGGCTACGTGCGGCCTCCCGCTGTGTATAGATGGCTACGTGCGGCATCCAGCTGTGTATAGATGGCACCGTGCGGCCTCCCGCTGTGTATAGATGGCACCGTGCGGCCTCCCGCTGTGTATACATGGCACCGTGCGGCCTCCCGCTGTGTATACATGGCACCGTGCGGCCTCCTGCTGTGTATAGATGGCACCGTGCGGCCTCCCGCTGTGTATAGTAGATGGCACCGTGTGGCCTCCCGCTGTGTATAGAAGACTACGTGCGGCCTCTCGCTATGTATAGATGGCGCCGTGCGGCCTCCGACTGTGTGCAGATGGTTACGTGCGGCCTCCTGTTGTGTATAGATGGCTACATGCGGCCTCCCGCTGTGTATAAATGGCTACGTGCGGCTTCCTGCTGTGTATAGATGGCTACGTGCGGCCTTCTGCTGTGTATAGATGGCTACGTGTGCTCAATATTAAGCCATACAATTAATGTAAGGCTATGTGTCCACGATGCAGAAATGCTCCGGATTTTTTTTTGAGCATTTCTGCATCTACCTGGCAGAAAAAACGTATGCGGATTGTACATGCGGATTGTACATGCGTTTTTCCTGCCAGGGACAAGCGGATGTGAAGTGTTCTTCACATGCATTTCCGCATGCGGGTTATCAAGCGCTTTCCAAGCGATTTTAGCATCTCTTGGAAAGTGCTTGACAGCTTGGTCACACTATATGAATCCATGCAACCGGCATGGATTTATATAGTGTGACCGTAAAAGAATGGTAAAAAATAAAAAATATATACTTACCTTCTGATGGCCTGCCGACGTCAGAAGTCGCGTGACCCGTCACATGACTAAATGACGTCACCACAGGTCCTTTAGTCTACCGCGAGCTGCCGGCAAGCCAGGACGCATCGGATAAAGACACCGGTGGCCATCAGAAGGTAAGTATAATATTTATTTTTTATTTTATTATTTTTTTTACAGGTACTATGGTACCCGGGTCCGGAGGAGAGTCTCCTGTCCTCCAGACCCGGGTACCATCCGCACATTGAAACGCATGGAATCCGCATGTGCACATGTAGTGATGTGGATGTGGATATTATGCGTTCCAATGCAAGTCAATGGCCGCTCTACTGCAAAATAATTGGTAGTGCTGCGGATTTTTCCGCAATGATAATCCGCAGCGGAAATTTCCACAGCATGTACACAGCACATGCGGATTATCATTGGGGAACATAGTAGACCTTCTACCAAGCGTTTTTTTAAGCGTTTCTGCAGCGGAATTGCCACTGCGGAAACGCTTAAAAAATGCATAGTGGGCACACAGCCTAAAAAAAATTATTATAATTAATATATTAATATTGTGCCAAATTAATTTCACGTGAACTATCACATGATCTATCACAGGGGATCTTGTGACATGATACATCAGGTGTGTGTGTGTGTGTGGGGGGGGGGGGTAGGGTGGGGCCGCGCCTTCTAAACTGCCCGGAGCCCTTGCTACTCTTAATCCACCCCTGAGTGGGTGCATATCTGGATCAGCACAGTGTAAGGGGATGCTTATTCTTGAAACAAATGTGTATATATGTGACTTTTTCACGTGCAAAGCGATCAGTACGGCAAACTCTACAAGGAATGTATCAGTTTTAAGACATTGACATGAAGGTTTGGCAAGATGTAAAAGAAACAAAGAAAATGACTAATCAGATGAGACATCAGTGGTAAGTTACTGGATGTAAATATTTATTTTGTATCTACACTGAAGAAAGGTCAGTTTGCATGGACTGGCCGGCAGCACCAAACAACCGCCAATCGGTAAACCTTACCCAATTGGCAGTTGTTTAATAGCCTCTTTATACAGACAGGCCGCAGTAAACAATGAGCAAACGATAATTTCACCTGATGAACGAGTGTTTTGCTCGTTCATCAGGTGATCAGCAGCCTGTTTACACTGCAAGATAATCATGACATGAGTGTTTTAAAGCCAGTTCATCAAGCACGGTGGCTCAGTGGTTAGCACTGTTGATTTGCAGCTCTGGGGTCCCGGGTTTAAATCCCACTAAGGACAACATCTGTAAGGAGTTTGTATGTTCTCCCTTGGTGTGTTTCCTTCGGGTTCTCCAGTTTCCACATTCCAAAGCTAATAAAACTATATATGTAAGCATATGGGGCCTGATTCACCATTTGTGTTTTTTTAAGTCACTTTTCTTTTTTTCTCTTGTGGTATTCTTTGCCATATTTTGCGCCAAATTTTCAAAAATAGCGTACACGTTCTATATTTCTGTCTTTAACCCTTTTTGTTACTTTTTAGCATTAATAGTTTCATGTTTCGCAAAATAGCAAAAAAAAAATTGCAGCAGTTTTATGACTTTTTGAAAAGTTGCTAAATAATGAATAGGGCGAAAACATCACAAAATATTAAACTCTGCCCACAATGGAGACCTAAAAAGATACAGAAGGAAAACAGACAAGCACATATAAAATAGACTTAAAAAAGGAGCAAGAGTAAAGATAAATACCGTGCAAACAAAAAAAAAATGAAAAGCACTAAAAAAATCATGACAAAAGCTTGTACAAATGCAATAATGAATCGGATCCATGGTCTTAATTTGTAGATGGAATCGCTTGAAACCAAGGCCCTGATTCATCATTTGGGTTTTTTAAGTAACTTTCCTTTTTTCTGTTGTGGTATTTGTTACTAGTTTTTGGGCCAAATTCTTCAAAATGGTGCATCCGGTTAATGAATTTTGCCGCAAACTTTGCAACTTTTTAGGGCACGTTTTGCAAAATGCACAAAATTACTGGTGCACTCAAAAATACACCAGAGGGGACTGGAGTGGAGTTGCTCCAAATTTTTAAAATGTTGCAATTGATGAATCAGGCAAAAACATCTGGAATTGCTAAACTCCCCCCACAAAGCGGAAAACTCAAAATAGACACAAAAAAGAATGCAAATAGAATAATGAATTGGGTGTAAAAAATAAAAAAACAAAAGCACACTAAACTAGGCAAAAAACAGGCACAAAGGCAATAATGAATCAGGGTCTAAGTAATTTGCTGTATCAATATATAGTAAGTGCCACAATGCCAAGCTATCACTGGGCTTTACTTCCTCAGGAACCAATGAGGCTGAAATGTAAGACCATAAATATTATAGTAGTCACAATGCAGAACGTCTCTCGTCTCCTGTCACTTTCAGACTCTGAACACTTTCAGCGTTTAGCCTGGTGCTCGCAAAACCAGTTCACACTGGTTGTAGGGCACTAAACAACTATAGTCATCTGTCACAGAGGATAATGACTAGACAAAAACTGCAGTCTTTCTCTTAACAGGAAATTTGCTAGAAAGCAGTCCAAAAGTTTTAGCCAAACTTTCCTCTTTTGTTGACAGCAGAATTTTAAACATCAGAACAAGAAAAAATGCAAAGAAACAAGACACTGAGTTCATCTTATTGTGACAAGTTTCCATGATGTTTTGTACTGTATGTGTTTTTTACACTTTCTTTTATGTGTTGATCACATCTGCTTTCTGCAGCTCCATCACTATTGACAGCAAGACTTTACTCTGGGTTGTGTGCACACGTTGCAGATTTGGTGCGTTTTTGCTATGCAGATTTGCTTGCAAAACCTGAAGCTATCCTGATGCCAGCAAAGAGAATGCGAAACCTGAAGTGTCATGCACACGTTGCTTATTTTTGACTTGCGGATTTGGTGCGGAAAAAAATCTGCAGCATGTCAATTCTCTGTGCGTCTTTTCAATGCATTCAATGGGTGAAAAACGCAGGCAAAAATCCAACTCTTTCAAGGCTACGTTTTCCTGCCAAGAGATGCAAAATAGTCAACGTGTGCACATACCCTATAAGTTTGTAGCAATATTCTTGCTGTAAAAACAACAAAGAACTGTGAACGAGCATTCTTAAAACCGCTCAGTTCATGATTATTTTGCTGTGTAAATAGGCTGCTGATCACCCCATGAACGAGCAAAATACTCATCTATAAGATGAAAATATCTTTTGTGCTGTACAAAAAAAATCATCTTTTTCAATGGTGCATTGTCCTGTATAAACAAGACCCAAGCTGTGGAGAACCATGACAGCCTATGTGTACTGAAGATCTATTACAGATCACTCAGAGCACATCATTTCTTTGGTCTTAACATGCATTGAAATGACTGCTAATCGGTAAAGATTTTGCATCATGCTGCCGATCGGCCCATGAAAACGGACCCTTACAAGGTACCTGTCACGCAAGGTGTGGGAAAGACTAAGTGCAACATGAAGGGAAGAGGGGAAGGAAGCCCAAACACTAGGGAAAGGGGGAGTGGAGACCCCTAGGCAGATCTAATATCATCGTGCCTATTCTACTGTCCCTATATAGGTTCCACACCTATCGCCGAACAGGACAATAAACCCGGGATGACCCTAGAGCTTGGCCCTAGATAGGGAGGGGGAGGGATGAGTACTGGTCAGGCCCTACCACAAACTAAAGACAACAAGATAGACAAACAAAGGAGATTAACTTAGCTTGAGCAGACACCAGAGGAGTAATGCCAACTGTCCTCCAAGGGCACCAGACAAGACCCTAGCCGACTGCTAGTGTTCCAAGCCTGTACATAGAAGTATCACCAGCGATTGATTGGAGGGTTTTTAACTCCCATGCAAGGATGCGTAAATTAGCAGCAGGAGGGAGGTCGCCGCTGGGTTTTAAAGGAAGAAGGATTAAGAAGGTGTCTGCAATGCCAAGCGCAGTGACCTTTTACAGGGAGATCCAGAGCGACTGTCTATTACACCTGACACACCCGTGACAGTATCACAACAAAAAAAAACATTATAAATCTATGGGCATTGTGCGTTGTTTGGAGTCATCTCAAGACAAGTTTGGCAGGTGTGAATAAAGCCTAGGATAAAGAATGCTTATTTGTCTAAAAGGTCTTATATTTACATTATTCTAATTTATTATAGGTATTAGAGATGAATGAATCGATTTGCAGGATGTCAATAGTCCAAAATCACTGGACAAGAGTCCTGTGAATCGCCTTCGTATCTGGTGTCTCTTCTGAGTTGTAGGACTGAGGCTTCGTCACTATTGTGACGTGATGCACGCTTGATGTCATGCCAGGCTTACAACTCAGAAGAGACACCGAGGATGCTGCACGTAGGAGAATACTGATGTGGCCCCTGGACTATGGTCCTATTGTATTAATCTACTCATTTAGATGCTTTTGTTATTTAATCTTTTATTTATTTTACGAGATCAAATGAATAAAATCATCATTGCCATCATAGTGCAATGCTATAATTTCTATTCTCATTAATATAAATCGTCCGGGTCATCTACACCCGTGATGACTCTACACTGTGTGCAGAATTATTAGGCAAGTTGTATTTTAGAGGATTATTTTTATTATTGATCAACAACTATGTTCTCAATCAACCCAAAAGACGCATAAATATCCAAGCTTAATATTTTTGCAAGTTGGAGTGGGGTTTTTTAGATGAGGATATCTGTTTGTGCAGGTAACTATTACTGTGCAGAATTATTAGGCAACTTAATAAAAACCAAATATAATCCCATCTCACTTGTTTATTTTCACCAGGTAAACCAATATCAGTGCACAAAATTTAGAAATAAACATTTCTGACATGCAAAAACAAAAACCCCAAAAATTAGTGATCAATATAGCCACCTTTCTTTATGATGACACTCAACAGCCTTCCATCCATAGATTCTGTCAGTTGCTTGATCTGGTTTCGATCAACATTGCGTGCAGCAGCCACCACAGCCTCCCAGACACTGTTCCGAGAGGTGAACTGTTTCCCTCCCTGTAGATCTCACATTTTATGATGGACCACAGGTTCTCTATGGGGTTTAGATCAGGTGAACAAGGGGGCCATGTCATTATTTTTTCTTCTTTTAGACCTTTACTGGCCAGCCACGCTGTGGAGTAGCTGGATGCAAGTGATGGAGCATTATCCTGCATGAAAATCATGTTTTTCTTGAACGATACCGACTTCTTCCTGTACCACTGCTTGAAGAAGTTGTCTTCCAGAAACTGGCAGTAGGTCTGGGAGTTGAGCTTCACTCCATCCTCAACCCGAAAAGGTCCCAAAAGTTCATCTTTGATGATACCAGCCCATACCAGTACCCCACCTCCACCTTGCTGGCGTCTGAGTCGGAGTGAAGCTCTCTGCCCTTTACTGATCCAGCCTCTGGCCCATCCATCTGGCCCATCAAGAGTCACTCTCATTTCATCAGTCCATAAAGTCCATAAAACCTTTGAAAAATCAGTCTTAAGATATTTCTTGGCCCATTCTTGACGTTTTATCTTATGTTTCTTGTTCAAAGGTGGTCGTTTTTCAGCCTTCCTTACCTTGGCCATGTCCCTGAGTATCGCACACCTTGTGCTTTTTGATACTCCAGTAACGTTGCAGCTCTGAAATATGGCAAAAACTGGTGGCAAATGGCATCTTGGCAGCTTCACGCTTGATTTTCCTCAATTCATGGGCAGTTATTTTGTGCCATTTTTGGCCAACACGCTTCTTGCGATCTTGTTGGTTATTTGCCATGAAACGCTTGATTGTTCGGTGATCAAGCTTCAAAAGTTTGGGAATTTCAAGACTGCTGCATCCCTCTGCAAGATATCTCACAATTTTGGACTTTTCTGTGCCCCTCAAATCTCTCTTCTGACCCATTTTGCCAAAGGAAAGGAAGTTGCCTAATAATTAAGCACACCTTATATAGGGTGTTGATGTCATTAGTCAACACCCCTCCTCATTAGAGAGATGCACATCACCAGATTTACTTAGACGTAGAAGAAACAAAGAACATGACTAATCAGATGAGACATCAGTGGTAAGTTACTGGATGTAAATATTTATTTTGTATCTACACTGAAGAAAGGTCAGTTTGCACGGACTGACCGGCAGCACCAAACAACCGCCAATCGGTAAACCTTACCCAATTGGCAGTTGTTTAATAGCCTCTTTATACAGACAGGCCGCAGTGAACAATGAGCAAACGATAATTTCACCTGATGAACGAGTGTTTTGCTCGTTCATCAGGTGATCAGCAGCCTGTTTACACTGCAAGATAATCATGACATGAGTGTTTTAAAGCCAGTTCATCAAGCACGGTGGCTCAGTGGTTAGCACTGTTGATTTGCAGCTCTGGGGTCCCGGGTTTAAATCCCACTAAGGACAACATCTGTAAGGAGTTTGTATGTTCTCCCTTGGTGTGTTTCCTTCGGGTTCTCCAGTTTCCTCCCACATTCCAAAGCTAATAAAACTATATATGTAAGCATATGGGGCCTGATTCACCATTTGTGTTTTTTTAAGTCACTTTTCTTTTTTTCTCTTGTGGTATTCTTTGCCATATTTTGCGCCAAATTTTCAAAAATAGCGTACACGTTCTATATTTCTGTCTTTAACCCTTTTTGTTACTTTTTAGCATTAATAGTTTCATGTTTCGCAAAATAGCAAAAAAAAAATTGCAGCAGTTTTATGACTTTTTGAAAAGTTGCTAAATAATGAATAGGGCGAAAACATCACAAAATATTAAACTCTGCCCACAATGGAGACCTAAAAAGATACAGAAGGAAAACAGACAAGCACATATAAAATAGACTTAAAAAAGGAGCAAGAGTAAAGATAAATACCGTGCAAACAAAAAAAAAGATGAAAAGCACTAAGAAAATCATGACAAAAGCTTGTACAAATGCAATAATGAATCGGATCCATGGTCTTAATTTGTAGATGGAATCGCTTGAAACCAAGGCCCTGATTCATCATTTGGGTTTTTTAAGTAACTTTCCTTTTTTGTGTTGTGGTATTTGTTACTATTTTTTGTGCCAAATTCTTCAAAATGGTGCATCCGGTTAATGAATTTTGGCGCAAACTTTGCAACTTTTTAGGGCATATTTTGCAAAATGCACGAAATTACTGGTGCACCCAAAAATACACCAGAGGGGACTGGAGTGGAGTTGCTCCAAACTTTTAAAATGTTGCAATTGATGAATCAGGCAAAAACATCTGGAATTGCTAAACTCCCCCCACAAAGCGGAAAACTCAAAATAGACCTAAAAAATAGTGCAAATAGAATAATGAATTGGGTGTAAAAAACAAAAAAACAAAAGCACACTAAACTAGGCAAAAAACAGGCACAAAGGCAAGTAATTTGCTGTATCAATATATTAGCTTGGAGTAGGACAACATGTATAAAAAGTATCATGTGATCAAAATACTCATTTGCCTAATAATTCTGCACACAGTGTAGATGTGAATAAATTTGTAAAGCACTGGCAGAAGTGATGACAGATCCTCTACTGTATCCATAGGCACTACTATGTGTCTTGAGGGAGTATGGTAAGCTAAGGCAGCCAAAAAACCTACATCAACTTGAACTCTTAGGTCGGGGTCACAGGAGCATATATTCTCTCATGCGAGAGAATCAGGACGATTATGCTAATGTCACTCGGATCAAAGTGTCAGAGTTTCATCCAAGTGTCATGTCAGTGTGATTCGATTCTCTCACATGAAAAAATCACATCACAGGTTTGGAGAAGACAGAGAACTTAATTTCCCCATTGCTTGTGCCCTGTGTACGCTCTGTCAGAATTCTGCGGAGCCAGCGCTGGAAGCAGACATGCAAGTGACCATAAGTATGCGAGTTTTAAAATATGGATATAAAAAAGTAATAATGTACATAATTGGTATCACGCGTCCATAAAAGTCCAATCTATCAAAATATTAAATTATTCAAAACATACGTTGAAAACTGAAAAAAAAATAAGATCAAAATGTTTTTTTCGAGTTAACGCAGTTAACAATAAAATGCAATAAAACGTGATATATATGGTCTATGTACCCCAAAATAATATCAATAAACACGTCAGCATAGCATTAAAAGAAACAAGCTCTCACACACCTCCAGCAACATAAAAGTGAAAAAGTTACTAGTCTCAGAAAATGGCAGCATAAACACAATTTTTTATTTATTTATTTATTTGTTTTTTACAAATTTTAGATTTATTTTTACTACTAAAGTAATAATAATTTTTAATTCTATTCCACAGCACTTTACATTACCAAGGGTACTGGTACGGACAATAAAGACATAACAGAGGAACACATAATTCAATAGATATCTGCTCACAAGCTTACAATCTATGCTATATAAAAAAATGTTACAAGTATGATTTCGCTGTAATTATACTGACATGGGGAATCATGTTGCCCAGTCATTTTTACGGCATAAAGAATACTGTATAGACAAAACCTGAAAAATGATGGCAGAATTGCAGTTTTTTTTTTATTTCACCTGTCTTGGAATTATTTTCCTGTTTTCTAGTTCTTGATACAATACATACAATTAATACAATTGTTGTTGTTCAAAAATACAACTGCAAAATCCTTCAAAAATCAAGCTCTATAACGACGGAAAAATAAAAACCTAAAGCACAAAAACGAAAACAAGAAAAAAATTGTTTCATAGGGGTTAAACCACATAAAACAACCTGGAGGAAAATCCTACCTTGCCAAAATAGGAACAATAGTGAAAATGAAATCACACTAATAAATGTCTGCATTTGAGGATACAGTACACTTACAGCAAATACAGGACATAGACTTGGGGTAGGGGAATTACAGAAACCTCAGACTGATTTTTTTTAAAGGTTTCCAGGACTTAGAGAGCTTGTCACATTGTACATGCAGCCCGATCTGTGGAGAGCATGATATAGAGTGAAAGAAGTGTAGCAGAATGATATATAGGTTTGCTGGAAAAAAAATCTGTATATTTGTATTTTTTCATTGCAATTCCAGATGTCTGTATGCATAGGAGTCCAGTGGGCGGAGTTACTCAGGGATTGACACATACAGGGAAGACTGTCAATCACTGAATAGGACCGCCTGCTGGACTCATATACATATAAACACCAGGGATTTTAATAAACAAAATACAAGTTTAACTAAATCTTTTCCCATAAAAAATGTACATTAATCTGTTATATACCATCCTGCCTGCAGATCAGATACCATTTTCACCATGACAGGTTTCCCTTAACCCCTACACGACATTTGACTTGAGTTTACGTTATGGTCGAGGTTCTTGTAAAATTATGTTAATTTACATCATGGCGATCATGTGGGCACAGGAGCTGTGACTGCACGATCGCCCCGGGAGCTTGGCGTAAGTTATGCTCCTGTCGCTGCCTGGAGCAGTGCCCGCACTGCACTGGCCCATTTAACCCTTTAAAAGACGCAATCTATAGCGATCGCAGCATTTAAAAGTTGCGAGAGGGAGGAGGCTCACTCTCCCTTCAGGTCGGCGCCCCCACATGGTGAGCACGAGGGCCCTATCATTGCCATGGCAACCCCCAGGTCAGCCAGTTATGGCATGCCTGTTAAACTATGCTGACAGCATGGTCCAAGAGGCTTCTGTCAGTGCAGCACTAGTACATTGCAATGAATTATACCAGCAGAGTAAAAAAGTCCCATAAAGGGACTAGGTAAGACAGTAAAAAAAGGAAGAAGTGCAAAAATATTTTTAAAAAAATCATAAAATAAACAGAAAAAAGGAAAAAATATTAAACCAATAAATAGGTATATTTATGTAAAAAAAATTAACAAAAAAATACATATATTTGGTATTGCTGAAAACGGCATTTTGGTCTATAAAAAACAATCCTGCATATAGCTCCGCCAGCAGAGAAAATAAAAAAGTTATAGCTCTCAGAATAAAGCGATGCAAAAACTTTATTTTGCAAAAAAAAGCGTCTTTTTCTGTGTGAGAGCAGCCACACAAAAAAAAAAACGATATAAATCGAGTATCGCTGTAATCTCAACAATATGGAGAATAAATCCGTCTAATCACTTTTACCGCACAAGGAACGACGTAAAAAAATGAATAAAAGCAATTCTTGAGCTGCTGTTGATTTGTTCATTCTGCCTCTCAAAGATCACAATAACGCTCACATTTATCCTGCGTTTTACGGTGAGCACTTACACTGAGGTTTGCATGTAAATCTCTAAAATGTGTTATTCAGATGGAACGTCCAGCAGAAGTTCCCTAAAATGAGGCAGATAGAGGCACTGTGGACGCCATCTGGCCTATGATCCGGCGGTGTCTGTCTTTTTAAGCATGCATAAACATGCGGTCGGCCACATATTTGTGTACCTCTAAATAGAAGGACACCACTGAACAGAGGTCAGAAACTGTTGCCTCATTACAGTGAATGGACCCATTGGAGATGGATTTCATCTGAATCTCGTCATTCGCAGATATCGATGGAAACCCCAATGTAAGTGCATAGCGTAGAACACAAGATAAATGTGATCAAAAATGTTATCTAAAATGTTCCTAATAAAAGCTTCAACTCTATCCACAAGAAAGAAAGCCACCACTCAAGTCCATCATCTGTCAATGGAACTATAGGGGCTTCCATTTTACTGGCATTACAAAAGCTCTGGAAAAGCGCTATGGCTCCTCGCCGCACCAAACAAATCCAGATAATTCTGCGCTCTAAATCTAAATGCCCTCTTCCTTCTGAGCCCCACTGGGCCTAAACCACATTTGTCGTCCACATGTTTGTCATTTCTGTAACGATGAGAGCCCACTTAATTTGCTGGTGCATGTCTACAAAAACACGAGCTGGGTATAATGTACAATGCACTACAATGTACTGGGCACTACACTGGCAAATTTGCAATTTTCACTCAGCAACATCCACTGCTCGAGAGATGTAGTTTCCAAATTGGTGTCACTTGTGGGGGTTTCTGCTGTTTTGGCATGTCAGGGGATCTTCAAATGTGACATGGCATCCGCAATCTATTCCAGCCAAAATTGAGCTTCAGTATTCAGTTGGCGCTCCTTCCCTTCTGAGCCTTGCCATGTGCCCAAACAATAGTTTTCCACCAAATATGGGGTATTAGTTTATTGAGGAGAAATTGCACAACAAATTTTGCAGTCCATTTTCTCATATTACCCTTGTGAAAATAAAAAATTAGGGGCAAAACAAACATTTTTGCAGGAAAAATGTATTTTTTCATTTTCACGGCTCAACGTTATAAAATTCTGTGAAGCACCTGTGGGTTCAAGGTGCTCACCACACCTCTAGATAAGTTCCTTGAGGAGTCTAGGTTCCAAAATGGGGTCACTTGTGGGGGGTTTCTACTGTTTAGGTACATTAGGGGCTCTGCAAACACAACATGGTGTCGGCTATGTATTCAAATCAGTTTTGCGTTCCAAAAGTCAACTGGTGATCCATCCCTTCCGAGCCCTGCAGTGTAACCAAACAGTAGTTTTCCACCACATATACGGTATCAGCGTACTGAGGAGAAATTGCATAACAAATTACATGGTCCGTTTTCTCCGGTTATACTTGTGAAAATGCAAAATTTGGGGCTAAATTAACATTTTTGTAAAATTTTCATTTTTCCTTCCACATTGCTTTATCTCCTGTGAAGCACCTGAAGGGTTTTTAAACATATTCAATGTGGTTTTGAGCACTTTGAGGGGTGCAGTTTTTAGAATGGTGTCACTTTTGGTAGTTTCTGTTGTATAGGCCCCTCAAAGTCACTTTAAATGTGATGTGGTCCCAAAACAAATTGGTTTTGTGAATTTTGTTGGAAAATTTAGAAATTGCTGATAAAATTTAAATCCTTCTAACTTCATAACAAAAAAAATTATGTTTCAAATATGATGCTTACGTAAAGTATCCACGTGGTAAATGTTATTTATTAACTATTTTGTATGATATAACTATCTGGTTTAAGGGCATAAAAATAAAAAATTCTGATATTTTCACAAATAAACGCAAAAAATATCTGTCTAAATTTACCACTTACACGAAGTACAATGTGTCACGAAAAACAATCTCAGAATCACTGGGATCCATTGAAGCATTATTACCACTAGTGATGAACGCAAATTCTCGTTACTCGAGTTTGTCGAGGGTGCTCGAGTGACATGTTCGAGTCCCTGCAGCCAAATGTTTTGCAGCTGTTGGACAGTCATAAAACATGCGGGGAATGCCGTGTTTGTCAGGCAATCCCTGCATGTTTTGTGGCTGTCCAACAGCTGCAAAACATGCGGCCTTGGGGACTCAAACATGTTACTTGAGCACCCGTGATACTCTGTGCATACCCGAGCACTCTAGGCAAACTCGAGTAACGAGCACTTGTGTTCATCACTAATTATCACATAAAGTGACACTGGTCAGAATTGTAAATTTTGGCCTGGCCATGAAGGTGAAAACAGGCTCAGGCTATGTGCCCACGTAGCAGATTTGATGCAGAGCGTTTTTGCCTCTCTCTGGCAGAAAAAAACGCATACAGATTTACATGCGTTTTTTCTGCCAGAGAGAAGCGTTTTTTCAGCGTGGCATGGATTTATAATGTGTGAACAACTGATGCTTTAAATGCAGCATCAATAGTAAAAAGAATTAAAATGTTAAAACTAAAAAAAAACCTGTATATTCACCTCTCCGGCGGCCCCCAGTCTGCTCCCGGCGACGTCCTCTCTCTTAGCTGATGGTCACGCGACCATCACCTGACCGCCGATGTCAGCGGTCGCGTGACCATCAGGTGACTAAATGACGTCACCGCAGGTCCTGACAGTACACAGCGGGACACCAAGCAGAGAGGACGTGGCCGGAAGCAGACCGGAGAGCAGATCGGGGGCCGCCGGAGAGGTGGATATGCAGGTTTTTTTTTTTTTTACTTTTTTATTTCTTTTTTCACCGCGTGGTAGCCGGGATGAAGAGGAGTTGTTGTCTCCTCTTCATCCCAGGTACCACACGCACCGTAATTACACTGCAAATTCGCGGCCATTGAATTTAATTGAAACGCAGCAAATCCACATGTACCTGCGGGTTTGCTGCGTTTCAATGTTCCTCAATGGCCACGAATTTGCAGTGTAATCGCGGTAGAAATGGTCATGCTGCGTTTTGCAACGCAATGCGAATTCGGCGCGCTAATTAGCGCATCATGTGCACAGCGCATCCGAATTCACATTGCTTTACATGGCAGACGGTTTTACAAGCGTTTTCGTGGCCGTAAAAACGCCGCAAAAACGCTATGTGGGCACTTAACCTCAGGTGTAAAGGGGTTAAAGGGAATCTGTCACCACATTTGACCTATGTAAACTATTATTATGGGCATACAGGTTATAGACTGCTGAGGAGAGTGATACATGTGTGCCTCATATCAGATGCCTTGTTGTTGAGAAATCATCTTTTATCACTTTATGTAAATTATCTCTTCCAGGCTATGGGGAGAATGCTGCCTGGAAGATAACTCCGCCTCCAGAGCTTATTTTAAATAAAAGGGGGAGTTAACAGTGTGAGACAAGTAACTAAGACAGAACTGGAAAAAAGAAATTTGACTTCTTGCAAACACATTTTTTGCAGCTCTCTGAGCTCTGCTGTTATGCAACATTATTGCTGCACTGTCTGCCTGTGAGATGGAAGCTGAGAGGAAGCTGCAGATGTGTCAGGTATAATCACACACAGCTCTGCAGTGAGATCAGGAGAGCTGAGAGCAGCCATTACACATCACACTGGTAACTCCCCTTCATGTAATATAAGCTCTGGAGGCGGAGTTATATTCCAGGCAACATCCTCCCCATAGCCTGGAAGAAGTCATTTATATAAAGTGATAAAAGATGATTTATTAAGAACAATGCATGTGATATGATTTTATCAAAATAACAGCAAGCAGTCTAGTAAGTGATTCATCACTGGAATCAGAGTCTCTGCCACTTCATCATGCTGCTTTCAGATGGGGTAGCAAAGACCTGGTGACAGATTGCTTTTAAGGAATTGGATGTTCCTCGTAAATACAGCAAGTCCGAGAGATCTTTTTGTTCATATATGCAGTTTGCATTGTGAAATCTGTGACAGATCCGCTATAATCTATAATAGAATATGGAATTGCATTGGCTTTCCTAGCTGCTATACTATCACAGTGTTTCACAAGTCTTTCAAAGAGGTTTTACTAAGCAACGAGAAGATTGTGCACCGGTGGGGTGGATTGGAAAAAAGGAGCACATAGGAAATGATTACAATGTGTGGGCTGCAGCGTAAATGAAAAACAACTGTCTGCTGGTGGACAGCACATATCTGGCCAGCGCAGAAGTGCACAGCTGGCGGATTCTGGCTATGCGAGGTGACTGCAGGGCACTGATGTTTGTTTCCCTGCAAGCTAGTCCCCTCGTTTCTGTTACTCCATTGAAATGAGTGCTTTTAAACCTTATTTTAAAAATGATTTACTAACTGAATCAGTTCAGATGTTTGCCCACAGTCTGCCAATTCTGGCCACAAAAATGTGTACAGAAAGCTGCCACAACGAAGCTTATTATCAAGCATCACCATAGAGTCTCTTAAAACCTCAGGGTTTGGTATAATCAGTATTTTTTTAGAGCCTTAGCGCTTTGTCTCTTGCATTATATAACCTATTTAACGTACCAATGCAAGAGCAAATGACAAACAAGACATATGGTTATTGGGGGTTTACAGAAAGATTAGGCTGCTAGTGCACATTGTGAACAGCCAAGGTCAAGTATATAAGTATCTCCTCTTGCTAGCCTTCCATATATTACATGTTGCCTGTTGGCCCCCTCTTGCCCCCATTAGCTGGACCATTGCCAGGACAGTGTTTCGCTTTGACTGCTAGAATTGGACAGAGTGAACTGTTATGGGTGGGAAGGACATGTAGCTCTGTGGATATATCCATGTATTGTTTATTTCTCCTGCCCATATGTCAAAGACTTGACAGGAAAAGTAACTACCATTACAACTGTAATTCTTTCCTTTCTATGATGATGTTGTCCATGTTGTGAGGGAGCATCAACTGAAAGGACTCAAGCCCAATTTGTGGAAACCCAAGACGATTTATAAGCTCATCAGAACAAAAGACTTGGTGGAGTCTATTCCAGGGCTGACTGCCACTACTTTAGGGATTTTAGAGACTTATGTGCCTTCTGGTAGGCTAACCAATGGACAAAAGGACTTGTTATTAGTGGCTATATCATGGGTTGAATGGTGGGGTCTGAATGAAGTCTACCTCTTATCGTCAATTTATGTACTCCAGCAACCTGTGTAAGGCCCAGTACAGCCCAAAGGTGCAACTTCACAGAACAGACATGTTTAGAAGTGCCGCTTTGCTCAGGGTCTGTTAGATGCCCAGGAACACAAACTCAATCACTCTGTACCCAAGAGCTGATTATTGTATTATTAGGTACCTCGTCACCTGTGTTAGGGACACTATATGGCTAGCCAGTACTTTCCTCGTCTCGCTAAGAGAAAGCTGATCCAAAGCTGCTCAGAGACTATTCCATTTTGGACAGTCTTCATGTGGTAGAAGAGGATTAACACCCCTCTCCTTCCCCCTCTCCCCTTCCCGAGTCTGCTTCTGGCTCTGGATCTCCTCCTCCCTATTCCCTTCATCCTACTCGCCACCACTCATCACCGTCTGTAATGCTCAATTGTCTGACTTCTCTATACTGTAAGTATGTGGGGTTGTTAGTGTAACATGCGTTCTGATACGTCGTGAAGGGAATCTCTGCTATATGTCGTACTTTTCTGCTATGACGTATTATGCATAACATCTAATGACACAGATTAACACAGACTATAATCAGTTTTATTTGGGAACTGGCGCCATTGGAAGGCATTTATAGGGTTTGTTTGCTCCTACTCCTCTACTGTCTGTGGAAGACTGAGAACTTTTGACATTGAGAAATGCAATACACTGGAAAAAAACATAGATAATGTAAAGTGTAGATTAAGTTGTCTCCTTCCTGTTTGCAGCCGGCTGCTGTTTCTATGATTGTCCTGTTTTTTCCTGTGCATAGTCAATGAGTACTTTCAAGAACAACTGACAACACTTCAGTACTGCTGATCCTCATGAATAATAGGAAGCGTTGCCCAGCCCTCCTCTTTTGTTAGTTGGCTCCAGTGTTATATGCTGTGTATAATCCTATTTGTTTGTGAGAGTACAATGAATCTGCCTCTTTGAGGACTGGACAGATCATATGGGATAAGAAAGTATCTATCTATCTATTATCTACTCTATCTACTCTATTATCTATCTATCTATCTATCTATCTATTATCTACTCTATCATTTACCTATCTATTATCTATCTATCTATCTATCTATCTGTCTATCTATCTATCTATCTATCTATCATCTATCTATCTATCATCTATCTATCTATCTATCTATCTATCTATCTATCTATCTATCTATCCATCTAAAGCATGGTAGGGCATATAGAGAAGTGAGTCAATAGAGTTAGGGTCCATCCATTGAGGCCATCTTGTGGCTGGTGGATTGTTTTTACATTTTTTGATCAAAAATATTATGTTGCAATAGTGGAATTTGTGTATATATTTATTTTACTCACTTACGGTATATAGCGCCAATAATTCCATAGCACTTTACAGACATGATCTCATTCATTATAGGCTGCTGTTGTATATACGTATGTTTATTTAAATGATGTCTATTTACCATCTGTCTACATTTCTATTATCTATTTTTGAGCATTATAATATAGGAATACCGCTGTACAGTGAAATCATATTACAGATTTTTAGCACATTGTTGAAAAATATTTACAATTTGTGATACAACATGTTGAATTTGATCATTCTTTTATATGTAAACTTTAGCAATTGACTTAGGGCAAATTCAGTTACCTACGTTCTCTTCTGTAAATATTAGGACATGTGTGATTCTACCCAGCAATGTGAGCAGCCAGCTTCCTTTTCTAATGTACTCGGAGAACGGCTGTGTTTGTTCTTTTCGGAAATGCCTCACTTGTGGTCTGTCTGCTGCTGCTCACCAGACTTCTTCTCCACTATTCAGTAGTATGGCATGTTTATCTAGTGGGTATCTTATATTGTTTTCAGACCAATTTAACATAACATACTGCACATACTCTTATACTTGATTCTTTTAGGAATGACTGCCTGGAATGATAAGTGCAGATTGGAATTATCTACAAGAGGATCTGCTCAACTATTAGGTCTCATCTAATTTTGGGTACACTGACATTCAGGGACCCAGTGCTGCGGCATTTTGGCACTAGGTATTAATGCTGTTTACTTTCCAGTTACAGTCAACATCAAACTCAGGTCTGTCAGAACTAGAGTCAGCTGTGATCCTGAGTCAGGGATGTAATGTCCCATATTGCTGTTACATGTACAAGTAACATATGGTACCATTAAACAGAATAAAACCACTACAACCCAATATGATGCAGAATTTGTCCTGATTCTTAATTCTTTAAGAATAAGTAAAACTTTATTATAATTTGTTAGTCTTGCTGCTTCAGGAATAAAGTACTGAAATTATAGTTTGTTAATATTTGTTAATGCTGATTTGCATTGGGACTTACCCTATGTGCTTTTTCCTCAGTTCAATGGTTTTCTCCTTGCAGTATGGCTCACACATTTCTGCTCCTGTCAATCTCCACCTGGCAAAGAACTGCAGATCAGCTGAGCTCCCAGGACTCTTGTGTGACCACAGGCTGTGAGGTGTGAGAGCTGTTCTCTTGCTTTATGCTCTCACCCTAGATATATGTCAGCTGAGTTTTCTAAGGACACTGCCTCTTCCACTCCCCTCTCACGCCTCTGCCTGGCATTAACTCCTCCAATGATGATAGGCTAGCAAATGGTTAACTTTTCCAACTTTTGTTCTAGCTGAGGACATAAAAACGGTAACATATGCCTATGTAATGTCTACTACACCATTATTGCACATACCCCATGAATATATTTTTATAAGTACAAATGTCCTGCTGGCTGTTCAGTAGTTAATTTAAATGATTAACTTACAAACTTTGTATTATTGTGCTTTCTTAACTATTTTACCCTTTTGTGAATAGACTTTACCCTGATAACAGCTCTATAGTGAGTTCTTGTTTATATACAGTATATTCTCTTCTGGTGGGATTTCAGTGACATAGTATTAATGAAAACTGGGGATGGGCAAACATGCTTAGTGATACTCGTATATTACTTGAGTATCTGGGTGCTCGGATTTGAAGCTCGAATCCCCGCATGTTTGGTGGTATATAACACCCCAAAAAAAGCATTGACATTTTTTTCTGGTATCAATTAGTCATCCTTAGAGTATTATGTGCTTTGTGTTACATTACGGTGGTATATAACACTCCAAAAAAGTGTTGAAAAAATCTAGAAATTAGAAAATGTGCAAGGAGTCTGGTAAGGGATGGGAAAGTGTTGATAATGGTGCATGCAGACGCCGAGGACGTTGGACTGGTGTGACTACACCTGTGGCTGGAACAAAAGAAACATGCCCATCCACGACACATAGGTTCCTGTCCCACTTTACATGGAGGTACACCAGTGCAAACAGCTGGTCAGTTGGATAGCGGATGATGCTTCCAGCATGCTTGGTAGCACCACCCAGTCTTCTACACAGTCCAGTCTCACCAGCCAACCATCTGGATCACTTAATCCTCTCCCTGATACTCCCTCCTCTCACCATGTTGAATCCCAGGAGACTAGTGATCCCACATTAGGACACTCTGAGGAGCTTTTTACAACATAATTTCTTAATTGTGGCAGAGACAGGAGGAGATGCTGTTTAGTGATGCACAAAATTTAGAGCAGCCACGACCACAAGAAGATGACAGTGGGGAATGGCAAATTTTGTCTAAGGAGGAAGATGATGATGAGACACAGTTGCCGATAAGACAGGTTGTTGTTAAGTCACAAAGTCAGGAGGACCAGGGCGTGGTGGTGGATGACCAAGTCATTGACCTAACCTGGGAAACTGGCATACAGAGCGAGGCCAGCAGCGCTGAGGGGGCAGGATCAACAGCACTAAAACAGGCAGGAAGAGGCAGTGTGCTGACCAGAGGGAGAATGAGGCACTACAGTTGGTGCCTTCAAGGATGTATGGATGACCCTGCTTGTAAATTTTGGCAGGCTTTGCACTGTGTGCAGAGCTTTTATGAGTGTAGGAGTACCATAACTACACTTTTTTCACAATATTTGAATGAGGCACTACCGTTGGTGCCTTCAAGGGTGTATGGGTGTCCCTGCTTGTAATTTTTGGCAGGCTTTGCACTTAGTGCATAGTCTTTATGAGTCTAGGAGTACTACTTCATGACAATTTGAACATTATGTGTATGAGGCCCTCCTTTATGTCTAATACAGGGTATATCTGAGTCCCTCTTCCATCTAATTTTTGGCAGTTCTTGCTTCCTTCATGGATTAGACTGAAATTTCCATTTTTTTTAAATAAAACATTAATAAAAATGAATACAAATTTAAATCTTGGTTTACTTGCCTTATATACAAGTCATTATGCAGGAAAGAATGATTCTTCTTAACTTTTTTTCCTGTAAACTCCAATTTCTTGTTGATTTTGAATGCTTTATAGTCAGTCCTTAAAGTGGAATAAAAGTATGACACCATTGTTCTCAGCAGAGATCTGGGAGTAAGAGATGCTTCCAGGGAACTTCACCAAGCAGTTCTCCTTCCATTCAGAACTTTTTTCATCCATTTCAACATTTTCACTGCCCCCAGACCTATAGGGTCTGTCGGAAAAATGCTTGGATTTCCCATTGACTCCCGTTATATTCATTACTCGAAATAAGCATCTGAGCATTAGGAATTGTTCAGTTCAAGTAACGAGCATCCGAACATTTTAGTGCTCACTCATCCCTATTGACAACCCAAATTAGAACTGAATCCCAGTATTAGAAGCTTTGCACTGCCTTTTTATTCAGATACTCAAGGGAAAACAATAGAATCTGAACAAATAGTAAAACAGGAATAAAAAAGCTGATCAGATCCATCAAAAAGTAGATGCACAAAATAGATTTACAGTTATTTGCTGAATTGTCTAAAGTATTCAAAATACTTTCTATTGTATTTGTCACCATCTTGTATAGCTGTATTGTATGTAATGAAAGCAGTGATGGATTGAACTAAACGTTAAAAACATCTGGAGCACCGTGGGGCACTAAGGTAATTGTGCTGGTCAGGGTTGCCAGGTTGACTTTTTATGTTTTCTGAACAGCTTATCAAAAAATCACAGACAGACAATATCTTTTATGAACTCATTGGAAAACCATAATAAATCATTATAATTATAGGCAGGGTCAGACTGGGGTGTCTGTTGCCCACAGGAGGGATTGACTTTAGGGGCCAACCCTACAGCTATATGCAAATACCTGTAAGCCGTTATCCCCGCTATAGTGGAGCGTCGACTGTAAATAAAGGTGGCTCCTGTGCATCTACTGTGTGCCACCATAACTGGGATGTAAGGAAAATATATGTAAAAGGGCACCACTCAAATGGATATTTGGGATCAAACTGTCGCATACAGTGGGGAAAAAAAATATTTAGTCAGCCACCAATTGTGCAAGTTCTCCCACTTAAAAAGATGAGGTCGGCCTGTAATTGACATCATAGGTAGACCTCAACTATGAGAGACAAAATGAGAAAACAAATCCTGAAAATCACATTGTCTGATTTGGAAAGAAATTTTTGTTCAAATTTTGGTGGAAAATAAGTATTTGGTCAATTACAAAAGTTCATCTCAATTCTTTGTTATATATCCTCTGTTGGCAATGACAGAGGTCAAACGTTTTCTGTAAGTTTTCACAAGGTTGGCACACACTGTTGCTGGTATGTTGGCCCATTCCTCCATGCAGATCTCCTCTATAGCAGTGATGTTTTGAGGCTGTCGCTGGGCAACAAGGACTTTCAACTCTATCAAAAGGTTTTCTATAGGGTTTAGATCTGGAGACTGGCTAGGACACGCCAGGACCTTGAAATGCTTCTTACGAAGCCACTCCTTTATTGCCCTGGCGGTGTGCTTGGGATCATTGTCATGCTGAAAGACCCAGGCACGTTTCATCTTCAATGCCCTTGCTGACGGAAGGAGGTTTGCACTCAAAATCTCATGATACATGGCCCCATTCATTCTTTCATGTACACGGATCAGTCGTCCTGGTCCCTTGGCAGAGAAACAGCCCCAAGGCATGAAGTTGCCACCCCCATGCTTCACAGTAGGTATGGTGTTCTTTGGATGCAACTCAGCATTCTTTCTCCTCCATAAACGATGAGTTGTGTCTCTACCAAACAGTTATACTTTGGTTTCATCTGACCATATGACATTTTCCCAATACTCTTCTGAATCATCCAAATGCTCTCTAGCAAACTTCAGATGGGCCCGGACATGTAATGGCTTAAGCAGGGGGACACGTCTAGCACTGCAGGATCTGAGTCCCTGGCGGCATAGTGTGTTACTGATGGTAGCCTGTGTAACGTTGGCCCCAGCTCTCTGCAGGTCATTCACTAGGTCCCCCCGTGTGGTTCTGGGATTTTTGCTCACCGTTCTTGAGATTATTTTGACCCCACGGTGTGAGATCTTGTGTGAGGCCCCAGATCGAGGGAGATTATCAGTGGTCTTGTATGTCTTCCATTTTCTAATTATTGCTCCCACAGTTGATTTCTTCACATCAAGCTGCTTGCCTACTGCTGATTCAGTCTTCACAGCCTGGTGCAGGGCTACAATTTTGTTTCTGGTGTCCTTCGACAGCTCTTTGGTCTTCACCATAGTGGAGTTTGGAGTGTGACTGTTTGAGGCTGCGGACAGGTGTCTTTTATACTGATAACAAGTTCAAACAGGTGCCAGTACTACAGGTAATGAGTGGAGGACAGAGGAGCCTCTTAAAGAAGAAGAAGCCATTTATAGAGCACAACTGGCTGTAGCATATAAACAGGATCAAGTTAAAATACAACAAGATCTCTACTGTCTAAATATTCAACACTATATAGTGAGGTACCCACACATCAAATAGTTAATTAGTTAGTATGGCCATATCCTCTCCCCTGATGAAGCCAAAATAATAGTGGCGATATGCGTGGGGTCTTCCCTCCCCACTGTCTCTCTAGGTACCTACATTCAGGTGATCATCCTTTTGTGCCAACAATAGGTTGCCCATATGTTGTTCTGTAATGCATGATATTTTCCATTGCATGACAATTAGCTAGCCCATCTTCACATGTATTCAAATAACCACTGTTTTGCTGTACATTTTGATGTCTACATGAACTGATTACTAACCATTTGCTGGTATTGATGATTCCTTTTGGGCTTATCTTGTTATTCCTTATTGGATTAACATTATTTGTGTGGGTAACTCACTATAAAGTGTTGAATATTTAGACAGTGGAGATCTTGTTGTATTTTAACTTGATCCTGTTTATATGCTACAGCCAGTTGTGCTTTTTAAATGGCTTTAATCTTTCTATGTCTTTGGCTTGCCTGTCTCTTTAATAACAATGTAATATATATTAATATCCCTGAATTCGCAGACTTTTCTCTTACAACATAACTGGGATGTAATATTACGGTAGTTTGCATTAAAGGGGTTCTTTGATGAAAACAAGTTATCACCGATCCGCAGGTTAGGTAGGTGATAAATTATTGATCAGTGGAATACAACTATTGGAAACCACGCCCTTTTATCCCTGATGGGGAACTATACTGCCCATTTTAAAATGGAGTGGCAGGTCAGATGTCTGATCACAGCTCCATTCATCCTCTTTGGGGGTGCCAGAAAAAGCCAAGTGAAGCATTCAACACTTAGGGATTCATTGATCGAGTCAATCATGCTGCTCCATACTAAAAAGGATAAAAGTTGCACATTCTGCCAATCTGTGCCTATCCCAGCAGTCGGACACCCACCAATCAATAACTTATCACTTATCCTTAGGCCATGTTCACATGTTCAGTATGTGGTCAATATTTTACATCAGTATTTGTAAGCCAAAACCAGGAGTGTAACAATCAGAGGAAAAGTATAATAGAAACACGTCACCACTTCTGTATTTATCACCCACTCCTGGTTTTGGCTTACAAATACTGATGTAATATACTGACCAATACTGAATGTGTGAACGTGGCCTTAGGATAGGTGATTACTTGTTTTCACTGGAGAATCTCTGTAAGTGCATATTTGCTACTGTGTAATAATCACAAGACAGGGAAGGGGAAAACGTCCAAGTATTTAGTCTCTATTGTAAATAAAGCATCTTTCCCTTATTAATATCAGAGAGAATAAGTGACCTCCGTACACAATACAATCCACTATACCAAGACCAATAATGCCACATACAAGGGAGAAATACCACTACAACCATGACCAGACAACATATTACCACCACATAGTGACTGAATTGTACCACATACAAGGGAAAAATATCACCACACCATGACCAAATCACATATTCCTACCACATTGTGACCGAATAATACCACATACAAGGAAAGATAATGTCACACCATGACCAGAGCGACCGAATGATACCACATACAAAGGAGAAATACCGCCACACCAAGACTGGACAACATATTATCACCACATAGTGACCAAATAATACCACATGCAAGGGAGAAATACCGCCACATCCTTGACCAGACCATATATTAAAACTATATTGTGACCGAATAATGCCACATACCAGGGAATGATAACGCCACACCATGACCAGACCACATATTACCATCAAATAATGACTGCAAATAATACTACAATAATGATTATGAATATAACCACAAAACTAATAACACAAGTATTACCACTGGTGACTAGTGATGAGCGAGCACTAAAATGCTTGGGTACTCGTTGCTCGGGTCGAGCAAATTGGAATACTCGAGTGTTCGACCTGAGCAACAAGCCCAATGAAAGTCTATGGTAAACTCGAGCATTTTTCAGGCGGCTCCCCATGGCGGTCTGCAGAGGGCCTAAAAATTGCCCAAATCGATGGGAACAGTGCTCAATTGACATGGGAACAGCATGGGGAAGATGCCTGGAAGCATCTCTGACTCTCAGATCACTGCTGTCAACAACGTTGTCAGAGCTATTACACCACTTTTACGGACTCACAATAAAACATACAAAAACAAAACCAAAATGGATTTTCCTGGGAAATATGTTAAGGAACATCCTTTCCAGGGTAATTACTTGTATATAAGGCAAAATAAATAACCAAAAACAAAAATACACCTCCACACATTGGGCTATGTTCACACGTAGCGTTTTTGATGCGTTTTTGCACTTTTGCATTGCTTTCAATCAAGACAAATGCATTCACCAGGAAATGTCATTTTAACATTTTACAACCTTATCTGGCCATGTGGTGTGTGACACATCATCAGACACAAGCATACAGTACTGAAAAGACATGGGAACAGCATGGGGAATACCTCTGGAAGCATCTCTGACTCCCAGGTCACTGCCTAAAAGTGTGCCCATCATAAGTGATCCTTGGCGCATGCGAAAATGCCTCCTGCCATGCACCTGTCGTTGCAGACTTGCAACAATCACCATCCACGTCCTTGTCCCAGTGGAGCGTTCAGTTGTCCCTACCCCATTCCTTGGAATGCAAGCGCAAGTATGCAGGCAGCCACCCACCCACCCACCCACAGGCTGCAATACTATACTGCCAAATTTTTGACAGCTGCTTGCACTTGAAATGTGGCCTTTTAGGCTCGTGGAGGTGGAAGCTTTTCATAACCTCATGCCGGCGGCAGCCGGGTGTCCATACTCGGTCCCCAGCTGCCACTATATTTCCCGGTATCACCTCCGCCTTCCACAAGCATGGGTCCCACAACATTACCCGTGCCCTCCCCAGTGCACTTACTGGGAAGGACCTCCTAACCACAAACACGTGGACAGGTGAATGTGGCCAGGGACAGTACCACGTGTCGGTGGTGCTTTGACACACACACATCTTTCTTTGCGCATTTAATTTCTTGAATACAGAGTTGGACAATGGCCTGATCTGTAATGCGTTTTGAGAAATAACATGTATAAGCATGGCCGAGCCACATTAAAAAAGTAGCCATAGAGTGTCTAGGAACCTTCCCCCACACTTTTCTTAGCCAGGGCTGCTTTTCGGCAGGGCTGGACCGGACCTCCAGAGAACCGGAGACTCCTCCGGCGGGCCCTGGCTTTTCCTTCAGGAGAGTTCATAGTGTCGAGGTGAGGCCATGATGATGATAGAGGCCACCATCTGCTTAGTTTTCTGTACTTGGAATGCAAGTGCAAGTATGCAGCCACCCACCCACAGGCCACAACACTAAACTGCCAGATTTCTGGGCAGCTCTTTGCAGTTGAAATATGGCCTTTTAAGCTCGTAGAGGCGGAAGCTTTTCACAACCTCATGCCGGCGGCGGCCGGGTGTCCATACTCGGTCCCCAGCCGCCACTATATTTCACAGTATCGCCTCCGCCTTCCACAAGCATGGATCCCACAACATTACCCGTGCCTTCCCCAGTGCACTTACTGGGAAGGACCGCCTAACCACAAACATGTGGACAGGTGAATGTGGCCAGGGACGGTACGGAGCCAGTCCACAACTTTTTTTTGCTAAGAGTTGTATTTAGCTCGGTGAAAGGACTGGCATAGAGGGAAACTGTATCTACCCTGCATGTCATTTCTCCCAGGAAGTCCTCTAAAGCTGCTTGCACTTGAAATGTGGCCTGAACATTACTGCTGGTACTTTTCTGTGGGAATTTGCTTGCCTTCTACCAGCCTGGAATATTTCCAGCAAACTATGGTATGACGCCATGGTATTAGCACTGCCCTAAGTACTAGTAGCGAAGCCATCCCCAATTTCGTTCTCAGGAATTTTATTTGGTAGACTGAGTGGCTGCCCAAATACATTTTCTCACAAAGGAGCTGAAGATAGAGTGGCAGTAGGTGCAAGTTTCTCCAGCCTGTTAGATATTAGAGGGTGAAGGGCAGCACATTGGATCAGTGGTTAGCACTGAAGCCTTGCAGCGCTGGGATCCTGGGTTCAAATCCCAGCAAGGACAACATCTGCAAGGACTTTGTATGTTCTCCCCGTGTTTGCGTGTGTTTCCTCCGCAGTAAAAAAGCAGCCATAGAGTGTCCGGGAACCTTCCCACACACTTTTCTTAGTGAGGACTGCTTCTCGGCAGGGTTGGACGGTCCCACCAGAGAATCCTCTGGTGTGCCTTGGCTTCTACCTCAGGAGGGTTCATGATAGCACTAACTTTGCAGCTGCTATGGGGCTCTTGAGCGGGTGAGAAAGGTTAGCCCTCAGAATCAAATCCTCTGGTGGGCACAATGTTTTTCAATCTGAAACAGCTTCTCAGTGGGAGTTGTATTTCACCACAGCCATATTCTTTAGCTCGGTGAAAGGACTGGCATAGAGGGAAACCGTATCTACACCGGCTGTCATTTCTCCGTCACCAGGTTCCGCCCATTGTCACACACGACTATGCCTGGCTGTATGTTCAGCGGTGAGAGACACAGATCAGGCTGCTGTGTTACAGCTTTCAACAACTCTGCAGCGCTGGGCGGTTTGTCAATTAAGCATTAAGCATGTTATCTTCAGCACAGCCTGTTGCCGCTTGGCCAAGGAACTGCTGCAGTGCTGTCAGCTTGTGACTGATGTGGTCATTTCGGAGATGGAGGAGGAGGTGCATGAGCTGAACAATGTGATTACATTGAGGTTAAATTGGTGACGCTGTTTTTTATACTAAAGAAAGATCCTATTGTTTTGTTTTTTTTACGTTATTTTTTAAGACAAATGCATGCACCGGGAAATGTCATTTTAACATTGTACAACCTTATCTGGCAATGCGGTGTGTGACACATCATCAGACACATCCTTTTTTATTTATGATGGAGGGACTCTGAAAGTCATGAGGCCTATTTTTATAGGGACATCAGATGGCCCTTACTATTCTTAAAAGGCCAGCAGTCGGCCCTAGCTATTGCTAGAGAGCCATCAGCCGGCTATGCTTTGTTGTTCCCATTATTAACAAGTGGGTCTCCTATACTGTTATTGCGTATCCAGTGACTGCAAGGGCTGCCAAAAATTTGGGCGCAACCCAATACCCCTTTGAAGAGACATAGAGGAGGGTCTCAGTAAAAAAAATGTTCCCATTATAAAGGAGCGGGTCTCCTATAGTGGTAATGCCCATGCTGTGACTGCAAGGGCTGCCAAAATTTGGGAAAAACCCCACTAAGAATTTAAAGACACATGGAGCAGGGCCACAGTAACAAGGTACGACATGTTCCCATTAGAAAGGAGAGGGTCTGCTATACAGTTATAGGGTATGCAGTGAGTCCAACGGCTGACCAATTTTAGGAAAAACCCCACTAAGAAATTAAAGACACATAGAGCAGGGCCACAGTAACAACAAATTCCCATTAGAAAGAAGAGTATCCCATAGTGTTGGCCTATGCAGTGAATGCAAGGGCTGCCAAAAATTTGGAGGCACTTCAATGCCCCTTGGAAGAGACGTGGAGGAGGGCCTCATAAAAAAATGTTCCCATTAGAAAGTAGCGGGCCTCCTATACTTGTAATTAGAGATGAGCGTTGTTCTACTCGAACTGTTCGCCAATCTCAAATTCGAGCTGTTTTGGGCGGTGTTCGAGCCGTTCGGCGAACATGAACGATTTGAGAAAAATTCGGCTGTTCGAGGTTATGTTCGATAACTGTTCGTGCACCAAAATCATAACTGGATTTTTTCTCAGTAATGATAAAAATTAATGTTAATACGCAGTTTGAGTGTACAGCGGGGTGGGGGGAGGGGCAGGGGATGGATCTCTGCAGGAATAATGAAGATCTCCATTTTTTTTTCTCTTTCCCGCATTTGCAGTGGGGAGGTGC
This sequence comes from Phyllobates terribilis, assembly GCF_046119375.1. Taxonomy (NCBI): domain Eukaryota; kingdom Metazoa; phylum Chordata; class Amphibia; order Anura; family Dendrobatidae; genus Phyllobates; species Phyllobates terribilis. Next base: position 900,480,288 of record NW_027362761.1, on the reverse strand, counting down.
AGTCTGTCAGCCTATCAGCAGCGCACACACGGAGCGAACTGCTGTTTTTCACACAAGCAAGGGCATGTGTCATTGGCAGTGTATGTCACATGTCCTTGCCCTATAAGACCAAGCCATTTTCCCCGTCGCCACCATTTTCTCACTGCTGCAGCTGCGTGTTAGACGGCACCGCTGTTGCTGTGTGCGCTATACCTTGTTAATTTCAAGCCAATTTTCGCACAAATCTACAGATAGCTTGGGAGTAGGGAATAGTTGTGATTGCAGTCCTTTTAAGGACTAGGTTACAGCATTTCCTACGACTTTTATCAGGCAGGTCTGTGCTCTTAAATAGATAGATTGTGGGAGTAAAGACTAATTGTAATTGCAGTCCTTTTCAGGACTAGGTTACATCAGTTCCTATCAGTTTTTGCCAGGCAGGTCTGTGCCAGTGCTGTGCAAGTTTTTTTCACAGCATTTGGCTGAATCTAGCAAAGCTAATCCTTTTTGGCCTATTGCAGAGTGTGTTAGTCAGTGGAGTAGCCTATGTGTGTTGCAAGATATACCACCTGTGTATAGAATACCAATTTTTTTTACTGCACCTAGTGAAGTAAAATCTTTTGGGCATAGCATCATTCTATTAGTCCATCTATACTGACCTCCATCAGGTTGCAAATTGAATATAATTTTTTTCTACATCTAGCTCTGAAAAAATATTTGGGCTTCTAGCAGTGTGTGGGACTTGTTCTATTAGTCCATCTATACTGACCTCCATCAGGTTGCAAACTGAATATAATTTTTTTCTGCATCTAGCTCTGAAAAAATATTTGGCCTTCTAGCAGTGTGTGGGACTTTCTCTATTAGTCCATCTATACTGACCTCCATCAGGTTGCAAATTAAAAATAATTTTTATCTGCATCTAGCTCTGAAAAAATATTTGGCCTTCTAGCTGTGTGTGGGACTTTCTCTATTAGTCCATCTATACTGACCTCCATCAGGTTGCAAATTAAAAATAATTTTTATCTGCATCTAGCTCTGAAAAAATATTTGGCCTTCTAGCTGTGTGTGGGACTTTCTCTATTAGTCCATCTATACTGACCTCCATCAGGTTGCAAATTAAAAATAATTTTTATCTGCATCTAGCTCTGAAAAAATATTTGGCCTTCTAGCAGTGTGTGGGACTGTCTCTATTAGTCCATCTATACTGACCTCCATCAGGTTGCAAATTAAAAATAATTTTTATCTGCATCTACCTCTGAAAAAATATTTGGGCTTCTAGCTGTGTGTGGGACTTGTTCTATTAGTCCATCTATACTGACCTCCATCAGGTTGCAAACTGAATATAATTTTTTTCTGCATCTAGCTCTGAAAAAATATTTGGCCTTCTAGCAGTGTGTGGGACTTTCTCTATTAGTCTATCTATACTGACCTCCATCAGGTTGCAAATTAAAAATAATTTTTTTTCTGCATCTACCTCTGAAAAAATATTGGGCTTCTAGCTGTGTGTGGGACTTGTTCTTTTAATCCATCTATACAGACCTCCATCAGGTTGCAAACTGAATATAATTTTTTTCTGCATCTACCTCTGAAAAAATATTGGGCTTCTAGCTGTGTGTGGGACTTGTTGTATTAGTCCATCTATACTGACCTCCATCAGGTTGCAAACTGAATATATTTTTTTCTGCATCTACCTCTGAAAAAATATTGGGCTTCTAGCTGTGTGTGGGACTTGTTCTATTAGTCCATCTATACTGACCTCCATCAGGTTGCAAATTAAAAATAATTTTTTTTCTGCATCTACCTCTGAAAAAATATTGGGCTTCTAGCTGTGTGTGGGACTTGTTCTTTTAATCCATCTATACAGACCTCCATCAGGTTGCAAACTGAATATAATTTTTTTCTGCATCTACCTCTGAAAAAATATTTGGGCTTCTAGCTGTGTGTGGGACTTGTTCTATTAGTCCATCTATACTGACCTCCATCAGGTTGCAAACTGAATATAATTTTTTTCTGCATCTAGCTCTGAAAAAATATTGGGCCTTCTAGCTGTGTGTGGGACTTGTTCTATTAGTCCACCTATACTGACCTCCATCAGGTTGCAAATTCAAAATAATTTTTTGTCTGCATCTAGCTCTGAAAAAATATTTGGCCTTCTAGCAGTGTGTGGGACTTTCTCTATTAGTCCATCTATACTGACCTCCATAAGGTTGCAAACTGAATATATATTTTTTCTGCATCTACCTCTGAAAAAATATTTGGGCTTCTAGCTGTGTGTGGGACTTGTTCTATTAGTCCATCTATACTGACCTCCATCAGGTTGCAAATCGAATATAATTTTTTTCTCCATCTAACCCAGCCAATAGTTTTGGCCTAATACCACAGTTTGGCCACTCAGCTCTGCTCGGTTCCCATCCATTGTTTTTTTGTGCAAACAACTCCAGAGTTGTGAATTAGTTAACCACCAAAATGAGTGGAAAAAGGCCTGCTGCTGGTGGAAAGGGGAATAGGCGTGTTGGGAAGGGGAAAAAAGGTTGTGTCCGTGGGGTAGGTGTTAAAGCAACAGTAACATCTGCAGAAGAAAGACCATCTTCCAGCCAAACTAAAATGTCTACTTCTTTTAGCGGACAATGTGATAAGATCCCTTTCTTACGGCCACGCCAATCGCTACAAATTCCAGATGAGGCACAAAAACAGCAGGTGCTTCAACGGATATCAAGTGCTCCTTTAAGTGGGCTCTCCTCCACATCAACTTCAACATCACAAATACTCCAGTCCTCAAAGGTGTCACCCCAATCACACTTGCTTCCTCACAGCTCCCAAATCTCCAGCTGCCCGTCTGAGTATGAGGTAGAACAGATGGTTGAGTCTGCAGAGCTGTTTACTCATACTATAGCCTGGGAATCAGAGGTCGACTCCAGCGCTTCTGTGAATCCAGACGAGGAAATGATCTGCACTGATGCCCAGAATCTTTATGAGTCGGATCCAGGACCAGACGCAGAAGGTTCTGACCATAATGTAGACCCTCATTCCCAAACTGTAACTCCTGTTGGTGGAGACAATGAGGAAGACGATGATGAGACTCAAATACCTGATTGGAGCGACAACTTTAGTTTTTTGTCAGGGCAGGAACAGGTTGGCTCTGAGGACGACGGGTGTGATAACGCACAGGGTGATGATGATGAGGTTGGAGATCCCACTTACTGTCAACCCACAGTCAGCCAAGAGATGAGGTCAGCAGAGGAGGTGGAGGAAGATGCTAGTGACGACGAGGTCAGGTTGCGCCTTCCTGGACAGAGACGTAGTACTGGAAGCACGTCAACAACTGCATCCTCAAACACAACTCTGCCTCTCACCACAAGTGGTGGTGGCTCTTCAGGTCGCATGGGTGCTAAGCCTTGCATAGCCTGGGCATTTTTTCAGATCGATAAAGATGACCCAACTCGTGTTATCTGTAACATTTGTCAGCAAAAGCTAAGCCAAAAAATACATAGTTTGAGTACTTCATGCATGAACCGGCACATGGACATGAAGCATAAGTTGCAGTGGGAAGCTCAGTGTGCTACAATGCGGCCTAGCCGGCCGGGCCAACCACCGTCTGCCATATCTTGTGCATCCGCGGCTTCTTCATCCTCTGTGACTGGGGGGACAGCAGTCACACCTGTTTTGGGGCGCAGACCTGCCACCTCTTTACCCGCAACAGCCTGCGTGATTGGCAGGTCATCATTTTCTTTGGAGGTGGTAACACCAGCTGGTGTTGAGCGCTGTCCGACATCGATAGCACCACCTTTGGATCAAGGCAACCTAACATGTCCGCCTGCATCTTCCTCACAGACCGGCAGTTTGCCGGGGACACCCTTATCAACCCCGTCTAAGCACAATAGCCAGCCCTCGGTCCCTCAGATGTGGACAAGTAAAAGACCATTTCCTCCTAGCCATGAGAAAGCTAAGAGGTTGAATTTCACCATCTGCAAGCTCTTGGCTACAGAAATGCTGCCTTTCCGCCTGGTGGACACAGAGGATTTTCGAGACCTTATGTCCGTCGCAGTGCCCCAGTACCAGATGCCCAGTCGGCACTACTTCTCAAAGAAAGGTGTGCCTGCGCTCCACCAGCATGTCGCACACAACATCACCGCTTCTTTGAGAAACTCTGTGTGTGACAGGGTGCATTTCACCACAGACACTTGGACGAGTAGGCATGGACAGGGGCGTTACATGTCGCTGACTGGGCACTGGGTAACTATGGTGACAGCAGGACAAGGGGCTGCTGTCCAAGTCTTGCCGTCCCCATGAGTTGTGCGTCAATCCTCTTTATGTCAAAGTTCCTCCACTGCTTCTGCCTCCTCAACCTCCTCTCGGTCTTCCACCTGCACCCAAAGCCTGTCTGGTCATGCCACAAGCTTTCTAACTGCGCAGAAGGGATCCTGCACACCTCCTTACTATGCTGGCAGTAGGGCTCAACGTCATCAGGCGGTTTTTACTTTGAAATGTCTGGGAAATGTGAGTCACACAGCTGAGGAGTTGTGGTCAGCTCTGGAGAACCAATTTCATGAATGGTTGTCTCCACTGGACCTGAAACCAGGGAAGGCCGTGTGCGACAATGCTGCAAACCTGGGTGCGGCCCTTCGCCGGGGCAATGTCACACACGTGCCTTGTATGGCTCACGTGTTGAACCTGGTTGTCCAGCAATTTTTAGCCCACTATCCCAGACTAGATGGCCTTCTGCAGAGGGCACGGTCGCTGTGTGCTCACATCCGCCGTTCGCATCCCGCAGCTCAGCGACTTACATCTCTACAGAAGTCGTTGGGCCTGCCACTTCACCGGCTAAAATGCGATGTGCCTACCCGGTGGAATTCAACTCTGCACATGTTGCAGCGACTGTGGCAGCACCGACAAGGCCTGGTGCAATACGTTCTGACGTATAGCCTGGGCCAACGAGATCCAGAGGTGGGGCAAATCACGCTGGAGGAGTGGTCTCAGATCAGGGACCTATGCACCCTTCTGCACAGTTTTGAAATGGCGACGAAGATGTTTAGTGCTGACGATGCCATTATCAGCATGACTATTCCGGTGATTTACATGCTGGAGCACATGTTAAACAGAATTCGGAGTCAGGTGGTGGCACAAGAGGAGGTGGAGGAAGTAGAGGAGGAGGAGTTGTATGCGGAAGGGCTAACATCTGCAAGGTCCAGACGGTCGGCAGCACCAAGGCGGCAGGCATGTGAGGGTGGGGGAGATGGTTTTACCAGGGTGCATGGTAGCAGCCAAACTAGTGAGGAAGGTGCAGGAGCCCAGGAAGAAGTGGAGGACGAACTGATGAAAGACTCATCAGATGAGGGAGACCTTGATCACATTTCTGTTGTGCGAGGTTGAGGGGAGAGGACAGAGGAAGGAAGCATGATTGTTACCTCGCCACCAACACAACAGGGACTTGGTGCTCCTGGATGCGCAACACACATGAGTGCCTTCTTGCTGCACTACCTGCAACATGACCCTCGAATTGTGAGAATTAGAAATAATCCTGACTACTGGGTTGCCACACTGTTAGATCCCCGGTACAAAAGTAAATTTTCCGAAATTATTCCTGCCATAGAAAGGGATGCACGCATGCAGGAATATCAGCAGAGACTGTTGCAGAATCTTACATGTGCTTTTCCACAAAACACCAGTGGTGCACGTAGTGAATCTCACAGTTCCAACTTGCCAACCGTGGGACCGTCAAGTGTTCAGCACTCAAACCGTAACAGAACCACAGTATCTGCTGGTAACATCAATTTTGCGGAATCATTTCACCACTTTTTTAGCCCATCCTTTGCAAGGCCACAGGAGACAAGAAGTCTGACACATAGTCAACGCCTAGAGACGATGGTACAGGAGTATCTCCAAGTAAACATTGAAGCCATGACTGTGTCACTGGACCCTTGCTCTTTTTGGGCTTCCAATCTGGATAAATGGCCGGAGCTAGCCACTTACGCCTTGGAGATCTTGTCATGCCCCGCAGCCAGCGTTCTCTCTGAACGTGTGTTCAGCGCTGCTGGTGGTGTGCTGACAGATAAGCGCACGCGGCTCTCCACTGATAATGTAGACAGACTCACGTTCATAAAGATGAACAAATCATGGATCCAAAACGACTTTTCTACCCCCGTGTCATCCTGGGGAGAGTAAAAGCTTGATGATTGGTTAAAATCACCCTACCAACCGTTTTAAGCTTTCAAATTACTAATCATGTTTATCTGTATCTTGGCTGGAAAATAATTTGGGCTTTGTAGCAGTGTGCAGCACTGATTCTATTAGGCCATCTATAATAAGCTCCACCAGATTTAAAATTACTAATCATGTTTATCTGTATCTTGGCTGGAAAATAATTTGGGCTTTGTAGCAGTGTGCAGCACTGATCCTATTAGGCCATCTATACTAAGCTCCACCAGATTTAAAATTAATAATAATTTTTAGCTGCATCTAGCCCGGAAAATAATTTTGGGGCTCCGAGATGCGCAAGACACATAAGTGCCTTCTTGCTGCACTACCTGCAACATGACCCTCATATTGTCAGAATTCGAAGTAATCATGACTACTGGGTTGCCACACTCTTAGATCCCCCAAACTTTTCGATCAACCTTTTCATTTTAATAAAGACCAAAAAAATGGTCATTTTTGAAATTATAAGCATTAGCAGGTTATTAGAAACTGAAATCAAACAGTTTTCAACTCAAAACTTTATTCTAGGTGATGTTACATTTTCACATAGGACCCCTTGTTCGAAAGGAGCTTCTGAACTCTCTCGTCCATTGAATTTGTCAGGTTTTGGATGGTTTCTGCTTCAATTGTTTTGCATGAGGACAGAATACCCTCCCAGAGGTGTTGCTTAGATGTGAACTGCCTCCCGCCATCATAGACACTCCTTTTGATGATGCTCCAGAGGTTCTGAATGGGGTAGAGGTCAGGGGAGCATGGGGTCACACCATAAGTTTGTCCCCTTTTATGCCCATATCAGCCAGAGATGCAGATGTTTTATGTGCAGCATGAGATGGTGCATTATCATGCAAAAAAATGATCTTGCTGTGAAATACACGGTTCTTCTTCTTGAACCATGGCAGGAAGTGCTGTTTGAGAAAATCCACATACATTATGGAGTTCATCTTTAGCGCCTTCAGGGATCCTAAAGGGGCCGACAATCTCTCTCCCCACGATTCCAGCCCAAAACATTACTCCACCTCCTCCTTGTTGGCGCTGTAGCCGTGTTTGCGTGGGGTGTCCATCAACCAGCCATCCTCCACTCCATCCATCTGGACCATCGAGCGCTGCACGGCACTCATCCGTGAACAAAACAGTTTTGAAATCAGTCTTCATGTAATGTTTAGCCCACTGGAGCCGTTTCTGCTTGTGTGAAGTGGATAGAGGAGGTCGACAGGATGGCGTATGCACAGCTGCAAACCTCTGAAGGACCCTGCATCTTGTTGTTCTGGGGACGTTGGAGGCACCAGCAGCTTCAAAAACTTGTCTGCTGCTATGACAAGGCTTTTTTGCCGCTGCTCTTTTAACCTGACGTAATTGCCTGTAGGAAAGAGTCCTCAATTTGCCCTTATCAGCACGCACACGTGTGTACTGTGAATCAGCTACATACTTCTTGATTGCCAAGACACTTCATCCTGATCATCGCACAATGTTGATTGTAGTCATGCCTTGACCTAAACACTCCACAATTTGTTGCTTCTCAGCAGCCGACACATCCTTTTTCTTTCCCATTTTGGCAGAAAATGTAGGCTGCTTAATAATGTGAGACAGCCTTCTTAAGTAGTCTTGCCTTTCATTGGACACACCTGCCAAACTAATTAGCACAGGTGTCTGCAATTGCTTACAGTGATATAAAGAGCCCTGACACACATCACCATCAATGAGTTTAACTGACAAACAAACAAATTCTTCCCTTATCACTCCTAAACACTTTTTGCATAATAATTTGGAACACAGTGTACATGTGCTTTTCCACAAAACACCAGTGGTTCACGTAGTGAATCTTACAGTTCTAACTTGCCAACCGTGGTCTGTATGGAGTTGTTCAATAAAGGGCCCAAAATTAAGATAACATAGATGGGAGAGGTCTCTATGAATAGGAATTCCTAAGTATTTGATACCCTGTGAGGGCCAGGCAAAGGGAAAGTTGGACTGGATGGAATCCTATATGGATTTGGGGAGGGAGACATCGAGGGCCTCAGACTTCGCTGCATTGATTTTAAAATTTGACCATGTAACAAAGTGATCTATTTCAGCCATAACAGCATGGATGGATATATGTGATTGAGTGATATATACTAGGACATCATCAGCAAATAGAGAGCACTTGTACTCGGTGCCTCCCACCTCAATCCACCTAATATTGGGGTTATGGCGAATTGATGAGAGCAGGTGCTCCGTCACTAGGATGTATAAGAGAGGGGACAGAGGACATCCCTGCCTTGTCCCATTGGTGATTGTGAAAGGTGATGAAAATGTTCTGATGCACCCCCTGGGCCTTGGGACACCCGGAGCCGGACCCTTTTTGGTGGATGCTGGTGGTTGTAGTCTTCGTGGCGGCGACCCGGTTCCGTGGCTCAGGGTGGTCAAACCAGTGGCGGAACTATTTATGTGGTTTTGATGTTTAAATGTCCGACTACGCCACCCGTGGATTGCGGTCAGAGTAAACCGCCGCTGCAGGGCAGACCGCTGAGGCTGGTGTTGTGGGTGCAGCAGAGCGTAGCATAACTCCCCACGGGAGGAGTATAGTCTCAGGGCAGTGTATGCGGAGGATGGGGGTGATGGTGCAGGGCAGCAGCAGTAACGACATGGAGTCAGTGATGCAGTTCAGGGCCTTTACTCACAGTTCTTATTATCCAGACCACGTCTGCAGGTAACGGCTGCCCACGTCGTACTGTGCTCACCAGGTGAGGGGCTCAGACAACTCCCAGATAACTTTGGAGCGCTTCACAGGACCCCCTTTGTGTGTCCTTTGTCTGGCCTTTCTTACCAACCCTTCTGTCCGGCTGCCTCGGGCCTCCTCTTGGTAAACTTGGCGCCAGTTTCCCTGACCCTATGTGGTGCCTTCCTAGCGGGTGTAGCGAGGGGCTGCGCCACATAAAATGTCAGAGCCTCCGGTTTCTAGCTGAGGGTGGTTTCCTGCCTCCACTAGTTTCGGGGACCGGTCTCCCCCTTTGGCCTGACCCCTCCACGCAGGTGGATTCGGGCGTGCGGTGGCGACTCGCCCGTCCGCACCCCTGGGATCCCTTCATTCCTCGTTCCTGGAGCCTTCTCCGCTCCTCTTCCTTCCTTCTCCCTCTTCCAGGCCTGGGCCTCTGTTACTAGGCCCGCCTCCGGAGCAGAGCTCATGCAGAGCCCCTGCTCCCTGCCACTTCTGCTCAGACTTCTCTGCACTGAACTAAGATGGTGCCCACCTTTTATACTCCCTTCTCAATGCACCCAGGAACTGCTTCCTCCCTGCTCCTGCACTACAGGGTTCCCCTTCCTCAGTGTTCCCTCCCCCCACTCCAGCCAGGGACAGGGACTGTCGTGCCCATCTCAGAGGCATATTGGTCGCCCTGCCCCACGGCAATGTGGTGTAATGCATGCAGGTGTCGGGTCCTGATCCACACTCCATCCTTACCGGAGAGTGAGATATCACACCTCTGGGTGAGGTGCAATACCTCTGTAGCAACCGAGCCCTCAGGGTGCTACAGTTCCATTTATCTTCAGCCTAGGTGACGTATTGCGATACAGGGCCGTGATTTTGGCTATAAAAGGGTCCCCTAGACCCCTACCCCAAGCTTTTTAAGAGAATCATATATGGCGTGCCAGGAGACTCTATGGAATGCTTTCTCAGCATCCAACGAGATTATCTAATTACAAATTTTTAACTGCATCTAGCCCAGGAAATACTTTGTGCCTAGTAGCAGTGTCTGCTAGTCAGCGGATTATCCTGGCTGTTAAGCAAGCTACACCACCTGTAGTTTGGACACTTAATTTTTTCAAAGGAAATGCTTCGGGACCACGGGATACTCAGTGAAGAGCATCAGGAGGCACCCCAAGGCATAGGGGCTGGGACTGGCAGTAGGATGCCTTGCGGTGGACAGCCGAGCTCGATCCTTATAAAAGCTTTTTAACTGCAGCAGCTTTAGTGGACGCTACTGGAGCTGGAATTACGCGGCTGCTGGCATGAGACTTGCCCTCCAATAGATCCTTGTAAATGGATTTAAAGTGTATTCATTCAAATTAGAGAGACAATTTAAATTAAAAAGCTTAGAGCTGCCTCCACCACAGGGGGGCTCGCTCGACCCACCAGCGGACAGGCACCAGTATTGGGAGAGGGGGGCTGGTCGTCAGGGTTCACCGCGGCTCTGGCACAAACCCGGCGACACGGAGGTGGCACGGGCAGGAGCGGACTGAACATGTCGGCTTCTCACTTTTTGGATTTTAGAAGGGCATGACATGCCTATATTTGTGTCTCCCCCTCCTTTTACTCCTCCACCTCTTTTCTTTTCGCATGACTATATGTACTTGTCACTTTTCCATGTGTTAGTTGTGTCTTCTGAGCAGTTTGTCAGCTTTTGGACACCTTTGAAGGTGTTTTCTATGTGTTTCTATGTGTTTTTGTTTGCCTGCCATTTATTTTAATGGTGTTCGAAGGTGTTCGACGAACAGTTCGGCAAACACACGGGTGTTCGACGAACCGAACCGAACTCGAACACTACGGGGGTGGCTCAACACTACTTGTAATGCCCATGCAATACGTGTATGGGCTGACAAACATTTACCCCTGGGGGGTATACATGAACATACTGTATAAATTTTTTTTTTTACACGCATCATAAACACCCTTTAAAAAAATTCTGTGGGTGTTGCATCACGGACCATGGTCACCCTGGTGATATGGTGGTGGAGGATGAGGAGAAGGAGGAGGACAAGAGCAAATAGACAAAATCAGGAAGCGTATACCCATGTGTGGGTGTGAAAAGCTGCATGGGAATACACCTCCCAAGAAAAGACACTGGATTTCTTTTTACGTTACGCTGCTATCATTCGGTGGTGTTGAGAAGTCTGGCCCAATCCAGCCCTTGTTCATTTTTATAAGAGTCAGCCTGTCAGCATTTTCAGCTGACAGGCAGATGCACTTATCAGTTATAATTCCACCAGCTGCACTAAAAACTCGCTCTGATAAAACGCTGGCAGGAGGGCAGGCCATGACCTCCAAGGCATAGAGAGCCAGTTCATTCCACGTATCCAGCTTGGATAGCCAATAATTATAAGGCACAGAGGAATCACGGAGGACGTTTGTACGGTCGTCAAGGTACTCCCTCAGCATCTTCCCAAACTTTGCACTCCTTGTGAGAGTACCCCGCGCCTCAGGGCATGTGCTATGGGAGGGTCTGAGAAAACTGTCCCATAACTTTGACAGTGTTCCCCGCCTCTGCTGGATTGAAGTTGTGTCTCTCTCACCTGTACTCCTTGGTTGTCCAACGAAGTGTGCCCTCTGCCGCCAGCGTTTTCAAATGGGAATTTTTCTAATAGTTCCGCAACAAGGGCCTTCTGGTACTGCCCAATTTTTGTACAGCTGTCCGCCTCAGGAATAAGAGATATAAAGTTCTCTTTGTAGTGTGGGTCTAGAAGTGTCACCAACCAGTAATGACTGTCACCCAAAATTTTGAGAATGCGAGGGTCATGGGAAAGGCAGCGTAACATAAACTCAGTCATGCGTGCCAGACTACTAACAGGCAAGACTTCCGTGTCCTCACAAAGAGGATGACTGACCATGCTCTCCTCCTCCTCCTTCTCCTCTCTGTCCTCTGGCCATCCACTTTGAACATACGGTATGACAGCTGTACAGGTAGTACCGTCTATAGTGCATGAAACTAGCTCCTGTCCTTCCTCCACTTCCTCATTGTCACGCAATCCACGTTGGGATGAGATGAGGCTTGGCTGTGTGTAATCACCGTGTATGGTTCCCTGCTCCATCTCATTGTGCTTCGCCTGCAATGCATCCTCTTTGATTGTGAGCAGAGAGCGCTTCAGAAGACAGAGAAGCAGGATGGTGATGCTAATTATGGCGTCATTGCCGCTCACCATCTTGGTGGAGTCCTCAAAGTTTTGGAGGATGGTACATATGTCTGACATCCATGTCCACTCCTGAGGTCTTATGTGTGGAGTCTGAACTGAATATGGATGGCCTTGTTGATGCTGGTACTCAACAACTGCCCTCTTCTGCTCACAAATCCTTCCCAACATCTGCAGTGTAGAGTTCCAAGGCGTGGGGACATCACACACCAGTCTGTGAGCCGGAAGCTGCAAACGCTGCTGAAACACTGCAAGGGCGGTGGAAGCTGTAGCTGACTTTCTAAAATGGGCACACAGGCGGCGTACTTTAACAAGCAGACCTGGCAGCTCCGGGTAGGATTTGAGAAACCGCTGAACCATGAGGTTAAGCACATGGGCCAGGCATGGTACGTGTGTGACCTCGCCTTGTCTCAGAGCCGCCACCAGGTTCCAGCCATTGTCACACACGACCATGCCTGGCTGTAGGTTCAGCGGTGTGAGCCACAGATCTGCCTGCTCTTTCAGAGCTGTCCACAACTCTTCAGCATTGTGCGGTTTTTCATCTAAGCATATTAGCTTCAGCACAGCCTGTTGCCGCTTAGCTGAGGCAGTGCTGCAGTGCTTCCAGCTTGTGACTGATGTGGTCATTTCGGAGATGGGGGCTGAAGAGGAGGAGGAGGCTGAGGAGGATGAGGTGCAGGAGCTGTAGACCGTGGGGGAAATCCTGATTGACCTAGGGCCCGCAATCCTTGGCGTCGGGAGGACGTGTTCCGTCCCAAGGTCCGACTGGGTCCCGGCTTCCACTATGTTAACCCAGTGTGCCGTCAGCGAGATGTACCGTCCCTGCCCACAAGCACTTGTCCACATGTCCGTGGTTAGGTGGACTTTACCGGTAACTGCGTTGTTGAGAGCACGGTTAATGTTTTGGGACAAGTGCTTGTGTATTGCGGGGACGGCACACCGTAAGAAATAGTGGCGGCTGGGGAGCGAGTACCGAGGGACGGCCGCCGCCATCAGGTTGCGGAATGCTTCCGTCTCCACGAGCCTAAAAGGCAACATTTTGAGCGCAAGCAGTCGTGAAATGTGAGAATTTATTAGTATGACCTGTAGGGCGTTGGCTGCATATTTGCGCTTGCATTCCAAGGACTGGGGTATGTACAACTGAACGCTACGCTGGGACAAGGACATGGACGTGCTTCCTGATGCTGCTACTTGAGAGTGTGCAACGACAGGTGCAGGGCAGGAGGCATCTTCGCATGCACCATGGACAGGGGATTGGCTTGCATGCACAACAGCAGAAGAAGCAATGGTGCCATCTGCAGACACTGTTCCTGGACCCTGGGGTTCGGCCCACAAAGTCGGGTGCTTTGCTGCCATGTGCCTGATCATGCTGGTCGTTTTGCCACCCCTACTGATGCTGGCCTGCAGGTGGTGCAAATGTCCTTTTTGGGGTTATCGGCAGAGTCTTTAAAAAACAACCAGACTCGGGAAGACCTAACAGTTGTACTGGCAACTTCCTTCGTGTTGGTGTTACGGGGAACGGTTGCCTGCCTTCTGTCTGCAGCCACCACACTGCTTCTTCCTGCCTGTTGGGGTGCTCTGCCTCCCTCCCCCTGTGTGCTGCTGTCCTCGCACTGCATGTCCTCCTGCCAGGTTGGGTCAGTTACCTCGTCTTCCACTTCCGCACCCTGGTCCTCTTCCTGACTTTCAGGCAATTGTGTCTCATCATCATCCACCTCTTGTGACACTTTCCCACCGTTGCCTTCGTGTGACCGTGGCTGCTCAAATATTTGGGCATCGCTACACGCGATCTCCTCTTGCCCCGCTTCAAGTGGACCGGGAGAGAGGCCCGAATCTATAAATGGAAAAGTGAACAGCTCTTCAGAGTGTCCAAGTGTGGGATCAGTTGTCTCTGGGTATTCGGCATGGTGGGAGGAAGGAGGATCAGGGTGAGGAATATGCGGTCCAGACTCACAGCTACTGAGACTTGACCGTGTGGAAGACAGGGTGGTGGTGGTGGCTAAGTGACTGAAAGCATTATCCGCTATCCAACCAACAACCTTTTGACACTGCTCTGGGTTCACCATTAGCATCACGTCCTGTTCCCCGTCCCTTGCCACGTGCCTTGCCCATTTTAAATGGAGGACAGTATCTTCCACGCTCACTACAAATGACTGAGTTTGGAGCGAACTTATATGTGATCCGTGTGATGGAGAAAACAGAGTTTTAAATACCTGGCCTGTAGGTAAGTAGTTTGAACAGCAAACTGCTATGAATTGCTTAACTGACACACTAAAGGGAATTTTTAATGGAGGCCAGAAATGGCAGTATTTTTTCAGACAACGTATATGTGATCTGTTTGACGGAGAAAACACGGTTTTAAATAGCTGGATTTCTAGCGCTCTAATATGGAAAGGACCTGGCTGTATTCTGCAGTACCAACAAGCAAATGGTGCAGAAAACAGTGTTCTCTGGGTTGCTTTTTAAGCAAATAATGAGGATTAAGATCCAAAGAAAACTATTCCTGGCCCCTGAGACCTGGGCCTTTGTATAGAAATATCTAACAGCAGCAGGAGGCAGAATTGGAATGGAGCCTCTTGTGCTATATGCACTGCAGTCTGCTATATACACTGCCTGCTTATACACCCTGCCTGCCTGATATCTCTGCAGATGGATTAGTCCTCAGAAGGACTGTTTGTTGAGATGGATATGTGTAATGTACGGTTTTTCTCCCTACACTACCTAATACACGATCAAATCTCTCCCTGACACAGCAGCAGCTCTCTCTACACTGTCTGATCCGGAGTGACAGTGACGAGCATGGCGGCGCCAGGTCTGATATACACCTGATGACGCTGTGCGGCCAGCCAATCACTGTAATGCCCACAACCAACATGGCTACGACATTACAGTGCATGGCAGGCAATCCCTGCATGTTCATTGGCTCTCTAAAGAGCGCCAAACATGCAGGGAGGGGACCCGAGTTCCCGCTCGAGCAACCCAGAAATACTCGGCGAGCGCCGAGCATCTCGAGCAGTGAGATGCTCGGGCGAGCACCGAGCAGTAGCGAGCATGCTCGCTCATCACTACTGGTGACATTATACACAACAGCTCTGTATATATTGGATAATGTCAGTGTACAGATAAAATAGTGATCACCACTGACATTATACACAGGAGCTCTGTATATAGTGTACAGGTAATGCAGTGCTCACCAGTGACATTACATTATTTACAGAGCTACTGTGTTTACTTTTACTGGTGATCCCTGTATTACTTGTACACTAATCATCATATACAGAGCTCCTGTGTATACTGTCACAGGTGATCACTGTATTACCTGTACACTATACACTATATAAAGAACTCCTGTATGTAATATCACTGGTGATCCCTGTATTACCTGTTCACTATACACTATATACAGAGCTCCTGTGTATACTGTCACTGGTGATCCCTGTATTACCTGTTCACTATACACTATATGCAGAGCTCCTGTGTAAAATGTCACTGATGATCCCTATATTAAAAACGGCTGACATAAGACATAAATTCAAGAAGAACTACAAAAAAATAGCCTTACCAACTCTTGGTCAGATTACCAATACACTAGCAGGATGCTTCTTTGATTGTGCGCGTTCACAGTCCCCATCTTTTCCATTTTAAAAAATTTAAGAGAATGAAGCGCCAGTGATGCGAATGAACCAGGAGATAGTGTACACTAAGAAAGAAGTGGCCAAAGTAATAGCAGAAAATGTATCTTTGCGTGACAAATCTATAGAATTTAAGGATAGATCTCAGTGCTGTAACCCAAGAATTTTGGGTTTTCCTGAAAGTGAAAAGGGCAAGAAAACTAGAGAATTTATTAAAAATTGGTTGCTAGATCTGATAAGAAAATCCAGAACAGAAAATTCCAATAGTAGCTAAAAACCTTTGCTCAAATGATAGAGATGCTTTCCAATGGAGGATGAGAGAGAAACAAGTAGCAATATATCATGGGGAAAGATCTGTATTTACAAGATTATTCAAGAGAGACATAACTTAAACTTTCCTGTCTTACGGAATCAAAGAAAAGGTTAACTCAAGCCAATATTTGTTTTTTTCTGATCTTCTGATCTTGATGGAACTTGTCTGTGAGGACAGAATTCGATTTTTTTGCTATGGAAACAAAATATGCTCCTGGATGTATTTAAAACTGACTTTAGCGGAATGGCTTCATGTTTATATGTACAGTATATATACATATATCTATAATATAACCAGGGATGCATCCCTCTGTCCGAATCCTCTATAGACTGCGCTTGCGCAGTGTAGCGGATCAGAAGAACGCATCCCAGAGGTGACAGGGAGGAGGACAAGGATGGAGGAGTGTGGCATTGGAGATCGTGGCATGCGCAGGCGCTGACCGGATTTCGCGATCTCCGATGTCATGAGGACATACTGCAATCTCTGGCAAGGATGGTGGAGGAGTGTGGCTCCGGAGTCAGCGCCTGTGTATAGCGCGATCTCTGGCACCATTTTGTTGAAGCCAAAGTAGCGCCGAAGTCAGCGCCTGCGCATAGCGTGATCCCCGGCGCCATTTTGTTGTAGAAAAATTTGCACACAGTGTCTTCAACAAAATGACCCCGGACAGCATGGTATGCTCACGTGCTAATTCCGGGGCCATTTTATTTAAATAACGTAAGTGATGTGCTGCAGGGTAGCAGGGGACAGGTGAGTAGGGCTGTTTTTTTTCTATGTAGGTATAGATGGATGGAACAACAGCAGCGCAAGCAGGATGGGGAGCATATAATAGGATGGAGGACCAGGATGGGGGAACATATAGCAGGATGGGGGAGCATATACCAGGATGGGGGAGAATATAATAGGATGGTGGACCAGGATATGTGAGTATATAACAGGATGGGGGAGCATATACCAGGATGGGGGAGCAAGATGGGGGAGCATATACCAGGATGGAGGAGCATATAATAGGATGAGGGACTGGGATGGGGGAGCATATACCAGGATGGGGGAGCATATAACAGGAGGGGAGACCAAGATGGGGGAGCATATACCAGGATGGGGGAGCATATAATAGAACGGGGGACCAAAATGGGGGACCAGGATAGGTGAGCATATACCAGGATTGGGGACCAGGATGGGGGCGCATATACCAGGATGGGGGACCATATAATAGGATGGAGAACCAGGATGAGTGAGCATATACCAGGATGGGGGGCCAGGATGGGGGAGCATTCGATTTCAGTCATGTGGTCGGGGCCAACGCCGGTTCAGTCATTCCTCTGAGAATACAGAGCGGCCACGGTAACCGTGCCCTCGGCCCTGACTGACAGCCATCATCAATGCACAGCCAGTGTCAGTCAGTGCTAGTTGTGCGGTTACAGTGTCCGCTCTGTATACTCAAAGCGGTGACCGAACCGGCATTGTTCCCACCTCCATGACTGAAATCGAATTCTGACGGGGAGAATAAAGTTAATATTCTGCCGGCTGTATTCAGCTGCGTGCAGGTGTCAGGCAGCATAATAATGCTGTTAACCTGCAGATTATACATATTATACGCATATACAGTGTCTTCAGTAAAATGATGCCAGATAGTGCGGTATGCGCATACGCTGACTACAACGCCATTTTATTGAAGTAATGTGCTACAACGTCAACATAGCAGTGCATATGCACCGGCCATATGGATAATGGTGATGGATGTGCACTACTATGTTGACGTTGTAGTACAATACTTCAATAACATCGTGCTGGAGACAGCGCATGTGTGTCACCCCAGGCCTGGATGCCGCAAATAATAAAGGCTGTGTCGGAGAGCAGGAGGGAGGTTCCCTGGTTAGGGACAATTAGCATACAGCACCTCCTGTCCCAGGCCAGTAGGGGGAGCTGGCTACCCCTATAAAAGCTGGAACTGGGGGCAGGGTTAGAGAGAACTGGACGACCTAGCTCAGGAGTGAGACTAGTCCCAGAGAAGGAGGGACAGTTCAACTGTAGCTGAGGAGGTCATGAGGCAGTGGAGAAGCCACGAGCCAGGGACGTACGGCGCGGAGAGCCTGTCCTGGCAGATAGAGAACTACCTACCGGACATTGGGGTCCGAGGCTGTAAATACTCTAAGTCCAGCAGCAGAGAACCAATCCGCGAGGGATTTCATGTCCTTTGACCTAAAAAGCCCGGAGGCTCCGCCACAACAGAAGGGACCAGCAAAGCCAAGAGAGGTCAGAGGTAAAAGGAGCCCAAGTTGCAAGCCATACGGGTGAGAATACACGGCACGCTCAGGGATGTGGGCTATTTTACCACTAAAGGGGGAACTAGTCAGAAAGAGCATAGAGAGCACGGTAGGCCTACACCCTCACCCTGACCAGAGGGGCTTCCCGAGTGTTCTCAGATATCCAGGCCCCCTTCTAGCCAGTACTGCTGTTGGGTCATTACCACCTGTTACAATAAAGACCCTGAACTGTTTAAGCGGATTCTGCATTCTGACTATCGCGGCCGGAACTATCACCCCCAACATCCACCTACCCTGCCCTGGGGCTACACTTCTCGCGTGGGGAGTTATACCATTCCTGTGCTGCTCACCAACATCAGCCCCAGTGGTCTGTCCTGCAGCGGCGGTTATCCCTGACCGCAATCCACGGGTGGCGTAGTCGGACTTTCACATGTCTATATATATAAAGAGACAGCCACCATTTCAGCTTGACACCCTGAGCACGGGACCGGGTTGCCACTACTACCCCCATCAGCACCGAGCAACCTAGAGACCCGGTCTTGAGAACCCCACGGCCCAAGAGACGAGTCAGCTTTTTGGCGTAGCTGGCAGGATTGTGACCAACCCACCACAAACGGGTATTGCGTGCCTGAAAAGACTTTATACTTACCTGAGTGAAGTTTCCCGCCATTCGGGGCCGTTTCCCGCCAAAAGGCGCCATCTTCGGGACGCCACGCGGGAAGAAGAGGGGCGTGGACACCAAAAAGCGCGCGAGACCTGAAGCCCCGCCCTACGTCCAGACACTGCGCAAGGTCCTGGAAGGAGATCCAGCGGATGCCGACGTCATCACCCCGCGACGCAAGGTCCTCACCCAGAGCATCGCGAGCGGAGCCGCGGCCTACAGAAGAGGATCGTCGGAAGGTAGGCCACGGTTGACTAGGGGGAGGAAGATGTCGGAAGCGGAGGGGCCCACTACCACCAGCATGGCTGCAGCAGCGGTGATGCCGTTTTCCATGCCCTATATCCCCGGAGCGGCCTGGCTGCCCAAGTACTCAGGGGAATCCCATACATTAAGTGACTTTAAGGAAAGACTGTACAGTTTATTTAAAGTCTATCCCCTAACAGAAGAACAGAAAATCAGCATACTGACAGGGCAGTTAACTGGTGCAGCCCAGCGGGAGGTAAAATCATGGCCAGCTGAGGAGAAAAGGACTGTAAAGGACAGTTTGGCCCGGCTGCGGGGTACCTTTGACACCCGCACCTCAGCTGAAATTAAAATGCGGTTCTATGGATGTAAGCAGAGGACACAGGACAGCATCAGAGACTATGCCCTAAATTTACAGGAAGCCTTGGGAGCAATCAAACAAGCAGACCCTGGCAGCGTACAGGATACAGATAAACTATTGACTGACCAGTTAATAGAAGGTCTGCTGTCTAGCGCCCATAGAACCCAGCTGCGCCTCATGGCCCTACAGAACCCCGATTTGACTTTTGCACAGTTTAAAGAAAGGGCCATCCGGGTGCTCTGAGAACCCACACCAGGTGGCGCTGTAGCTTCCCGGCGTCCTGCCATTACGTACCACCAGGAGGCGGCGCCCTACCCTGCAGACCTTGTGGGGGCTGATGCGCAGGCCCTAAACCCATCCCCGTCTGCAAACCTGCACCATCAGGTCCACGAACTAACAAAGAGTGTTGCCGCATTGACCAGGACCGTACAGTCGTTACAGATGGACCCGTCAGGACCAATCAAGCTGGCTTCCAGTCCGGAGGATGTCCCGTGGCGTCAACGGAGGAGGATCCCGTCGTTCAGAGGGAGGCCCACAGATCGCTACGCTGAGGATGGACAGCCGATTTGCCGCCGTTGCGACCAGCCAGGACACATAGCCAGGTACTGTACTTTAAACGGGTCCGACCTGGGGCAGAGGGCCAACCCCAAGGCATAAGGTCACCAGGCCCATCTAATTGGCGCAATAAGTACAGTGGCGGCCAAAAGTATTGGCACCCCTGCAATTCTGTCAGATAATACTCAGTTTCTTCCTGAAAATGATTGCAATCACAAATTCTTTGGTATTATTATCTTCATTTAAATTGTCTTCAATGAAAAAACACAAAAAGAATTGTCCTAAAGCCAAATTGGATATAATTCCACACCAAACCTAAAAAAGGGGGTGGACAAAAATATTGGCACTGTTTGAAAAATCATGTAATGCTTCTCTAATTCGTGTAATTAACAGCACCTGTAACTTACCTGTGGCACCTAACAGGTGTTGGCAATAACTAAATCACACTTGCAGCCAGTTAACATGGATTAAAGTTGACTCAACCTCTGTCCTGTGTCCTTGTGTGTACCACATTGAGCATGGAGAATAGAAAGAAGACCAAAGAACTGTCTGAGGACTTGAGAAACCAAATTGTGAGGAAGCATGAGCAATCTCAAGGCTACAAGTCCATCTCCAAAGACCTGAATGTTCCTGTGTCTTCCGTGCGCAGTGTCATCAAGAAGTTTAAAGCCCATGGCACTGTGGCTAACCTCCCTAGATGTGGACGGAAAAGAAAAATTGACAAGAGATTTCAACGCAAGATTGTGCGGATGGTGGATAAAGAACCTCGACTAACATCCAAACAAGTTCAAGCTGCCCTGCAGTCCGAGGGTACAACAGTGTCAACCCATACTATCCGTTGGCGTCTGAATGAAAAGGGACTGTATGGTAGGATACCAGGGAAGACCCCACTTCTTACCCCGAGACATAAAAAAGCCAGGCTGGAGTTTGCCAAAACTTACCTGAGAAAGCCTAAAACGTTTTGGAAGAATGTTCTCTGGCCAGATGAGACAAAAGTAGAGCTTTTTGGGAAAAAGCATCAACATAGAGTGTACAGGAAAAAAAAAGAGGCATTCAAAGAAAAGAACACGGTCCCTACAGTCAAACATGGCAGAGGTTCCCTGATGTTTTGGGGTTGCTTTGCTGCCTCTGGCACTGGACTGCTTGACCGTGTGCATGGCATTATGAAGTCTGAAGTCTGAAGACTACCAACAAATTTTGCAGCATAATGTAGGGCCCAGTGTGAGAAAGTTGGGTCTCCCTCAGAGGTCATGGGTCTTCCAGCAGGACAATGACCCAAAACACACTTCCAAAAGCACTATAAAATGGTTTGAGAGAAAGCACTGGAGACTTCTAAGGTGGCCAGCAATGAGTCCAGACCTGAATCCCATAGAACACCTGTGGAGAGATCTCAAAATGGCAGTTTGGAGAAGGCACCCTTCAAATATCAGGGACCTGGAGCAGTTTGCCAAAGAAGAATGGTCTACAATTCCAGCAGAGCATTGTAAGAAACTCATTGATGGTTACCGGAAGCGGTTGTTCGCAGTTATTTTGGTTAAAGGTTGTGCAACCAAGTATTAGGCTGAGGGTGCCAATACTTTTGTCTGGCCCATTTTTGGAGTTTTGTGTGAAATGATCAATGATTTGATTTTTGCTTCATTCTCTTTTGTGTTTTTTCCTTGCAAGCAAATTAAATGAAGATAATAATACCAAAGAATTTGTGATTGCAATCATTTTCAGGAAGAAACTGAGTATTATCTGACAGAATTGCAGGGGTGCCAATACTTATGGCCACCACTGTACGTGGGGGGACGCCCGGTTTTACCCGTAGTGCTAGACGGTATCCCCATGAGTGCACTGCTGGACACCGGGTCTCAAGTGACTACCATCCCCTATATACTTTTCAAGCAGTACTGGAGTGACACTGATATAACCCGTTATCCAGACGATGACTTGAGCATCATCGCCAGCAATGGTCAACCCGTGCCGCAGGTGGGGTTCAGGGAGATGACCATCAAGATTGGTAAGGTTGAACTGCTGGCACAGGGAGTGATTATTGTGGACATTGACCGTCGAGAAAGTCACCCTAAAATAACCTTGGGTACTAACGTGATTGAAAATTGTCTTTCAGAAGTAATTGTAATTTTGCAGCAGGTGGCGTTGAATGCTAGCTCCAGCCAACAGAGGGTCCTCCAGAACGAGATAAGAGCCCTGATGAGACGGCAACAGGTAGAACTGTCTGGTGGTGAGATCGGTAGCGTGAGGATGAGCGACCCGTTCCCCATTGCCATGCCTCCTAAAAGTGAAATGATGATCTGGTGTCGGACTGCAATCGGGTTAAGAGGGAGAGACTACCAAGCCATGGTAGAACCCGTGTACTCAGACAGCAGGCCCACCATTTTGACAGCCCGGGGAGTGGTTGATGTCCGCCATGGAAGGGTGCCCGTCCGGATCTTAAACATTGGGGAAAGGGAAGTACACTTGCCCCGGTACGCTACATTAGCCAAATTGTTTGCTGTCGAACACAATGCTCTCAGGGTCGTGGAACCGTTGCCTCCATCTCCCCCGGTGGAGGATAATGGCTCCCAGAAACACTCCCTTGCAACAAAAACAAGGAGTCTACCGGGTGGTTCAGGAGTACGAGAGAATCTTTAGTAAGCACCCGCTAGACTTCGGCAGAGTGAAAGGGGTAGAACACCACATCCCCACGGGGAGCCACCCACCAATAAAAGAAAGATACAGACCTGTACCCCCCACACACTATCAGAACGCAAAGGGCATGCTGAGAGAAATGAAAGAAGCCGGGGTCATTAGAGACAGTTGTAGCCCCTGGGCAGCCCCCTTGATTCTGGTAAAAAAGAAAGACGGTACTATGAGAATGTGCGTGGACTATAGACAAGTCAATCGTATCACCCATAATGACGCATACCCGTTGCCTAGAATAGAGGAGTCTTTGGCCGCACTAAAATCAGCTAATTTCTTCTCTACTTTGGACCTTACTAGCAGGTACTGGCAGGTCCCTGTGGCAGAGGCTGACAAGGAGAAGACCGCCTTCACCACCCCGATGGGATTAAGTGAATTCAACTGTATGCCATTCGGGCTCTGCAACGCACCCGGGACCTTCCAGAGGCTGATGGAATGCTGTCTAGGGCACCGAAACTTTGAGACGGTCCTACTTTACCTCGACGATTGTTACGGGTCCGGGTGGTGGAACCTCTGTGCCGAGGTGGTTCTGCCTGAGCCTAAGCAGGACCTGATGAACATCCCTCCAGTGTGTGGGAAGATCCGGTGAGAAGACCAAGATGTCGTCCAGGTATACCACCACGCAGGAGTAAAGAAGGTCATGGAAGATGTCGTTGACCAGTTCTTGGAAGACGGCGGGAGCATTGCAGAGGCCGAAGGGCATCATACGGTACTCATAGTGTCCGTCCCGGGTATTAAATGCCGTTTTCCGAGCTCGCCAAGCCCCTCTAACATCAAAGAAGTGAGGCAATTCCTCGGGTTGGTAGGCTACTACCGAAGGTTCATCCCCGGGTTCACTAAGATGGCAGCTCCAATGCAGGACCTCCTGATAGGTCAGTCTAAATCCAGAAGTCACAAGCCACCCTTCAAGTGGGACAAGTTGGAAGAGGATTCCTTCCGCCAGCTGAAAATGGCCCTCACGGGGGATGAAATTCTGGCCTACCCTGATTATGGCCAGCCTTTTATCCTCCACACCGATGCCAGTAATGTGGGGCTAGGAGCCGTACTGTCCCAAAATCAACAGGGTAGGGAACGAGTGATAGCGTATGCCAGCCGGAAGCTGAGGCCCACTGAAAGAAACCCGGAGAATTACAGCTCCTTCAAGCTAGAATTCTTGGCAGTGGTGTGGGCCGTCACAGAACGGTTTAAACATTACCTGGCCTCCGCAAAGTTCACTGTGTACACGGACAACAACCCGTTGACACACCTGGACAATGCAAGACTAGGTGCCCTAGAACAGCGGTGGATGGCCCGGCTATCAAATTATGACTTCACAATCAATTACCGGGCGGGCAGAACCAACGCCAATGCAGACGCCCTATCAAGAATGCCCCACCTACCCGAAGGAGAAGAAGACTCAGAAGAGCTGGAGGAAGTAGAGCTCCCTGCGTTCCACTGGTATGGGGCCACTCAGTATTCTCACCGGGTAAGAGACAAAGACCTAACCACCGTCATGTTCAACCCCTTACCCCACCACGGCTGGTCTGAAACGCAAGATAGTGACCCTGCAATTCGCCTGGTGAAAGACATGTTAACCCAGGCAGACGCTAGCCCTGGCCCGGATGCTCCAGAGGAAGCCAAGCAGTTATGGAAGGAGAAAAGCAGGCTATTCCTCTATGAAGGTAAGCTGTGCAGAAGGCTTGTCAACCACCGGACGCATGAGCTGACCTGGCAGGTAGTGGTCCCAAGACGAGATGCAGCAATGGTCCTGGAGGCCTACCATGACAGAGCAGGACATTTTGGGTGGAAGAAACTGGAGTTCCTACTGAGAGAGCAGTTCTTCTGGATCGGTATGAGAGGGGCCATAGAGAAGTGGTGCAGAGACTGCGGCCCATGTAACCTCAGAAGGAAGGACCGTACCAGCCAGAAGACACCCTTGAGGCCCATCGTCACCAGGCAGCCTCCTGAACTGGTAGCTCTGGACCATGTGAAATTGGCTCCAAGCCGGTCGGGCTACGTCTATGCCCTGACAATAGTGGATCACTATTCCCGGTTCCTGGTGGTGGTTCCTGTTAAAGACTTGACAGCCCAAACAGCGGCCAGAGCCTTCCAACAACACTTCTGCTGTCCACACGGGTATCCAGAACAGGTCTTGACAGATCAAGGTTCAGCGTTCGAGGCGGAAATCTTCCAGGAGTTCTGCAACCTCTACGGCTATAAGAAGATTCGGACAACGCCTTACCACCCGCAAACCAACGGGCTGTGTGAGAAAATGAATAATATCGTCATTGATCTCCTCAAGATGTTGCCCCTGGAAGAACGCAGCCTGTGGCCGGAGAAGCTGCCAGACCTGATAGACTTATACAACCATATCCCGGTGAATGCTACAAATTGCACCCCGGCTTACCTGATGCGAGCAAGACCAGGTAAGCTGCCGGTAGACCTGGAGATGGGAGTCCTGACACCCGAGGACACCTCCCCAGACGCGGACTGGGATACGGAACGGCGGCTACAGTACAAGAAGGTACAGGAGAGTGTGGAGAGGAGTCTGGCTCAAGCGAGAGAAAAGCAAGAGAGGCTCTTTAACCAACACGCCCCTGCTGGTCCCCTGGAACCTGGTGAGCAAGTCCTGAAGCGGAAGAGAAGGCTTCACAAGCTAGATGACCAGTAGGAAAGAGACCCGTACACAGTACTGCAGTCCAACCACGACAACTCGAAGGTCTGTGTAATAAGCAAGGATGGAAGAGAGACCACTTAAAAAGGTGCCCCGAGCAACTACAGAGTGCAGGAGAAGATCAAGATGACCTTGAGCCCGCAGTGGACAAGGAAGAAATGGTCAGCACTGTTCTTGGAGAGTTCCCCCGGTCCTGGACTCGGATAAACAGCGCAATAGTGGTACCCGTCCTACACTTCCTTCAACCAACCCAGCAGGAACCTACAGGAGAGCAGGAAGAATCAGAGGAACAAGCAGCCCCGGAGGCAGAAGAACCCATGCCAGAAGCCCAGGAGAGTCAACCCTCTGCTGACAGTGAGCCTGCCATGCCTGCGGTAAGCCAAAGGACCCGCAGACAGCTACCTGAACTGCCTGTAAACTCAGCCAGTAGCTGGACCCTAAATGCTAGTGGGGAAAGCCAGGTTAGACCACCACCAGACAGTGGGTTACGCAGGTCAACCCGGAGCACTAAGGGGCAGATACCCGCTCGCTGGAAAATATAGGGTGTGTAAATAACTGTAAATAACCCTTATAAATAGTCGTCAAATGTTCAAACAGTTAATTGCATGACCAGTAATTATGTTTTTTTCAGTTTCTTTCAGTTGACTATATGGACTAACAGGTTATGAACTTTGAGTAACCGGGACTTTCTTGTAAAATATGTTCGGAGCTTAACCAAAAGGAATGAATAAAGACAGTCAAGGACTCGGGGCAAGGACAGACCCCCACCTGGTTAAGGCTCCCCTTGTGTTGGTGATATGGACACCCGGTCACAGACCACACTGGGACCCTAAGAACTCAATATGTGATGTTATTTGCTATTTCCTTCCCTGTAGTATTTTCATGGTCATATATAAACACCCTGTTTGTTTTTGGACAAAAAGGCTTAGTCCCGGAGAACTAAACGTTTACTAGGGGGGAATGTGTAACCCCAGACCTGGATGCCACAAATAATAAAGGCTGTGTCTGAGAGCAGGAGGGAGGTTCCCTGGTTAGGGACAATTAGCATACAGCACCTCCTGTCCCAGGCCAGTAGGGGGAGCTGGCTACCCCTATAAAAGCTGGAACTGGGGGCAGGGTTAGAGAGAACTGGACGACCTAGCTCATGAGTGAGACTAGTCCCAGAGAAGGAGGGACAGTTCAGCTGTAGCTGAGGAGGTCGTGAGGCAGTGGAGAAGCCATGAGCCAGGGACGTACAGCACGGAGAGCCTGTCCTGGCAGATAGAGAACTACCTACCGGACATTGGGTCCGAGGCTGTAAAGACTCTAAGTCCAGCAACAGAGAACCAATCCGCGAGGGATTTCATGTCCTTTGGCCTAAAAAGCCCGGAGGCTCCGCCACAACAGAAGGGACCAGCAAAGCCAAGAGAGGTCAGAGGTAAAAGGAGCCCAAGTTGCAAGCCGTACGGGTGAGAATACACGGCACGCTCAGGGACGTGGGCTATTTTACCACTAAAGGGGTAACTAGTCAGAAAAAGCATAGAGAGCACGGTAGGCCTACACCCTCACCCTGACCAGAGGGGCTTCCCGAGTGTTCTCAGACATCCAGGCCCCCTTCTAGCCGGTACTGCTGTTGGGTCATTACCACCTGTTACAATAAAGACCCTGAACTGTTTAAGCGGATTCTGCATTCTGACTATCGCGGCCGGAACTATCACCCCCAACATCCACCTACCCTGCCCTGGGGCTACACTTCTCCTGTGGGGAGTTATACCATTCCTGTGCTGCTCACCAACATCAGCCCCAGTGGTCTGTCCTGCAGCAGCGGTTATCCCTGACCGCAATCCACGGGTGGCGTAGTCAGACTTTCACATGTCTATATATATAAAGAGACTGCCACCATTTCAGCTTGACACCCTGAGCACGGGACCGGGTTGCCACTACTACCCCCATCAGCACCGCGCAACCTAGAGACCCGGTCTTGAGTACCCCACGGCCCAGGGGGCGAGTCACATGCGCATACCGCTCCATCTGGCGCCATTTTTTTTGAAGACACAGGATGAGTCGTCGCTGCGCTCTTGGGGTAATTTTGGTCGGCCGGCCACTCCTGGGAAGGTTCACGACTGTTCCATGTTTTCGCCATTTGTGGATAATGGCTCTCACTGTGGTTCGCTGGAGTCCCAAAGCTTTATAAATGGCTTTATAACCTTTTCCAGACTGATAGATCTCAATTACTTTGTTTCTCATTTGTTCCTGAATTTCTTTGGATCACAGCATGATGTCTAGCTTTTGAGGATCTTCACTTTGTCAGGCAGGTCCTATTTAAGTGATTTTTTGATTGAGAACAGGTGTGCCAGTAATCAGGCATTTGTTTGGCTAGGGAAATTGAAGTCAGCTTCCCAAAGATGTGATAAACCACAGTTAATTTATGTTTTAAGGGGGGGGCAATCTCTTTTTCACAGGGCCCTGTAGGTTTGGATTTATTGTTCCTTTAATAATAGAGGCCTTCATTTAAAAACAGCATTTTGTGTTTGCTTGTGTTATCTTTGTCTAATATTTACATTTGTTTTGTGATCTGAAACATTTAAGTGTGACAAACATGCAAAAGAATAAGAAATCAGGAAGGGGGCACAGACTTTTTCACACCACTGTATATGTGTTATGGAAAATCATCTGATTGAAGATAATATCCACTAGATAAAGAAACGATAGTCTGATCAGGAATTTCACTTAGTGTATTCATCCTACTCAACAGCTTTTGTTTATATTCCTCCTCCATATATTCCAGTCAGTTTAAAACAATTGCTTAATTTTCTTTCTCAGAGGAGTTTTTGTCCAGTGTTTATATCCGGAGATTTTAATTACATACAATAATGAATGCCCAGTTGGATAGTGTCAGTATATAACCAGTTGTGCTCTCCAGAGAGAATTCTCTGTCGCCACTTGAAAAACTTTCTGCAGAGACTGGATTATTAGATGCTTGGAAGATACTAAACCTGGAGACAAACATATTCTCATGTTCCAATAAGACATATAGCTAAGATTACATGTGAACCAAATGGAGACTAAGGCCATTATCCAATTTTGTTACATTTTAACCAGAATCAGTAGAAAGAGGCTAGACAACCACTTTGGCTATGTGCCCACGATGCAGAAATGCTCTGGATTTTTCCTGAGCGTTTCTGCATCTCCCTCACAGAAAAAACGCATGCGGATTGTACATGATGATTGTACATGCGGATTGTACATGCGGATTGTACATGTGTTGTTTCTGCCAGGGAAAAGCATTTGTCAAGCGTTTTTAGCGTGTGATTTCGCATGCTTTTGTCAAGCGCTTTTCCAAGCGATTTTAGCATCACTTGGAAAAGTGCTTGAAAATTGGTCCCACTATATAAATCCATGCAACCGGCATGGATTTATATAGTGTGACCAACATAATGTTAAAATAAAAAGAATTAGAACATAAAAGATAACTTTATACTCACCTTCTGATGGCCCCCGCTCTGCTCCTGTTATCGCTGCTGGCTCCATGGCGGGTACCGGTAATGTAAAAAGACCTTCCATGACGTCAGCGGTCATGTGACAGGTCACGCGACAGCCAATGCGAAGTCGCAGTGGTAATTTCCGCATGATGTGCACAGCACATGTGGATTTGCATTGCAGTAAATGACAGACCTATTAAAAAGCAATTTTAATGCGTTTTCGTGGTGTTTTCGCAGCAAAAATATGCTGCAAAAACGCATTAAAATTGCTTCGTGTGCACATAGCCTTAGACTGAATCCATATTACTTTTCCATATAAGAAAATCGGGAGGAAGATCAAAAGAGTTATGCAAGTTTTGGGATTTTAATTGTGGTACAGCATAGTCACTAATCATTTCGAGCACTTTTAAAGCCTTTTATTTTTAATTGTCTTCAAAGAGCAGTCAATACTAGTAAAAGATTTAATGTTCAGGAGGAATGTATAAAGAGGAAAGAGTAACATCACTCTAATGTATATGGGGACAACCCAATGGAATAAATTAATTGGTTATGGGATGCACAAAGGGAGTTTGTCATGACCACCCTCTTTTAAGCTGGTGAGACATGTGGATGTGTCTAGGGGTAACATGAGTGGACACAGACAGAAGAGGCCCCTGTGCAAAAGCAATATATGAGCCCTTTGCAGTCCAATAGCTCATC
Source organism: Phyllobates terribilis (assembly GCF_046119375.1). Classification (NCBI taxonomy): domain Eukaryota; kingdom Metazoa; phylum Chordata; class Amphibia; order Anura; family Dendrobatidae; genus Phyllobates; species Phyllobates terribilis. The sequence continues at coordinate 900,450,710 of NW_027362761.1, read as the reverse complement.
ATAATGCACATAATGCTACCTACTTTGGTGGTGGAAGTGGGCCACTTTACTTATTGGGCCCCTTTGTGACTACTCAGCTTGCACCAATGATATGTCCGCCCATGGGGGTAACCACTACAAGATCACTTACACTTAAAACTTGAATAATAAACACTCCTGAATAATCATCCAAAACTAAAGTCTGGTTCATGAGCTTGCACTCTTCAGAAGCCTTCAGTTACTCACTTCTCGATACACAATCAAACTTGGCACATGCATTTGATTAAGAACACACAACAGGACTTATTACATGTAGTTTAATAGCTGTAAATAGTTACAATGCTTAAGTAATAAAAAAAGGTAACAAACAACAAAGTAAAAAATTGCAACAACATGTTTCTTAAAATAAAATGAAGTAAACCAGTAACCTAACGCTCACATTTTGTGTATACGATCCAGTGAATGTGGGAGTCAGAAACCAGGACAAGTCTTTGATTCCATTAACCCCTTATAATTGCCCTATATCCACAGTTTAGGGACCGTATACCCAGACCCGAAGCACGAAACAACCACCAATCGGTAAAACGATGCTCACTGAGTGATTTGTAGTAGACCACTCGGTGCACATAGGCTGCCATACTTTTTGGCAGTCCGAGTCCTATTTACACAGGATGATGCACCACCTAGAATGGGGATCTTTTGTGCTGTGCAGAAGATCATTTCACCCGAAGAACGAGCATTTTGTTTGGTCATCAGATTAATGGCAGCCTGTTTACACTGCAAGATAATCGTGAATGAGCTTTACTATTATCTTTTAGTGTAAATGCAGCTATACACACATTTCTTAGACCTGGTTCTTTGTTGCTCATCCCCTGATGTCACCTCCAGGCATGGGTAAGGATAATTGCATTTTATGACTTGTTGTGAATGGTATCCCTCTACCTCTGGGGGTGGCCATTTCCAGGCCAAGGGTGAAACAATGAACAGTCCACATGAGGAATGTTGCACAATAAATCCTATTACTTACAATTATATTATATTTTCTATGACAGAGTTAAAAGATTTTTTTTACACTGAGGCAACTTTTTTTTTCTCAGGATAAAAATGTTCCGCTGAATCAGGCAGGCCTGGTAAGATTAGCGGGTGTAGTTAGAGCTCAACAGGTTTAGAATGATATTATCGTAATTAAAAAAGCTAGGGATGACGCTACTAGGGACTGGGTCAGATTAAAAAGGAATTTGAGTCTTTTCTGGATTCTGGACTGGATAAGCCTGTCTCAGACATTGATTGCTACTTGAAGGGCATTTCTTTTCCAGTTTTGTCAAAGCAACAATGTGCTCTTCTAGATGCTCCCATTACTAGTGCAAATTGTCTCTTCAGAGAGGAAGAGGACTAGAACTCTAGCACCACCTATTGGAAGCAGCAATCATAAAAGTCAATATCGACTCTAACATCTTGCAATATGACTTAGGATAAAAAAAAAACAAAAACCAGAATCTTAATTTGCAGAGATGGTGTTATGGGGTGTTGCCCAGTGCAAAGTATGAGCTCTGATGAGGGGCAACACCCCAAAACACTGTCTGCAAATTGAGTTTCTGGTTTGGCTTTTATCCTAAGTCATATTGCAAGGCTCGTTAAAGAGTCGATATTGACTTTTATGATCACTGCTTCCAATAGGTGGTGCTAGAGTTCTAGTCCTCTTCCTCTTTGAAGAGACAATTTGCATATTTAATTTCTCAGAAGAGCATGCATGTCTTATAAGTCTCCTCACTTTGACATGCCAGGCCTGGCTTGTCACTCTCCACAAGGAGAGTGAAGACCTTTAGATGGCCACTGGTGTAAATATATAACAAATCCACTCTTTGATGGAATTCCTGTAGAAGTATGCAGGTGTCTTGAAACAGGTCAACTTCTATCATCTATGACAAAAGTTATTATTATACTTACTGTATATTAGAAAAAGGTAAAGATTCCTAGGACATGGATCTTATAGTCCTATTACAATATTGAACATTGATGTGAAAATATTTGCTAAGGTGCTAACGGAGAGACTTAAAGGCCTTGTCCACTACTATTCAAAATAGGCCAATATGTTTTTATAATGAAAAGAAGCTTCTTTCTAATTACCTAGCTCTGCTGTTTCTGCCTGTGAGTGGCGCTATCACTGGCCGCTCACAGACATCACGTGACCCCTGGCTGCAGCTGGCTCTGAGATCCGCTGATGTCACGTCATGATTCCGGATGCAGCAGGAGGTCTCCTCTTCTGCGTTCCACGGTGGCTGCTGGATTGTGGGTTACCCCCGCATCACACCCGGCATCAACCACGCGCTCTCCCTCTCCTCATTCATTGGGAAAGCTCGCGGTGGATGCTGGGTGTGACACATGAGGTAACCCGACCCACAACCCAGAAGCCACCACGGGGACCCCAGCGCTAATGACGCACCCCCTGGGCCGTGGGTGGGGGAATAACCGGAGCCGGGTCTCTGTGTAATGCTGGGGGTTGTAGTCTCCGTTGCGGCGACCCGGTCCCGTGGCTCAGGGTGGTCAAACCAGTGGCGGATCTGTTTATTTGGTTTTTAATGTTTAAATGTCCGACTACGCCACCCGTGGATTGCGGTCACTGAGAACCGCCGCTGCGGGGCAGACCGCTGAGGCTGATGTTGGGTTCACAGCAGAGGGTAGTATAACTCCCCACGGGAGGAGTATAGCCTCAGGGCAGCGTGTGTAGATGGTGAGGGTTGTGGTGCATGGGCACAGCAGAAATGACTCAGAGTCCGTGCAGTGCAGTTCAGGGTCTTTACTGTTGGTAATGAAGAAGGCCCTGCCGGGAGTACTGGCTAACATTAGAGGCCTGGTCAGTCTGTGAGCGAACAAGAGTCCCCCTGGCCAGGTGGAGGTATAGGCCTTCCCGTCTGACTGCACTCTTCCTGGCTACCTTGCTGTAGTCGTGTAGTAGCCCACGTCCCTGAGTGTACCGTGTGGTGCTCACCCGTATGGCTGGTGACTTGGGGCCTTTGGTACCTTCTGCTCCTTGATGGCGGTGCCGGTCCCTTGCGTGTGACTGAGCCTCCAGGCTTTCTATGGCTAGAGGACCTGAAATCCCCTGCCAGGTGGTTTCTGCTGCTGGATGTGGATATCCTCACAGCCTCGGACTCCGGTGTCCGGTTCTCTGCGTCTTCTGCCAGGATGAGCTCTATTAGCTCCAATCCCTGGCTCTCTGCTCCTGTGTTGCCTCCAGAGCTCCTTGCTCTGACTAGACTCGACTCCTCTAACGCCGCCCTAGATCCAGTTTATAAAGGGCAGGTTCCTCCCCTCCCTGGACTGGGGCAGGAGGCGTTGCATGCAACAGTGCTCCTGACCAGGAAAACCCATGCTCGCTCTCAGACATGGTATTTCTACCACTGTGGCAACCAGACCCCCTAGGGTGCCACATTCCCCCCTGGTAAATTTTAGTACTCCAGGACTAAACACATTTTATAAAAACATACATAACAGGGTATAAGCAATAACACATCAACATATGTGCAAGGAGTTCAGTCTTTATAGGTCACGGCGTTTCCGTAACCAGGTGTCCATGTCACCAAAGATGTATTTTGAGGGACCCATCCCAAACCCTCCACGTAGGCCCTGGAGTGGCTACAGGGCATCGATGATCCGGCGTTGGACCATGTCTTCAGCCACCTCCACGGGTTTTTATTCTGTGGTCCGGACAAAAGGGGCACTTAACAGGTGCAACTATTTACAAGGTACTGTTCCGGTTATTCATTGTCCATAACCTGTCAGTCCATAAACCCTGTCGGGTAACTTGAGAAACATAATTATTATTCATGCAACAAACATAAAACATTTCAACATTTGCTATATACAAGTATATATATATATTTTTTAGATTCTCCAGCGAGCGGGCATCTGACCTCTAGTGCTCCTGGTGGACCTACGTAACACACTATATGGTGGTGTTCTTTCTGGGTCCCCTATTTCCACCCCTTGTGTAGTGGGCTCGCTAGTGTCTGCACTACAGGTGTTTGGAGATGTTACGGGTAGGTTGGGCAGCTTTCTGCGTACTCTTTGGCTTACCATGGGCACGGCAGGCTCACTACTAGCAGAGGGTTGATTCTCCTGGGCTGCTGGTATGGAATCTTCTGCCTCCAGGGCCGGTTGCTCTTCCAACACTACTTGCTCTTCTGTAGGCCCTTGAGGGGCTGGCTGAAGAAAGGTAAGGACGGGTACCACAATAGCGTTGTTAATTTGTGTCCAGGACCGGGGAAATTCTCAGAGTACTGTACTGACCATTTCTTCCCTTTCCTCTGCGGGTGGAGGGCTATCTTGGTCTTCATCAGTGCTTTGCAGCTGCTCGGGACACTTCTTCAGGTGGTCTCTGGAGACAGTGGCTGTGGTCTCTCCTCCATCCTTACTGATAATGCATACTTTCGGATTTTCATGGCTTGAGGGCAGTACTGTGTACGGGTCTTTCTCCCACTGGTCATCCAACTTATGGAGCCGCCTCTTCCTCTTCAAGACCTGCTCTCCGGGTGCCAGGGGAACAGCGGGAGCATGCTGGTTGTAAGTCCTTTCTTGTCTTTCTCTTGCTTGAGACAGACTTCTCTCAACACTCTCCTGCACTTTCCGGTACTGCTGCTGCCGTTCTGTATCCCAGTCTGCCTCTGGCGAGGTGTCTTCGAGTGTCAGGACTCCCATATCCAGGTCAATAGGCAGCTTACCAGGTCTTGCTCTCATTAGGTAAGCCGGGGTGCAGTTGGTGGAATTTACTGGGATGTGGTTATACAAGTCCACCAGATCAGGCAGTTTTTCAGGCCACAGACTGCGTTCTTCCAGGGGCAATGTTTTCAGCAAGTCTATCACCACCTTGTTCATCTTCTCGCACAATCCGTTGGTTTGGGGGTGATAGGGCGTTGTCCTTATCTTCTTGCAGCCATACAGGTTGCAGAACTCCTGGAAGACCTCCGCTTCGAAGGCTGGACCTTGGTCAGTCAACACTTGCTCCGGATATCCGTGTGGACGGCAGAAGTGCTGCTGGAAGGCTCTAGCTGCCGTCTGAGCCGATAAGTCTTTGACAGGGACCACCACCAGGAACTGGGAGTAGTGGTCTACGATGGCGAGGGCGTAGACGTACCCAGACCTACTTGGAGCCAGCTTCACATGGTCCAGGGCTACCAGTTCTAGTGGCTGCTTGGTGATGATGGGCTGCAGGGGAGTCTTCTGGCTGGCACGGTCCTTTCTTCTCAGGTTGCACGGGCCGCAGTCTCTGCACCATCTCTCAATGGCCCCTCTCATGCCTACCCAGAAGAACCGTTCACGCAACAGGAACTCCAACTTCTTCCATCCAAAGTGCCCTGCTCCGTCGTGGTATGCTTCCAGGACCATAGCCGCGTCTTGTCTCAGGACCACTACCTGCCAGGTGAGCTCATGTGTCCAGGAGTAGACAATTCTCCGGCACAGCTTCCCCTTGTAGAGAAACAGTTTACTCTTCTCCTTCCACAGCTGTTTGGTCTCTTCCGGAGCGTCTGGGTCAAAACGGGCATCAGCCTGTGTCAGCATCTCTTTTACCAGGCGGATGACTGGGTCACTGTCTTGCGTCTCCGCCCAGCTGTAGTGGGGTAAGGGATTGAACGTGGCAGAGCGCTTGTCCCTTACACAGTGGGAACACTGGGTAATCCCACGACGGTGGAACACAGGGAGTTCAATCTCTTCCAGTTCTTCTGGATCTTCCCCTCCGTCCCGCAAGTTTGGCATCCTGGACAGGGTGTCTGCTTTGGCATTTGTGCATTCCGCCCGGTATTTGATGGTAATCTCATAGTTGGACAGCCTGGCCATCCATCTTTGCTCCAGGGCACCAAGTCTTGCAGTGTCCAGGTGTATCAACGGGTTGTTGTCCGTGTACACAGTGAACTTGGCAGAGGCAAGGTAATGTTTGAAACGTTCCGTCACTGCCCACATCACTGCCAGGAACTCTAGCTTAAAGGAGCTATAATTCTCAGGGTTTCTCTCTGTGGGCCGTAGTTTTCGGCTGGCGTAAAAAATTACCCGCTCTCTGCCCTGCTGGATCTGGGATAGTACGGCTCCCAGCCCCACGTTACTGGCGTCTGTGTGGAGGATGAAAGGCTGGCCGTAATCAGGGTAAGCCAGGATCTCATCCCCCGTGAGGGCCATCTTCAGCTGGCAGAAAGACTCCTCTTCCAGCTTGTCCCACCTGAAGGGCGGCTTCTGATTCTTGGTCTTTGACTGACCTAACAGGAGGTCTTGCATAGGGGCTGCCATTTTGGTGAACCCGTGGATGAATCTTCGGTAGTAGCCTACCAACCCGAGGAACTGTCGCACTTCCTTTATGCTGGAGGGTCTTGGCCAGTCCTTAATCACTGTGATCTTATCAGGGTCTGGAGCTACTCCGTCAGCACTCACCACGTGTCCCAGGTACTGTACCTTTGGTTTCAGTAGATGACACTTGGAGGGTTTCACCTTTAGGCCGTATCCTGCCAGGGCGTCAAACACCTCTGCCAGGTGTTTCAGATGGTCCTCATATGTTTTGGAATACACGATGACATCGTCCAGGTATAGCAGGACCGTCTCGAAATTCCTGTGCCCCAGACAGCACTCCATCAACCGCTGGAAGGTTCCTGGTGCGTTGCAGAGCCCGAACGTCATACAGTTGAATTCGCTGAGACCCATCGGGGTGGTGAACGCAGTCTTCTCCTTGTCTGCCTCTGCTACAGGAACCTGCCAGTACCCGCTAGTAAGATCCAAAGTGGAGAAGAAGTTAGCAGACTTTAATGCAGCTAAAGATTCCTCTATCCTAGGTAACGGGTACGCATCTTTGTGTGTGATACGGTTGACCTTTCTGTAATCTATACACATTCTCATGGTGCCATCTTTCTTTTTCACAGGAACTAGTGGAGCTGTCCAGGGGCTACAGCTGTCCCTGATTACCCCAGCCTCCTTCATTTCTCGCAACATTCCCTTGGCATTCTGATAGTGTGTAGGGGGTACAGGTCGGTATCTTTCCTTTATGGGTGGATGGTCTCCCGTGGGGATGTGGTGTTCTACCCCCTTTACTTGCCCAAAGTCTAGCGGGTGTTTGCTAAAGACTCTTTCGTACTCCTGAACCACCCGGTAGACTCCCTGTTTTTGGTGTGAGGGAGTGGAGTCGGTGCCCACATGCAGCTTCTGACACCAGTCCTCCATTTGTTTCTTGAAGCCGTTACCCTCCTCTGGTTGAGATGGAGGCAAGCGTTCCACGGCCTTTACAGAGTTTTGGTTAACGGTGAACAATTTGGCTAGAGTGGCATACCGGGGCAAGTATACTTCTTTTTCCCCAATGTTTAGGATGCGGACGGGTACCCTCCCATGGAGTACATCGACCACCCCCCGCGCTGTCAAAATGGTGGGCCTACTGTCTGAGTAGACGGGTTCTACCATGGCTTGGTAGTCCCTTCCTCTTAACCCGATTGCAGTCCGGCACCAGATCATTATCTCACTTTTTAGGGGCATGGCGATAGGGAACGGGTCACTCATCCTAACACTACCAATCTCACCACCAGACAGTTCTACCTGTTGCCTTTTCATCGGGGCTCTGATCTCTTTTTGTAGGACACGCTGCTGGCTGGAGCTGGCGTTCATCGCAACCTGCTGTAATATGACAATTATCTCTGCAAGACAATTTTCAATAACATTAGTACCCAAGGTTATCTTAGGGTGGCTTTCACGATGGTCAATGTCCACAATAATCAGTCCTTGCGCTGGAAGTTCAACTTTACCAATTTTTATGGTCACCTCCTTGAATCCCACCTGCGGCACGGGCTGACCATTGCTGGCGATGATGCGCAAATCATTATCTGTGTAGCGGGTAATATCTGAGTCATTCCAGTACCGCTTAAAAAGCACATAGGGGATGGTGGTTACCTGTGACCCGGTGTCCAGTAGTGCACTCTGTAACGGGTCTGGGAGGCGGAACCTCTGGGCTACAATACAAGGGGGCGGTCCTTGTAAGGGAGCGGGTGGCGACCAGGCAGGTAGTCACAGGAGGTGACCAGGACAGTCTCTGGGTGTACGGGCAGGAGGACACGGCAAGCGATCGGGGCAGTCTCTGGATAAAGGGTAGGTACGACCTGTGATGGCTGAACCTCCAGGTAGGCTAGCAAGGCAGATGAAGAATGTGTGCTCCCAGGTGAGCAAGCGACAGTCTCTGGAATAGCAGGTGGTCACAGCACGTGACGGCGGAGCCTCCAGGTAGGCAAGCAGGCAGGTAACGGAGAAGCGCTCCCAGGTGAGCGGGCAAGAGTCTCAGGAATAGCTGGTGGTCACAGCACGTGACAGCGGAGCCTCCGGGCAGGCAAGCAGGCAGGTAGCGGAGAAGCGCTCCCAGGTGAGCGGGCAAGAGTCTCAGGAATAGCTGGTGGTCACAGCACGTGACAGCGGAGCCTCCGGGCAGGCAAGCAGGCAGGTAGCGGAGAAGCGCTCCCAGGTGAGCGGGCAAGAGTCTGGAGTAGCTAGTGGTCACAGCACGTGACAGCGGAGCCTCCGGGCTGGCAAGCAGGCAGGTAACGGAGAAGCGCTCCCAGGTGAGCGGGCAAGAGTCTGGAGTAGCTGGTGGTCACAGCACGTGACAGCGGAGCCTCCGGGCTGGCAAGCAGGCAGGTAACGGAGAAGCGCTCCCAGGTGAGCGGGCAGGCTGGTCCTTAGACAGACTGACAGGAGTAGTAAGGCAGACCGTCGGACCTCAGACTAGCAGACAGGTAGCAAGTAATCAGGCAGGAATCTGACAGGTAACTGGCAGGTAACTGGCAACGGGACCTGAGGGCTGAAGCACAGGTGAGACACAGGTGCAAACAACATTGCTCGGGCACCTCCATTTTGGAGGAGGTGCCTTATATATGATGGAGTCCTCCGGCCATTGGCCGGGGACTCCTCAGGACGGCGCGCGCGGCCCCTTTAAGAGGAGGGGAGCGCGCGCGCGCCCTAAGCACACGGGCCGGGAAGGAGCGCGCGCTGAGAGCAGAGCGGAAGGAGGACGCCGGGAAGGAGCGCGCGCTGACAGCAGAGCGGGAGAGGGACGCCGGGCACGGGGCAGAGCGGTGAGGGGAGCAGCGTCCCTGCCTAGCAGAGGGCAGGGACGCCGGCACTACAGTACACCCCCCTTTAGGCCCCCCCTTTTTTAGGCCAGACAGAAATTTAGCTAGGATGAGAGGGGCATGGATGTTCTCCCGGGGCTCCCACGTTCTCTCCTCAGGACCAAACCCCTTCCAATGTACCAGAAAAAAGGTCTTTCCTCTTACCCTTTTGGCGGCAAGAATGTTCTCTACCTCAAACTCGTCCTCAGCAGAAACCGGAGCAGGAGGCGTACCTGTAGACTTGGAAAAAGAGTTAAGTACCACAGGTTTGAGGAGAGATACATGGAAGGAGTTAGGGATCCGTAAGTTGGCCGGGAGTTTCAATTTATAGGCCACCGGGTTGATCTGACTGATGACCTCCAGGGGGCCGATGAACCGAGGCCCTAACTTGTAAGAAGGTATCTTGAGTCGGACATATTTAGATGAGAGCCAGACTTTATCTCCGGGACGAAATTGTGGAGGATCCAGGCGTTTTTTGTCAGCGTGTCTTTTTATCCGCTCGGACGACTGAAGGAGTGCGGATCGGGTACTCTCCCAAATGGAGGAAAATTTGCTAACGAGAGATTCCGCAGCCGGGTTGTCCACAGAGGTGGAGACAGGAAAAGGAATCCGAGGATGCTGACCAAAGACTACAAAAAACGGGGATTTGGAGGAGGATTCGCTCTCGTGATTATTGTAAGAGAACTCGGCCCATGGTAGGAGATCCACCCAGTCAGAATGGTGGGCATTAACGAAGTGCCGGAGGTAACTGGTCAGGTTCTGATTGATCCGCTCCACTTGACCATTGGACTGTGGGTGGTAAGCGGAAGAGAAGTCCAGGGTGACGTCTAGTAGTTTACAAGTGGCTCTCCAGAAGCGTGAGGTGAACTGTACCCCACGATCCGACACGATGTGGAGGGGCAGGCCATGAAGACGGAAGATGTGACGAATAAAGTCTCTAGCTAGCTCGGGTGCAGACGGGAGGCCTGGCAGGGGAACGAAATGAGCCATCTTGGAGAAGCGGTCAGCGACCACCCAAATGACCGTACAACCGGCAGAGAGTGGGAGGTCAGTTATGAAGTCCATTGCAATATGCTGCCAGGGGGCAGCAGGTACTGGGAGCGGAAGGAGGCGACCGGCTGGCAGATGTCTCGGAACCTTGTTGCGGGCGCAGGACACACAGGCAGAAACAAAGTCTATTACATCCTTGTGCAGGGTAGGCCACCAGTAGTGCCGGGAAATAAGCTGGAGGGTCTTCTTCTGACCAGCGTGGCCAGCCAGTTTAGACGAGTGACCCCAGTGAAGGATCTTCTCCCGATCAGGTACTGATACGAACGTCTTTCCGGGAGGGAGACGATTTAGACTCACGGGAGCCACCTGCATTACTCTGGCGGGATCGATGATGTGTTTCGGATCTTCCTCGAGATCAGATACCAGAAAGGATCGAGACAAGGCGTCCGCCTTGACGTTTTTGTCAGCCGGGCGAAAATGAAGGACAAAATCAAAACGAGCAAAAAACAAGGACCACCGGGCTTGGCGCGGGTTAAGTCTCTGGGCATGCTGGAGGTAAGCCAAGTTCTTGTGGTCAGTGTAAATTATTACCGGGTGAAGAGCCCCCTCAAGCAGGTAACGCCACTCCTCCAATGCCAGTTTGATGGCCAATAACTCTCGATCTCCTATGGAATAATTGCGCTCTGAGGAGGAGAAGAGTTTAGAGAAGAAGCCGCAAGTTACCATCCTCCCGGAAGAAGATTTTTGAGTAAGTACCGCTCCAGCTCCAGAGGAGGAGGCGTCCACTTCCAGGAAGAACTGCTTGTTGCCGTCCGGGCGATGCAGCACTGGGGCGGAAGAGAAGGCCTGTTTTAAGGAAAGAAAGGCTTCTTCTGCTTCGGGCGGCCACTCTTTGGGATTAGTACCCTTACGGGTGAGCGCGGAAATTGGGGCAGTCCGGGAAGAGAAGTGTGGTATGAAGAGGCGGTAGTAGTTGGCGAAGCCCAGGAACCGCTGAATGGCCTTCAACCCCTCCGGTCGGGGCCATTTCTCGATGGCAGACAGTTTCTCTGGATCCATTCGTAGGCCGGTCTGAGAAATAATGTAGCCCAAAAACGGAAGCGAGGTCTGCTCAAAGAGGCACTTCTCGTATTTAGCGAAGAGGTGATTCTGCCTGAGCCTGAGCAGGACCTGACGAACGTCCCTCCGGTGAGTCTGGAGATCCGGAGAGAAGACCAAGATGTCGTCCAGGTACACCACTACGCAGGAGTAGAGAAGGTCCCGGAAGATGTCATTGACCAACTCTTGAAAGACGGCAGGAGCGTTACAGAGACCAAAGGGCATTACCAGGTATTCATAGTGGCCGTCCCGGGTGTTGAATGCCGTCTTCCATTCATCCCCTTGACGGATACGAACCAGGTTATACGCCCCACGGAGGTCTAGTTTGGTGAAGATTCTAGCCCCCCTCAGACGATCAAATAATTCTGGAATGAGCGGAAGGGGGTACTTATTCTTCACCGTGATCTGGTTTAGGCCTCTATAGTCTATACAGGGACGGAGAGAGCCGTCCTTCTTTTTGACGAAAAAGAAGCCTGCTCCCGCCGGGGAGGTAGATTTCCGGATGAATCCCCTGGCCAGATTCTCCTCAATATATTCGGACATCGACCGGGTCTCAGCAGCGGATAAAGGATAAATACGCCCACGGGAAGGAGTAGTACCGGGTAACAGGTCGATGGGACAGTCGTATGGTCTATGAGGGGGTAATGTCTCTGCCTCCTTTTTATTAAAGACATCAGCATAAGACCAATAAGGAATTGGAAGTCCAGGTAGATTAGCTGGGGTAGGAGAGGGACGGACGGGATGGACGGGAACCAGGCAGGTCTTATGACAGTCTTGTCCCCAGCGAAGGACTTCTCCGGTTTGCCAGTCAAGCACGGGTGCATGTTTCTGGAGCCAAGGCAGACCTAGCAAGAGGGCGTGAGAGAGTCCAGGCAGAACATGAAAGGAGATACTTTCAGAATGCAGCATTCCCACCTGCAGAGTAATGGATTCGGTGATGAGTTGGATGGGGCGTGGTAAGAGCCCCCCATCCACGGCAGCCACAGACAAGGGTACAGCCAGAGGTTTGGTGGGGATGCGGTATTTCTCTACCAGGGACTGTGAAATAAGATTCCCGGCTGCTCCAGAGTCCAGTTGGGCTAGTTCGAAATAACGGTTCTCCCCGTAGACGATTGAAACTGACAACAGCAGGGATGGAGAGGATTTATTCTTGTCTAGGTGGACCTCTCTGAGCGAACCTAGACACAGGCGTTTCCCGACCTCTCCGGGCAGGCACGGATCCGGTGCTCCTTACTGCCACAGTAGAAGCAGGTCCCCTCGGCACGGCGTAAGTCCTGACGGGTCTTGACCATCTTGGTCTGGTCGACCTGCATAGGCTCAGGAGGGTGTACCTGGTTAGAGACAGAAGGAGTGACGGGTTTCTGAAAAGTAGGAGCTAGACGAGGTAACCTCCTCTCACGGGTGACCTCTCTGGCACGCTCCTGGAACCGTAGGTCAATCCGGGTGGCAAGAGTTATTAAGTCATCGAGAGTGGTAGGAATGTCCCGACCGGCAAGTTCATCTTTAATACGGCCGGACAGACCCTCCCAGAAGACGGAAACCAGAGCGTCGTTATCCCAGGCCAGCTCCGAGGCAAGGGTACGGAACCGTATGGCATATTGGCCCACGGTGAGACTCTCCTGACGGAGGCGTAGCAACGATGATGCAGATGAGGTCTTCCGTCCGGGTTCGTCGAAGACTTTCCGGAAAGCCGTGAGAAAAGCAGGCAAGTTGGACACCAGGGGGTCTCCTCTCTCCCATAGAGGATTTAGCCAGGCCAGGGCCTCCCCGGTGAGATGGGACATGATGAAGGCAATTTTGGCCCGGTCGGAGTTAAACTGGTGTGACAAAAGTTCAAAGTGCAGGGTGCACTGATTTAAGAAGCCCCGAGCCTGGACGGAGTCGCCTCCGAAGCGAGGAGGTGCAGAAAGCCGGGGTCCGGAGTAGGATACCATGGTATTAGTGGGCAGCGGAGCTGCCGGATTGCAAGATATGGCACTGGCGGAGGTTGTTGGTGGATCAGACAGAGTGTTCAGGCGAGTATTGACATTCCGCAGGTGACCCAGGATGGACTCCTGTTGGGACCTCTGACGGGACAGTTCAAGACAGAGGTCCGAGAGCGAGGGAGCTTGGGTGCCACCGGGTTCCATGGCCCGAGCAAACTGTAACGGGTCTGGGAGGCGGAACCTCTGGGCTACAATACAAGGGGGCGGTCCTTGTAAGGGAGCGGGTGGCGACCAGGCAGGTAGTCACAGGAGGTGACCAGGACAGTCTCTGGGTGTACGGGCAGGAGGACACGGCAAGCGATCGGGGCAGTCTCTGGATAAAGGGTAGGTACGACCTGTGATGGCTGAACCTCCAGGTAGGCTAGCAAGGCAGATGAAGAATGTGTGCTCCCAGGTGAGCAAGCGAGAGTCTCTGGAATAGCAGGTGGTCACAGCACGTGACGGCGGAGCCTCCAGGTAGGCAAGCAGGCAGGTAACGGAGAAGCGCTCCCAGGTGAGCGGGCAAGAGTCTCAGGAATAGCTGGTGGTCACAGCACGTGACAGCGGAGCCTCCGGGCAGGCAAGCAGGCAGGTAGCGGAGAAGCGCTCCCAGGTGAGCGGGCAAGAGTCTCAGGAATAGCTGGTGGTCACAGCACGTGACAGCGGAGCCTCCGGGCAGGCAAGCAGGCAGGTAGCGGAGAAGCGCTCCCAGGTGAGCGGGCAAGAGTCTGGAGTAGCTAGTGGTCACAGCACGTGACAGCGGAGCCTCCGGGCTGGCAAGCAGGCAGGTAACGGAGAAGCGCTCCCAGGTGAGCGGGCAAGAGTCTGGAGTAGCTGGTGGTCACAGCACGTGACAGCGGAGCCTCCGGGCTGGCAAGCAGGCAGGTAACGGAGAAGCGCTCCCAGGTGAGCGGGCAGGCTGGTCCTTAGACAGACTGACAGGAGTAGTAAGGCAGACCGTCGGACCTCAGACTAGCAGACAGGTAGCAAGTAATCAGGCAGGAATCTGACAGGTAACTGGCAGGTAACTGGCAACGGGAACTGAGGGCTGAAGCACAGGTGAGACACAGGTGCAAACAACATTGCTCGGGCACCTCCATTTTGGAGGAGGTGCCTTATATATGATGGAGTCCTCCGGCCATTGGCCGGGGACTCCTCAGGACGGCGCGCGCGGCCCCTTTAAGAGGAGGGGAGCGCGCGCGCGCGCGCCCTAAGCACACGGGCCGGGAAGGAGCGCGCGCTGAGAGCAGAGCGGGAGGAGGACGCCGGGAAGGAGCGCGCGCTGACAGCAGAGCGGGAGAGGGACGCCGGGCACGGGGCAGAGCGGTGAGGGGAGCAGCGTCCCTGCCTAGCAGAGGGCAGGGACGCCGGCACTACACACTCATAGGAATGCATCCAGCACCACAGGCAAGACCGGTCGTCCCCCTACGTACTTATCACGCCAGCTCGATGGGCCTGATGGTCTTATGCCTGGGGGGTCGGCCCTCTGCCCCAGGTTGGGCCCGTTTAAATGACAGTACCTTGCCATATGTCCTGGTTGGTTGCAGCGGTGGCAGATGGGTTGTCCGTCCTGGTCGTAGCGGTCGCTGGGCCTTCCTCTGGACGATGGGATCCTCCTCTGTCGGCGCCAAGGGACGTCCTCCGGACTGGAAGCTAGCTGGATCTTTCCTGGAGGGGACACCTGTAAAGACTGCACAGTTCTGGTTAGCGCGGCAACGCTTTTGGTTAGCTCTTGCACCTGATGGTGCAGGTCTGCAGCCGGGGCTTTGTCCAAAGCCTGTGCATCAGTTCCCACAGGCTCTGCAGACAAGGGTGATAGGTGATAGCATAGCCCCGTATATTGTCTTGTACCTGCTGTTTGCACCCATAAAATTTTAGCTTGATCTCTGCTGAGGTGCGGGTATCAAAAGTGTCCTTTAGACAGACCAGTATTTCCTTTACAGTCCCCATTTCCCTGGCTGACCAGGACTTCACTTCTCTTTGGGCTGCTCCGATTAACTAGCTTATCAGGATGCTCACTTTTTGTTCCTCGGACAGGGGGTATACTTTAAAAAGGCTATTCAGTCTTTCTTTTAAGTCGCTCAGGGTATGCGACTCCCCTGAGTACTGGGGTAACCATGCCGCTCCGGGGATATACGGCATCGTAAACGGCACCACTGCGGCAGCAGCCGCGCTGGCGGTGGGAGCTCCCTCCATTCCTGGTGTCTTCCTCCCCACTAGTTAACTGTGGTCTACCTTCCGTTGCTTCTTCTCCGTAGGCCGCGGCTCCGCAGGTGATCATCGGGGTCGAGGACCTTGTGTCGCGCGCTGGTGACGTCGGCGTCCGCTGGGCTCCTTCCAGGACCTTGCGCAGCGTCTGTACATAAGGCGGGGCTTCAGCTCTCGTGCGCTTTTGGCGTCCACGCCCCTCTTCTTCCCGCGCGGCGTCCCAAAAATGGCGCCCAATGGCGGGAAAATGGCTGCGGATGGTGGGAAAACGGCTGCGGATGGCGGGAAACTTCACCACGGTAAGTATCACAGTCTTTCTTCAGGCACGCAGTACCCTGTGGTTGCGGGCACGAAATCCTGCCGACTACGCCAAAGTTGACGCGCCCCCTGGGCCGTGTGTGGGGGAATACGCAGAGCTGGGTCTATGTGTAATGCTGGGGGTTGTAGTCTCCGTGGCGGCGACCCGGTCCCGTGGCTCAGGGTGGTCAAACCAGTGCCGGATCTGTTTATTTGTTTTTTAATGTTTAAATGTCTGACTACGCCACCCGTGGATTGCGGTCACTGAGAACCGCCGCTGCGGGGCAGACCGCTGAGGCTGATGTTGGGTGCGCAGCAGAGGGTAGTATAACTCCCCACGGGAGGAGTATAGCCTCAGGGCAGCGTGTGTAGAAGGTGAGGGTTGTGGTGCATGGGCGCAGCAGAAATGACTCAGTCCGTGCAGTGCAGTTCAGGGTCTTTACTGTTGGTAATGAAGAAGGCCCTGCCGGGAGTACTGGCTAACATTAGAGGCCTAGTCAGTCTGTGAGCGAACAAGAGTCCCCCTGGCCAGGTGGAGGTATAGGCCTTCCCGTCTGACTGCACTCTTCCTGGCTACCTTGCTGTAGTCGTGTAGTAGCCCACGTCCCTGAGTGTACCGTGTGGTGCTCACCCGTATGGCTGGTGACTTGGGGCCTTTGGTACCTTCCGCTCCTCGATGGCGGTGCCGGTCCCTTGCGTGTGACTGAGCCTCCGGGCTTTCTATGGCCAGAGGACCTGAAATCCACTGCCAGGTGGTTTCTGCTGCTGGATGTGGATATCCTCACAGCCTCGGACTCCGGTGTCCGGTTCTCTGCATCTTCTGCCAGGATGAGCTCTATTAGCTCCAATCCCTGTCTCTCTGCTCCTGTGTTGCCTCCAGAGCTCCTTGCTCTGACTAGACTCGACTCGACTCCTCTAACCCCGCCCTAGATCCAGTTTATAAAGGGCAGGTTCCTCCAATCCCTGGACTGGGGCAGGAGGCGTTGCATGCAACAGTGCTCCTGACCAGGAAAACCCATGCTTGCTCTCAAACATGGTATTTCTACCACTGTGGCAACCAGACCCCCTGGGGTGCCACACTAAGTCACGCCTCACTTGACGTGACGTCAGCGGGGGGGTCAGGTGCTGCCTGTGAGCGGCCACCGATAGCGCCACTCACAGGCAGAAACAGCAGTGGGAGGTATTTAGAAATAAGCTTTTTTTCATCATAAAAACACATTGGGCTATTTTGAATAGTAGTGGACAACCCTTTTAAGAAAGTTGTAGACTCCATATTTCTTTCATATCATAATGACCAAACTGTTTTTATGCCCCCTAGGGGGACACATTTGAATCTGTGTACGCTATTTGCCAATATACAGGCAGGGAAGAAGATCCTCTGTTTCATCCTGTCTTTGGATTCCAATAAGGCTTTTGACAAGGTGGAGTGGCAGTTCCTCTGGAGGCTGATGAACAGATTTGGGTTTATTTACTGGGTTCAGTTGATGTACAGTATATTTCCTCTAGAGCCAGGGTGGGAGACAATGGTGAAAAGTAATTAGTTTTACAAAAGGTACTAGACAAGGGTGGTCCCGTGGTTGTGAGGGAGAAGGTAATAAGGTCTTTTTACATATTGATGACATTCTTTGTGTTAAAGAGATAGATGTTCTCCTGAGAGTAATTAGAACAGTTAAATGTTTTGACTCCCTCTCTGGCTTTGAGATAAATTATGCAAGTTTATTCTTCTTTTATTGGTTGAAGGTATACATCCTCCTTCACAGGAGGAGAGTTAATTATGTTAGAGAGATCACAGAGTTCACATAGTTTTGAATACCTGGGAATTAAGGTCTGTGAAGATGTTAATAGCTTTGTGCCACTGAACATCTTACCTTTGATACATAATATTAGAAATAAGTAAAAGTATAGCCAAATCTACCACTTTCCAGGGCAGATAGGGTTGCTCTTATTAAAATGACTATTTTGCCACGGCTTCCCTACATTAGGTGTTTGCCCATTCTGGGTAAAGAGAACCTGACGGCTGATTCATGCTGCCCAGAGCACAGGCAGCATATATCAGACACTGGCTGTATAATCTCAGTCATAAATGTTTGACTCTGATACAATGCGGCATTTCAGAGAAAAATATATTTAAATATACAAGCTGCATAGGAGAGTAGTTGAAAAGTCGAGTCCACGGAGGATTCTCCCCACCCATTGCCGTATACACACATGCATGGAGAAACTCGCCACTCAAGAGGAACGGTCAGGAAGAAGCTGCCAGGGATGCGTCTGTCCCAATAGTATCCCGTGTGGTTAGGTCCCCAACCAGCTCTTAAAGTATATTTTACTCTGACATGCCGCAATGTTTTAGAGTCAAACATACAAGGCCGAAATAACAGCAAGTGTTTGCAACTGACCAATAGTCCAGTTCCCTTTAATTTGCAAGAATTTTACATTAATGGAAACCTGTTTTAAATTAATTATCCTAGGGTTATAAACTGGTTCAAATTAATTTGAGAAATTTACTAAAATTGGAAAGGAGGGTAGATTAGGAGTTCTTTTAATGTATGGATATTTTATTGCAGTGCAAATATTTGAACTAACAATAGGTAATGATTAAGGGTTTTTTAGATAAATTGAGTAGATTAACCTTAATTAGGTTTTAGATAATTGTTGAACTGTTGGAATCTGGTCAGTTTTGACAAAAGGAAACATGGGAAATGTCTTAGTGCCTATGCACTTAATGAAAGATGGATTTAAAAAAAAACAGTATTGGATATTCAGCTTGCACTGAAATTCACTCCTCCCTGGGAAAATCTTTAAGTGAGTTTCTTACTATTCCAGATTATACAGAAACTACTGGTAGAAGAGAGGGCTCACTCATTTATTTAAGGATAGGAAATAAAACACACTTGGGATAATTTGCAGGAAAAATACAATTTGTATTTGAATGCTATAATCATGTATTCCATGCTATAGCACAAAATATCACTTTATTTGTTGGAGGAGGTGGGTAACTGATATTGGTGAGTTGGGGAGAATTTAATAGGAAAATATTTATAAAAATATTGGAAAATTTTCTTTTAACATCAGACACAAGTTAATACCATTTAATACAGCTAATAGGTTCTATACCCCTGTAAGTCTATTCAAAATTAAAATTTAGGGGTAAATTCAGCAAAGCTTTTTTGCCAGATTTCTGTAGAAATAAAGCTTTGAAAAGCCGAACCCACGTTGCCCAAAAAAATGCTCCTTCTGGCGTTTTTATGCCATTCTTGCCCTAGTTCAGACAAAGTGGGTGGAACTGGGGAGTGACAGGGTCTTACTCTACCAGAGATTGGTTTAAGATTTGTGACGAGAAGCACTTAGAAGCACATGCCACTATGTGCTTCGCCTAATTCATTAAGACACATGTGTCTCTTATTGAATCGAGAGCATTTGCTCCAAAACACCCCCTCATCAAGACCGGCGAGAGAATTTCTGGTCTTGATGAATCACCCCCCTTAGAGTTTGCCTGTCTACATTGCAAACATCCTGGAGCAGATTTTACTCAATTGTTCAGGGAGTGTGTATGTCTTAGGGCACAATCAGACTGCCATAAAAATTGGACTGAGATTGGAACGCAGTGAACAAACGGGCTGTCGGCTCTCCCAACCCAAGCATGACAGCTGCATAGAAATACATCAAGCTGTCACGCTCAGGTCGGGGGAGCCGCCGGCCAGTCTGTGCATTGCATTCGGAGTTTGGTCCAATTTATTCGGCCATCTGCCTGCGCCCTTAGACAGTATTTGGAAGAAATTATTTTTAAGACTAAAGTCAAGACTGCAGTTTTGATAACTGAATATGTCTGCTATTATAATAAATAGCAACTTAGATTGGAATTGCAGAAAAACTGGAAAGACACATCATAATATTGAAGTTTGGAGCTAGGTTATTCATTTTCAGATGTTGGTGGTCCAAGCAGCCCTCCTTGATTTATGAATGGTTAAATCTGACCTATCGTATAGAAGAATATGAGAAAATCTGCTACAATAATAAAAACAACTGTAGATGTGGAGAAATATATGGGGCAAATGAGAGTAAAAGGATAATGGTGCGGGGTGGCATAATGTACAGTAGCCGGACCCCTCTAGTCTTAACTAACAGCACAGCATTATATTGATTTGGTCACTGTACCAGTAGGTCAGTCACTTCTCCAAAGTGTTCTAGGAACCATTTTTCAACACAACAATGCCATTCCGCATGTTGCTCTTGCTACTGTTAGCAACCTGCGTGGCCCAAGCATGCTGCCATGGCCTGCAGCATCTCCGGACTTTTCTTCCATCGAGCACATCTGTTACATTATTGGTTGGTAGTTGCAAAGGGAGCTGCCAGTAGCAAATGTTGATGATTTCCCCAAGTGAATTCAGCATGGCAGAAGATTCTTCAGACAACCATTATTAAAGAAGTTGTCCACTACTTTATATGAACCCCCCAATGTATCCATCCGGGGCCCAGAAGTGTTGTTGTAAATACCTTGCGGTACCTCTTCTGCCTCTGAGCGGCGCTATCGCTGGCAGCTCAGAGGCATCACGTGACCCGTCACTGATGTTATCCCTTGCGTCACACCCAGCATCCACCATGCGTTTTCCTAGTGAATGAGGAGAGGGAGAGGGACAGCGCCCGGTGGATGCCAGGTGTGACGCGCGGGGTAACCCTGCCCACAACCCAGCAGCCACCGGTGGAACGCGGAAGAGGGATCCTCGGCTGCAGCCTGGACTTGTCGTGACGTCAGCGGATGTCAGAGGCGGCTGCAGCCGGGGGTCATGTGAAGCCTGTGAGCGGCCAGTGATAGCGCCACTCACAGGCAGAAAAGGCGCCACAAGGTATTTAGAGAAACACTTATGGGCCCTGGGGGAATATATTGGGGGATCATATAAAGTAGTGGACAACCCCTTTAACCTCATTGATAGTATGACAAAGCATGTAAGTGCATGTATTTGTGTGTGGAACTCATACTTGATACTGAATAAATCAAGATGTTTAGAAAATGTTGATTTCATTTTGTCATCATTTGCATATCATTAACACATCTATAAATCTTTTGGTTTCCATAATTTTTGTGATCTACATGACTTTTCCTTTTTGGTGTTGCAATTTCAATTGCAAGGAGCATATTTTAAGGTTCTGGGAGTTTGCTTCCTAGCCACCTCAATTTATGCCCCTATATCAGCTATCATGCCCCATGACGGGGAAATGTCCTCCATGTCAACTACAATTCACACATGACAAGCCCTATGCCCTCCATGCCTGCCCCAATACACCTACTGCTAGTCATTTTGATCTTTCTATAAGCCCAACTCATGTCTTCTTGCTGTTAATAGACTTATCTCTTTGCCTGACAAAATTCACATCACAGCACCAATGAGAACAGTAAGATGACCAGCAATCCCTGTCCTTCTATGAGACAATTGGTTGTGTAACATGGCGTGGGGCAGTTGCCATGGGCAAGGTACTCTTGGTCTACGCCCAGCATGCTACAGGAAAATGGGAGTCCTGGCTGGGTATGTGGACTTCAGCTATAGGGGCGCTATGCCCTTGCAGACCACATGATGCCAGTGAATTTGGCTGGCCAGGACCAAGTGTTATAAAGTTCAATGAGGGAGACCACCATTCAACAATCATTTGACTTTTACTGACCAAAACCGTGGGAAGAAGTATGTACAGTGGATAGTGGGTACAACACTTCATGAACGTTTCTCTTACAATATAGAACATCTTCATACACATTCTGTTGCTTCCTGAACTCATTCTGCTTTCTGTCCATTAACATGTCTCTAACTAAACTACTATCCAGCGCGGCACTTCAGGAGCTTTCCTAGTCTCCAACAACAGCACCACTAACCAGTAAATGAGAGTCC
This sequence comes from Phyllobates terribilis, assembly GCF_046119375.1. Taxonomy (NCBI): domain Eukaryota; kingdom Metazoa; phylum Chordata; class Amphibia; order Anura; family Dendrobatidae; genus Phyllobates; species Phyllobates terribilis. Next base: position 900,429,170 of record NW_027362761.1, on the reverse strand, counting down.
TAGGTCTCAACCCTTTTTACCTTAGGGGAGCTACTTTTGCCACTATGGCCATTACTTAGCTTCTCTGCTTGCCGATGCCTTGGAACTACCGCATGGGCCATTTTCTCTTCATCCCATTTTCCTTTTCAGCACTGCTTCACCACTTGACTGTTAGATAAATCCATACCATCCCTCTAGGCTTCCTGGCCTAGACCTCATCTTCGGAAAATCACTCACTCCTTCTAACATTTTTCCTGGTCTGTGTCTGGATCAAGCTATTGGTTGCCTCGGTCTCCACTCACTTTAGGGACATCCAATTCATGCGACTCTGCTTAGTACTCAGATCAAAGGTCTGCGGTAGCTGCAAGTTATGCCCTATCTTACATCCTGACAGGAAACTGTCTCTGTCCCTTCTCTTTACCCCTCCCACTCGGGGCTAGTCACAAACATTAACCCTAACTCTCCCTACTGTCGGTCAAACTACAACACCGCCACAAACAACGCATGTCACAATATACCTCACATATTAAAATACACTGCAACAATTCATGTGTCTTCAAGGGTGACGTAGGCAGTATGTCTATCTCCTTACAGTTGCACAGAATATGGCAGACCATGGTTCCTAATGTTTACATAGAAAGTGGCAAAATCAATGAAGCAGTACTCCAAGATGCTTCTTGTATCTGAATACATTGTCTGGAAATATCATTTGGAGGACTGCTTCATTTTTTTGCTACTAATCATAGCACCAATGTCAATTACTTAGAAACAGGAAAATCAAAGTGACTAATGGTTGCAACTAGCACCTGCTAGTTAGGGGGTGAGTGAGTGTACAATCAAAAGTGGGGACTGCCTGAAAAAGAGGCTAGCGAGAACAAGAAAATGTGTAAAGTGATGCTGCACTTGTTGGCAGATGGCTGGAAAATCAAAAATTGCATTCCATTATCTTCACAATGGGTGACTATTGTTTACAATCTGGCTCACATTTTTAAAAAAAATGGTATAATTTGCACCAAATCTTTAGTGTACTCAATCTATATTTATCAAATCTCACGCCTTAATGATACCTTTGGTGCAATTACACCAGCTCATAGGGAAATTATTCAAATTAGCCTAAAGACATGCCCCCAGAGAATCCTGTGACCCACGCACCCTTGGCAATGGCCATAAAAAACAGCATAAGTTTAAAAGGCCCATTTCTCTTGTTCCAAAAGGTGAATTTAAAAGTAATTTGCAATCCACTAGGAGCTGAGGAAGATGAGCTGTCATGATTTCTCCCATATATAGCACAGCACAGAGAGTGGGATGCCTGATCTTCATTCACTTGTTAGCTCAGGGATCTAAGGGGTAAGGTTTCTCCTTATGGAGAGTGACATGCCAGGTCTGGCACGTCAGTATGAGGAGACTTAAACGCCCTGCATGCTCCTCTGGGAAATTAAATATGCAAATTGTATTTTCAGAGAGGAAGAAGATTTGAACTCTAGTGCCACCTATTGGACATAGCAATCCCAAAGTCATTATAGACCCTTTAACGAGCCTTGAAATATGACTTAGAATAATAGCCAAATCAGAATCTCAATTTGTAGACAGTGTTTTGGGGTACTGCCCCTCATCAGTACAAAGTATGAGATCTAATTTGCCTGGGTGAGAGGCTTAAGACTGCGATCTAAGGGGTAAGATTTCTTGTTAGCTCACAAAGACGAGCTGCAGTAACTTGGAGGATATTTTACAGCAGAACTGAGCTGTTTTGATCTGAATCAAGCTTTGATGTGAAGAAAACAACTTGCTAGAAAGTCCTGCACAATGTTGTTCTCTCTACCTATTTCCTTCTCTGCTGCTCACTCCCCCTCTTTCTACACTCTCCATAGACTATAATGGGCTGTGAGTCTGTCTTCGGTGATTTTTCACGGTGAATGACAAGTTCAGAAGGTGGCGGGAGAGATAGAAGTGTCTGATAAGTGGGGAAGGAAGCTGATTTCTCTGATACATTACAAAGATTCTTATAATCACTTGCACAATTGATTCATGCAAAGTTTGATGAAAGTACAGTTCCATTTTAAGTTTTAGTGTAAGTAATGGTGTAATAAATTGAGTAAAATATAAAAAAAAATAGCATTGGCATTTTCAACAAGAAAATATTGAGCAAAATTTTGGGTTCAGACGCACAGATAAAGCCCCCCTCTGTCTCTTGTTACAGTATAAAGGACAGCTCTGGAGCACAAAGTGCTATTCTACCGAATTACATACTGTGAACATTCAAAGATCAAGAACATCCATGAGCATCAAGTAAATTCTAACTCCAACAAGTAATATTTCAGCGAAAATATACATTATTATTATTATATTTCATTACTATAATGACCATTATTTATTATAATAAACCTCGTATCTATAAATATTGTATTCTCTTTCTACTGTTGGGAATCCACTGATTAGATCATTGAGGCTAGTATTGAGAGCTTAGCTGTTGTCATTCATGGTTTAAAGCTCCACAACTTCAGGCACATATATAGTTCTATAGATTTCCCGGTTGTATCATGATGACTCATGAGCAGAGGCCATTATCTCAGTGTAAGCTGCAGGTGCAGAAACCCAAGGAAGTACAAGGTTTATAGAGAGTAATATAACACTGGCATGTATACAGCAAATGTGTTTGTTACTGGGGCTGTGCCATGATCACTGTTATTTTTTTAAGTATAGTTCTAGGAATTTAATTTTTTTCTCATTAAACTGGTTTATACATGTTTTTGTTCGATAATCCCTACTCATAACATAAAAGTAAATGTGTCACAAAGTGTGCTCCTGAGCGAACCCTGGAACCTCCAGGGTGTCAACAGCGATCAACTTTCATTTCTGAGGAAGCCTGTCAGCAAGTGTTCAATTTTCCTGCAGCGCCACCACTGGAGAAATAAACAATTACACAGCGACAATTCATATTAATGCAAAGCAGGACAGGACAGGTTCAACAAAGTGACAGACTCTCTTGGAAACAAATTAATTTCTGTGAAAATGGACCATAGTAAATGGTCTTCTGTCTTTTCCTTCATTTTTTTTATTAAGGCCACGGCCCCACTATCAGTATTTGGTCAGTATTCGGTCAGTATTTTTTCTTAGGAGTGGGAGCCAAATCCAGGTGAGGAACCATCAGGGAAAAGGTATAATAGAAACAAAGGCACCAATTCTGCATTTATCACCCACTCCTGGTTTTGGCTCCCACTCTTGAGAAAATACTGACCAAATACTGATAGTGGGGCCGTGGCCTAAGGGTGAGGCTTGGATCCCAATAGTTCTATGCTACTAAATTAGTAAAGGAAGATATGTGTAAGGCCACGGCCCCACTATCAGTATTTGGTCAGTATTTTTTCTCAGGAGTGGGAGCCAAAACCAGGAGTGGGTGATAAATGCAGAATTGGTGACTTGTTTCTATTCTACCTTTTCCCTGATGGTTCCTCACCTGGTTTTGGCTCCCACTGCTGAGAAAAAATACTGACCAAATACTGACCAAATACTGATAGTGGGGCCATGGCCTAACGAAGGATATAGGAAACTGAATTGCATACACAAGTTTTGCCTGATTTCCTCTTTACTTACAGTATAACTTGAGGTACTATGTAAATGGGTGCTGTTTGTTCAATAAACATTGTATAATTCAATAGTACAAGTGCACCAAAACCTTGTAATATACCCTAGTAGAGAAATATACCTCATTGTCCACCAATGATCTTCTTCCTTCCCTTGCCTCACAAACACATTATACACTAATATTGAAGTCTATAGAGAGGCATGGTGGATAAGGAAGGAGATGCAGAGTTAAAAAAGGCACAGGCATACAAAAATCTGTGCTGTAACTTACTAGTAAGTGTCTCTCTCACTCTAGAGCTAGATCCACAGCTACACTGCTCAATAATGTTCAGCGACATAACCTGGAGGGTTGCCACTTGGGCAGCTGCCCCATGCACAAAATTCTAGAAGGGGAAAAGTTTTGCCCTTCCCTGCTGCTTCTTATTGGAGCTGTAATGGGTGCCTGCAAGCTAGATGAGAAAGTGCTTGCTCACACTCTGCATTTTTTGCCGCTGAACAAACACAGCATTTTACAGTATCAGCAAAGTGAATGAGATTTCTGAAATCTCATGCACACACTCCTTAATTTTTTACTTGCAAATTTGAACCAGCAAAGCATTTTTTCAAATCTGCATCAGGTCAATACTTGCAGTGTTTTTACAGTGTGTTTCACTGATTCAAATGAATGGGAAAAAAACACGGGTAAAAATGCATCAACAACGCACACAGAAACGAGTAAAAAATGTGATAATTGTATGCAGTGCTTTTCTTGCCAACAGTCTGTTTTTTACTGCAAAAAAGTCTGCTGCAAATACTCAGCATGTACATGTGTCACCTAGGGGGAATATAGGGGACTCGGTACCCGGGCCTTTTACCTTGTTTAGGATGTCACGGCAGTCGGCTCCCAGGCCCGTACACTGGGTCTCTCTTTAAAAAGGGGTTTTAGGATACAGTTTGTCTCGTGACGCCACCTGTGGTTTCCGGTAATAGTTACCAGCGCTGCTGCAGACCTCCGGGGGTGATGGCGTGGGATGTTCTTGCTCCCCACAGGCGGAGCGGGCCCCCGGGGCAGTGTAGATGCAGATGGTGGTGATGCTGGGGCTTGTAGTGCACGCGAGATGGCACAGCAGGAGTAACTGACAGAGACAGGGGGATTCACTTCAGTACCTTTACGGGTGTGGATGTCAGGTACGGTCCAGGGTACTCGGTAGGAAGGGTGCTGACTCGCCCCCTGGGCCGTGGGGCACTCGGAGCTGGGCAATAGGGAGACGCTGGGGGGTAGTGGTGGCGACCCGGTTCCGTGGCTCAGGGTGGTCAGACCAGTGGTAGTCTGCTATGTGCTGTAGGTAATGTCCGACTACGCCACCCGTGGATTGCGGCTATTATGAACCGCCGCTGCAAGGCAGACCGCTGAGGCGGATGGTGTTTGCAGCTGAGCTAGTGTAACTCCCCACGGGAAGAGTGCAGCCCCAGTGTAGAGGATGGTGGGGGTGATGGTGCAGGGAGTCCCAGTACTGTTAGTGCTGGCGAAGCAAAAAGCACAAAGACAAAGTGTTGCAGTCCAGGGTCTTTTACTCACAGTTCGTATATTCCCAGTCACTTCTGTCAGCAATGACCGCCCGAGCCGTGCTGCGTCCACCAGGTGAGGGGCTCGGTCAACCCCCAGGCAGTTCAGGAATATGGCACAGGACCCCCTTCCATCGTTTCTCTGGCCTGCCCCACCAGTGACCAACTTTTGTCCAGCTACCGCGGATCTGCGCGGGTAAACGTGGGCCCCGTTCCCCGCTGTCCTATATGGTGCCTTCCTAGCAGGTTTGGTGAGGTGTCGCACCAATAAATGATCACGAACTCCGGTCTTTGGCTGAGGGTAGTTTCTCCTCCACCAACTTGGGATCCGGTACCCTTAATCTGCCTGACCCTTCACCCGGTATTCTCATGGGCTCTTAGGCTCCCTTCTGCCTTCTTGTTTCTGAGCCCTTCTACACTTTGGGTACTTCTCTTTTCTTTGCTGTTCCTTTCTGTTCCTTTCTGTTTCTGTTCCTTTCTTCTGGCTCCGGCCTTCACTCTAGGCCTGCCTCGTGGAGCTGGGCCCAGACTGAGCCACAGCTCCCTGTCAGCCCTCTCTGGCTGAACTCCTTCTCTCACTGAACTCAGCTTCTTTCAACACACCGAACTAAGATGGTGCCCACTTTATATACCCTTCCCTAGTGTGTGAGCTCAGGTGACCAGCAACCAATGAGCTCCTATCTATGCTCAGAAACCATCCCCTTCTGCTCCTACATCACCGGGTTTTCCTCTCCCCTCCCCACTCCAGCCAGGGACAGATTCTGTCGTGCCTGCATTACTGTCTAATGGGAGCACCGTTGAGCTGTCCCCCGGAAATGGGGTGTGTGTGATGCATGCAGCTAACTGGGCCCTGGTCCATACTCCATCCTTACCCGGGAGTGGAATACCACACCTTTGGCAGAGGTGCAATACCCCTGTAGCGGCCGAACCCTCGGGGCGCTACAGTGCACTTCAGGACTTCTCCCCAGTGAGCGGGTATAAGGCCTCCTGGTCCGTGTCTCCCTCTCTCTAAGCTACTGGCCAGCCTGCAACTGGGCCTAGCTTCTGTCGTGCTGTTCCTTCACCTGTCGCTTGGTAGTAGGACCTTTTTCTGGCAACCACTATCCCTGGACGCCGGGGCCTTCGTGGTTCCTAGTCCTGTCAAGGGTTTAGCTTCAGGTCGACCAGGGACTTGTAGTCCTCCTGGTATGCCGGTGATCCCTACTGGGTATAAAGGACCCTGTAGGCGTGGACCCGGTGTCCGGTTCGTGTCTTGGGGTGAGCCTAGGATGCTCCTCTGCCCCCTCAACTCCTCTGTCCTCTCCTCCTTGCCTCCGGCCCTCAATACAGCAGCAGACGTGCTGCGTCTTCACTGCTCTCAGTGGCAGCACACTCTCTGACTGACTGAGACTCACTGCCTAACTCCACCCTCCATATATATATCCCTATCCGGGCTCCCTCTGGTGGTATGAGGTGGAAGGGTGGAGGTGTTTGTTTGTAATGAGCGCCTCTTGTGGAGAAGTCCATCCATGCACCCCTTTGTGTCCTGTGGTACCTGTGAACAGCAGGGTGCCACATGCACATATCTTAAAGCAGGGTCTGTACTGACATCTCTGTTTGTGCTGTAGGCTCCTATGCAGACTGCAGCAGTCAGGATGAATTTGTTATCTGCTGTTGCTCTATGCACAGTGACTGAAAAGCAAAGTCAAAGGCTGATTTCTGCTTCACCAATCCTCCTCCAACTTGTAATTTCGTAAGAAGAGAGACAGACACCTGTTAAGGAAACTATCCCAAAATTAAAAAGTATTCCCTGTATATATTTAAAAAAAAGCAAAAAACATACTAGCTTTATAATAAACTTTTGCTGTTTCAAAGTTTTACATATTATGAACTGAGCCCACAACTTTCACGGCAGATGATGGCTGCCAACATCCGCCTCTAAGAGGTGCAAAGCTCCACCTACAGCTGTTATCCTGTTAAATGCTGCTGTCAATGTTTGACATTGGCATTTACAGCGCACGGCAGGGGAGGCGTGTCATTCCATGAGCCCATCGGCACAGTATGATGCGATCGTGAGGTGCCAATGGGTTGCCATGTTTGCCGATGGTTTCCTTAAAATCCCTGTGACTGTCATGATGGTTCTCTTGCAAACGCCAACTTCTGGTGTTCAGAGGAGACTGTGATTTCTGCTATGTACAGCAATACTGTGGTAATGCTGTACATATCTCAAGAGATTGGATGATCGCAGTTACAAGTCCCCTTAGAGGACTAACAAATACAGTAAAAAGTAAAAAAAATGTAAAAAAATATATATATATTTAAAAAAAAATATTTTCAAATATTTTCAAATCCCTCCATTTTTGCTCCATTAAAAATAAAGAAATAATACTAAAAAATACACATACAGTATGTGGTATTGTTACGTTCGCAAAAGTCTGATCTATGAAAATCTAAAATTAATTAACCTGACTGGAATATGGTGCAATGAGAAAAAAGAATCTAAAACAAGAATTACGTTTATTTGTCCTTTGCAAAACACTGCAAAAAAAAGTGCAAGAGGCAATCAAAAATTGTATCTACCACAAAATCATATACATATCAATAAAAACGTCAGCTCAGGGAGCAAAAAAAATAAGCTGTTATACAACCCCATCAGCTAAAATTTTTAAATGTTACGGGTGTCAGAAAATTGCGACACAAGAAAAATTTTTATTATAAAATATATACCAATTTTTTTTTATTTTGACACTTAAAAAAAACCCCTATGCATGTTTGGTATCTCCGTAATCATACTGACATGGAGAATCATATTGTCAGGTTATTTGTACTGTATAGTGAACCTCGTAAATAAAATAAAAAAAAAACCCTTGTGGAATTGCAAATTGCACTCTTTTTCACAATTTTAGCTCACTTGTTTTTTTTCCCCGTTTTCCAGTACATCACATGATAAAACGAATGGTGTCATTCAACATTCAAAAGTACACCTCGTCACGCAAAAACAGGTCCTGATATGACTATGTTGGCGGAAAAATAAAAACTTATGGCTCTTGGAAGAAGAAGAGGAAAAATGAGAATGCAAAAATGGAAAATAGCCATGTCAGAAAGAAGTTAAAAACTGATGAGAGGGACTTGGAGGGCTCATGGTACACAAGCTAGGGGTTGCAAAATATTTGTCTTTCCCTGGCAACCCACGCTATGATAGTGACACTGCTGTATAATGATCTCATGCTGCTGTTTCTCACTTTGTGCTACATAGAGACAGGAGAGCAAAATCTCTCACGTCTCTGTGTACTATATATGGAAGAATTCATAGTAGCTTGTCTGCACCCACTGGCTCAGAGACAACTAAATGTTAGAGATGGAGCCTGCATAGTGAAGGATACAAATCACATAAAGTGTATATAAAAAGTTTATATGTCCCTGTTAAAGCCAGACTTTTGTCATGTAAAAATATTGACGCGCCCCCTTGGCCGTGGGGTACTCGGTAGCCGGGCCGGTCGATGCTGGGGGATGTCACGGTGGCAGTGACCCGGTCCATGACCCAGGGCGGTCAATTAAAGGGAAAGTAAAAGGGGAATAAAGTTTTTAGAGATAATGTTCGTGACGCCACCTGTGGTATGCGGCTATATGGGGCCGCCGCTGAGGTGCAGATCCTCTGGAGCTGATGGTGAAGCAGCAGAGTTGGTTCAGCTCTCCACAGGCAGAGCTAAACTCCAAGGCAGTATATGTAGAATTGTGGAGGTAGATGTTGTTGGTGCGGTGTAATGCAGGGGATGGCGCAGATAATGACCAGTCCACAGCTTAATGGCGGTTTCCTCTTATCTTTACTTGCGGTTTGTTAAGCAGACCGGGGCACGGGTGCTAGCTGGTGGTAGAGGTCCGGGCTGCCTGCAAGCAAGTTGGGGATCTGTGGCACCCCAGGGGTCCGGTTGCCACAGTGGCATTGCCTCCCTCACAAGAGGTGATGCCATGCCTGGAAGCAAGCAGGGGTCCCCTAATCAGGTTTTGCTAAGCATGCAACACTTTCCTGGCTCCAGACCAGCAAGGGGAGCTCCTCCCCTTGGCAACTGGGATCTGGAGGCGGGGTTAGTTAGACTTAGTGAGAGGAGTTGAAGTCAGGACGTCGATGAGAGAGGAGCTGGGGAGTGGCGCTGCACGGCAGTTCACCCCAGAAGAAATCAGCACAGAGGAACAGGACACCGGAGTCCGAGGCTGTGGGGCCCAGCAGCAGAAACCGGAGGGCAGGAGACTGCAGGTCTCCTGGCCCCATCAGACGCCCGGAGGCTCAGCAGCACCGCAGGGCCCAGAACCGCCACGTGGGAGTGACGCAGCAGCAAGGCTCGAGCAGCCTGCCATACGGGTGAGCACAAAGACGTTGCACTCAGGGACGAGGGCCACCACACAGCTACAAGCAGCAGGGCCAAAGAGATTAGTGGAAAGGGAAGGCCTCCAACTTCACCTGGCAAGGTGGATTCCTTACTTGCTTCCAGGCTGCCCGGACTTCCACTTCTATCCAGTACCCTAGTCCAAGTTTGCCTAATCACCACCAGTAAAGATAAGAGGAAACCGCCATTAAGTTGTGGACTAATTATTACTGCGCCATCATCCCCTGCACTACACTGCACAGCAACGTCTATTACAGCACCACTTCCTGCCCTGGAGCTAAGCTCTACCTGTGGAGAGCCAAACCAACTCTGCTGCATTAAACACCAGCTCCACAGGACCTGCTTCACAGCGGCAGCCCCACATAGCCGCATACCACAGGTGGCGTCACGAACTTTATACATTAAATATAAAAACGACAAAATTCCCCTTTTTACTGACTGCCCTGGGTCACGGACTGGGTCACCGCCACTGTGACATCACCCCTTGCAACAACCGGCCCGGCACCGAGTACCCCACGGCACAGGGGGTGCGTCAACTTGACATCACGAAAAGAATTCACGAAGCCTGGTATAACCGGGTCCTGTGTGCCATAGACTTTGCTAAACGGTGTTATCACGTGGTTTGCCGCCCGCCGAGGGGAAGCAAGAATTCCCGATCCGGAACCGCCGGGTAAGAGATCCTTCCGCCTGCAGAGCAGCATACTGGTACGTCAGCAGTGGCCTGGGCCCTGGCTGAGGTTCACTAGGGGGGAGGAAGATGCCCAGCATGGGAGAGGATTCAGCCGCGGGCGCGGCCGCCGCCACTGTAATGCCGTTATCAATGCCGTATATACCCGGGGCGGCGTGGTTGCCCCAGTACTCAGGGGAGTCGCACACCCTGAACTTCTTTGAGAAGAGACTGCGCAGTTTGTTTAAAGTGTACCCCCTGTCTGAGGAGCAAAAAGTCAGCATCCTCATAGCACAGCTAATCGGTGCAGCCCAGAGAGAGGTGAAGTCCTGGCCGGGCAGGGACAAAGGCACTGTCAAGGAAATACTGGCCCGGTTGAAGGATACCTTTGACACCCGCACCACAGCAGAAATAAAGATGAAGTTCTACGGGTGCAAACAGAGGGTTCAGGACAGTGTGCGGGACTATGCTCTAAACTTGCAGGAGGTGCAGCGGGCCATCAAACAGGTAGACCCTGACAGTGTGCGAGATGAGGACAGATTGCTAACTGAGCAGTTTATTCAGGGGCTCCTGTCTGGCGCTCACCGGACACAGCTGCGCATTATGGCTCTGCAAAACCCTGATCTGGACTTTGCACAATTTAAAGACCGAGGCATCCGGGTTCTGCGAGAATCAATCCCAAGTGGCACTGCATCCCTCCGGCGTCCAGCTATCACATACCACCAGGAGGTGGCATCCTTTCCCCCCAGCACCTGTGAAGGCTGATGCGCAGACTCTAGACAATGACCCGTCTGCAGACCTACGCCTTTAGGTCCAGGAGCTGACCAAAAGTGTGGCTGCGTTAACCAAAACCGTGCAGGCCATGCAAGTGTCTCCCAAGGAAAAGATCCAGCTGGCTTCCAGTCCATGGCGACGACAGAGAAGAATTCCACCGACCAGAGGGAGGAACAGCGATCGCTACGACCAGGACGGACAACCCATCTGCCGCCGCTGTCAAAAGGCGGGGCACTACGCAACATTCTGTAATTTAAACGAGCAACCCCTGGGGCAGAGGGCTAACCCCCAGGAGTAAGACGACCAGGCCCACAAAGCTGGCGAGACAAGTATGTGGGAGGACGATCGGTCCTACCTGTCGTGCTTGATGGCATCCCGATGAACGCACTGCTGGACACTGGGTCCCAGGTGACCACGATGCCAAATATCCTTTATAAATAATACTGGATTCAGACATTACCCACCATCCAGATGAACATCTTAGTATCTATGCCAGAAATGGTCAGCCCTTGCCTCAGGTGGGGTATAAAGAGGTGACCATAAAAGTTGGCAAAGTAGAATTGCCATCACAAGGAATGATTATTGTTGATATTGATCGCCGAGAAAGTCACCCTATGATAACCTTAGGCACCAATGTGATAGAAAATTGTCTTGGAGAAATTATTGTTTTGTTGCAACAGGTCGCAGAGACTGCCAGTTCCAGTCAGCAGCGAGTTCTGCAGAAAGAAATCAGAGCCATGATGAAAAGACAACAGGTAGAGCTGTCTGATGGAGAAATTGGCAGTGTCAGAATGAGTGATCAATTCCCCATTGCAATGCCCCCTAGGAGTGAAATGTTAATATGGTGTTGGGCAGCAATAGGTCTCAGGGGTCAAGATTATCAAGCTCTGGTAGAACCCGTGTACTCTGACAGTAGGCCCACCATCTTGACAGCCAGGGGGGTAGTCGATGTCCGCAAGGGGAGAGCACCGATACGCATCCTGAATTGTGGGGAGAAAGAGGTCCATTTACCCCGGTATGCTACCCTTGCTAAGCTGTTCACTGTCGGTAACAATGCAATAAAGGCAGTGGAACCCTTGCCTCCATCCAAACCGGCGGAGGATAATGGCTCCAAGGGGCAGATGGAGGATTGGTGTCAGAAGCTACAAGTGGGCACTGACTCCACTCCTTTGCACCAAAAGCATGGAGTATACCGGGTGGTCCAAGAATATGAGCGAGTCTTCAGCAAACACCCACTAGATTTTGGGCAGGTAAAAGGGGTCCAACATCTTATCCCCACAGGAGATCATCCGCCCATTAAAGACAGGTACTAGCCTGTACCCCCAACTCACTATCAATGTGGCAAAGGAATGTTATGGGAGATGGAGGCTGGGGTGATCAGAGATAGTTGTAGCCCTTGGGCAGCTCCATTAGTCCTCATTAGAAAGATGGTACAATGAGGATGTGTGTTGATTATAGGCAGATTAACCGCATTACACATAAGGACGCCTACCCATTATTGGGGAATCATTAGCAGCATTGAGATCAGCTAACTATTTCTCCACTTTGGATCTCACCAGTGGGTACTGGCAGGTTCCTGTGGCAGAGGCGGACAAAGAAAAGACCGCGTTTACAACACCAATGGGCCTCAGTGAGTTCAACTGCATGCCATTCGGGCTCTGCAATGGCCCAGGAACCTTCCAGCGGTTAATGGAGTGTTGTCTAGGACACAAAAACTTTGAAACCGTTCTGCTGTACCTAGACGACGTAATCGTCTACTCAAAGACATATGAAGAGCACCTGGAGCACCTGGCCGAGGTGTTTGAAGCCCTTTCAGGTTTTGACCTGAAGGTAAAGCCGTCCAAGTGCCACCTGTTGAAGCCCAAGCTGCAGTACCTAGGTCATGTGGTAAGCGCCGAAGGTGTAGCACCAGACCCTGAAAAAGTCACCGTGATCAAGGACTAGCCAAGACCCTCCACTATTAAGGAAGTGCGGCAGTTCCTCGGGCTGGTGGGCTACTACAGGAGATTCATCAAAGGTTTCACCAAGATAGCGGCACCCATGCAGGACCTCTTAGTGGGCCAGTCCAAGAAGGCCAAGAACCCGAAACCTCCGTTCAAATGGGGTAAACCAGAAGACAAATCTTTCACTCGACTGAAAATGGCTCTTACTGGAGACGAAGTCCTGGCCTACCCCGACTATGGCCAACCCTTTATACTTCATATGGATGCCAGCAACGAGGGATTGGGAGCGGTGCTGTCCCAGGTACAGCAGGGCAGAGAAAGAGTGATTGCCTACGCCAGCAGGAAGCTCCGTCCTACGGAAAGGAACCCCGACAACTATAGTTCCTTCAAATTGGACTTTTTAGCCATAGTCTGGCCTGTAACAGAGCGCTTCAAACACTACCTCGCCTCCTCCAGACTTACAGTCTTCACAGACAACAACCCGCTGATGCACCTGGAGACTGCGTAGCTTGGTGCCCTAGAACAACGATGGATGGCCCAGCTGTTTAACTACGAGTTACCATCAAGTATCGGGCGGGGCATAAAAACACAAATGCTGATGCGCTGTCCAGGATGCCCAACTTGCCAGATGGGGGAGCAGACCCGGAAGATCTGGAGGAGATAGAGCTACCCGCTTTCCATCGTCACGGGGAGACCCAGTGCTCCCACTGTGTGAGGGACAAGTGCTCCGCCAGCGGAGAGGCCACGTTCAACCCATTGCCCCATCATGGATGGGCAGAGACGCAGGATAGCGACCCAGCTGTCCGCCTGGTAAAGGAGTTGCTGACACAAGCTGACTCACACCCTGATCCAGATGCCCCACAGGAGACCCAACAGTTGTCGAAGGAGAAAGGCAAGCTGTTCATCTATGAGGGAAAGCTGTGTCGAAGAAGTATCAACTCTCGGACACACGAACTGGTCTGGCAGGTGGTAGTAACGAGGCGGGATGCACCAATGCTCTTAGAAGCATACCACGATGGAGCAGGACACTTCGGGTGGAATAAGTTGGAAGTCCTGCTACGTGAGCGATTCTACTGGGTTGGCATGAGGAAAGCAATCGAGAGATGGTGTCGAGAATGTGGTCCATGCAACCTGAGACAAAAAGACCGTGGTAGCCAGAGGGCTCCCCTGCAGCCCATAATCACCAAACAACCACTTGAACTGGTAGCCTTGGACCACGTGAAGCTAGCCTCAAGCCGGTCAGGCTATGTCTACGCTCTCACCATAGTAGACCACTACTCCAGGTTCTTGGTAGTAGTGCCAGTGAAAGATCAGACGGCTCAGACGGCAGCCAAAGCGTTTCAACAACACTTTTGTCGTCCGCACAGTTACTCTGAACGAGTGCTTACTGACCAAGGTCCAGCCTTTGAAGCAGAGGTGTTCCAGGAATACTGTAACTTGTATGGCTGCAAGAAAATAAGGACGACGCCGTATCATCCCCAGACCAACGGGTTGTGCGAGAAGATGAACCAGGTGGTGATAGACCTGTTGAAGACGTTGCCCCTTGAAGAACGTAGCCTGTGGCCAGAGAGGTTACCAGATTTGGTGGACCTATATAACCACATCCCGGTGAACTCCACCAACTGTACACCCGCTTACCTGATGAGAGCAAGACCTGGTAAGCTACCCATTGACTTAGATATGGTAGTTTTAACACCAGAGACGACATCACCAGATGCAGATTGGGATACAGAGCGGCAACAACAATACCGCAAGGTGCAAGAATGTGTGGAGAGAAGTTTGTCCCAGGCGAGACAGAAACAGGAGAAAACTTACAATCAGCACGCACCTGCAGTTCCCTTGTCACCTGGAGAACAAGTACTCAAAAGGAAGAGACGAGTCCATAAATTAGATGACTAGTGGGAGGTTGAGCCATACACCGTCCTACCTTCGAATTACGATAACACAAGTGTGCCTCATCAGTAAGCATGGAGGAGAAACTTCAGCGGCAGTCTCAAGAGATCACTTGAAGATATGTCCTGAACAGTTGAAACACACAGAAGAACATCAAGGCAGCCCTCGGCCCACAGAAAAAGTGGAGGAGATGGTCCAGACAGTCCTCGGAGAATTTCCCCGGTCTTGGACGCAGGTGAACAGAGCAATTGTGGTACCGGTTCTGACCTTTCTCCAAGCGGCCTCACCGGAAGCTGCAGAGGCTCCAGAACATCTGGAAGACCAGTCGGCCTCAGAGACAGATGCTTCATCAGCAGCAGATCAGGAGAATCTACCCTCTGCTAGCAGTGAACCTGTCGTACCGAGGGTGAGTCAAAGAATTCGTAGGAGATTACCCAGCCTACCGGTGTTACCTCAGACTACCCGTAGTGTTGTTCACACTGAACCCACCACACCAGGGGTAGACACTAGGGACCAGGGTAGGTCAGTGACAACAAATGTACTACGTAGATCGACCCGGACTACTAAAGGTCAGCTCCCTGCCCGCTGGAGGAACTAAAGTGTAAAAGAACGAAAGTGTATGTTATATATAGTTGTAACCATTGAATAATCTTGGATATATATAGTTGTTAAATTTATGGACAATCGGACCAAAGGACTAGGTGTGGTCAGGACAATATTGAAAATAGTTAGTAAGTGGCCTTGAAAATAAACAGCAGGCGTGGCTGAAGACCAGGCCCAACGACAGAGTGCCCTGAAGCCACGCCCAGGGACGATACACAGAGTGGGTTGATGCGGTTCCCACTAGCCAAATTTAGGTTACCCGGATTGTCGTGTAAAGACTAAGCGCCGCAATGACTGTTTTCAATTCTAGTTGGGTTTTTGTAATTTTTGACTTTGTAACCTGTTTGTAATGTGAATTGTTATTGTTAATTGTTAATTTTAAAAGGTATCCTCAGTCCTGGAGTACTGAAGTTAACTAGGGGGGAAAGTGGCATCCCAGGGGTCCGGTTGCCACAGTGGCATTGCCTCCCTCACAAGAGGTGAAGCCATACCTGGAAGCAAGCAGGGGTCCCCTAATCAGGTTTTGCTAAGCATCCAACACTTTCCTGGCTCCAGACCAACAAGGGGAGCTCCTCCCCTTGGCAACTGGGATCTGGAGGCAGGGTTAGTTAGACTTAGTGAGAGGAGTTGAAGTCAGGACATCGACGAGAGAGGAGCTGGGGAGTGGAGCTGCACGGCAGTTCACCCCAGAAAATATCAGCACAGAGGAACCGGACACCGAAGTCCGAGGCTGTGGGGCACTGAAGGCCTAGCAGCAGAAACCGGAGGGCAGGAGACTGCAGGTCTCCTGGCCCCATCAGACGCCCGGAGGCTCAGCAGCACCGCAGGGCCCAGCACCGCCACGTGGGAGCGACGCACCAGCAAGGCCCGAGCTGCCTGCCATACAGGTGAGCACAAAGATGTTGCACTCAGGGACAAGGGCCACCACACAGCTACAAGCAGCAGGGCCAAAGAGATTAGTGGAAAGGGAAGGCCTCCAACTTCACCTGGCAAGGTGGATTCCTTACTTGCTTCCAGGCTGCCTGGACTTCCACTTCTATCCAGTACCCTAGTCCCGGTTTGCCTAATCACCACCAGTAAATATAAGAGGAAACCGCCATTAAGTTGTGGACTAATTATTAATGCGCCATCATCCCCTGCACTACACTGCACAGCAACGTCTATTACAGCACCACTTCCTGCCCTGGAGCTAAGCTCTACCTGTGGAGAGCCAAACCAACTCTGCTGCATTAAACACCAGCTCCAGAGGACCTGCTCCGCAGCGGCGGCCCCACAAAGCCTCATACCACAGGTGGCGTCATGAACTTTATACGTTAAATATAAAAACTACAAAATTCCCCTTTTTACTGACCGCCATGGGTCACGGATCGGGTCACCACCACTGTGACATCACCCCTAGCAACAACCGGCTCGGCACCGAGTACCCCACGGCCCTCGCCAGGTGAAGTTGTAGGCCTTCCCTCTGCACTAATCTCTTTGGCCCTGCTGCTTGAAGCTATGCTGCGGCCCTGGTCCCTGAGTAAAACGTCTTTTTCCTCACCCGTATGGCAGGCATCTTGGGCCTTCCTTAAGTGTTGCTCACACGTGGTGGTGCTGGGCCCTATGGTGCTGCTGTGCCGCCGGGCGTCTGGTGGGGTCAGGAGATTATCCACAGCTCCCTTCCCCAGGTCCTTCCTCGTCGTTCTCCTGTCTCCATCTCCCTTCAACTCACAACTAACTCTTTCTAACCCCGCCTCCAGATTCCAGTTTGAAGGGGAAGAGCTCCCTTTCTGTTCTGGAGCCAGGAAAGTGTTGGATGCTGGTATACCTGATTAATGGACCCATCCTTGCTTCTAGGCATGGCATCACCCCCTGTGAGGGAGGCAATGCCACTGTGGCAACCGGACCCCTGGGGTGCCACATTCCCCCCTAGTTAAATTCAGTACTCCCGGACTGAGGACACCTTTAGAGTTAAACAATTAACAACAATAACGATTCATATTACAAATAGTTTACAAAGTCTCAAAAAGGCAAAAATTGCTGAATAACAAAAACCAAACTAGAACTAGGAACAGTCATTGCGGCGCTTAGTCTTTATGCCACTACCCAGGAATTGTCTTTTTTCCGGGTACTTGAAGATTGGTTGGTGGGAACCGCCTCAACCCACTTCGTGCATCGTCCCTGGGCGTGGCTTCAGGGCACTCTATCGGTGGGCCTGGTTTTCGGCCACGCCTGAGGTTTATTTTCAAGGCCAACAATTATCTTTATTCAACATTGTCCTGACCACACCTAGTCCTGTGGTCCATTTGTCCATAAATTTAATAACTATATACACTCACGATTACTTAAAAGTTCTTACAGGAATTCTCTGTAGGCTCTCATATTTAACGGTTGCAACTATATAACATATACTATTATTTTACTACTTTAGTCCCTATAACGGGCAGGGAACAGACCTATGGTACTACGGGTTGATCTACGCAGTACAGTTGTTGCCAATGACCTACCCGGGTCTCTAGTGTCTACCGCTAGTGTGGTGGGCTCAGTGTGGACTACACTACGGTTAGTCTGAGGTAACACCGGTAGGCTTGGAAGTCTTCAACGACTTCTTTGACTCATCACGGGCACGACAGGTTCACCGCTAGCAGGGGGTAGATTCTCCTGATCCGCTGCTGATGAAGCATCAGTTTCTGGGGCCGACCGGTCTCTCTGCTGTTCTAGAGTCTCTGCGGCTTCCTGTGAGGCTACTTGGGGAAAGGTCAGTATAGGTACCACGATTGCTTGGTTCACCTGCGTCCAAGACCGGGGAAATTCTCCAAGGATGGTTTGAACCGTTTCTTCCACCTTTTCTGTGTGCTGGGGGCTGTTTTGGTCTTCCTCTTTGTGTCACAATTGATCAGGGCATATGTTCAGGTGGTCTCTTGAGAATGCCGCTGAAGTCTCTCCTCCATCTTTGCTGATGAGACATACCTTGGTGTTGTCGAAATTTGAAGGTAAGACGATGTATGGCTCAACCTCCCACTGATCATCTAATTTGTGAACTCGTCTTTTCCTTTTGAGTACCTGTTCTCCAGGTGACAAGGGAACTGCAGGTACGTGCTGATTGTAAGTTCTCTCCTGCCTCTGTCTCGCCTGGGACAAACTTCTTGCACCTTGTGGTATTGTTGCTGCCGCTCCGTATCCTAGTCTGCATCTGGTGATGTCGTCTCAGGTGTTAAAACTCCCATGTCTAAGTCAATGGGTAACTTGCCAGGTCTTGCTCTAATCAGGTAGGCGGGTGTACAGTTGGTGAAGTTCACCGGGATGTGGTTATATAGGTCCACCAAAGCTGGTAATTTCACTGGCCACAGGTTACGTTCTTCAAGGGGCAACGTCTTCAACAGGTCTACTACCACAGGGTTCATTTTCTTGCACAACCCGTTGGTCTGGGGATGATACGGCGTCGTCCTTAGTTTCCTGCAGCCGTACAAGTTACAGAATTCCTGAAAGACTTCTGCTTCAAAGGCTGGGCCTTGGTCCGTAAGTACTCATTCAGGGTAACCGTGCGGGCAAAAAAAGTGTTGTTGAAACGCTTTGGCTGCCGTCTTAGTCATCTGATCTTTCACTGGCACTACTACCAGGAACCGGGAGTAGTGGTCTACTATGGTGAGAGCGTAGACATAGCCTGACCGGCTTGAGGCTAGCTTCACATGGTCCAAGGGTACCAATTCAAGTGGCTGTTTGGTGATTATGGGTTACAGGCGAGCCCTCTGGCTATCATGGTCTTTCCATCTCAGGTTGCATGGACCACATTCTCGACACCATCTCTCAATTGCTTTCCTCATGCCAACCCAGTAGAATCGCTCACGTAGCAGGACTTCCAACTTCTTCCACCCGAAGTGTCCTGCTCCATCGTGGTACGCCTCTAAGACCATTTGTGCATCCCGTTTTGAGACTACCACCTGCCAGACCAGTTCGTGTGTCCGGGAGTTGATGCTTCTCCGACACAGCTTTCCCTCGTAGATGAACAGCTTGCCCTTCTCCTTCCACAACTGTTGGGTCTCCTGTGGAGCATCTGGACCAGGGTGCGGACATCGACCACCCCCCTGGCCGTCAAGATGGTGGGCCTACTATCAGAGTACACAGGTTCTACCAGGGCCTGATAATCTTGACCCCTGAGACCTATTGCTGCCCAACACCATATTAACATTTCACTCCTAGGGGGCATTGCAATGGGGAATGGATCACTCTTTCTGACACTGTCGACTTCTCCATCAGACAGCTCTACCTGTTGTCTTTGCATCAGGGCTTTGATCTCCTTCTGCAGAACTCACTGCTGACTAGAACTGGCAGTCTCTGCGACCTGTTGCAACAAAACAATAATTTCCCCAAGGCAATTCTCTATCACATTGGTGCCTATAGTTATCATAGGATGGCTTTCTCGGCGATCAATATCAACAATAATCATCCCTTGTGATAGCAATTCTACTCGGTCAACCTTTATGGTCACCTTTTTATACCCCACCTGAGGCAAGGGCTGACCATTGCTGGCATAGATGTTAATATGTTCATTTGGACTGCGGGTAATGTCTGAATCAGTCCAGTATCGTTTATAAAGGATATATGGCATCGTTGTCTCCTGGGAACCAGTGTCCAGTAACGCGTTCATCGGGATGCCATCAAGCACCACAGGTAGGACCGGTCGTCTTCTCACGTACTTGTCTCGCCAGCTTTGTGGGCCTGGTCGTCTTACTCCTGGGGGTTGGCCCTCTGCCCCAGGGGTTGCTCGTTTAAATTGCAGAATCTTGCAAGGTGCTCCGCCTTTTGACAGCAGCGGAAGATGGGTTGTCCTTTCTGGTCGTAGCGATCGCTGTTTCTCCCTCTGGTCGGTGGAATTCTTCTCTGTCGTCGCCACAGGACGTCATCTGAACTTGAAGCCAGCTGGATTCTTTCCTTTGGAGACACTTGCATGGCCTGCACTGTTTTGGTTAGTGTAGCCACACTTTTCGTCAGCTCCTGGACCTGAAGGCGTAGGTCTGCAGAGGGGTCATTATCTAGGGTCTGCGCGTCAGCCTCCACAGGTGCCAGGGAAAAGGACGCCACCTCCTGGTGGTATGTAATAGCTGGGCGCCGGAGTGGTGCAGTGCCACTTGGGGCTTGGGGTTGGTTCTCACGGCACCCGGATGGCACGGTCTTTAAAGTGCGCAAATTCCAGATCAGGGTTTTGCAGAGCCATTATGTGCAGCTGTGTCCGGTGAGCATTAGACAGGAGCCCCTCGGTAAACTTCTCAGTTAGCAATCTGTTCTCGTCTCGCACACTGTCGGGGTCTACCTGTTTAATGGCCCGCAGCACCTCCTGCAGGTTTAGAGCATAGTCCCGTACACTGTCCTGCACCCTTTGTTTGCACCCGTAGAACTTCATTTTAATCTCTGCTGCTGTGCGGGTGTCAAAGGTATCCTTCAACCGGGCCAGTATTTCCTTAACAGTGCTTTTGTCCCTGCCCAGCCAGGACTTCACCTCCCTCTGGGCTGCACCGATTAGCAGGCCTATGAGGATGCTGACGTTTTGCTCCTCAGACAAGGGGTACACTTGAAACAAACTGCGCAGTCTCTCCTCAAATTTGCTCAGGGTGTGCCACTCCCCTGAGTACTGGGGCAACCACACCGCCCCTGGTATATACGGCATGGATAACAGCATTACAGTGGCGGCAGCCGCGTCCGCGGCTGAATCCTCTCCCAGGTTGGGCATCTTCCTCCCCCCTAGTGAACCTCAGCCAGGTCCTGGGTTTCTGCTGGCGTACTAGTATGCTGCTCTGCAGGCGAGAGGGATCGCTTACCCGGCGGTTCTGGATCGGGGCTTCCTGCTTCCCCTCCGCTGTTGGCAAATGACGTGATGATACAGTTCAGCAAAGTCTATGGCACACAGTACCCATTTCGTTTATCCTGTTCGTGATGCCAAGTTGACGTGCCCCCTGGGCCGTGGGGTACTCGGTAGCCGGGCCGGTCGATGCTGAGGGATGTCACGGTGGCAGTGACCCGGTCCGTGACCCTGGGTGGTCAATTAAAGGGGAAAGTAAAAGGGGAATAAAGTTTTTAGAGATAATGTTCGTGACACCACCTGTGGTATGCAGCTATATGGGGCCGCCGCTGCGGTGCAGATCCTCTGGAGCTGATAGTGACGCAGCAGAGTTGGTTCATCTCTCCACAGGCAGAGCTAAGCTCCAGGGCAGTATATGTAGAATTGTGGAGGTAGATGTCGTTGGTGTGGTGTAATGCAGGGGATGGCGCAGATAATGACCAGTCCACAGCTTAATGGCGGTTTCCTCTTTTCTTTACTTGCGGTTTGTTAAGCAGACCGGGGCACGGGTACTAGCTGGTAGTAGAGGTCCGGGCGGCCTGGAAACAAGTTGGGGATCCACCTCGACAGGTGAAGTTGTAGGCCTTCCCTCTGCACTAATCTCTTTGGCCCTGCTGCTTGAAGCTATGTTGCGGCCCTGGTCCCTGAGTAAAACGTCTTTTTCCTCACCCGTATGGCAGGCAGCTCGGACCTTCCTTAAGTGTCGCTCCCACGTGGCGGTGCTGGGCCCTATGGTGCTGCTGTGCCGCCGGGCGTCTGGTGGGGCCAGGAGACCTGCAGTCTCCTGCCCTCCGGATTCAGCTGCTGGGCCTTCAGTGCCCCACAACCACGGACTCCGGTGTCCAGTTCCTTTGCGCTTCTCTCTGGGGTGAGCTTATCCACAGCTCCCTTCCCCAGGTCCTTCCTCGTCGTTCTCCTGTTTCCAACTCCCTTCAACTCACAACTAACTCTTTCTAACCCCACCTCCAGATTCCAGATTGAAGGGGAGGAGCTCCCCTTTCTGGTCTGGAGCCAGGAAAGTGTTGGATGCTGGTATACCTGATTAGGGGACTCCTCCTTGCTTCTAGGCATGACATCACCCCCTGTGAGGGAGGCAATGCCCCTGTGGCAACCGGACCCCTGGGGTGCCACAGTATCATATCAAGAAGAATCCTTTAATGTCACCCGTCATCTGTACAATTCAATTGAAAAATAAACAGATTTTTTTTTCGGGTGGAAAAAGAAAAATAAAGAATTAAAATAATGTGGTTGCATAAGTATTCACAAACTTAATCAGGGAGAAAAACCAGCTCACCCTTGTAGAAACTGCATTGACAAGATGTCACATTTCATACAGCTTGTAGCTAGTGATGAGCAAGCACTAAAATGCTCGAGCCAAGCTAATTGGAATGCTCGAGTGCTCGGTCCGATTAACGAGCCCAAAGTAAGCCTATGGGAAACTCGTGCATTTCTCAGGCGGCTCCCCCCGGCGGTCTGCAGAGGACCTAAAAATTGCCCAAATCGATGGGAATAGAGCTCAAATGACATGGGAACAGCATGGGGAAAACCCCTAGAAGCAAAATGGATTTTCCTGGGAAATATGTTAAGGAACATCCTTTTCAGGGTAATGACTTGTATATAAGGCAAAATAAATAACCAAAAACAAAAATGCTCCTCCACACCTTCATCTATGTTCACACGTAGCGTTTTGATGCGTTTTTGCACTTTTGCATTACTTTCAACCAAGACAAATGTATTCACTGGGAAATGTCATTTTAACATTTTACAACCTTATCTGGCCATGAGGTGTGTGACACATCATCAGACACATCGTGTTTCATTTATGATGGAGGGACTCTGAAAGTCACAAAGTCTATTTTTATAGGGCCATCAGGCGGACCGTACTATTCTTAAAGGACCAGCAGCAAGCTATGCTTTGTTGTTCCCATTATTAACGAGTGGGTCTCCTATAATGGTATTCCGTATGCAGTGACTGCAAGGGCTGCCAAAAATTTGGAAGCAACCCAATACCCCTTTGAAGAGACATAGAGGAGGGTCTCAGTAAAAAAAAATTCCATTATAAAGGAGCGGGTCTCCTATAGTGGTAATGCCCATGCTGTGACTGCAAGGGCTGCCAAAGTTTGGGAAAATCCCCACTAACAATTTAAAGACACATACAGCTGGGCCACAGTAACAACATGTTCGTATTAGAAAGGAGAGGGTCTGCTATTCAGTTAAAGAGTATGCAGTGAGTCCAACAGCTGCCAAAATTTAAGAAAAACCCCACTAACAATTTAAAGACACATACAGTTGGGCTACAGTAGCGAGTACTACATGTTCCCATTAGAAAGGAGAGGGTCTGCTATTCAGTTATAGGGTATGCAGTGAAGCAACGGCTGCCAAAAATTTGGAGGAACTCCAATGCCCCTTGCAAGAGACGTAGAGGTCAGAGGGCCTCTTGCAAAAAATGCTCCCATTATTAGGAAGTGAGTCTCCCATACTGTTTGCCTATGCAGTGAAGCAACGGCTGCCAAAACTTTGGAGGAACTCCAATGCCCCATTGCAAGAGACGTAGAGGTCAGAGGGCCTCCTGAAAACAATGTTCCCATTATTAGGAAGTGTTTCTCCCATACTGTTTGCCTATGCAGTGAAGCAACGGCTGCCAAAAATTTGGAGGAACTCCAATGCCCCTTGCAAGAGACGTAGATATGTTAATATGGTACATATGGTGGTGATATGGTGGTGGAGGATGAGGATGCGGAGAAGGAGGAGGACAAGAGCAAATAGACAAAATCAGGAAGCGTATACCTATGTTTGGGTGTGAAGACAGAGGTGCATGGGAATAGAGTTAGAACTCCCAAAAAAAGACACTGTATTATGTATTATGTATTATGTTACGCTGCTATCATTCGGTGGTATTGAGAAATCTGGCCCAATCCAGCCCTTGTTCGTTTTTATAAGAGTCAGCCTGTCAGCATTTTCAGTTGACAGGCGGATGCGCCTATCGGTTATCATTCCACCAGCAGCACTAAAATCCCGCTCTGACAAAATGCTAGCGGCAGGGCAGGCCAGGACCTCCAAGGTATAGAGAGTCAGTTCATGCCACGCGTCCAGCTTGCATACCCAATAATTATAAGGCACAGAGGAATTACGGACGACGTTGGTACAGTCAGCTAGGTACTCCCTCACCATCTTCCGAAACTTTTCCTTCCTTGGGAGAATACTACCCCCACCTCAGGGTCTGTGCGATGGGAGGGTCTGAGAAAACTGTCCCAGAACTTTGACAGTGTTCTCCTGCCTCTGCTCGATTGCATTTGTGTCTCTCTTGCCTGTACTCCCTGGTTGTCCAACAAACTGTGACCTCTGCCGCCAGCGGTTTCAGATGGGAATTTTTTAAATTATTTATCAACAAGGGCCTTCTCGTACTACCCCATTTTATTAGGCCTGTCCTGCAAGGGAATAAGAGACAGAAAGTTCTCCCTGTAGTGTGGGTCTAGAGGTGTCACTAACCAGTAATGACTGTCACCCAAAATTTGGACTACGAGAGGGTCAAGGGAAAGGCAGCGTAACATAAAATCAGCCATGTATGCCAGACTGTAAAGAGTCAAGACTTCCGTGTCCTCACCAAGAGGACAACTGACCATGCTTCCCTCCTCATCCTCCTCCTTTTCCTCCTCCTCCCTGTCCTCAGGCCATCCACACTGAACAGACGGTATGACAGTTGTGCAGGTAGTACCGTCTATAGCGCAGGAAACTAGCTCCTGTTTTCCTCATCCTCTTCCTCCTTGTCACCCAATCCACTTTGGGATGAGATGAGGCTGGGTTGTGTGGAATCACCCTGTATGGTCCCTTGCTCCATCTCATCTTGCTCCGCCTGCAATGCATCCTCTTTAATTGTGAGAAGAGAGCGTTTCAGAAGACAGAGAAGCAGGATGGTGACGATAATTATGGCTCCATCGCAATTTTGGCGGAAGCTGTAGCTGACTTTCTAAAATGGGCACACAGGCAGCGTACTTTGACAAGCAGATCTGGCAGATTCGGGTAGGTTTTGAGAAACAGCTGAACCACGAGGTTAAGCACATGGGCCAGGCATGGTAAGTGTGTGAGCTCACCTCGCCTCAGAGCCGCCACCAGGTTCCGGCCATTGTCACACATGACCATGCCTGGCTGTAGATTCAATGGTGTCAGCCACAGATCTGCCTGCTCTTTCAGAGCAGTCCACAACTCTTCAGCGTTGTGCGGTTTGTCACCTAAGCTTATTAGCTTCAGCAAAGCTTGTTGCCACTTGGCCAAGGCAGTGCTGCAGTGCTTCCAGCTTGCGACTGATGTCGTCATTTCGGAGATAGAGGCTGAAGAGGAGGAGGTGCAGGAGCTGTAGCATGTGGGGGCAACCCTGATTGATCCAGGGCCCGCAATCCTCGGTGTCGGGAGGACGTGTTCCATCCCAAGGTCCAACTGGGTCCCGGCTTCCACTATATTAACCCAGTGTGCCGTGAGCGAGATGTACCATCCCTACCCACAAGCACTTATTCATGTGTCCGTAGGTAGGTGGATTTTCCCAGTAACTGCATTGCTGAGGGCACGTCTAATGTTGTGGGACACGTGCTCGTGTAATGCGGGGACGGCACACTGGGAGAAATAGTGTCGGCTACCGAGTCCTGAGGGATGCCCACCATCTTCTAGTTGCGGAAAGCTTCCGTCTCCATGAGCCTAAAAAGCAACATTTCGAGCGCAAGCATTCGCGAAATGTGTAAATTTAGTAGTGTGGCCTGTGGAGCGTTGGCTGCGTATTTGCGCTTGCGTTCCAAACGCTGGGGTAGGGACAACTGAACGCTGCTCTGGGACAAGGACGTGCTTGCTGATGGTGCTAGTTGAGAGTGTTCAACGACAGGTGCAGGGCAGGAGGCATCTTGGCATGAGCTATGAAGAGGGAATTGGCGTGCACAAACAACAGCGGAACAAGCAGTGATGTCACCCGCAGACACTGTTGCTGGACCCTGGGGTTCGGCCCACTTAGTCGGGTGCTTTGCTGCCATGTGCCTGATCATGCTGGTGGTGGTCACGCTGCTAGTTTTGCTACCCCTGCTGATGCTGGCCTGGCAGGTGGTGCAAATGGCCTTTTTGGGGTTATCTGCAGAGTCTTTAAAAAATAACCATACTCGGGAAGACCTAACAGCTGTACTGGCAACTTCCGTCGTGTTGGCGCTACAAGGAGCGCTTTTCCGCCTTGTGTCTGCGGCCACCACACTTCTTCTTCCTGCCTGTTGTTGTGCTACGCCTCCCTCCCCCTGGGTGCTGCTGTACTTGCTCTGTATGTCCCTCTGCCAGGTTGGGTTAGTTACTATATCATCCATCACCTCGTCTTCCACTTTCACATCTTGGTCCTCCTTCTGACTATCTGGCAATTGTGTCTCATCATCATCCACCTCTTGCGACAGTAATTGCACTTTTCCACTGTCGCCTTCGTGTGACCGTGACTGCTCCAATATTTGGGCATCGCTACACACGTTCTCCTCTTGACTCGCTTGAAGCTGGCTGGGAGAGAGACCCGAATCTACAAATGGAAAAGTGAACAGCTCTTCTGAGCGTCCAAGTGTGGGATCATTTGTTTCCAGCCACTTGGCATGGTGGGAGGAAGGAGGATCAGGGTGAGGTATGTGCGGTACAGACTCACGGCTACTGAGACTTGACCGTGTGGAAGACAGGGTGGTGATTAAGTGACTGGAAGCATTATCTGCTATCCAACCAATAACCTTTTGACACTGGTCTGTGTTCAATAGTGGTGCTCTGCAGTCCCCTAGTAATTGGGACAGGAAGGTCGAGCGACAAGATGTGGGTGTTTGTTGTGGCACAATTTCAACTTGCCCACGGCCACGTCATCAGCCTCGGCCTCTGCATGCACCATCACATGCACTTCCCCGTCCCTTGCCACGCACCTTGCCCATTTTTAATGGAGGACAATATTTTCCATGTTCACGAGAAATGGCTGACTTTGGAACACTGTTATAGGTGTTATGTCTGACAGAGAACCACGGTTTTAAATAGCAGGCCTGTAATTTGCTAATACTATCCTTCACAGACACCTAGTGTGAATAGCTTGACCGACACACTGCAACGGAATGAAAATGGAAGAAATGTCTGATTTTGGAACACTCTTATAGGTGTTATGTCTGACAGAGAATCACGGTTTTAAATAGCAGGCCTGTAACTTACTAATACTATTCTTCACAGACACCTAGTGTGAATAGCTTGACCGAGACACTGCAACAGAATGGAAAAGGAGGCCAATATTTTCCACGTGCAGTTTAAATATCTGGATTTTTATGGCTGAAATATGGAACAGATCTGGCTTTATTCTGCAGTGAGAACAAGCAAATGGAGCAGAAAAATGATGTACTCTGGATTGCTTTTTAAGAAAATAACCAGGATTAAGATAAAAAAAAATTTTTTCCCTGGCCCCTGATATCTGGGGCTATGTCTACAAATATCTGTAAGAACAGCAGCAGGAACGTTCAATGGACCCTCTTGCACTATATGCCCTGCAGTCTGCCACATACACTGCCTGCCTGCCTAATCCTGCTACCACCACTGAATATATGTGAACAAACAGTAGCCCACCATATGCTGCTAAACGGACCACGGTATCTGGTCAGAAATGCCAAATCCTGGACCGATAGTTGCCTACTCACGTGATAAATGTGTTGAAAAAGGAGAAGGAATGAGTATTGCGGCATGAAAAACATGATTTTATTCAATAAAGATTACATAATGACATATACAAAAATCACATCACAAGGGATATAAAATGCAAAGTGCCAGATCTCAGGGGGTCATATGAGTGATGGGGCAAACGGACTGGATGGGTGTAAGTAGTTGCACATAGATGCTAGGGGCGAGCATAGGACCATTATCAGGAAAATAATACCAGGAATCGTTACTCAATAGTATATTGTTCAGTGCTACTGGCAAATAATTAAGCCAGGGTATATAAATAAACCCAATTACTGCCCAGCCCATCCCTCTATATCGAGGTAGCGTCTTAAAGGCAACTCACCCAATGTAGATATCCACTAGACCCTCAAATCACTGAGACCCCCGGACAGAGGCAACGCGCGTTGCCTTCATCATCACCTCTGTCCGGGGGTCTCAGTGATTTGAGGGTCTAGTGGATATCTACATTGGGTGAGTTGCCTTTAAGACGCTACCTCGATATAGAGGTCACCTTCTTGAATCCCACCTGCAGTACGGGCTGACCATTGCTGGCGATGATGCTCAAATCGTTATCTGGGTAGCGGGTAATATCTGAGTCATTCCAGTACCGCTTAAAAAGCACATAGGGGATGGTGGTTACCTGTGACCTGGTGTCCAGTAGTGCACTCATAGGAATGCCATCCAGCACCACAGGCAAGACCGGTCGTCCCCCTACGTACTTATCACGCCAGCTCGATGGGCCTGATGGTCTTATGCCTGGTGGTCGGCCCTCTGCCCCAGGTTGGGCCCGTTTAAATGACAGTACCTTGCCATATGTCCTGGTTGGTTGCAGCGGCGGCAGATGGGTTGTCCGTCCTGGTCGTAGCGGTCGCTGGGCCTTCCTCTGGACAATGGGCTCCTCCTCTGATGGCGCCAAGGGACGTCCTCCGGACTGGAAGCCAGCTGGATCCTTCCTGGAGGGGACACCTGTAAAGACTGCACAGTTCTGGTTAGCGCGGCAACGCTTTTGGTCAGCTCTTGGACCTGATGGTGCAGGTCTGCAGCCGGGGCTTTGTCCAAAGCCTGTGCATCAGCTCCCACAGGCTCTGCAGACAAGGGTGTCGCCTCCTGGTGATAGGTGATAGCAGGGCGCCTGTGGATTACAGCGCCACCTGGTGCCAGTTCTCAGAGCACCCGGATGGCCCAGTCTTTAAACTGCGCAAAGTCCAAATCAGGGTTCTGCAAGGCCATTACACGCAACTGGGT
The DNA here is from genome assembly GCF_046119375.1 of Phyllobates terribilis. Taxonomy (NCBI): domain Eukaryota; kingdom Metazoa; phylum Chordata; class Amphibia; order Anura; family Dendrobatidae; genus Phyllobates; species Phyllobates terribilis. The sequence continues at coordinate 900,400,070 of NW_027362761.1, read as the reverse complement.
TTGGTGGGCGCTGGACTGTAGACCCTCAATGAACTGTTCAGTCAACAGCTTATCCTCATTCCGCACGCTGTCAGGGTCTGCCTGCTTAATGGCTCTCAGGGCCTCCTGCAAATTCAAAGCATAGTCCCGTATACTGTCTTGTGCCTGCTGTTTGCATCCATAAAATTTTAGTTTGATCTCTGCTGAGGTGCGGGTATCAAAAGTGTCCTTTAGACGGGCCAGTATTTCCTTTACAGTCCCCTTTTCCCTGGCTGACCAGGACTTTACTTCTCTTTGGGCTGCTCCAATTAACGGACCTATCAGGATGCTCACTTTTTGTTCCTCGGACAGGGGGTATACTTTGAATAGGCTATTCAGTCTTTCTTTAAAGTCGCTCAGGGTATGCGACTCCCCTGAGTACTGGGGTAACCATGCCGCTCCGGGGATATATGGCATAGTGAACGGCATCACTGCAGCAGCAGCCGCGCTGCGGTGGGAGCTCCCTTCATTCCTCTTGTCTTCCTACCCCCTAGTTAACCGTGGCCTACCTTCCGTTGCTTCTTCTCCGTAGGCCGCGGCTCCGCAGGCGATCGTCGCGGTCGAGGACCTTGCGTCGCGCGCTGGTGATGTCGGCGTCCACTGGGCTCCTTCCAGGACCTTGCGCAGCGTCAGTGCGTAAGGCGAGGCTTCAGCTCTCACGCGCTTTTGGCGTCTACGCCCCTCTTCTTCCCGCGCGGCGTCCTAAAAATGGCGGGAAAATGGCTGCGGATGGCGGGAAAACGGCTGCGGATGGCGGGAAACTTCACCACGGTAAGTATCACAGTCTTTCTTCAGGCACGCAGTACCCGGTGGTTGCGGGCACGAAATCCTGCCAACTACGCCAAAGTTGACGCGCCCCCTGGGCCGTGTGTGGGGGAATACCCGGAGCTGGGTCTCTGTGTAATGTCAGGGGGTTGTAGTCTCCGTGGCGGTGACCCGGTCCCGTGGCTCAGGGTGGTCAAACCAGTGGCGGATCTGTTTACTTGGTTTTTAAATGTTGAAATGTCCGACTACGCCACCCGTGGATTGCGGTCACTGAGAACCGCTGCTGCGGGGCAGACCGCTGAGACTGATGTTGTGTGCACAGCAGAGGGTAGTATAACTCCCCACGGGAGGAGTATAGCCTCAGGGCAGTGAGTGCAGATGGTGAGGGTTGTGGTGCATGGGCGCAGCAGAAATGACTCAGAGTCCTTGCACTGCAGTTCAGGGTCTTTACTGTTGGTAATGAAGAAGGCCCTGCCGGGAGTACTGGCTAACATTAGAGGCCTGGTCAGTCTGTGAGCGAACAAGAGTCTCCCTGGCCAGGAGGAGGTGTAGGCCTTCCCGTCTGACTGCACTCTTCCTGGCTACCCTGCTGTAGTCGTGTAGTAGCCCACGTCCCTGAGTGTACCGTGTGGTGCTCACCCGTATGGCTGGTGACTTGGGGCCTTTGGTACCTTCCGCTCCTCGATGGCGGTGCCGGTCCCTTGCGTGTGACTGAGCCTCCGGGCTTTCTATGGCCAGGGGACCTGAAATCCCCTGCCAGGTGGTTTCTGCTGCTGGATGTGGAAATCCTCACAGCCTCGGACTTCGGTGTCCTGTTCTCTGCGTCTTCTGCCAGGATGAGCTCTACTAGCTCCAATCCCTGGTTCTCTGCTCCTGTGTTGCCTCCAGAGCTCCTTGCTGCTCCTCTGTACTAGGACTCGACTCTACTCTACTCTGCTAACTCCGCCCCAGATCCTGTTTATAAAAGGCAGGCTCCTCCCCTCCCTGGACTGGGGCAGGAGGCGTTGCATGCAATAGTGCTCCTGACCAGGAAAACCCATGCTCGCTCTCAGACATGGGGTGCCACAGCATCATAGCTTAGCCATTCCTATATCTAAACCCTGCTACCAGGCACAGATAGTAGTACGGTAGTTCACTTTTGTTTGAGCAGCGAAACACCTTCTCTCAGTTGATCAGCAGTGATCATGTGGCGCCCCTGAGGGTTCAGTCGCCACAGAGGTACTGCACCTCACCTAGAGGTGTGGTGTCTCCTTCTCTCAGGTAAGGAGGGAATGCTGCCCGGAACGCCAACACCCACATTCAACACTACACTGCTCCAGGCCGGCTGGAGGGGCAAGATGCAATGTGTTTCCTGCTGAGCCCTGTCCCTGGCTGGAGTGGGGGGGACCAAAGGTAGGGGGAACCCTTAAGTGGGTGTGGGTGGAGGATGTAGAGTAGGGGAGCACCACTGTAGGAGATATATAAAGGGAAGCCATCTTAGGGTGGCAGGTCAGTCAGTGGAGAGCAGTCAGTGAGTAATAAGGGGAGCAGAGTCTCTTCAGGAGCTCTGCTCCACAAGTGGGGCCTAGTGATAGAGGCCCAGGAGGGGAACAGAAGAGGAAGGCTCCATTCTATAGAAGGGATCCCAGGGGGTACGGCGAGTGCAGGACGGCACCCGTACGCCCCAAATCTGCCCGGTGTCAGAGGGATCAGGCCGCAAGAAGCGGACCGGCCCCTGGACCAACCGTGTTACTTCAGGTCTCGGCTGGAAAAACCGGAGGCTTCTGTACTTCCATGGTGCCGTCGCCACAGTCTCATCCTAGTCACCATGAGGGTCAAGTAGGTCCGAGAACTCCAGGTTGCCCAGAGGGACTTCAGAGCACCCGATCGGGACTATGTGTGGGAAGCGCAGGGCAGGAGGGAGAAGACCCAGCGCAGGAAGTCGGTCTAGTTAGGAACACAAAGAAAGCAGGGTTCCGTCAAGCGCTCCTGACATATCTGAGGAAGAGCTGCGCCATCCATCCCTCCTGCACCACAAGTCCCAGCATCACCACCCACCAAACTCCACACTGCCCCGGGGGCCCGCTCCTTCTGTGGGGAGCAGAAACACCTCAGCTGCCATCCCTCCCATCACCCCCCAGAGGTCTGCAGCAGCGCTGGTAATCCTTACCAGGTACCACAGGTGGCATCACAAACTATTTACTTTATTTTTATTTTCTATCCAAGTTACAATCCCCTTTTTGATTGACTGCCCTGGGCCACGGACCGGGCTAGCCACTGTGATATATCCCCCACCAGCATCCGTAGGCCCGGCTGCCGAGTACCCCATTGCCCTGGGGGCGCGTCAATCACATCTGCATCAATTATTCATGACTTATTCTAAAGAAAGGCTTAAAGTCTTACATTAAAGTCTTGGTAAACCTGTTTAGGGAACCCAAAACAAACGTCCACTATGATTTTATTTCTATTTCTCTTGTGCAAAGCTTCTCTATTTTTCTTTTTACCTTGAATGACCTATAAATTAAAACTTGTGCAGTAGATCTACTCTGGTTGTCATCCACACTATCCGGTGGTTAAATATAGAAAATCATTCATGTTTTGTGAAAATACAAATCAGCAATTTTTTTTTATCTGTGCACTGACTGATTATGCTGGCTGCAGGGGAAGAGCAGAACTACAGTATATGCTTGAGAAGAATCAGCCTTATGGTATAATCCGGACTGCTTGTATGCTAGCTAGTTTATCTGGAAAGAATGTGTACCCTGTCCAGCCTGTGTATAATAAAATAGTGGGGGATAGAATTACAATACAATGTACAACATATAACATACAGAGAAAAATATGTAAAAGACCACAAACAAGGCATCTTTATACAGTCTTTATAAAATGTAATATTATAAAACATAATTATAGAGGATTAAAAACTGAAAAGAAACCGAACATTACTAATGAATGTGCTGAAACAGGTACTAGCGCTACATCAGATCTGTCCTGCTCCAACTTTATATGCAAATTTTTAACAACAGACCAGACCTAGGCTAACTGCAGACTCTGGGCCACATCCAGTCCTTTCCTATCCTTTTATGTGCACAACTGAGACTCAGTGTGACGCGCCCCCTGGGGCCGTGGGGTATTCGGTAGCCGGGCCAGTCCTTTTCTGGGGTAATCACGGTGGCAGTGACCCGGTCCGTGGCCCTGGGCGGTCAAATAAAGGAAAAGAAAAAGGGGAATAAAGTTTTTGGAGAAAGTTTTGTGACACCAACCGTGGTATGTGGATTTGGGGGCCGCTGCTGCGGTGCAGATCCACTGGAGCTGATGGTGACGCAGCAGAGTAGGTTCAGCGCTCCACAGGCAGAGCTAAGCTCCAGGGCAGTGTAGATGATTTTAAGAGGTAGATGTTGTTGGTGTAGCGTAGTGCAGGGCTGAGGGCGCAGATAATGACCAGACAACAAATTAATGGCGGTTTCCTCTACCTTTACTTGCGGTTTGACAGAGCCGACCGGGGCACTGGTAGTAGCTGGTGGTGGAGATCCGGGCAGCCTAGAAGCAATTTGGGGATCCACCTCGCCAGGTGGAGTTGTAGGCCTTCCCTCCGCGTTATCCTCTTTGGCCCTGCTGCTTAAAGCTATGCTCCGGCCCTCGTTCCTGAGCAAAACGTCTATTCCTCACCCGTATGGTTGGCAGCTCGAGCCCTTTTTAGGTGTCGCTCCTTCGTGGCGGTGCTGGGCCCTAGGATGCTGCTGAGCCGCCAGGCACCTGGTGGTGCCAGGAGAACTGCAGTCTCCTGCCCTCCGGATTTAGCTGCCGGGCCTTCAGTGCCCGCACAACCACGGACTCTGGTGTCCGATTCCTTGCACTTTTCCTCTGGGGCGAGCTTGATCACAGCTCCCCTCCCCAGGTTCTTCCTCGTCACTCTCCTGTCTCCAACTCCCTTTTTTCCTCCAACTGACTTTTTCTAACCCCCGCCTCCAGGCTCCAATTAAAAGGGGAGGAGCTCCCCCTTCTGGTCTGGAGCCAGGAAAGTGTTGGATGCTGGCATGGCATCACCCCCTGTGAGGGAAGCAATGCCAATGTGGCAACCGGACTCCTGGGGTGCCACATTTTCCCCTAGTTAAATTCAGTACTCCCGGACTGAGGACACCTTTAGAATTAAACAATTAACAACAATAACTATTCACATTACCAAAAATTTACAAAGTCTCAAAAAGGCAAAAATCACAAAACCCAGCAAAAATTGGTAGCAGTCACTGCGATGCTTAGTCTTTACGCCGCTATCCGGGAATTGTCTTTTTCCGGATTCCTGAAGGTTGGTTAGTGGGAACCACCTCAACCCACTTCGTGTATCGACCCTGGACGTGGCTTCAGGGCACTCTGTTGGTGGGCCTGGTTTTCGGCCACGCCCGCGGTTTATTTTCAAGGCCAACAATTAACTTTACTCAACATTGTTCTAAACACATCTAGTCCTGTGGTCCATATGTCCATAAATATAATAACTATATACACTCATGATTGCTTAAAAGGTTCTTACAGGAAGTCTCTGTAGGCTCTCATACTTAACGGTTACAATTATATACTATACACTATTATCTTATTACACCTCAGTCCCTATAACGGGCAGGGAGCTGACCTCTGGTACTATGGGTTTATCTACGCAGTACAGTTGTTGCCAATGACCTACCCGGGTCTCTAGTGTCTACTGCAGGTGTGGTAGGCTCAGTGTGGACTACAATACAGTTAGTCTGATGTAGCACAGGTAGGCTTGGTAGTCTTCTACGACCTCTTTGACTCACCATGGGCACGACAGATTCACCGCTTGCAGGGGGTAGATTCACTTGTTCCACTGCGGTTGTGGCATCTGTTGCTGGGGCTGTCTGGTCTCTCAGCTATTCTAGAGTCTCTGTGGCTTCTGGTAAGGCTACTTGGGGAAAGGTCAGGACAGGTACCACGATTGCTTGGTTCACCTGCGTCCAAGACTGGGGAAATTCTCCAAAGATGGTTTGAACCGTCTCTTCCACCTTTTCTGTGTGCTGGAGGCAGTTTTGGACTTCCTCTTCGCGTCTCAATTAATCAGGGCATATCTTTAGGTGGTCTCTTGAGACTGCTGCTGAAGTCTCTCTTCCATCTTTACTGATGAGGCATACTTTGGTGTTGTTGAAATTTGAAGGTAAGACGGTGTATGGCTCAGCCTCCCACTGATCGTCTAATTTGTGAACTCGTCTCTTCCTTTTGAGTACCTGTTCTCCAGGTGACAAGGGAACTGCAGGAGCATGCATGCTGATTATAAGTTCTTTCCTGCCTCTGTCTCGCCTGGGGCAAACTTCTCTCTACACATTCTTGCACCTTGCGGTATTGTTGCTGCCGCTCCGTATCCCAGTCTGCATCTGGTGATGTCGTCTCAGGTGATAAAACTCCCATGTCTAAGTCAATGGGTAGCTTGCCAGGTCTTGCCCTCATCAGCTAGGCGGGTGTACAGTTGGTGGAGTTCACCGGGATGTGGTTATATAGGTCTACCAACTCCGGTAACTTCTCTGGCCACAGGCTACATTCTTCAAGGGGCAACGTCTTCAACAGGTCTATTACCACCTGGTTTATTTTCTCGCACAACCGGTTGGTCTGGGGATGATACGGCGTCGTTCTTATTTTCTTGCAGCCATACAAGTTACAGAATTCCTGAAACACTTCTGCTTCAAAGGCTGGGCCTTGGTCGGTAAGCACTTGACGCACCCCCTGGGCTGGGGATACCCGGAACCGGACCTTTTGTGGATGCTGGAGGTTGTAGTCCTTGCGTGGCGGGGACCCGGTCCCGTGGCTCAGGGTGGTCAACCCAAATGGCAGTCTATATGCTGAATGTACGACTATGCCACCCGTGGATTGCGGTTAGAGTGAACCGCCGCTGCAGGGCAGACCGCTGAGGCTGGTGTTGTGGGTGCAGCTGAGGATAGTATAACTCCCCACGGGAGGAGTATAGCCTCAGGGCACTAAATAGGGATGGTGATGGTGCGCGAGAGCAGCAGTAACCACACGGAGTCTGTCATGCAATTCAGGGTCTTTACTGTTGGTGGTATTAAGGGACCCGTCCGGAATACAGGTTAACAATGGAGGCCTGGTCAGTCTGAGAGCAACTGGGAAATCCCGCTGGTCAGGGGGAGTTTGTAGGCCTACCGTGCTGACTTCACTCTTTCTTGGCTATCCCGCTGTAGTGTAGTGGTAGCCCACGTCTCTGAGTGTACCGTGTTGTTCTCACAAGTATGACTGGTGACTCGGGCCTTCCATACTTCTCACCCCTCCGGGGCAGTAGTGGTCCCTCTCATGTGGCTGAGCCTCCGGGCTTCCTTGGGCCAGAGAACTTGAAGTCCCCTGCATGGTGGTTTTCTGCTGCTGGGCTTATAACCCTCACAGCCTCGGACTCCAGTGTCCGGCTTTGTAAGTCTCTAGCCAGGATGAGCTCTGCTAGCTCCCCTCCTGGCCTCGTGTTCCTCCTCTGCCTACAGGGACTCCTCAGCCTGCTGCTGACCTGTCCTTATCTGCAACTTGTCTGGAACTTGTCTCTGGCTTGTCTCCCTAACCCCGCCCCAGATCCAGTTTATAAAGGGCAGGTTTCTCCCCTCCCTGGACTGAGGCAGGAGGTGCTGCATGCTAATTGTCCCCAACCAGGGAACCTCCCACCTGCTCTCAGACATGACATTGCTGCCACTGTTGCGACCAGACCTGGGGTGCCACACACTCGTTCAGCGTAACCATGCGGGCAATAAAAGTGTTGTTGAAATGCTTTGGCTGCCGTTTTAGCCGTCTGATCCTTCACTGGCAATACTACCAGGAACCGGGAGTAGTGGTCTACTATGGTGAGAGCGTAGACATAGCCTGACCGGCTTGGGGCTAGCTTCACGTGATCCAAGGCTACCAGTTCAAGTGGTTGTTTGGTGATTATGGGCTGCAAGGGAGCCCTCTGGCTATCACGGACTTTCTGTCTCAGGTTGCATGGACCACATTCTCGACACCATCTCTCGATTGCTTTCCTCATGCCAACCCAGTAGAATCACTCACGTAGCAGGACTTCCAACTTCTTTCACCCGAAGTGTCCTGCTTCATCATGGTACGCCTCTAAGACCATTGGCGCATCCCGCTTCTGGACTACCACCTGCCAGACCAGTTCGTGTGTCCGGGAGTTGATGCTTCTTCGACACAGCTTTCCCTCATAGATGAACAGCTTGCCCTTCTCCTTCCACAACTGTTGGGTCTTCTGTGGAGCATCTGGACCAGGGTGCGAGTCAGCTTGTGTCAGCAACTCCTTTACTAGGTGGACAGCCGGGTCGCTATCCTGCGTCTCTGCCCATCCATGGTGGGGCAATGGGTTAAACGTGGCCTCTCTGTTGGCGGAGCGCTTGTCCCTCACAGAGTGGGAGCACTGAGTCACACCGTGACAATGGAAAGCCAGTAGCTCTATCTCCTCCAGCTCTTCCGGGTCTTCTCCCCCATCTGGCAAGTTGGGCATCCTGGACAGCGCATCAGCATTAGCGTTTTTATGCCCCGCCCGATACTTGATGGTAAACTCGTAGTTGGACAGTCGGGCCATCCATCGCTGCTCCAGCGCATCTAGCTTCGCCGTTTCAAGGTGGGTCAGCGGATTATTGTCTGTGAAAATTGTAAACTTCGCTGAAGCCAAATAGTGTTTGAAGCGCTCCAACTTAAAGGAACAATAGTTGTCGGGATTCCTTTCCGTGGGCCGGAGCTTCCTGCTGGCATAGGCAATCACTCTCTCTTTGCCCTGCTGTATGTGGGACAGCACCACTCCCAATCCCACGTTGATGGCATCCGTATAAAGTATAAAGGGTTGGCCATAGTCGGGGTAGGCCAGGACTTCGTCTCCCATAAGAGCCACCTTCAGTCGAGTGAAGGATTCGTCTTCTGTTTTACCCCATTTGAACGGAGGATTCGGGTTCTTGGCCTTCTTGGACTGGCCCACTAAGGGGCCTTGCATGGGTGCCGCTATCTTGGTGAAAACCTTGATGAATCTCCTGTAGTAGCCTACCAGCCCGAGGAACTGCCACACTTCCTTGAGAGTGGAGGGTCTTGGCCAGTCCTTGATCATGGTGACTTTTTCAGGGTCTGGTGCTACACCTTCGGTGCTTACCACTTGGCCTAGGTACTGCACCTTGGGCTTCAACATGTGGCACTTGGACGGCTTTACTTTCAAGCCATAACCGGATAGGGCCTCGAACACCTTGGCCATGTGCTCCAGGTGGTTTTCGTATGTCTTTGAGTAGACGATTACGTCATCTAGGTACAGCAGAACGGTTTCGAAGTTTTTGTGTCCTAGGCAGCATTCCATTAACCGCTGGAATGTTCCCGGGGCGTTGCAGAGCCCAAATGGCATGCAGTTGAACTCGCAGAGACCCATTGGTGTTGTAAACGCCGTCTTCTCTCTGTCCGCCTCTGCCACGAGAACCTGCCAATACCCACTGGTGAGATCCAAAGTGGAGAAATAGTTAGCGGATCTCAGTGCAGCTAATGATTTCTCAATTCTGGGTAATGGGTAGGCGTACTTATGTGTAATGCGGTTAATCTGCCTATAATCAACACACATCCTCATTGTACCATCTTTCTTTCTAATAAGGACTAATGGAGCTGCCCAAGGGCTACAACTATCTTTGATCACCCCAGCCTCCTTCATCTCCCGTAACATTTCTTTGGCACATTGATAGTGAGCTGGGGGTACAGGCCAGTACCTTACTTTAATGGGCGGATGATCTCCTGTGGGGATATGATGTTGGACCCCTTTTACCTGCCCAAAGTCTAGTGGGTGTTTGCTAAAGACTCGCTCATATTCTTGAACCACCCGGTACACCCCATGCTTTTGGTGCAAAGGGGTGGAGTCAGTGTCTACTTGTAGCTTCTGACACCAATCCTCCATCTGCCCTTTGGGGCCATTGTCTTCCGCCTGTTCGGACGGAGGCAAGTGTTACACTGCCTTTATTGCGTTGTTACTGACAGTGAACAGCTTAGCAAGGGTGGCATACAGGGGTAAATGGACCTCTTTCTCCCCACAATTCAGGATGCGTATCGGTACTCTCCCCTTGCAGACATTGACCACCCCCCTGGCCGTCAAGATGGTGGGCCTACTATCAGAGTACATGGGTTCTACCAGGGCCTGATAATCTTGACCCCTGAGACCTATTGCTGCCCGACACCATATTAACATTTCACTCTTAGGGGGCATTGCAATGGGGAATGGGTCACTCTTTCTGACACTGCTGACTTCTCCACCGGACAGCTTTACCTGTTGTCTCTGCATCAGGACTTTGATCTCCTCCTGCAGAACTCGCTGCTGACCAGAACTGGCAGTCTCTGCGACCTGTTGCAGCAAAACAATTATTTCCCCAAGACAATTCTCTATCATATTGGTGCCTAAGGTTATCATAGGGTGACTTTCTCGGTGATCAATATCTACAATAATCAACCCTTGTGATGACAATTCTACTCGGCCAACCTTTATGGTCACCTCTTTATACCCCACCTGAGGCAAGGGCTGACCATTGCTGGCAAAGATGTTAAGGTGTTCATCTGGACAGCGGGTAATGTCTGAATCAGTCCAGTATCGTTTAAAAAGGATATATGGCATCGTTGTCACCTGGGAACCAGTGTCCAGTAACGCGTTCATCGGGATGCCATCAAGCGCAACAGGTAGGACCGGTCGTCCTCCCACGTACTTGTCTCGCCAGCTTTGTGAGCCTGGTCGTCTTACTCCTGGGGGTTGGCCCTCTGCCCCAGGGGTTGCTCGTTTAAATCGCAGAATCTTGCGATGTGCCCCGCCTTTTGACAGCGGCGGCAGATCTGTTGTCCATTCTGGTCGTAGCGATCGCTGTCTCTCCCCCTGGTCGTTGGAATTCTTCTCTGCCGTCACCACGGGACATCATCTGGACTGGAAGCCAGCTGAATTCTTTCCTTTGGAGACATTTGCATGGCCTGCACGGTTTTGGTTAGTGTAGCCACACTTTTGGTCAGCTCCTGGACCTGAAAGCGTAGGTCTGCAGAGGGGTCATTATCTAGGGTCTGCGCGTCAGCCCCCACAGGTGCCGGGGAAAAGGACGCCGCCTCCTGGTGGTATGTGATAGGTGGGCGCCGGAGGGGTGCAGTACCACTTGGGCTTGATTCTCGCAGCACCTGGATGGCCCAGTCTTTAAATTGCGCAAAGTCTAGATCATGGTTTTGCAGAGCCATAATGCGCAGCAGTGTCCGGAGAGGGTTAGATAGGTGCCCCTCGATAAACTGTTCGGTTAGCAATCTGTCCTCGTCTCGCACACTGTCGGGGTCTACCTGTTTAATGGCCCGCAGCGCCTCCTGCAGGTTGAGAGCATAGTCCCATACACTGTCCTGCACCCTTTGTTTGCACCCATGGAACTTCTTTTTAATCTCTGCTGCTGTGCGGGTGTCAAAGGTATCCTTTAACCTGGCCAGAATTTGCTTAACAGAGCTTTTGTCCCTGCTCGGGCAGGACTTCACCTCCCTCTGGGCTGCACCGATTAGCTGGCCTATGAGGATGCTGACTTTCTGCTCCTCAGACAGGGGGTACACTTGGAACAAACTGCGCAGTCTGTCCTCAAATTCGCTCAGGGTGTGCGACTCTCCTGAGTACTGGGGCAACCACTCCGCCCCTGGAATATACGGCATGGACAAAGGCATTACAGTTGCTGCGGCCCGCAGCTGGATCCTCTTCTAGGTTGGGCATCTTCCTCCCCCCTTAGTGAACCTCAGCCAGGTCCTGGGTTTCTGCTGGCCTACCAGTCTGCACCTCTGCAGACGAGAGGGATCGCTTACCCGGCGGTTCCGGATCGGGGCCTCCTGCTTCCCCTCGGCTGACGTTAAATGTCGTGATGATACTGTTCAGCAAAGTCTGTGGCACACAGTACCCGGTTATACCGGGCTACGACCATCCTGTTCGTGACGCCAAGTTGACGCGCCCCCTGGGGCCATGGGGTACTCGGTAGTGAGGCCGGGCCTTTTCTGGGGTAATCACGGTGGCAGTGACCTTGTCCGTGGCCCCGGGCGGTCAAATAAAGGAAAAGAAAAAGGGGAATAAAGTTTTTGGGGAAAAGTTTCATCACGCCACCTGTGGTATGCGGCTATATGGGGGCCGCTGCTGCGGGGCAGATCCACTGGAGCTGATGGTGACTCAGCAGAGTTGGTTCAGCTCTCCACAGGCAGAGCTAAGCTCCAGGGCAGTGTAGATGATTTTAAGAGGTAGATATTGTTGATGCAGTGTAGTGCAGGGCTTAGGGCGCAGATAATGACCAGACAACAAATTAATGGTGGTTTCCTCTACCTTTACTTGCGGTTTGACAGAGCAGACGGGGGCACTGGTAGTAGCTGGTTGTGGAGATCCGGGTGGCCTAGAAGCAATTTGGGGATCCACCTCGGCAGGTGGAGTTGTAGGCCTTCCCTCTGTGCTATCCTCTTTGGCCCTGCTGCTTAAAGCTATGCTCCGGCCCTCGTTCCTGAGCAAAACGTCTATTACTCACCCATATGGCAGGCAGCTTGAGCCCTTTTCCTTTGTGGCGGCGCTGGGCCCTAGGATGCTGCTGAGCCACCGGGCGTCTTGTGGGGCCATGGAGACCTGCAGTCTCCTGCCCTCCGGATTTAGCTGTCTGGCCTTCAGTGCCCGCACAACCACGGACTCCGGTGTCCGTTTCCTTGCGCTTTTCCTCTGGGGCGAGCTTGATCACAGCTCCCCTCCCCAGGTTCTTTCTCGCCGCTCTCCTGTCTCCAACTCCCTTTTCTCCCTCCAACTGACTTTTTCTAACCCCGCCTCCAGGCTCCAATTTAAAGGGGAGGAGCTCCCCCTTCTTGTCTGGAGCCAGGAAAGTGTTGGATGCTGATATACCTGATCAGGGGATCCCTCGTTGCTTCTAGGCATGGCATCACCCCCTGTGAGGGATGCAATGCCAATGTGGCAACCGGACTCCTGGGGTGCCACAACTGCAGCAGGCACAATGACATCACTAGATAGATACTCCTGCTATGTGGAGCCACAGTCTACACAGTTTTTTTTTTATATTATTCACTTGTGTGGGCATATGTAGCAACAGCATACCATTATGGTTACTATAGATGCCTTCATACTGTGTTGGAAGCTACTGTTTGGGAGGCTGTGGTACCATAATATTGTGTGGGGGCATCATACTGTGTGGGAGGTCATCATTCTGTGTGTATGGGAGGTTGAGGTTGTGGACACCATCAAACTGTTTGGAGACTGTGTGGGAGGCAGCATCATGCTGTGTAGGGGACAGTGAGGACAATATACTGTGTGGGAGGCTGTGGGAACTATCATACTGTTTAGAGGTTTTAGGGCCATCATACTTTGTGGTGGATTGTGAACATATCATAATGTGTGTGAGAGTGTTGCAAGGAAATCACATTGGGGGGCTTTGTGGAATCATACTGTGTGGGGGGCTGCGGGGTCCATCATACTTTGTGAGGAGATGTAGGGACATCATACTGTGTGGGGGAAGCTGTTGATTAAGGTAGCAATAGCAGTATTATTTATAAACTTGGTGTTGTTAATAAGAATACATGCTGTCACAGTTCCACCCTTCAATCTGTCTGTGATGCAGTTACTGATAGCTCAGCCATCCAATATGATGCAGGGGCGTGCTGAAGTTGTCAGTACTTCTATTGACAGCTCAGTCATCCAATATGATGCAGGGGCGTGCTGAAGTTGTCTGAAGTTGATTGACAGCTCAGTCATCCAGTCTAGTGCAGGGGTGTGCTGAGCTGAAGGTGTTTTGATTGACTGCTCAGCCAGACAATCTGAGACTAGGAGGTTCTGAGCTGCCTTCAGGTGTTCCCTGTACCAGGTGATTGCCCAGCTACTTAGCTGGGCTGTCTGTCCCAGATCTCTGCCAGACATACATTCCGCCCTGTGTGGTTTGTGTCTTTGTGCTATGTGTTCTGATTGTGGATCTTTTTGCTGCCTGACCTTGGACCTCGTTCTGACCATCTGATTTGCCTGCTCCCTTTGCTCTAATCCGCTTTCACCCTGGTATTCTGACCTCGGACCGTAACTGTGACGAGCCCAGGGGATGGGGGCGACTCGGCGCCCGGGCCTTGTTGTTGGTTTTGGGGATGCCGCGGTGGCTGGCTCCCGGGGGCTGTACCCTGGGGTCACTCTTAAAAGCAAGGAATAATGGGGAAAGGTGTATGGGAAAGGGGAAAGTTCGTGACGCCACCCGTGGTGTCTGGTGAGGATCACCAGCTCTGCTACAGTCCTCTGAGGCAAGTGGTCAGTCAGCTTAGTTGGTGCGGCTCCCCACAGGTGGAGCGGGGCCTCAGGGCAGCATAGGAGAAGGGATGCAGGACAGAGGGGACCCAGCCGGGTCAGAATAAGAATAGACACACTCACAACAGTTCACTTCAGTACCTTTACTGGTGGTGTTTCAGGCCCGATCCAGGGCACTGTAGGGTGAAGGGTGCATTTCAGGACTCTCCCCAATGAGCGGGTGTGGGGCCTCCTGCTTCTTGCCTTTTCCTGATAAGTTTATGACCTGCCTGGAGCTAGGCCTAACTTGGTCTCTGTCTTGTACCGGCTGACCTGGTGGTAGGGCTTTCTGTTGGAGTTCACACTCCCTGGTCTCTTGGGCCTCAGTGACTCCTGACCTTGGTATAACAGTCAGCTTTAGGTGTTCCTGGGACATGTAGTTCGCCAGGGGTTCCGGTAGTTTCTGCTGGTCCTAGAGATCCCTGCAGACGCGGACCCGGTTTCCGGTAAATGATCTTGGGGTGAGCTGGCTAAGCTCCTCTGCCCCCTATGTAGCTCACTTACTCCACTTGCCTTCGGCCACGCTCCTCGCCCTCACTAGGCTTCACACTGGCAGTAGGCCTTGCTACTCTTCACCGCTCTTATGGCGTCGGCACGTCTTGGGCTCACTAACCTGAGCTCCCTGAGTCTGGGCTGGACTGGCAACTTCACTGGCTGCAACAGACTGACTGTAAATTCCAGACATGACTGTAACTGGACTCCATACAGACTTCAGACTTACTCCAGACTTAGACTGAACTGACTAGCTCCACCTTCCCTTTTTATATCCCTATCCGGGCTCCTTCTGGTGGTCTGAGGTGGAAGGTGGAGGTGTGTGTATGCTATGAGGGCCTCTTGTGGAGGAATCCGTCCATGCACCCCTCTAGGATCTGTGGCACCAATGCGCAGCAGGGCGCCACATTCCCCGCTAGCAAAGCTCAGTACTCCCGGACTGAAGTACTTTTAATAACAACAATAACAATGACTCTTTCCTTTATGGGAGGCACTTTGCTTGAACGTTACATATAAAACATTATAAATAATAAATAGATATGTACAATCCAATAAGCAACCCCAGAATTCAAGTCTCTTCCGGTGAGGTTCCCCGACATTATGTCCGTCTCACAGGTTAGAGTACTTGGTAGCTTGAGGGACCTGTCCAAAGCAAACCCTCCACGTAGGCCCTGGGGTGGCTGCAGGGCATGGCAATCCTGAGTTGGACCTCCGTTAGTGCCACACCAGACAGGTTTTTCTTCTGAGGTCACCTAAAGGGGCACTGCAGGGAGTGCAATTATTTACAAGAAGCAGTTTTTGGGCTGCACACAGTCCTCAGCCACAAAGTTCTTTATGTACCCTTACGGGTAACTAGAGGTAACAGGGGAAGTGTCCATATCACTTAAATTGTCCATTGTAAGGCAAAACACAAGTTAATAAATACATACATGAAAATACACAATATAATACCCCAGGGGCAACTATTTACACTGTCAGAGTTTCCTTCTTTACTCTCTGTATCTGACAGGGGCCTGACCTCGTGTGCTACGTGTCGATCTGCGTAGTACGGGAGTGTGGATGGTATCTGTGTCTGCACCGTCTGCTACCCTGTCAGCTCTACGTGTGGGTAGATTGTAAAACTGCCTTAACCGCTCTATGGGACTGGCAAGTGTACCAATGGCTGGGCCTTCTTGCTCTGCTCTAACCGGGGATCCTTCTTCCGGTGATTCTTCTTGAGCAGGCTCTTCTGAAGCACTTACAGGCTCTACTTGCTGTGGAGGGTCTTCTGGCTGTTGAAAGAAGTGGATCACAGGGATTATTACTGCTCCTCCTAGTTGAGGCCAATCTGCCGGGAAATCTCCTAAGTCAGTATGGAGTACTGCTTCTTTAGGCTCCTCCGGTACGGTGAGAGGCACGTCTTCTTGGGGCTTTAGCAGGTCTGGACACAACTTCAGATGGTCTCTAGATACCGCTGCAGTCGTTCTTCCTCTGTATTTGCTGATCAAACAGGTCTTTTTGTTATCAAATCTTGAGTTTAACACAGTGTAGGGTTCTCTCTCCCACTGTTCATCAAGTTTGTGGTTTCTCCTCTTCCTTTTTAACACCACTTCTCCTGGTGTGAAGGGTTCTGCGGGCGCACTTTTATTGTAGTGGGCTTCCTGCTTGTCCCTTACCCGAGTGAGACTGTCTTCGACACCATCCT
This sequence comes from Phyllobates terribilis, assembly GCF_046119375.1. Classification (NCBI taxonomy): domain Eukaryota; kingdom Metazoa; phylum Chordata; class Amphibia; order Anura; family Dendrobatidae; genus Phyllobates; species Phyllobates terribilis. The sequence goes on along the minus strand of NW_027362761.1, from coordinate 900,383,820 downwards.
GTACTCTACTGTACTGCTCCTGTCTGGTCATGTTCCAGTCCTCAGTGGACATATCTGCGTCTGGTTCTACTACACCAAGCTCCAGGTCCATGGGCAACTTCCCGGGTCTGGCTCGCATGAGATATGCTAGAGTACAATTGGTGGAACTCACAGGTATGTGGTTGTACAGATCTACCAGGTCAGGTAGTAGGTCTGGCCACTGATTTCTCTCCTCTAGTGGTAAGGTCTTCAGCAGGTCGATGACGATGTTATTCATCTTTTCACAGAGACCGTTGGTTTGGGGGTGGTACGGTGTAGTCCAGATCTTTTTACACTCGTACAGATGGCAGAACTCCTTGAACAGTTCAGCTTCAAAGGCTGGGCCTTGATCCGTCAACACCTGCTCCGGGTATCCATGGGGCCTGCAGAAGTACGCCTGAAACGTCTTCGCCGCAGTTTCTGCCGTCAGGTCCTTGACCGGGGCGACCACCAGGAACTGGGAGTAGTGATCCACCATGGTCAGGGCATAAGAATATCCTGACCTGCTGGGTGACAGCTTGACATGATCCAGGGCCATGATCTCCAAAGGTCGAGTTGTCTTGATGGGTTGCAGGGGTGCCTTCTGGCTGCTGTAGTCTTTTCTTCTGAGGCTACAGGGTCCACAGTTCCGGCACCACCTCTCAATGGAACTGTGCATTCCTACCCAATAAAACCGACACTTCAGCAGGGTTTCTAGCTTCTTCCAGCCAAAGTGCCCCGCCTGATCGTGGTAGGCCTCCAACACCATCTGGATGTCTGTCTTGGGCACCACTATCTGCCATACCATCTCATGGGTTTTGGGGTTGACGTACCTCCGGCACAGCTTCTCTCTATAGATGAACAGCTGGCTCTTCTCATTCCACAGCTGCTTGGCTTGTAGAGACGCTTCCTTCTCCAGGAAGGAACCTTCCTGGGTTATCAGCTCTTTGATACGGCTGACAACCGGGTCGCTGTCCTGGGTCTCCTTCCAGCTATGGTGAGGCAGGGGGTTTAACATTTTACCGCGAGGCCTCCTGGAGGCTCGTTGCTCGTGGACCATCCCATTCCGATGAAAGGCAGGTAGTTCAATCTCCTCCAGGTCATCCACTTCTTCTTCAGTGTCTGACTGGTGAGGCATCCTGGACAGGGCATTGGCGTTGGCTTTCTTGCGGCCCGCCCGGTACTTAATAGTGAATTGGTAGTTTGACAGCCTAGCCATCCATCGTTGTTCCATGGCTCCTAGCTTGGCTGTCTCCAGATGAGTCAAGGGGTTGTTATCAGTGAAGGCAGTGAACTTACTGGAGGCTAGGTAGTGCTTGAACCGCTCGGTGATGGCCCAGACCAGGGCCAGGAACTCTAACTTGAAGCTGCTATAGTTTTCCGGGTTCCTCTCGGTCGGGCGGAGCTTCCTGCTTGCATAGGCGATCACCGTCTCTTTGCCATTCTGCTTCTGACTCAGTACAGCTCCTAATCCTTCATTGCTGGCATCAGTGTACAGCAGGAACGGTTGGCTGTAGTCAGGGTAGGCTAGGATCTCTTCGCCGGTCAGGATCTCCTTCATCACATTAAAGGATTCAGCTTGCTCCTTACCCCACTGGAACGGGGGATTTCTGCCTCTGGGGGACTGTCCTACCAGGAGGTCTTGCAGAGGCGCCGCTTTCTTAGTATAGTCCTTCACAAACCTCCAGTAATACCCGACTAGTCCCAGGAACTGACGTACCTCCTTGAGGCTCTTCGGCTTCGGCCATTTCTGGATGGCAGTGACCTTCTCCAGGTCTGGTGCTACTCCCTCTGGACTAACGATGTGCCCCAGGTACTGTACCTTTCGCTTGAGCAGGTGGCACTTTGAGGGCTTCAGCTTCATCCCATACCGGGACAGCGACTCAAATACCTCCGCCAGGTGCTTCAAGTGGTCCTCATACACTATCACGTCATCCAGGTATAGTAGTACAGTCTCGAAGTTGCGGTGTCCCAGGCAGCACTCCATCAATCTCTGGAACATTCCGGGGGTGTTGCAGAGTCCAAACGGCATTCTATTGAACTCGCAGAGTCCCATCGGGGTGGTGAAGGCCATCTTCTCCCGATCCTCCTCAGCAACAGCTTCTTGCCAGTACCCACTAGTGAGGTCAAGGGTGGAGAAGTAATTTGCAAGCTTCAAGGCAGCCAGGGATTCCTCTACGCGTGGTAAAGGGTTTGCACCTTTATGTGTAATGCGATTTACTTGTCTGTAATCTACACACATTCTCATGCTTCCATCCTTTTTCCTGACTAGAACTAGGGGAGCTGCCCAGGGACTACAACTATCCCTTACTACCCCTGCCTTCTTCATGTCGTGCAACATCTCCTTCGCCTTCTGGTAGTGTGCTGGTGGTATAGGCCTGTAACGTTCTTTGATGGGTGGATGGTCACCTGTGGGGATATGGTGTTGAACCCCCTTAATCCTCCCAAAGTCAAGTGGGTGCTTACTGAATACTTGCTCGTATTCCTGAACCACCCGGTGTACACCCTGTTTCTGATGGGCAGGAGTGGTGTCTGTCCCAACATGGAGCTGTTCACACCAATCCTCCACCTGCGTTGCCGGGTCATTATCCTCCACTTCGTCTGGTGAGGTTAAGGACTCAGCCGTGTGTATGGAGTTGTTATTTACTGTGTACAGTTTGGCAACAGTGGCATAGCGTGGTAATCTAACCTCGTCCTCCCCATAGTTTAGGAGGCGTACGGGAACCCTCCCATTGCGTACATCCACTACCCCTCTGGCAGTCAAGAGTGTAGGCCTATGTTCCGAGCTAAGGGGCTCTACTACCGCCTGGTAGCTTCGTCCTTTGAGACCTATGGCTGCTCTACACCAAATCAGCATTTCACTCATCGGGGGTATCACAATGGGTACCGGGTCTGTCACCCTACATTACCAATTTCACCGCCTGTTAGCTTTACCTGTTGCTGGTACATAAGGGCTCGGATCTCTTTCTGGAGCGCCCTTCTCTGCCCTGGTCTGGCAGTGTCAGCTATCTGTTGGAGCAAGAACAACACTTCTCCCAAACAGTTACTAACAATATTAGTGCCAAGTACCATATTCAAGTCTGTATTAGTCACTGGTCACTGGTCCTTCAGTTCCACTCTTCCCCCCTTTACTGCCACATCCTTAACCCCGACTAGGTTAAGGGGGGGGCCGTTTGAGGCATACACGGAAAGATTGGGATCTGGCGGGTGAAGTTCGTCTGTGGACCAGAACCTTTTGTAGAGGACATCAGGCATGATGGTTACCTGAGATCCTGAGTCCAGCAGAGTGGGTGTCACGATGCCGTCCAGCACAATGGACAGGAAAGGTCTTCCTCCCACGAACCAGCGGTACCAGTTTGATGGGCCTGGGGGGTCTACTCCTGGGTGTCGGCCCTCGGCCCCAGGGTTTTCTCGTTTAAAGGACAGCTCTGGACGGCGTGACCTGACTTGTGGCAGCAGTGGCAGACAGGGTCCCTCGGCAGACGGCGTTGGTCGCTGATGCTCCCAGGGGGTGGTGTTGTCCTCTTCCTCCTTCTCATCCAGGGGACATCCTCAGGGCAGTCGGCTAGCAGGATCCTTCCTTCCTCCTCGGGCTCCGTCCGCAGCTGCAGGGTACTCAGTACAGTGGTCAGGGTTTTGCTCAACTGACGCACTTCAGAGCGCAAGCTGTCCAGCTCACTAGGGGACTTTGCTGGAACCTTGGCTTCAGCAGCCACCGGCGAAAAGGTGGACGCTGCAGGCACTAGGGTGGCCCCACCCTGGTAACATTGGATAGCAGTTGTTTCCAGGGGCTGCAGTCCTTTTATAGCCATGTCCTTAAGGGTGTCAAAGGTGGCATCTGGATGATCCAGGGACCACCAACGCACAGTCCTGCTCTCCTCTTGGGACCTCAGTCCCCGGATAAACTGTTCTTTCAGCATTTTATTTTCATTATCGATGCTGGTTGGACTAACCTCTTTCAGAGCCCGCAGGGCCCCTTGCAAATGCCAGGCATAGTCCCGAACACTGTCCTCCGGTTGCTGAGAGCAGTTGTACAACCTCATCCGGAGGTCTGTCTCAGTACGATTCTCAAAGACAGTCTGTAACTTTTTAAAGACTGCGGACACTGACTCTTGGTCTGCGGCCGACCATGTTTCTACTTCTCGCTCCGCAGCACCAGTCAATTGTCCCAATACAACAGCGGCTCTTTGCTTGCCTGTCATAGAGTACATGTCCAGTATACCGCATATTTCCCTTTTGAATCCAGACAGGGTATCTGGTTTGCCGCTGTACTGGGAGAGCCACTTCGCTCCAGGGATGTACGGTAGGGCCATGGGTATGACAGGGGTACAAGCCCTCTTGGTGGAGCGGCTGCTTTGGCCTGCTCGGCGCCGAGAGCGGGTTGGACATCAGGGCGGTTAACCGGTACTCCTGTGTTGTGCTGTTCTTCGGAATTCTGGCGCCCCCCTAGCGAACCGTGGCCTACTTTCTTTTCTTTTCTTCCGGTAGGCCGCAGCTCTGCAGGTGACGGTCTTCTTCAGGACCTTGCGTCGCTTGCGTCCTACGTTGGAGGGTTCACCGGCACTCCTTCCAGGACCTGGAGCTTCCTGGTTTGACGTCGAGGCGTGGGGCGTGTCCGGGGCTTTGCGCGCTTCAGCAGGTACGCCTCTCAGTTTCCCGCGGTTACGCCCTTCTTCCCGCTCAGCGGCAAAACAATGGTGGCAATCTTCGCCACAGTTAAAAACACAGTTTTTGTTTAAAGGCGCACAGTACCCGGTGGCAACAGGCACAACACTCCGTCGTTGCAGCGGGCACGGAATCCTGTTCGTCATCAAATTGTCATCAATTTGTGAGGGGACGCATCTCCGCTGCCTCAAATTGTCACAACAATTACACAATTAACTGACGAGTGATGGATGAGGCCGTGGCTTCTTCTACTACTATGTCAGTTATTGGAGCGTATGGTATATGCACTTCCGATTCCAGCCCATGGAATACATACAGTGAGGAAAATAAGTATTTAATACACTGCAGATTTTGCAAGTTTTCCCACCTACAAAGAATAGAGAGGTCTATAATTTTTAATGTAGGTCACTTCAATTGTGAGAGAATCTAAAATAAAAAACTGAAAATCACATTTTATGATTTTTACATAATTAATTTGCATTTTATTGCATGAAATAAGTATTTTATAGAATAGAAAAACGGAGCTTAACATTTGGTATTGAAACCTTTGTTTCCAATTACAGAGGTCAATCATTTCCTGTAGTTCTTGACCGAGTTTGCAAACACTACAGCAGGGATTTTGGCCTACTTCTCCATATAGATCTTCTCCAGATCTTTCAGGTTTCGGGGCTGTCACTGGGCAACATTGAGTTTCAGCTTCATCCAAAGATTTTCTATTGGATTCAGGTCTGGAGACTGGCTAGACCACTCCAGGACCTTGAAATGCTTCTTACGGAGCAACTCCTTAGTTGCCCCGGTAGTGTGTTTCGGGTCATTGTCATACTGGAAGACCCAGACACGACCCATCTTCAATGCAATTACCGATGGAAGTAAGTTGTTGGCCAAAATCTCACAATACATGACCCCATCCATCATCCCTTCAATACGGTGCCGTCTTCCTGTCCCTTTGCAGAAAAGCACACCCAAAGTATGATGTTTCCCCTACCATGTTTCATGATTGGGACAGTGTTCTTGGGGTTGTACTCATCCTTCTTCCTCCAAACACGGCGGTAGAGTTGATACTAAAAAGTTCTATTTTGGTCTCTTCTGACCACAGGACCTTCTCCCATGCCTCCTCTGGGTCATCCACATGGTCATTGGCGAACTTCAAATGGGCCTGGACATGTGCTGGAGTGAGCAAGGGACCTTGCATGCCCTGCAGGATTTTAATCCATGATGGCATAGTGTGTTACTAATGGTAATGTTTGAGACTGTGGTCCCAGCTTTCTTCAGGTCATTGACCAGGTCCTCCCGTGTAGTTATGGGCTGATTCCTGACCTTTCTCAGAATCGTCCTTACCCCATGAGGCGATATCTTGCAAGGAGCCCCAGATCGAGGAAGATTGACAGTCGTCTTGTGTTACTTCCATTTTATAATAATTGTGCCAACAGTTGCTGCCTTCTCATTAAGCAGCTTGCCTATTGTCCTGTAGCCAATGCCTACCTTGTGCAGGTGTACAGTTTTGTCCCTGGTATCCTTAGACAGCTCTTTGGTTTTGGCAATGCTGGAGAGGTTGCAGTGTGATTGATTGTAGACAGGTGTCTTTTATACAGGTAACAAGTTCAAACAGGTGCAATTAATACAGGTAATGAGTGCAGAGAAAAAAGGCTTCTTAAAGAAAAACTAACAGGTCTGTGAGAACCAGAATTCCTGCTGGTTAGTAGGTGATCAATACTTATTTCAGGCAATAAGATGCAATTAAATTATTTAAAACTTATACAATGTGATTTTCTGTTTTTTATTTTTAGATTCTGTCTCTCACAGTTGAAGTGAATCTACAATAAAAATTACAGACCTCTCCATTCTTTGTAGGTGGGAAAACTTGCAAAATTGGCAGTGTATCAAATACTTATTTTCCCCACTCTATATGGGAGACACCATTTGGCTTTTACAGATACTTTGATTCACATAAATCGGCTGAAAGGAACTAAAAAAAACTCACATTGTTCCACAATAATGAGCTCATTGACGTATTCTCAGATATTCCATTCTGCAACCAAAGGCTGAAGAGGCTATAGAAGGCAAAAGATTACAATTTTTTAATAAAACCGAATTACAAAAATATTTTTTAGCCAAAAATACAAGCATTTAGGTAAGAAAAAAGGACAATCCCTTCAAAGGGAACCTGTCACCATGTTATCTCCATATTAACTAAAGGCTCCTAAGGGAGCTGATGACACGGAAATAAAGCTGGTTCACTTCACAAGTCTTTGCTCTGTTGGCAATGTGAAGCGCATCTGGGCAAGTCTGTGCTTTAACTGACACAGACTCGAGATTTTTAGCGCTGGGTGAATGACTTAGGAGACGTTAACCACTTTCATTAAGACAGTAGGGCTGGTGATTGCATAGAGGAGACACTGGGTTCATACCTGCAACACTCATCAGACCAGACTACGCTGATTAGCATACTGCATGGGAGAATTATAAAAGGTATTTTTATGGAAAATATAGAAAATATGGTGACAGGTTCTCTTTAAAGGGAACCTGTCAGCAAGAAAATACAGTGTGATGTTATAGAGCAGGGGTGATGGAGTAGATTGATATATAGTTTGGTGAGAAAAGATTCAGTATAACGTGTGTTTTCACCATTTAATCCTCTGCTCTTTCTGGAATTTCGGGTCCAGTGGGCAGTCCTATCAGAGACTGACAGCTTTCCTTGTATAAGTATGTATACTGAGAGAGCTGTCATTTACTGATAGGACCACCCACTGAACCAAGAATCCTAAAAAGAGCAGAGGATTAAATGATTAAAGCACAGGCTATACTGAATGTTTTCTCACAAATTTATATATCAATCTAGTCCACTCCCCCTGCGCTATAACATTGTGCCTACACATCAGACTGCATTTACTTGGTGACAGGTTCCCTTTAACTATATCTCACTGCTCCTAGACTATAAATGTTTGGGCAGTCCACACTTTACTCTGCACTGACATTCTTAAATTTCAATACAGTGTAAGCAGCTTGCACAAGCTCATGTAGGCAGACTCACCACATAGAAGATAAGCAAGGTTTATTACCAAGCTTACCTTCTCAATGTATGTAAATATAGCAATGAACCAGTACTTTTGTATTCAAATTAGAAAGCGCTGACAGCGCTTCCACCTTCGGACCCAGTGATCATGTGATTGCTGGGTGTAAGGAGGGAATAGGAGATGCTGGGTCTTTGGAGATCCTGTCAGCCCCAGTTAAACAGGAAATCAGAAATAAAAAAGAATATACTAGCTAATATGTTAAAATGCACCACAAACATCTTCTAAGACCTCATGAGGAGCACAGTGTGTGAAATAAATAAAAAAATAAATAAAAAAGTAAAAATAAAATAGAAAAAAAAGCATAAATAAAGCAAAAAAATGAAATACTGCTTGTCTGAATCGCTGTTTCTAGTACCACTTCTGTCAATAAAATATGTATGATATATAAAAATAATTTCTATGGAAAAGGGAAGGCAATGTAAAATGTTTTTAGCAGTCCTTTGTGGTCATAAAAAATGTGATATACTGTAGACACATATTTCCTATTTTTCTTTACATTTAACCTTAAGAGCAATAAAAAAGGAATATAAAATTGACATTAAACTTAAGCTCCATGTGTCAAAAATATTTGAATATCCCAACAAGAAATATTTTTTAAAAGCGCATGTACGATAAAACATGTAATACAGCCAGCATCTGCCAGGTATGGTGCTGACTCAGAACCTGACAAAGAACATACAGTGGTGGCCAAAAGTATTGGCACCCCTGCAATTCTGTCAGATAATACTCAGTTTCTTCCTGAAAATGATTGCAATCACAAATTCTTTGGTCTTATTATCTTCATTTAATTTGCTTGCAAAGAAAAAACACAAAAGAGAATGAAGCAAAAATCAAATCATTGATCATTTCACACAAAACTCCAAAACTGGGCCAGACAAAAGTATTGGCACCCTCAGCCTAATACTTTGTTGCACAACCTTTAGCCAAAATAACTGCGAACAACCGCTTCTGGTAACCATCAATGAGTTTCTTACAATGCTCTGCTGGAATTGTAGACCATTCTTCTTTGGCAAACTGCTCCAGGTCCCTGATATTTGAAGGGTGCCTTCTCCAAACTGCCATTTTGAGATCTCTCCACAGGTGTTCTATGGGATTCAGGTCTGGACTCATTGCTGGCCACTTTAGAAGTCTCCAGTGATTTCTCTCAAACCATTTTATAGTGCTTTTGGATGTGTGTTTTGGGTCATTGTCCTGCTGGAAGACCCATGACCTCTGAGGGAGACCCAGCTTTCTCACACTGGGCCCTACATTATGCTGCAAAATTTGTTGGTAGTCTTCAGACTTCATAATGCCATGCACACGGTCAAGCAGTCCAGTGCCAGAGGCAGGAAAGCAACCCCAAAACATCAGGGAACCTCCGCCATGTTTGACTGTAGGGACCGTGTTCTTTTCTTTGAATGCCTCTTTTTTTTCCTGTACACTCTATGTTGATGCTTTTTCCCAAAAAGCTCTACTTTTGTCTCATCTGACCAGAGAACATTCTTCCAAAACGTTTTAGGCTTTCTCAGGTAAGTTTTGGCAAACTCCAGCCTGGCTTTTTTATGCTTCAGGGTAAGAAGTGGGGTCTTCCTGGGTATCCTACCATACAGTCCCTTTTCATTCAGACACCGACGGATAGTACGGGTTGACACTGCTGTACCCTCGGACTGCAGGGTAGCTTGAACTTGTTTGGATGTTAGTCGAGGTTCTTTATCCACCATCCACACAATCTTGCATTGAAATCTCTCGTCAATTTTTCTTTTCCGTCCACATCTAGGGAGGTTAGCCACAGTGCCATGGGCTTTAAACTTCTTGATGACACTGCGCACGGAAGACACAGAAACATTCAGGTCTTTGGAGATGGACTTGTAGCCTTGAGATTGCTCATGCTTCCTCACAATTTGGTTTCTCAAGTCCTCAGACAGTTCTTTGGTCTTCTTTCTTTTCTCCATGCGCAATGTGGTACACACAAGGACACAGGACAGAGGTTGAGTCAACTTTAATCCATGTTAACTGGCTGCAAGTGTGATTTAGTTATTGCCAACACCTGTTAGGTGCCACAGGTAAGTTACAGGTGCTGTTAATTACACAAAGAATTTGCGATTGCAATCATTTTCAGGAAGAAACTGAGTATTATCTGACAGAATTGCAGGGGTGCCAATACTTTTGGCCACCACTGTACTATTACATTCTACTGTATGTTGGGAAGGGGTTAAGAAAAAATGCAACCTTAGACAGGTCAATAATCGGTAATGAGCATTCCTAGGAACACTCATTTTTTTCAGCCTATCTACCCAGTCCTGCAATCACTTGATGAACCAGTAAAACATTTACTTGTCAAGTTAGATGATTTTTAAGCTTGCTCAGGAGCACATTGTCTTGCGTAAATGGCAGTGGGCTGAAAAGAATATGATGTTTGATGTGCACAGAATTAAGTGTAGTTGGCATGACTAAATATGCGTTTAAATGACCAACAATTGACTTACATGTAGCTGATCAATGGTCGTTTGTTGTGATCGTACAATGTAAACTCAGCCTTACTCAAGGTTGCCAGCTTACTGAGGGATCAGATTACAGCTGCCTATTACAGTTTATGGGGGAGATAGAGTAAAAGGGAGAAGCAGAGAAAGGTTTTGCTGCTTACTAGTAAATTTTTTATCTCACCATGGTGCTGGATTCACAGCTACACTGCTCAATACTGATGCATGATATCCTCCGTACTGCTGTAGCTTTGCAATAGGGAGATAAGAGAGTAGAAATCGCTCATGTCTTAATGTGCACAAAGGGAAATTGTTGTCCGTTTGGCAACTATTATACCCGACTTCAGTGACCAAAGGTAAGAGACACACAAGAAATCAGTGCCTGCATTACCCAATCGATGTGTTAAATTTCCAGTCAAATACATTTCTAATTATCCTGACAATATTTTAAGCACTTTATTGGGGGTTAAAGTGCACATGGGTTGAATAAGCCTCAATTGCTTACCACCCACAGATCACTAATAATAGTTTCTGCAGCACAGAGATACAGATTAGACTAGAGACTATGAAAACCCTGTGTGGAATAACATTTCATATCCCAATGCTGATGTAACCAGCCTTAAAAAGAACAGACCAGTCCCTGACTAAAACGGAATATTCTGCACATTCCTATGTTGTAGCTGCAGTGCCAGCTCTGGGAGTCTTTAAGATGTATTGTTTATCTATTATAACACCAATGTCTTTGTTCCATGGCATATCCGTGACATGCTCAGGTATACATTGCCTTTATTATATACACCACTGAAAATTCCAATAGAAAACCATCCCCAGGATATATCACTCTTTCTTCTAGGGAACGTAAAGACAAGAGCTGAGCTCTCCTGTTCTGTGATTGACAGGTGAAGGGTTGTGGTCTCTCTAAGATGAACAATCTGGATAACAAACAATTATCTATTAATATTTATAATGCTAGTGATATTAATAAGAATCAAAGAGTCCAATAACAGCTCTACTTGTCTGCAGGGTGTAACGCCGCCCTACTCACCGTGTGTTTCTCTCTGCTCCATCCAGTACCTGACCATCGCTCTGAGTTGCCTTGTGCTGGTTGTGAGTCATGGGCATGCGGCCGAACTCAGCAGGAATTTGTATCCACTCTGCCCTGCAGAGATTTGCTTCCCCAGCCTATCACCTGCTAGCAGGTGATATATCAGGCGACTCCTCCCTCATTCCTCACCCGAACTTTGGTTCCTAGCCTGCCGGCACTTTTTTTTTAAGCATAGCGCCATAGTTTGTCTCCCACTATTGACCTGGCATGTGTACCCTCTCTGTTTGACTTCTCCATCCCTGACTCTGACTTTCTTCTGTGAACCTGTGCTGCCTGCCCCGACCTCGGATTGTCTGACTACACTCGTGTCTCACCCTCCTGTACCTTGTACCTGCGCCTCTCACCTTCTGGTCATCTGCTGCAGTCCCGGGGACTGCCTTGGAGTGGTGACTGGTGTCTACCGGCAGCCCAGCCTATACTCACCATCACAGGCCTAGTGCACACCTGATAGGCACTTAGTCACGTCCCTCCAGGGTAAGGCCGACCCGTGGCACAGTGGATCCACACTCACAAGCATTATACAGGGTGTCATATTTTTGGTCAATTGAGTGCACAGCTTTCAGGGACTCATAGTGGGGTGCCTAATTTTTGCAATTCAATCAGACTTTCAACACAGCAATTTTCATTTTAATTAAAAGGGAACTTGTCACGTTGTGCCTGCAGTCTGATCTGTGGACAGCATGATATAGAGGAGGAGAAACTGAGCAGAATAATATATAGGTTTGTTGGAAAAGATTCAATATAATCTGTAATTTATTCATTAGACTCATATATATATACATTACAGACCAAAAGTTTGGACACACCTTCTCATTTAAAGATTTTTCTGTATTTTCATGACTATGAAAATTGTACATTCACACTGAAGGCATCAAAACTATGAATTAACACATGTGGAATTATATACTTAACAAAAAAAGTGTGAAACAACTGAAAATATGTCTTATATTCTAGGTTCTTCAAAGTAGCCACCTTTTGCTTTGATGACTGCTTTGCACACTCTTGGCATTCTCTTGATGAGCTTCAAGAGGTAGTCACCGGAAATGGTTTTCACTTCACAGGTGTGCCCTGTCAGGTTTAATAAGTGGGATTTCTTGCCTTATAAATGGGGTTGGGACCATCAGTTGTGCTGTGCAGAAGTCAGGTGGATACACAGCTGATAGTCCTACTAAATAGACTGTTAGAATTTGTATTATGGCAAGAAAAAAGCAGCTAAGTAATGAAAAACGAGTGGCCATCATTACTTTAAGAAATGAAGGTCAGTCAGTCCGAAAAATTGGGCAAACTTTGAAAGTGTCTCCAAGTGCAGTTGCAAAAACCATCAAGCGCTACACAGAAACTGGCTCACATGAGGACCGCCCCAGGAAAGGAAGACCAAGAGTCACTTCTGCTTCTGAGGATAAGTTTATCCGAGTCACCAGCCTCAGAAATCACAGGTTAACAGCAGCTCAGATTAGAGACCAGGTCAATGCCACACAGAGTTCTAGCAGCAGACACATCTCTACAACAACTATTATGAGGAGACTTTGTGCAGCAGGCCTTCATGGTAAAATAGCTGCTAGGAAACCACTGCTAAGGACAGGCAACAAGCAGAAGAGACTTGTTTGGGCTAAAGAACACAAGGAATGGACATTAGACCAGTGGAAATCTGTGCTTTGGTCTGATAAGTCCAAATTTAAGATCTTTGGTTCCAACCACCATGTCTTTGTGCGACGCAGAAAAGGTGAACGGATGGACTCTACATGCCTGGTTCCCACCGTGAAGCATGGAGGAGGAGGTGTGATGGTGCTTTGCTGGTGACACTGTTGGGGATTTATTCAAAATTGAAGGCATACTGAACCAGCATGACTACCACAGCATCTTGCAGCGGCATGCTATTCCATCCGGTTTGCGTTTAGTTGGACCATCATTTATTTTTCAACAGGACAATGACCCCAAACACACCTCCAGGCTGTGTACAGGGCCGGCCCAAGAGATTACGGCGCCCTAGGCGAAACTATTTTGTTGCGCCCCTACTATTCTTGGCAGTAGATGAAAACTTGGGATATAAATTTAGGAGCAAAGTAAACCACAACAACAATGATTAATTAACTCTCTCCTAACTCTTTAATCTTCTGAGAAGTTGTATAGAAAAACGACCATAGGTAATTGAAATTTTTGTTTCCTTGCCTTTTTTTTTGAAAAGGATGACACTAAGTCACCGAGATTAATTTGTTTAGCAACTTCAGATTCTATCGAAATTGTTGCCAACCCAACCAACCTCTCTTGCGTCATATTTGCCCTTAAATATGTTTTAATTAGCTTTAGTTTTGAGAAGCTTCTCTCTCCTGAGGCCACGGACACAGGCAGAGTCAAAAGAATTCTTAGAGCCACCACCAGGTTGGGGACACTTTCTTTCAAGTCAGATTTAAGCAAAAGTTCAAGAACGTCTTTTGGTGATGAATCTCCTGGAACACGTCTTGACATTGCCTGCAGTTCACCACATAGCTCTATGGCATCGATGTCTTTTACTTCGTTGTGTGTAAGAGACTTTTCCAGAGCTTTACACTTATCCAGAACAAATTTGCTTGGTTTTCCCTCAAGTGAACGGATGTGGTACAAAAATCCAAATTTCAATTCCATTTCTTTCAGCTGAGTGAACCGCTCATCAACTGAATTTATAGCAGTATCTAAGATCGCAAAGTAAAAGTTAATTTTGAAACTCTGTTTCTCATCTCTTATGGGCTCATCTTTCCCTTCATAAGAGAACTGTCTGTTTTTTTTCTTTAAACGTTTTGGCGCAGAACTTGACTCAAAATTAGCTGGTATGCCAAGCTCTTCTGCGATTTCCCTCGCATCAACTAACAGCTTCTCAAACTCTTCATCGCTTCTTAATGATTGCAGATATTTCTTTGTTTTGTCAAGGTGTTGAGAAGCAGCAGCTAAATCGAATTCTTGTGACTGAAGTAACTTACTTGTCAAATTGATTTCGTACAAAATGTTGAACCATACTAGAACAGATGTAACAAAAGAAAAGGTTCCAACTTGTTTAGCAAGACCTTGAGCTTCTAGCCGGGAGACATTTCCAGAGCTTCCAGTGAGACTAATATTTTCTGCTATGTCCATTAGGGCTTCATGGACTTCACTCAATTGGTAACGGAGGGGGGCCAGAGCATCAATTCTACTTTCCCACCTTGTTTCGCTTAGAGGTTTTAGAGTCAGAGATGGTAAATGACGCACGAGTACTTCCCAACGCTGAGTTGACGAAGAGAAAAATACGTAGAGATTTTGAACTAACAGGAAAAAAGTTGTCGCTCCAAAACAACATTTAGCGGCATCATTGACGACTAAGTTTAGAAAATGGGAGCTGCAAAGCACAAAGAATGCACATGGGTTTATGTCCTAAATTCGTCTTTGTAGTCCAATGTTTTTTCCCTTCATGTTGCTCCCATTGTCGTAGCCTTGCCCTCGTAAGTTGTCCACAGAGAGCGACAGTTCTTCAAATTTGTTCAAGACAGCGGCTGTCAAACCACCTCCAGTTGTATCAGAAACAGGAATGAATCCCAAGAAGTGCTCTTTAATTTCAAACTTTTTGTCTTCTGATGTGGAAACAAACCGAACAATGATAGTCATTTGTTCAACATGAGACACGTCAGAAGTACAATCCAGCACTACAGAAAAGAATTTTGCAGTTTTGACATCGTCAAGAATCTTTTCCTGAATACCATTACTTAGCAGTTGAATCATCTCATTCTGTATTGTTTTTCCCAAATAATGTGCATGAATCTCTTTGTCCCGGATTTTCCGAATGTGCTCACATATGACGGGATCGAACATAGCCAAATACTCCACAAATTTCAAAAAGTTCCCATTATTAGATGCAAACAATGGCATCATTTGATCCACGGAACGCTAAGTTTTGTGTACCTAATACCCTCACTAGAGCTATCAACCTTTCTAAAATTTGATGCCAGTATTTTTCTTGCTCTTCAATTTTGCATAAGTGTTCTTCATCAATGGTCTTGTTCATCTTAAGTCTATTTTCGAGTTCCTTCCATTTTTGAAAGCTAATCATGTGATCTTTGCTTTTTTCGTGGCTGGCTAAAATAGCAGATATGTTTTTCCAGTCATTTACACCCTCAGTACCTAAGGCTGAGCGTTTGATGATTCCTAGTTGAAGTGATGAGTCTGGAAACAACGTGCAGCAAAAACAAAAAACTGAATTTTTCTGAATACAATACGTTTGCCAATTGCGTTCAAGACTTTCACCGTTGACAAGACAACGTTTATAGTGAACACGAGAATTTTCTATGATTAGTGTCCAAAGGAAAATCGAAATCTTTAACTTGTGTGGGGCCGAGTTTTACTACATCTAGGCGTAAGTCATCATTGATTACGGTCCACGTAGCGGGATCGTCCGAATAGTCTTTGCGTAGTATTTCTATAGATGTACCAGCCTCCATGTCAGTACTGGTACTTTGATCAGATCTACCACCAGATATTGATGGTTGCAGTTCACTATTTTCAGCATGAGAAACAAATTCTATTTCCACATTCGATATTTCCGAGGCAACAGAAGCCTGTTGTTCCAACGTTTGTAATTCTGCGCCTTCATTTCTATTGCTTAGATATTTTAAAAATGACCCTTTGATTTTTGAAAGTGATTTCTTCTCCTCAGCTTTTCTTTTACGGTTCTGAAACCCCGAAAGTTTTTTCTTCTTATCAGCCATGACTCGTTACAACACACAGCATTTACCTAAAAGTTAACGCACCGATTAAAATTGTTATCTGAACATTATATAATACGATTTTACTTTTAAGACAAAAAACACAAATTTCTTTAGCAATTTCCAATGTTTCCAATATTTTTGAAAATCAAAACAATATACCTACCTCGCAGCGCCTAACACTTTAGAACCAAAAATTTACTAAAAACCTCCTATTTTCTATTTGCATTCATGAAACCTCATGGAACAATGAATCTAATGAATATACAAAACAACAGCAATGGCTCACATGATAAAGCATGCAAACAGTAGAGACATACCTCGAAAATATTATAATCGCGTGCGCCGATATGCAAAAAACGTAGATGCTATCTCCCTTGCCTTAGCTGGCCTGACTGGCAGTCCAGGCAGTCTACGCCAATGCGTCAAAACAGACTCCTCCCACTAGCCACATCGACTGCTGATGACATCTATCAATATAATCGCCAACTAGTACCTAGTATCTAAAGTCCAAACTACGTATAAATAGGCCATATGGTACACCTACCTTTTAAGTATACGTATTTTTTTCTCTCGTGCACCCCCTTAGTGTAGTGTGTGCATTTTTGGTTGTTTGCTTTGCCAACATTTGAAAACTTAAGAGCAAAATAAACGCGCGGGATCAAACACCTGTCAGCAGACGATGCAAACGACTCACGTCCGTAGTTTAGCACCTCCTTTCCATGCGTAAATTGAAGCTCAACGGTTTTTCTTTTAAATTTATGGTAAAAAAATTTATGTACACTTTTCTTTCCATCCCTAAAACTTTTTGCCTTTTGAAAAGATTTTTTATAATTTTTTCTATTTTTTCTCTGGCGCCCCCTTAGGGTCGGCGCCCTAGGCGGCCGCCTAGTTCGCCTATACGTTCGGGCCGGCCCTGGCTGTGTAAGGGCTATTTGACCAAGAAGGAGAGTGATGGGGTGCTACGCCAGATGACCTGGCCTCCACAGTCACCAGACCTGAACCCAATCGAGATGGTTTGGGGTGAGCTGGACCGCAGAGTGAAGGCAAAAGGGCCAACAAGTGCTAAGCATCTCTGGGAACGCCTTCAAGATTGTTGGAAGACCATTTCCGGTGACTACCTCTTGAAGCTCATCAAGAGAATGCCAAGAGTGTGCAAAGCAGTCATCAAAGCAAAAGGTGGCTACCTTGAAGAACATAGAATATAAGACATATTTTCAGTTGTTTCACACTTTTTTGTTAAGTATATAATTCCACATGTGTTAATTCATAGTTTTGATGCCTTCAGTGTGAATGTACAATTTTCAAAGTCATGAAAATACAGAAAAATATTTAAATGAGAAGGTGTGTCCAAACTTTTGGTCTGTACTGTATATATATACACTAGCTATTGAACCCGTTCTACGCCCGGGTGGCGAGCATTTTTATTGGTATATGGTCTCCCATGCTGGTATGTGCTGCCCCCCTCCTGGTATCTGCGCTGCCCCATCCTGTCTCCACCATCCTATCCTGGTATGCATGGCACCCCTCACCCCCAATCCTGGTATGCATGGCACCCCTCTCACCCCCAATCCTGGTATGCATGGCACCCCTCATCCCAAATCCTGGAATGCGTGGCACCCCTCATCCCCAATCCTGGTATGTGTGGTACTCCTCATCCCTATCCTGGTATGCATAGCACCCCTCACCTCCAATCCTGGTATGCGTGCTACTCCTCACCCCTATCCCGGTATGCGTGGCACCCCTCACCCTCATCCCGGTATGCATGGCACCCCTCACCCCCAATCCCAGTATGCATGGCACCCCTTACCACCAATCCCGGTATGCATGGCACCCCTCACCCCCAATCCCGGTATGCATGGCACCTCACCCCCAATCCCGGTATGCATGGCACCCCTCACCCCCAATCCCGGTATGCATGGCACCCCTCACCCCCAATCCCCATATGCATGGCACCCCCACCCCCAATCCCGGTATGCATGGCACCCCTCATCCTTATCATTGGTATGCATGGCCCCCTCATCCCCAATACCGGTATGCATGGCACCCCTCATCTTTATCCTGGTATGCATGGCACCCCTCATCCTTATCCTGGTATGCATGATACCCCTCATCATGGTATGCAAGCTGCCCCGCATTCCTATCCTGGTATGTATGGTACCCCTCATCCCTATTCTGGTATGCATGGCACCCCTCACCCCCCAATCCTGGTATGCATGGTCCCCTCAACTCCCAATCCTAGCATGCATGGTCCCCTCACCCCCCCAATCCTGGTATGCATGGTACCTCTCATCCTGGTATGCATGGTCCCCTCACCCCCCAATCCTGGTATGTGTGGTACCCCTCACCCCCCAATCCTGGTATGCATGGTCCCCTCACCCCCCAATCCTGGTATGCGTGGCACCCCTAATCCCACAATCCTGGTATGTATGGCACCCCTCATCCCTTTCACGCTGTACACACCTACAAAAAAATAAACACTTATACTCACCTTTCTTCCATGTGCTCCAGCGCTACTGTGTCCTGTTCTGCCGGAAACAGGGGGAGGAGTGCGGCGCCGGAGCACCGCGCTGTCTGGCGCCATTTTGCTGAAGACACACTGCAAATGTGTCTTGAGTAAAATGGCGGCGGATAGCGCTATGCGCATGCGCCGATCCAACGCCTCACTCCTGCCCCGGTCTCCGGCGAAGAGAGGCGCCGCGGCAATGCTCCTCCCGGTCAGGTAAGTAGCTAAGTATGGTGCCGGAGATCGCGGTATACGTTCAGTGTCTACACATACCGCGATCTCTGGCACCATACACTCCTCTTACCTGTAACGGCTGGATGCCTGCTTCTGTCTGGAGCCAGACTGCGCGTCACGCATGCGCAGTCTATAAAGGCTTCAGACAGAGGCACACATCCCCCGTTATATTATAGATATATATATATAACACCAGGTATTTCAATTAATAAAATACCATTTTTATTGAAACTTTTGTCAGAAAAATGTCTATCAACCTGATCACCTCCTCATGCACTACAACATCCTGCCTCCAGATCAGATACTATTTTCGACATGACCGGTCCCTCTAATTGATCACTGTATTGTAGATATTATTTGAAAGCAAATATGATAAATAGGTAATCTGACAATCACTTTATTTAAATATTATGTTGCCAAGCCCTCTAAAAATCACTCACAATGCTGGCAACTTGGTGGCTCCCTCCTGTCTAACTTGCTGTTCACTCCCTATTGTCAATTGTAATCCACCTATGTAGCAGCACAGATGCAAAAATGGATTACAAGAAGTGGGGCCAAATCCCTCACTTCCCGGCCTGCTTTGGATAGAGACAAACTCTATCCAAAGCATGCTGGGAAGTGAGGGAACAATGATCCAGCACCTATAGACCTGGCAGAATACTTTTGAAGAGTGGGTGGCAAGTTACAGAGCATGAGAATCCATGCAGCTTCTGGACATACTAGAATGTGCACCAAAAGCAGTTTTAACTTGCCAGAAATGAGGGCAGCAATCTATGCTTTTCCACAATATATAGTAATGCAGCGGCTTGCTGCATTACCAAAATGTCTGAGGGGGTGTGTTCTGTCTGACCACGTACCTCCCCTTCAGGTGACTGATCATACGACTGTGACATCATCACAGTTCCTGTGTGCACAGAGGAGATATACAGGGTGGTTCAAAAGTAGGTGGATAGAAAAAAAATAACATTTATTTTGATTTATATATAAAATTATATTTACTAACACAAGCATAACATTGACAATTACATTTTATTCTGAACAATAATACAAAAGCCCTTACATTTTATCAACGCTGGTGCTCAAACTGTTTTCCATTACAATTTGCACAGCCTTGAAGTCTGCCTCTTACGCTTCGACAAACTTTTTTGCACAAGTCTCTTTGGGTATTAATTTCTTGAAATGCATCTCTTATGTAATTTTTCAAATCACTTACACTTTTTGGTTTTCGACTATAAACTTTGTCCTTGAGTACTCCCCAAAAGAAAAAATCCATTGGGGTCAAGTCTGGTGAATGTGCCGGCCAATCAAGTGGGCCTCTTCGGCCAATCCATTTATTAGGAAATGTTTCATCAAGATACTCGCGGACTACTCTTGAATAATGTGGAGGGGCCCCATCTTGTTGGAAATAAAGGTCATTTGAATTAGGCTGTTGCTGTAACTGGGGAACAACTTGATTCATTAGAATTTCGAGATACTTATCTCCTGTGACTGTTCCATCAAAAAATATTGGTCCTAAAAGACCAAAACTTGAAATACCACCCCAAACATTGACACCAGGCTCATTTAGTTGTTACTCTAATGTTAAATGCATGTTCTCATTATACCAGTAAATACAATTATGTCTGTTAATATGGCCAGATATTTTGAAAGAAGCTTCATCACTCCACATAATGTTATCTAAAATTACTAGATTTTCTTAAATTTCGTTAAGTATAATCTCACTAAATTGCAGCTGCCTGTCTGGATCATCCTCCAATAAACCATGAATTAGACGTGGACGATAAGCTTTCCACCCAAGAGATTTCAGGATTCGCATGATAGAAGCTCGTGAAATTCCCAATTCCAAAGAGTCTCTTCTGGTGGACTTTTTTGGACTCTGAACAAATGTTTCAGCAACAAGTTGTTTATTATCTTCTGTACAGACTGTTTTTGGTCGACCAGTTTTTGGAGCATTAAGGATTGAGCCAGTGGCATTGAATTTGTCACAAATGCGGTAAATGGTTTGTCTCTTTGGGGCTTGAGTACCAAATGTTTCAACCCAATTTGCTCTAACGATTTCAGCATTTTGAGATTTCCTATACATTTTCTTTGATCTGTATTTCAATTATTTGCCATTATGTGTTATCTGAATTATCTGAAAAGAAAACAGATTTGGGGGAGATCTATCTGTGAAAACTAGATCTGTGAAACTGGCTCAGTTGCCCTTAGCAACCAATCAGATTCCACCTTTCATTTTCCAAAGAGTCTGTGAGGAATGAAAAGTGAAATCTGATTGGTTGCTAAGGGCAACTTAGACAGTTTCACTTTTCACCATTTTTGATAAATCTCCCCCTTCATAACCTTATTACACTTTCTGCCCACCTACTTTTGGACCACCCTGTATATCCGGGTGTTTTTGAAACACAGGGAGTCAAGAGACCTGATCTCTGTGCCTGGGACACCATTAGCCCTGGAAGGCATGAGGCCTGGAGACCACATCTAGTGAGCCTTAAATCATGGCTTTGGCAGAACAGAGCTGATGGAAGCAGCTAGACCCGGCAAAGGTAAAAGACGGTGCTTGATATGGACATTGATGTTGTTACCTTGCTGAGGACTGTATCTGAAGCCAAGCGGGCATAGCTGCCACTGAAAGGCTCTAGGATATTACGTGTGTAACATTCCTGCGAGACAATGAGATGGACTATGTTATAAGCAGTTTATGATGTGTAATAAACTGCTGGACTTTCGATTACCGGAAAACTTTGCATGTGTGCTTTAATTGACCCTGTGAAGTGAGTGCCCCTCAACATGATCAATAGCGCTACCTCACAATATATATTATTTTTTTGTCACAGATCGCATGTTAGGTGTATGGAGCAAGCTCCCCATGATGAATTGTAATAGCAGCCTACTGAAAGTTCCTGACATCTGGGTCCTGCCATGATTAGCCTATGGCTCAGCTTCGTAGAAGAATGTAAATTCTCTTGCGAGAATCGGTCGCTAAGGTGACTAAAAATGAAGTAAAAATAAAAAAGGTTTAAAAAAAATAAATAAAAACCTTAGTCGCTCCTGTTTCCCCAGTTAAAGAAGAATTTGAAGAATAAAATACACTTATTTGGTATCATTTTGATTAAACAATACCAAATATTTAAACATGTAGATTAAGAAAAATATAACAAGTCTTAAATGTCACACCACTTTCCCTCACAAAGGCAATAAAAAGCAATTAAAACATTGAATGTACCCCAAAAGTGATATCAATAAAAACTATAGTTTGGTGATCAAAAAACAAGGCCTTAGGGTGCTTTCACACAGAGTTTTTGTCCACATTCGCTGGTCCCGTTGGAGCTTGCATCTGGATCGCCCAAAACATATGGTGTGCCTATGAAAAAATGAAAAAAAAAATAGTTTGTGAAAGGAGAGGAAAAAAACATCTGTGCAACAACAGAAAATCGCCCGGGTTAAAATGTTAAAATGTGCTCAAGGCACCACATTGAAATAATTATATACTAATAAATGCTGGCACATACAGACAAGAACAATTTTTATTGTGCATATGGAGTGAAAATCTGTTTAATCAAGTGCATCATAGGTACAGTATATACAGTTAGGTCCGGAAATATTTGGACAGTGACTGAATCTTCGTGATTTGGCCTCTGCATGTCACTATTTGTGATTTAAAATGGAACAACTGAGATGCAATTGAAGTGTAGACTTTCAGGTCTTTACCATAAATAAAATGTTAATTTTTAATACTTTGTAGAGAATTCTTTGCAGGCAATGACTACCTGAAAGCCATGGACATAACCAGACGTTGGGTTTCCTCCTTTGTGATGCTTTGCCAGGCCTTTACTGCAGCTCACTTAAGACGTGGCTTGTTTCTGGGTCTCTTTGCTTTAAGTTTTGTCTTAAGTACAGTACAGACCAAAAGTTTGGACACACCTCATTTAAAGATTTTTCTGTATTTTCATAACTATGAAAATTGTACATTCACACTGAAGGCATCAAAACTATGAATTAACACATGTGGAATTATATACTTAACAAAAAAGTGGGAAACAACTGAAAATATGTATTATATTCTAGGTTCTTCAAAGTAGCCACCTTTTGCTTTGATGACTGCTTTGCACACTCTTGGCATTCTCTTGATGAGCTTCAAGAGGTAGGCATCGGAAATGGTCTTCCAACAATCTTGAAGGAGTTCCCAGAGATGCTTAGCACTTGTTGGCCCTTTTGCCTTCACTCTGCGGTCCAGCTCACCCCAAACCATCTCGATTGGGTTCAGGTCTGCTGACTGTGAAGGCCAGGTCATTTGGCGTAGCACCCCATCACTCTCCTACTTGGTCAAATAGCCCTTACACAGCCTGGAGGTGTGTTTGGGGTCATTGTCCTGTTGAAAAATAAATGATGGTCCAACTAAACGCAAACCGGATGGAATAGCATGCCGCTGCAAGATGCTGTGGTAGCCATGCTGGTTCAGTATGCCTTCAATTTTGATTAAATCCCCAACAGTGTCACCAGCAAAGCACCCCCACACCATCACACCTCCTCCTCCATGCTTCACAGTGGGAACCAGGCATGTAGAGTCCATCCGTTCACCTTTTCTGTGTCGCACAAAGACACGGTGGTTGGAACCAAAGATCTAAAATTTGGACTCATCAGACCAAAGCACAGATTCCCACTGGTCTAATGTCCATTCCTTGTGTTCTTTAGCCCAAACAAGTCTCTTCTGCTTGTTGCCTGTCCTTAGCAGTGGTTTCCTAGCAGCTATTTTACCATGAAGGCCTGCTGCACAAAGTCTCCTCTTAACAGTTGTTGAAGAGATGTGTCTGCTGCTAGAACTCTGTGTGGCATTGACCTGGCCTCTAATCTGAGCT
This sequence comes from Phyllobates terribilis, assembly GCF_046119375.1. Classification (NCBI taxonomy): domain Eukaryota; kingdom Metazoa; phylum Chordata; class Amphibia; order Anura; family Dendrobatidae; genus Phyllobates; species Phyllobates terribilis. Next base: position 900,360,218 of record NW_027362761.1, on the reverse strand, counting down.
GCTGTTAACCTGCGATTTCTGAGGCTGGTGACTCGGATAAACTTATCCTCAGAAGCAGAGGTGACTCTTGGTCTTCCTTTCCTGGGGCGGTCCTCATGTGAGCCAGTTTCTTTGTAGCGCTTGATGGTTTTTGCAACTGCACTTGGGGACACTTTCAAAGTTTGCCCAATTTTTCGGACTGACTGACCTTCATTTCTTAAAGTAATGATGGCCACTCGTTTTTCTTTACTTATCTGCTTTCTTCTTGTCATAATACAAATTCTAACAGTCTATTCAGTAGGACTATCAGCTGTGTATCCACATGACTTCGGCACAACACAACTGATGGTCCCAACCCGATTTATAAGGCAAGAAATCCCACTTATTAAACCTGACAGGACACACCTGTGAAGTGAAAACCATTTCCGGTGACTACCTCTTTAAGCTCATCAAGAGAATGCCAAGTGTGCAAAGCAGTCATCAAAGCAAAAGGTGGCTACTTTGAAGAACATAGAATATAAGACATATTTTCAGTTGTTTCACACTTTTTTGTTAAGTATATAATTCCACATGTGTTAATTCATAGTTTTGATGCCTTCAGTGTGAATGTATAATTTTCATAGTTATGAAAATACAGAAAAATCTTTAAATGAGAAGGTGTGTCCAAACTTTTGGTCTGTACTGTATATGAAATGCATGGTCTATGGGGCTGAGATCTGGTGATTGACTCTCCCATTGCAGAATATTCCACTTCTTTGCTTTAAAAAACTCCTGGGTTGCTTTTGCAGTATGTTTTGAGTCATTGTCCATCTGTACTGTGAAGCAAAGTTAATTGGAAGCCCTTAGAAGAGTTTAATGCCATTATGTCATGTATATAAAGACAGCCATAGTCTCATCGCTAGCTCCAGTGACATAACAAAACAAAGAGGAAAAAAAAAGTGGCAAGTGCCATTGAACTAGGACTTCACATTGAACATATGGGATTAATTATAACTGGGGAAGTGAGAAAGAGCTGGCACTTCAGCCTCCATTGAAGTAGGGGCCTCCTGCTGTGACTAGGTGATTTGCTCTGAGAGCCAGACACTAAGCTTGGGATTAGTTTATTCAGAGGCGGAGAAGGACATTTCCAAGGCATTAGCTTCCTCTAATCAAAGCATGGGTTGCAGACTTTTTGGAGTGACTGGTCAGTGATGAATATTGGAGTTTGTATCAATTCAATATTTATGGGAGATATATTTTTGGTGTCGTAGTGAAGGAACGAACATAATGCATTCACTCCCATCACTGTAAGGCCATTCTAACCCCACCAACTGTTCTATGTTTCATCTCTACAGAAAGGTAAAATCACAATAGAAAACATGATGACAATATCTACCGCCTGGGACCTTCAGGGGTGAAGATATCCTGTAAGTTGAGGATCTCATTACATGGTAAAAGACTCAGCACATCTGACAACCAGCTCCCATATGAACTCACCAAGCGGAGGAATGTGGGCATAACCTGAAATGAGAGTTTGGGTGTCTGTCATTGTTCATTCCTGGAAGACATAGTTCGCTGTGAGAGTGTTCCATTTTTCTAATCGGAGTGCTTCCCTCCATAAAGATAAGAGCCATTCCTGCAACATCAGGTTTCATACTTTTCTTTCATTATCCCTTTTTATGCTATGTAATTGTATATACAGTATTGTGCTGTTCCCATTTGTATAATCTTTGTATATTTTTATATAAACACTGCCTACCTTTCTGGATTAGATATATAAAATGCAATAGCTCTGTTCCTTTAGCGCTGTAAACCGCACCCCTGAAGTCATATGGTACCTGTAATTGGTGTCCATTCGGCCTGTATAAATGTTCTGAGGTGGCAACTAGTAGTTAATTTTGTTATTGTGGAGTTGGCAGTGACAGTACAGGGGTATTTATATAAATATATACTGTATATACAGGCATTGTAGGGAGGTCATACAGGCACGTTGAGGCCACACACAATACTGAGCCTCATTTTGACTTGTTTTAAGGACATTACATCAAAGTTGGATCAGCCTGTAGTGTGTTTTTCCACTTTAATTTTGGGGGTGACTCCAAATCCAGGCCTCCATTGGTTGATAAATTTGATTTCCATTAATGATTTTTGTGTGATTTTGTTGTCAGCACATTCAACTTTGTACAGAACAAAGTATTCAATGAGAATATTTCATTCATTCAGATCTAGGATGTGTTATTTGAGTGTTCCCTTTATTTTTTTGAGCAGTATATATATACAGTACAGACCAAAAGTTTGGACACACCTTCTCATTTAAAGATTTTTCTGTATTTTCATGACTATGAAAATTGTACATTCACACTGAAGGCATCAAAACTATGAATTAACACATGTGGAATTATATACTTAACAAAAAAGTGGGAAACAACTGAAAATATGTCTTATATTCTAGGTTCCTCAAAGTAGCCACCTTTTGCTTTGATGACTGCTTTGCACACTCTTGGCATTCTCTTGATGAGCTTCAAGAGGTAGTCACCGGAAATGGTCTTCCAACAATCTTGAAGGAGTTCCCAGAGATGCTTAGCACTTGTTGGCCCTTTTGCCTTCACTCTGTGGTCCAGCTCACCCCAAACCATCTCGATTGGGTTCAGGTCTGGTGACTGTGGAGGCCAGGTCATCTGGTGTAGCACCCCATCACTCTCCCTCTTGGTCAAATAGCCCTTACACAGCCTGGAGGTGTGTTTGGGGTCATTGTCCTGTTGAAAAATAAATCATGGTCCAACTAAACGCAAACCGGATGGAATAGCATGCCGCTGCAAGATGCTGTGGTAGCCATGCTGGTTCAGTATGCCTCCAATTTTGAATAAATCCCCAACAGTGTCACCAGTAAAGCACCCCCACACCATCACACCTCCTCCTCCATGCTTCACGGTGGGAACCAGGCATGTTGAGTCCATCCGTTCACCTTTTCTGCGTCGCACAAAGACACGGTGGTTGGAACCAAAGATCTAAAATTTGGACTTATCAGACCAAAGCACAGATTTTCACTGGTCTAATGTCTCTTCTGCTTGTTGCCTGTCCTTAGCAGTGGTTTCCTAGCAGCTATTTTACCATGAAGGCCTGCTGCACAAAGTCTCCTCTTAACAGTTGTTGAAGAGATGTATCTGCTGCTAGAACTCTGTGTGGCATTGACCTGGTCTCTAATCTGAGCTGCTGTTAACCTGCGATTTCTGAGGCTGGTGACTCGGATAAACTTATCCTCAGAAGCAGAGGTGACTCTTGGTCTTCCTTTCCTGGGGCGGTCCTCATGTGAGCCAGTTTCTTTGTAGTGCTTGATTGTTTTTGCAACTGCACTTGGGAACACTTTCAAAGTTTGCCCAATTTTTCAGACTGACTGACCTTCATTTCTTAAAGTAATCATGGCCACTCGTTTTTCTTTACTTAGCTGCTTTTTTCTTGCCATAATACAAATTCTAACAGTCTATTCAGTAGGACTATCAGCTGTGTATCCACCTGACTTCTGCACAACACAACTGATGGTCCCAACCCCATTTATAAGGCAAGAAATCCCACTTATTAAACCTGACAGGGCACACCTGTGAAGTGAAAACCATTTCCGGTGACTACCTCTTGAAGCTCATCAAGAGAATGCCAAGAGTGTGCAAAGCAGTCATCAAAGCAAAAGGTGGCTACTTTGAAGAACCTAGAATATAAGACATATTTTCAGTTGTTTCACACTTTTTTGTTAAGTATATAATTCCACATGTGTTAATTCATAGTTTTGATGCCTTCAGTGTGAATGTACAATTTTCATAGTCATGAAAATACAGAAAAATCTTTAAATGAGAAGGTGTGTCCAAACTTTTGGTCTGTACTGTATATATATATATATATATATATATATATATATATATATATATATGCAGTGTGTCCGGAAAGTATTCAGACCCCTTTAAATTTTTCACTCTTTGTTTTATTGCAGCCATTTGGTAAATTCTAAAAAGTTAATTTATTTTCTCATTAAAGAACACTCTGCACCCCATCTTGACTGAAAAAAACAGAAATGTAGAAATTTTTGCAAATTTATTAAAAAAGAAAAACTGAAATATCACATGGTCATAAGCATTCAGACCCTTTTCTCAGTATTGAGTAGAAGCCATGAGTCTTCTTGTGAATGATGCAACAAGTTTTTCACACCTGGATTTGGGAATCCTCTGCCATTCTTCCTTGCAGATCCTCTGCAGTTCCATCAGGTTGGATGGCGAACATTGGTGGACAGCTATTTTCAGGTCTCTCCAGAGATGCTCAATTGGGTTTAGGTCAAAGCTCTCGCTGGGCCAGTCAAGAATGGTCACAGAGTTGTTCCGAAGCCACTCCTTTGTTATTTTAGCTGTATGCTTAGGGTCATTGTCTTGTTGGAAGGTGAACCTTCGACCAAGTATGAGGTCCAGAGCACTCTGGAAGAGGGTTTCATCCAGGATATTGTGGCACCCCTGAGGGTTCAGTCGCCACAGAGGTACTGCACCTCACCCAGAGGTACTGCACCTCACCCAGAGATGTGGTGTCTCCTTCTCTCAGGTAAGGAGTGAGTGCTGCCCGGAACCCCAACACCCGCATTCAACACTACACTGCTCCAGACCGGCTGAAAGGGCAAGATGCAATGTGTTTCCTGCTGAGCCCTGCCCCTGGCTGGAGTGGGGGGAACTCAGAGGTAGGGGGAACCAGTAGTGGGTGTGGGTGGAAGAAGTAGTTAGGGGGAGCACTTTGGTAGGAGATATAAATAGGGAAGCCATCTTAGGGTGGCAGGAGAACAGTAGAGACAGACAGAGAGGACAGTTCAGAAGAACAGTCTGGGAGCAGAGTCTCATTAGGAGCTCTGCTCCACAACTAGGGCCTAGTGTTAGAGGCCCAGGAGGGGAGCAGGGAGTAGGCTCCGTTCTGTTGGAGGGATCCTAGGGGGTACAGCGAGTGCGGGACGGCACCCGTACGCCCCAAATCAGTCAGAGGACAGAGGGATCGTAGGCCGCAAGAAGGGGACCGGCCCCTGGCCCAGTCGTGTACTTCAAGTCCCGGCTGGAATAACCGGAGGCGTCTGGCTTATATAGTCAGCTGCCGAAGCCGCATTCTAATCCCCGTGAGGGTCAAGCAGGTCTGTGAACTCCGACGGACAGGAGGGACTTCAAAGCACCCGAGCGAGATTGAGAGTGGGCAGCGCAGGACAGGAGGGAGAAAGACCCAGCATGAAGTCGGTCTAGCTAGGAACACGAGAAAGTGGGGTTCTGTCAGGTACTCCTAACCTGCCTGAGGAAGAACTGAACCCTTGCCTAGTGAACGCAGCGCGACACGGGAGGCTGTAAGCTGACAGTGCACCCTGAGGAACTAAAGAACTGTGAGTAAAAACTCGGATGACTGCACCGCACTGCCTCTGTCCATTATTTCGTCTGCGCCATCTTTCCCCCTGCACTACAACGCCCAGCTCAACCTTCACCGCCTTACACTGCCCTGGAGCAAGCTCTACCTGTGGAGAGCCACACCATCCCTGCTGCCATAGCACAAGCTCCAGAGGACTGCTCCGCAGCGGCGGCTCCCTTTAGCCGCATTCCACAGGTGGCGTCACGAACACTTACTATAAATCCCCTAATAATATCCCCTTTTTGCACTGACCACCCTGGGTCACGGACCGGGCCAGCCACCGTGATATTCCCCAGACCCGCATCCATAGGCCCGGCTGCCGAGTACCCCACGGCCCTGGGGGCGCTACAATATCTCTGTACTTGGCCGCATTCATGTTTCCTTCAATTGCAACCAGTCATCCTGTCCCTGCAGCTGAAAAACACCCCATAGCATTATACTGCCACCGCCATGTTTCACTGTTAGGATTGTATTGGGCAGGTGATGAGCAGTGCCTGGTTTTCTCCACATATACCGCTTAGAATTATCCCCAAAAATTCTATCTTCGTCTCATCAGACCAGAGAATCTTATTTCTCATAGTCTGTGAGACCTTCATGTATTGTTGAGCAAACTCTATGCGGGCTTTCATATGTCTTGCACTGACGAGAGGCTTCTGTTGGGCCACACTGCCTTAAAGGCCCGACTTGTGGAGGGCTGCAGTGATAGTTGACTTTGTGGAACTTTCTCCCCTCTTCCTATTGCATCTCTGGAGCTCAGCCACAGTGATCTTGGGGTTCTTCTTTATCTCTCTCACCAAGTCTCTTCTCCCACGATTGCTCAGTTTGGCTGGATGTCCAAATTCTGTCTCTGAGCTGTTGGGCAGTTACTTTGAGCTCATTATTCTCATTTGGTCTGACATGCACTCTGGGCTGTGAGGTCTTATATAGACAGGTATGTGCCTTTCCAAATCAAGTCCTATCAGTTTAATTAACCCTAGAACGCATGACCATAACAATCTACATTCTCACATACCTGGGGCCTTTTAGGCCCGTGTGCAAATACTGTAACATGGAATAACTCAAACAAAAATGACAAACAACTATATACCTGAGGAATACCTAGAGTTTCAAAATTCTAACTAAAGTAATCTTGCAGAAAATAGAAAACAATTAACAGGGCGGGCCTGAGAGGCCCCAGGTATGCGTTCTAGGGTTAAACACAGCTGGACTCCAATGAAGGAGTAGAACCATCTCAAGGAGGATCACAAGGAAATGGACAGCATGTGACTTAAATATGAGTGTCTGAGCAAAGGGTCTGAATACTTAAGACCATGTGATATTACAGTTTTTCTTTTTTAATAAATTTGCAAAAATTTCTACATTTCTAGTTTTTTTCAGTCAAGATGGGGTGCAGAGTATACATTAATGAGAAAAAAATGAACTTTTTAGAATTTACCAAATGGCCGCAATGAAACAGAGTGAAAAATTCAAAGGGGTCTGAATACTTTCCGTACCCACTGTATATATATTCCAGGTGTACAATAGTGTTCAAAATAATAGTATTCCAATATGACTAACCAGATTAATCACTGTTTTTGGTGTAAATTATATTATCACATGTCAAACAATTTACCAGTTGGTGCAGCAGATTCTAAGAAAACAATAGACTCAGCATTCATGATCTGCATGTTTTTGAGTCTGTGTGTTTGAATAATTATTTGAAAGGGTGTGTGTTCAAAATAATAGCAGTGGGGAGTTCAATTAGTGAGGTCAATCATTGTGTGAAGAAACAGGTGTGAATCAGGAGGCCCTTATTTAAGGGTTACGCCAACACATGTTCTACATGCATTTCTCCTTGAAAACCTGAAAAATATGGGTCATTCAACATATTGTTCAGAAGAACAGCGTACTTTGATTAAAAAGTTGATTGGAGAGGGTAAAACTTATAAAGAAGTGAAGACAATGATAGGCTGTTCAGCTAAAATGATCTCCAATGCTTTAAAATGGAAACCAGAGAGACGTGGAATAAAACTGAAGAATTACCATTCAAATGGATTGAATAATAGCCAGAATGGCACATGCTCAGCCAATGATTAGCTCCAGGATGATCAAAGAAAGTCTCAGGTTAACTGTGAGTACTGTAACAGTTAGAAGACACCTGTGTGAAGCTAATCTCTTAGCAAGAAGTCCCCGCAAAGTCCTACTGTTAAAAAAAAGACATGTACTGAAGCGGATACAATTTGCCAAAGAACACATCAACTGGCCTAAAGATAAATGGAGAAACATTTTGTGGACTGATGAAAGTAAAATTGTTCTTTTTGGGTGTAGCGCCGGCGTCCCTGCCCTCTGCTAGGCAGGGACGCTGTTCCCCTCACCCCTCTGCTCCGAGCCCGGCGTCCTCCTCCCGCTCTGCTGGCAGCGCGCGCTCCTTCCCGGCCACTGTGCTTAGGGCGCGCGCGCGTGCGCTCCCTCCCTCTTAAAGGGGCCGCGCGCGCCGTCCTAAGGAGTCCCCGGCCAATGGCCGGAGGACTTCACCATATATAAGGCACCTCCTCCAAAATGGAGGTGCCCGAGCAATGTTGTTGCACTGTTCACTACTCTGCTTCAGCCCTCAGGTCCCGTTGCCAGTTACCTGCCAGATTCCTGCCAGTTTGCTGTCTGATTCCTGCCTGATATTCTGCTTACCTGCCTGCTAGCCTGAGGTCCGACGGTCTGCCTACCGACTCCTGTCAGTCTGTCTAAGGACCAGCTTGCCCACTCACCTGGGAGCGCTCCTCTGCTACCTGCCTGCTAGCCTGAGGTCCGACGGTCTGCCCTCCAACTCCTGTCAGTCTGTCTATGGACCAGCTTGCCCGCTCACCTGGGAGCGCACACCTGTTACCTGCCTGCTAGCCTACCTGGAGGCTCCGCCGTCACGTGCTGTGACCACCTGCCATTCCAGAGACTCCTGCCCGCTCACCTGGGAGCGCACACCTGTTATCTGCCTGCTAGCCTACCTGGAGGCTCCGCCGTCACGTGCTGTGACCACCTGCCATTCCAGAGACTCTCGCTTGCTCACCTGGGAGCACACATCAACCATCTGCCTGCTAGCCTACCTGGAGGCTCTGCCATCACAGGTCGTACCTACCCTTTACCCAGAGACTGCCCCGGTCACTTGCCGTGACCTCCTGCCCGTTCATCCAGAGACTGCCCCGGTCACTTGCCGTGATCTCCTGCCCGTTCATCCAGAGACTGCCCCGGTCACTTGCCGTGACCTCCAGCCCGTTCACTCAGAGACTGTCCCGGTCACCTGCTGTGACTGCCTGCCCGTCTTCCCTGGTCGCCACCCGCTCCCTTACAAGGACCGCCCCCTTGTATAGTAGCTCAGAGGTTCCGCCTCCCAGACCCGTTACAGTTTGCTCGGGCCATGGAACCCGGTGGCACCCAAGCTCCCTCACTCTCGGACCTGTGTCATGAACTGTCCCGTCAGAGGTCCCAACAGGAGTCCATCCTGGGTCACCTGCGGAATGTCAATACTTGCCTGGACACTCTGACTGCTCCACCAGCAACCACCGCCAGAGCCATGACTCGCAATCCGGCAGCTCCGCTGCCCACCAATACTATGGTATCCTACCCCGGACCCCGGCTTTCCGCACCTCCTCGCTTCGGAGGCGACTCCGCTCAGGCTCGGGGCTTTATAAATCAGTGCACCCTGCACTTTGAACTCCTGTCCCACCAGTTTAACTCCGACCGGGCCAAAATTGCCTTCATCATGTCCCATCTCACCGGGGAGGCCCTGGCCTGGCTAAATCCTCTATGGGAGAGAGGAGACCCCCTGGTGTCCGACTTGCCTGCCTTTCTCACGGCTTTCCGGAAAGTCTTCGACGAACCTGGACGGAAGACCTCATCCGCATCATCTCTGCTGCGCCTCCGTCAGGGAAGTCTCACCGTGGGCCAATATGCCATACGGTTCCGTACCCTTGCCTCGGAGCTGGCCTGGGATAACGACGCTCTGGTATCTGTCTTCTGGGAGGGTCTGTCCGGCCGTATTAAAGATGAACTTGCCGGTCGAGACATTCCTACCACTCTCGATGACCTAATAACTCTTGCCACCCGGATTGACCTACGGTTCCAGGAGCGTGCCAAAGAAGTCACCCGTGAGAGGAGGTTTCCACGTCTAGCTCCTACTTTTCAGAAATCCGTCACTCCCTCCGTTTCTCCCCAGGTACACTCTCCTGAGCCTATGCAGGTCGACCAGACCAAGATGGTCAAAACCCGTCAGGACTTACGCCGTGCCGAGGGGAGCTGCTTCTACTGTGGCAGTAAGGAGCACCGGATCGGTACCTGCCCGGAGAGGTCGGGAAACGCCTGTGTCTAGGTTCGCTCAGAGAGGTCGACCTAGACAAGAATAAATCCTCTCCATCTCTGCTGCTGTCAGTCTCAATTATCTGCGGGGAGAATCGTTATTTCGAACTAGCCCAACTTGACTCTGGAGCGGCCGGGAATCTTATTTCACAGGCCCTGGTAGAAAAATACCGCATTCCCACCAAACCTCTGGCTATACCATTATCTGTCGCTGCTGTGGATGGGGGCCTCTTACCACGTCCCATCCAACTCATCACCGAATCCGTAACTCTGCAGGTGGGAATGCTGCATTCTGAGAGCATCTCTTTTCATGTTCTGCCTGGACTCTCTCACGCCCTCTTACTAGGTCTACCTTGGCTCCAGAGACATGCACCCGTGCTTGACTGGCAGACCGGAGAAGTCCTTCGCTGGGGACAGGACTGTCATAAGACTTGTTTGGTTCCTGTTCATCCCGCCCGTCCTTCTCCTACCCCAACTAATCTACCTGGACTTCCGATTCCCTATTGGTCATTTGCTGATGTCTTTAATAAAAAGGAGGCAGAGACATTACCCCCTCATAGACCATACGACTGTCCTATTGACCTGTTACCCGGTACTACGCCTCCCCGTGGGCGTATTTACCCATTGTCCGCTGCTGAGACCCGGTCGATGTCCGAATATATTGAGGAGAATTTGGCCAGGGGATTCATCCAGAAATCTACCTCCCCGGCGGGAGCAGGCTTCTTTTTCGTAAAAAAGAAGGACGGCTCTCTCCGTCCCTGTATAGACTATAGAGGCCTTAACCAGATCACGGTGAAGAATAAGTACCCCCTTCCGCTCATTCCAGAATTATTTGATCATCTGAGGGGGGCTAGAATCTTCACCAAACTGGACCTCCGTGGGACGTACAACCTGGTCCGTATCCGTCAAGGGGATGAATGGAAGACTGCATTCAACACCCGGGACGGCCACTATGAATATCTGGTAATGCCCTTTGGTCTCTGTAACGCTCCTGCCGTCTTTCAAGAGTTGGTCAATGACATCTTCCGGGACCTTCTCTACTCCTGCGTAATGGTGTACCTGGACGACATCTTGGTCTTCTCTCCGGATCTCCAGACTCACCGGAGAGACGTTCGTCAGGTCCTGCTCAGGCTCAGGCAGAATCACCTCTTCGCTAAATATGAGAAGTGCCTCTTTGAGCAGACCTCGCTTCCGTTTTTGGGCTACATTATTTCTCAGACCGGCCTTCGAATGGATCCAGAGAAACTGTCTGCCATCGAGAAATGGCCCCGACCGGAGGGGTTGAAGGCCATTCAGCGGTTCCTGGGCTTCGCCAACTACTACCGCCTCTTCATTCCGCACTTCTCTTCCCGGACTGCCCCAATTTCCGCGCTCACCCGTAAGGGCACTAATCCCAGAGAGTGGCCGCCCGAAGCAGAGGAGGCCTTTCTTTCCTTAAAACAGGCCTTCTCTTCCGCCCCGGTGCTGCATCGCCCAGATGGCAACAAGCAGTTCTTCCTGGAGGTTGACGCCTCCTCCTCTGGAGCCGGAGCGGTACTTACCCAAAAATCATCTTCCGGGAGAATGGTAACTTGTGGCTTCTTCTCCAAACGCTTCTCCTCTTCCGAGCGCAACTATTCCATAGGAGATCGAGAGTTATTGGCCATCAAGCTGGCATTGGAGGAGTGGCGTTACCTGCTCGAAGGGGCTCTTCACCCGGTAATAATTTACACTGACCACAAGAACTTGGCTTACCTCCAGCATGCCCAGAGACTTAACCCGCTCCAAGCTCGGTGGTCCTTGTTTTTTGCTCGCTTTGATTTTATTCTTCATTTTCGCCCAGCTGACAAAAACATCAAGGCGGACGCCTTGTCCCGATCCTTTCTGGTGTCTGATCTCGAGGAGGAACCGAAACACATCATCGATCCCGCCAGAGTAATGCAGGTGGCTCCCGTGAGTCTAAATCGTCTCCCTCCCGGTAAGACGTTCGTATCAGTACCTGATCGGGAGAAGATCCTACACTGGGGTCACTCGTCTAAACTAGCTGGCCACGCCGGTCAGAAAAAGACCCTCCAGCTTATTACCCGGCACTACTGGTGGCCTACCCTGCACAAGGACGTAATAGACTTTGTTTCTGCCTGTGTGTCCTGCGCCCGCAACAAGGTTCCGAGACATCTGCCAGCCGGTCGCCTCCTTCCGCTCCCAGTACCTGCTGCCCCCTGGCAGCATATAGCAATGGACTTTATAACTGATCTTCCCGTCTCTGCCGGTTGTACGGTCATTTGGGTGGTCGCTGACCGCTTTTCCAAGATGGCTCATTTCGTTCCCCTGCCAGGCCTCCCGTCTGCACCCGAGCTGGCTAAAGACTTTATCCGCCACATCTTCCGTCTTCATGGCCTGCCCCTCCACATCGTGTCGGATCGTGGGGTACAGTTCACTTCACGCTTCTGGAGAGCCACTTGTAAACTGCTAGACGTCACCCTGGACTTCTCCTCCGCTTACCACCCACAGTCTAATGGTCAAGTGGAGCGGATCAATCAGAACCTGACCAGTTACCTCTGGCACTTCGTTAATGCCCACCATTCAGACTGGGTGGATCTCCTGCCATGGGCCGAATTTTCTTACAACAATCACGAGAGCGAATCTTCCTCCAAATCCCCGTTTTTTGTTGTCTTCGGTCAGCATCCTCGGATCCCATTTCCCGTCTCCACCTCGGTGGACAATCCGGCTGCGGAATCTCTTGTTAACAAATTTTCCTCCATATGGGAGAGTACCCGATCCGCACTCCTTCTGTCATCCGAGCGTATGAAAAGACATGCTGACAAAAAACGTCTGGATCCTCCTCAATTCCGTCCAGGGGATAAGGTCTGGCTCTCGTCCAAGTATGTCCGGCTCAAGATTCCTTCCTATAAGTTAGGGCCTCGGTTCATCGGTCCTCTGGAGGTCATCAGTCAGATCAACCCGGTGGCCTATAAATTGAAACTCCCGGCCAACTTGCGGATCCCTAACTCCTTCCATGTATCTCTCCTCAAACCTGTGGTACTTAACTCTTTTTCCAAGTCTACAGGTACGCCTCCTGCTCCGGTTTCCGCTGAAAACGAATTTGAGGTAGAGAACATTCTGGCCACCAAAAGGGTAAGAGGGAAGACCTTTTTTCTAGTAGATTGGAAGGGGTTTGGTCCTGAAGAGAGAACGTGGGAGCCCCAGGAGAACATCCATTCCCCTCTCATCCTAGCTAAATTTCTCTCTGGCCTAAAAAAGGGGGGGCCTAAAGGGGGGGGGTACTGTAGCGCCGGCGTCCCTGCACTCTGCTAGGCAGGGACGCTGTTCCCCTCACCCCTCTGCTCCGAGCCCGGCGTCCTCCTCCCGCTCTGCTGGCAGCGCGCGCTCCTTCCCGGCCACTGTGCTTAGGGCGCGCGCGCTCCCTCCCTCTTAAAGGGGCTGCGCGCGCCGTCCTAAGGAGTCCCCGGCCAATGGCCGGAGGACTTCACCATATATAAGGCACCTCCTCCAAAATGGAGGTGCCCGAGCAATGTTGTTGCACTGTTCACTACTCTGCTTCAGCCCTCAGGTCCCGTTGCCAGTTACCTGCCAGATTCCTGCCAGTTTGCTGTCTGATTCCTGCCTGATATTCTGCTTACCTGCCTGCTAGCCTGAGGTCCGACGGTCTGCCTACCGACTCCTGTCAGTCTGTCTAAGGACCAGCTTGCCCGCTCACCTGGGAGCGCTCCTCTGCTACCTGCCTGCTAGCCTGAGGTCCGACGGTCTGCCCTCCAACTCCTGTCAGTCTGTCTATGGACCAGCTTGCCCGCTCACCTGGGAGCGCACACCTGTTACCTGCCTGCTAGCCTACCTGGAGGCTCCGCCGTCACGTGCTGTGACCACCTGCCATTCCAGAGACTCCTGCCCGCTCACCTGGGAGCGCACACCTGTTATCTGCCTGCTAGCCTACCTGGAGGCTCCGCCGTCACGTGCTGTGACCACCTGCCATTCCAGAGACTCTCGCTTGCTCACCTGGGAGCACACATCAACCATCTGCCTGCTAGCCTACCTGGAGGCTCTGCCATCACAGGTCGTACCTACCCTTTACCCAGAGACTGCCCCGGTCACTTGCCGTGACCTCCTGCCCGTTCATCCAGAGACTGCCCCGGTCACTTGCCGTGATCTCCTGCCCGTTTATCCAGAGACTGCCCCGGTCACTTGCCGTGACCTCCAGCCCGTTCACTCAGAGACTGTCCCGGTCACCTGCTGTGACTGCCTGCCCATCTTCCCTGGTCGCCACCCGCTCCCTTACAAGGACCGCCCCCTTGTATAGTAGCTCAGAGGTTCCGCCTCCCAGACCCGTTACATTGGGTCCAAGGGCCGCAGACAGTTCGTAAACTCTGCATTCAATCCACAGTACACTCTGAAGACAATGAAGCATGGTGCTGCAAAGATCATGATATGGGCATGTTTCTCTTACTATAGTACCAGACCTATTTACCGCATACCAGGGATCATGGACCAGTTTGCATATATTAAAATACTTGAAGAGGTCATGTTGCTTTAGGCTGAAGAGGATATCCCCCTGAAATGGGTATTTCAACAAGACAATGACCCTAAACACACCAGTAAACGAGCAAAATCTTTGTTCCAATTCAACAAAATTGAGGTTGAAGTGGCCAGCCCAATCCCCGGACCTTAATCTGATAGAACACTTGTGGGGTGACATCAAAAATGCCATTTCTGAGGCAAAGCCAAAAAATTGTGGGATGTATTCAAAGCATCCTGGGCTGGAATAACAGTTGACAAGTGCCAGAATTTAGTTGACTCTATGCAATATATATGTGAAGCAGTTCTAAAAAACTGTGGCTATATAACTAAATATTAGGTTAGTGATTCACAGGAATGCTAAATCCTAAAAAAAAGAGTACATATTGTGAGTTTGAACAGCCCAGTGTTCATTTTTTGCTATTTTCTGTAAAGTAGTTAAAAATTCTATACATTCCTCTTGATGTTTTGAATTAGAAAACAGTGTGCAATGTTCCCAATGCATGGAAATAAAAACTAGTGTAAAGATTTTGTGCTTAACTCATGTTTTTGAACACACTGCTGTTATTTTGAACACTACTGTATATACTATACGCTCACTGTGAGTTCCCAATAAGAGGCCTAGTAGTGGAAGCAGCCGCAGCCTCATCCATCACTTGTCAGTCAATTGCATAATTGCCCTGATGATTGGAGGCAGCAGAGTAGCGTCCCCCTGACAAACTGGTGGCAGCAGTGGAATCTGTGCGTCTCACCTTGCTTTTATCCGTGACACGTTTCAACATAAAAATTCAATAGAAGGTCATTTCCTTTTGGCAATATGACAAACATTTCTAGAAGAATTTACAGATTTAGAGATAGTATAAATGTACTTAAAAGTAGAATATTGCAGTAATAGATAAATAATGTAACAGTACATTGATGTGTAGAAGTGAACAAGTTTTGACATTGTACCATGTAGTGTATGACACCTGGCTGTCTTTGCTAGAAAGATTTGGCTGTACACCAACTGATAGCTCAAGCAGTCCAATCCAAACTATAAAGGCTCGCTTTCACCACTATATAAATCGGACAAGTGCTATCTGATTTTTTATCAGATAGCACTTGGAGCAATGTTATTCAATGGGGCAGTGCTGAGGACCGATTTTTTTTCACTGACAGAATCTGTGTGTGAAAAAATCACAGCATAATCACAGCAACTCCTAAATCAGATGGGTGTGAGAAAAAAATGGGATGCCACAGTTTGATATCTAATTCTTTTGGATGCATTGCTATTCTGTAACACAGGAAACTGTAAATGGTCTTGCAAATGATTAATAGCTGCTGAGTAAAAAAAAACGGATAGTATACGGACAAGTGAGAAAAAATTTGTAAAAATTTCTGTATGAAAATCGGACGGATTTTTTATATGCTCGTGCGACCCCAGCCTAAGGGATAAAATAAAATCCTCACAGAACTCAATAAGTACTTGGGTCTCCATTCAGTGACACTATTACTTTATGTCTGAGGCCTTTTGCAAAATATTAGATTCACATTTTAAAATTATAACGCGTTTCGGCTGGGTCAGCCTTCATCAGGTGAATAGAAAAGGCTGGAGCAACGGCCTAAAGCAGTGGGGCGGAAGCCAGCATGATGGGGGTGCGACATAGGTTGGGACAGGTATAGGGAGGGGTGGGGTCAGGTGGGGGCCGCTTATAAGGTCACTGGAGAAGTGGCCTAGTCTCTTTCACCATTTTCATGGGACAACACAAGACCCGCCCGCCCTCCCTGTCTTTGGTAAACTTTACGGGTCACAGTGGCAATTAGGGTACAATAATCGAGAGATGCGAAAGATGCTTTACTATGTATTTGCTAATCACTGTGTACACTGTGTCTTGTTAAACTGTGCCACGGCTGAAATCGCTAAGATCAACATCCTTCTAAGCCCAGGGGAAGGGCAGTCTGGTTATAAATTGGTATGGGAGTGTCCACAGGACATGGATCCCTCGGTTATATGTGTGGTATTTGGGTCTGGTGATTTGTGGGACTCACGGCAAAGGAATGTCGAGTCCCGGGTGTGGTGGCTTGAGACGGCTTTTGAACCCCCCATTAGAGGGGTTCGTAGTGCTCCCGAGCTTGAAGTATGTGGCTAGGAGTGGAGGTGTGTCATTGGGATCACCAGACCCTTCTTAGCTTCAAGGACCTGTGTTTTTAAGTTTGCATCTTAATAAACTGTATTGAAGAATTCTGGAAACAGAGTGGAAGCGCCATTTTCTGGAATTTTTTATAAAAAAACATTTTATGTTAGGTTGGAACCACTTGAAGGACCCTCCACGGTTTAACAAGGTGGCAGCTAAAAAAGATTTATATGGCATACACGTTACCCTAGAGTTGTTCCTGTATGCACAACCATATAAGGTGAGCAAAATCTTCCATTTGCTACCAAGGCTATAATCTAATACTACGCTTACATAGCGCTCCTTTGTGTCCCTTGTAATGTAGGTTACACGCTGCAGAAATTTTAAAAATATAGGGTGTTTTGTTAAAATTGGATCATATTTTGGCATTTTTGGATTAATACACAGTTACATAGTTACATAGGTTGAAAAAAAGATCTACGTCCATCGAAAACAACTATTCCCCTCTGGAAATAACACTGTCTGGTTCCAGATATACATAAAGCAGAATATATTCATAATGAGCAAATGCAAAAATTATGAAATGTACTTTATTTCTAGTTATTTTCTGGAATTTTTGCATCACTGTTGTGATCAACGTATTCGGTGGCCTGTGTGGCAACTGGAAGATTTCATTTAAAACAAAAAAACCCATAGATAGTAAGATAGAAAATTCTTGAAACAAAATGTTAAAAAAGTTCAATTTAAACTTCAGGTGCGGATATATATTAGGCTGACAGCTACCTCTTCCATGTGTAAGGAAGGGGAGATGTTGTTACATCCCCCTTGAAGAATCTGTGGTTATATAATGCATTGTACTGTTTTGTCTATTTGGTATCCTGTATTTTCATGTGGTGAAATGTTGATGTAGTCATTTTCTGCGCTGCAATAGTTAGTTAGCAGCAGACAGGGTTAATAATTGGCACTAGCTCAGATGGGAGGAACTATGAGGGAATACAGGATGTGACTTCCTGGTAGTGAGGGAGATAGGATTTAGCAATTGAGAAGTACTGACCTATGGTCTAGATACTTGCAGACCCGCATTTAAAGGGTGTTCATGTGCTAAGAGGGAGACTCAACACATCAGATAGTACTATTCCAAGGTAAGTGAAGAAATACTGGGAAGTCGGATTGCAGGCAGGAGCCATAGCAGACACAGAAGGAAAGGACAAGGTCCCAGGTGCAGGCCAGGGAGGCCATTGTGACAATATAGAACTTTGCTCAGGGGAAGCGGAAGACAGAATTGAATGGAAATGAAAGGAAGAAATTGCATAAACAGGACCTTAGCAAACGATTGTCTATAAGAGAGAAAGCTAAGTGGTCACCATATTAGGACACAAACTCTCTTCCGGAGAACTTAGGATGCAGGGGTACAAAATGAAACCTGTGACCCTCATCGAATGGACTTTGTAGGTACTAGTGAGGAGTTGTACTAACGTACTCCAGCCAGTGGGGTCCTCACAAGTCAACTGGTAACTGAGAGTTGCTGTGAGGGGCCATAGAGTTACACCTTGACCTGTGCAATTCTTACAGTTGAGAATGGAACTTCCCATAATGGTTTGCTGGACTGTTGTGAGATGTGAGAAAGCACGGTATCATCACATGTAACTGAAAAGTGCCTATTTCTGCATATTGCAAGTGAAGCATTCGTGAACTATTGTGTCTACTATCTGATGTACATAGCTCTTATCTAGTTACTGTTCAGTAAAGAAAAGTTTATTTTTGGAATTTAGTCTTCCTCACTCATCTCCATAACATCTGTTCCTGGCCTGCCAAGTACAACGGCGCCATACAGTCTGCAGAAGCATATCGTTGAGGTAACTGCAGCACATACACCTAGCCAGAACCCCTATCTTCATGTAGAGTGGCGGTGCGTGGTACATGAGTACCTTGCCCATAGCTACCGTTCCCGGCCACGTTATACATGTGTTCTCTATGGGATGTTCTACAGTCAGACATCTCTAGTGGTGATTTTTCTAGAATGAAGACAAAACGGTTGGGCATTTAAATTCACAGAGCACAATCCTCATCTGCTAAGGTGTAACATTCTTGTCTGAACACCCTCTTGCAACATCTACCACTGTCACAAGAGAACGTGGCACTAACACCGTTAGTTAATTTAAGTTCATTTATTTCAGAGTGATCTATGTCAAGTGTTTATTTCTGTTAATGTTGATGATTATGACTTACAGCCAATGAAAACACAAAAATCATTATCTCCGTAAATTAGAATAATTAACAGAAAACACCTGAAAAGGCTTCCTAAGCATTTCAAAAGGTACTTTAGTCTGTTTCAGTAGGCTCCACAATCATGGGGAAGACTGCTCACTTGATAGATGTCCAGAAGGCAATCATTGACACACTCCACAAGGAGGGTAAGCCACAAAATATCATTGCTAAAGAAGCTGGCTGTTCACAGAGTGCTGTATCCAAGCATATTAATGGAAAGTTGAATGGAAGGAAAAAGTGTGGTAGATAAAGGTGCACATGCAACCAGAATAACCGCAGCCTTGAAAGGTTTGTTAAGAAAAGGCCATTCAAAAATTTGGGGGAGATTCACAAGGAGTGGACTGCTGCTGGAGTAATTTATTCAAGAACCATCACACACAGATGTATCCAGGACATGGGCTACAAGTGTCGCATTCATTGTGTCAAGCCACTCATGACCAATAGACAGCGCCAGAAGCGTCTTACCTGGGACAAGGAGAAAAAGACCTGGACTGTTGCACAGTGGTCCAAGGTGTTGTTTTCAGATGAAAGTAATTTTTGCATTTCATTTGGAAATCAAGGTCCCAGAGTCTGGAGTAAGAGTGGAGAAGCACACAATCCAAGCTGCTTGAGGTCTAGTGTGAAGTTTACACAATCAGTGATAGTTTGGGGAGCCATGTCATCTGCTGGTGTAGGCCCAGTGTGTTATCAAGACGAAAGTCAACGCAGTCGTCTACCAGGAAATTTTAGAGCACTTCATGCTTCCCTCTACCGACAAGCTTTTTGGAGATGGAGATTTCATTCTCCAGCAGGACTTGGCACCTGTCCACACTGCCAAAAGTACCAATACCTGGTTTAAAAACAATAGTATCACTATGCCTTATTGGCCAGCAAACTCGTCTGACCTTAACCCCATAGAGAATCTATGGAGTATTGTCAAGAGGAAGATGAGAGACCCAGCAATGCAGACGAGCTGAAGGCTGCTGTCAAAGCAACCTGGGCTTCCATAACATCTCAGCAGTGCCACAGGCTGATCACCTCCATGCCACGGCGCATTGATGCAGTAATTGATGCAAACGGAGCCCCGACCAAGTATTGAGAGCATTTACTGAACATACATTTCAGTAGGCCAACATTTCAGATTTTAAAATAATTTTTCAAGCTGTTGTTATAAAGTATTCTAACTTACTGTGTTTTCATTGGCTGTAAGCCATAATCATCAACATTAACAGAAATAAACACTTGAAATAGATCATTCTGTTTGTAATGACTCTATATAATATATGAGTTTCACTTTTTGTATTGAAGAACTGAAATAAATTAACTTTTTGATGATATTCTAATTTTATGGGAAGTACCTGTAGTAAAATGCCCTCTAGATGATAAAATTTCCCCCTAGGAAATATTAATGCCCTGTGCAAGTGACATAGAAACAGTGTCCACATTTTGCCCCTAGAATGTAATAAGGCCCCACGTGCACCTTTGCCGGCCACAGTAGTCTGAGAGATGAATAATGCTTATGACGCGCCCCCTGGGCCGTGGGGTACTCGGTAGCCGGGCCAGTCGGTGCTGGGGGTGTCACAGTGGCGGTGACCCGTTCCGTGACCCAGGGCGGTCAAAGAAAGGGGAATAAAGAAAAGGGAATAAAGTTTTTATATATAATGTTCGTGACGCCACCTGTGGTTTGCGGCTATATGGGGCCGCTGCTGCGGTGCAGATCCTCTGGAGCTTATGATGACGCAGCAGAGTTGGTTCAGCTCTCCACAGGCAGAGCTTAGCTCCAGGGCAGTAAGTGGTGATTTTACAGATGTTGCTGGTGTAGTGCAATGCAGGTGATGGCGCAGATAATGACCAGTCCACAACTTAATGGCAGTTTCCTCTTATCTTTACTTGTGGTTATTAGGCAGACCGGGGCATGGGTACTAGCTGGTAGTGGAGGTCTGGACGACCTGGAAGCCAGTTAGGAATCCACCTCGCCAGGTGAAGTTGTAGGCCTTCCCTCTGCGCTAATCTCTATGGCCCTGCTGCTTGGAGCTGTGCTGCGGCCCTCGTCCTGAGTAAAACGTCTTTGTGCTCACCCGTATGACAGGCAGCTTGGGCCTTCCTGGAATGTCGCTCCCACGTGGCGGTGCTGGGCCCTATATGTTGCTGAGCCTCCGGGCGTCTAGTGGGGCCAGGGGACCTGCAGTCTCCTGCCCTCCGGTTTCTGCTGCTGGGCCTTCAGTGCCCCACAACCTCAGACTCCAGTGTCCGGTTCTTCTACGCTTCCCTCTGGCGTGAGCTTATGCACAGCTCCACTTCCCAGGTCCTTCCTCATCGCTGTCCCATCTTCAACTCTTCTCAACTCACTCTAACTAATCCCGCCTCCAGATTCCAGTTGCTAAGGGGAGGAGCTCCCCTTTCTGGTCTGGAGCCAGGAAAGTGTTGCTTGCTAGTATACCTGATTAGGGGACCCCTGCTTGCTTCCAGGCATGGCATCACCCCCTTGTGAGGGAGGCAATGCCACTGTGGCAACCGGATTCCTGGGGTTCCACATTTCCCCCTAGTTAACTCCAGTACTCACGGACTGTGGATACCTTTTTGAATTAACAATTAACAACAATAATAATTCTCATTACAAATAGTTCACAAAATCTCCAAAAGGCAAAAATTACAAAAACTCAACAAAAATTTGTAGCAGTCATTGCGGCGCTTAGTCTTTACGCCACAATCCGGGGATTGTCTTTTTCCAGATAATTGAAATTTGGCTGGTGGGAACCGCATCAACCCACTTTATGAGTCGTCCCGGGGAGTGGCTTCAGGGCACTCTTTCGGTGGGCCTGGTCTTCAACCACGCCTGCGGTTTATTTTCAAGGCCACTTACTAACTATTTTCAATATTGTCATGACCACACCTAGTCCTGTGGTCCAATTGTCCATAAGTATAACAAATATATATATCCAGGATTATTTAACGGTTACAACTATATATAACATACACTTTAGTTCCTCCAGCGGGCAAGGGGCTGACCTTTAGTACACAGGGTCGATCTACGTAGTACGTTTGTTGTCACTGACCTACCCTGGTCCCTAGTGTCTACCTCTGGTGTGATGGGTTCAGTGTGAACTACACTACGGGTAGTCTGAGGTAGCACCGGTAGGCTGGGTAATCTCCTACGAATTCTTTGACTCACCATGGGTTTGACAGATTCACCGCTAGCAGAGGGTAGAGTCTCCTGATCTGCTGCTGATGAAGCATCTGTCCCTGGGGCTGACTGGTCTTCCAGATGTTCTGGAGCCTCTGCAGCTTCCGGTGAGGCCGCTTGGAGAAACGTCAGGACAGGTACCACGATTGCTCAGTTCACCTGCGTCCAAGACCGGGGAAATTCTCCAAGGATTGTTTGGACCGTTTCTTCCACCTTTCCTGTGTGCTGGGGGTTGTCTTGGTCTTCTTCTTTGTGTTTCAACTGGTCAGGGCATATCTTCAAGTGGTCTCTTGAGACTGTCGCTGAAGTTTCCCCTCCATCTTTACTGATGAGGCACACCTTGGTGTTATCGAAATTCGAAGGTAAGACGATGTATGGCTCAACCTCCCACTGGTCATCTAATTTGTGGACTCGTCTCTTCCTTTTGAGTACTTGTTCTCCAGGTGACAAGGGAACTGCAGGTGCGTGCTGATTGTTAGTTTTCTCCTGCCTCTGTCTCATCTGGGACAAACTTCTCTCCACACATTCCTGCACCTTGCAGTATTGTTGTTGCCGCTCCGTATCCCAGTCTGCATCTGGTGATGTCGTCTCAGGTGTTAAGACTCCCATGTCTAAGTCAATGGGTAGTTTGCCAGGTCTTGCTCTCATTAGGTAGGCAGGTGTACAGTTAGTGGAGATCACCGGGATGTGGTTATATAGGTCCACCAAATCTGGTAACTTCTCTGGCCACGGGTTACGTTCTTCAAGGGGCAACGTCTTCAACAGGTCTATTACCACCTGGTTCATTTTCTCGCACAACCCGTTGGTCTGGGGATGATACGGCGTCGTCCTTATTTTCTTGCAGCCGTATAAGTTACAGAATTCCTGGAACACTTCTGCTTCAAAGGCTGGGCCTTGGTCGGTCAGCACTCGTTCAGGGTAACCGTGCGGGCGACAAAAGTGTTGTTTAAACGCTTTGGCTGCCGTCTGAGCCGTCTGATCTTTCACTGCCACTACTAACAGGATTCGGGAGTAGTGGTCTACTATGGTGAGAACGTAGACATAGCCTGACCGGCTTAGAGCTAGCTTCATGTGGTCCAAGGCTACCAGTTCAAGTGGTTGTATGGTGATTATGGGCTGCAGGGCAGCTCACTGGCTATCACGGTCTTTCCGTCTCAGGTTGCATGGACCACATTCTCGACACCATCTCTTGATTGCTTTCCTCATGCCAGCCCAGTAGAATCGCTCACGGAGCAGGACTTCCAATTTCTTCAACCCGAAGTGTCCTGCTCCGCGTGGTACGCTTCTAAGACCATTGGTGCATCCCGCCTCGGGACTACCACCTGCCAGACCAGTTCGTGTGTCCGGGAGTTGATACTTCTTCGACACAGCTTTCCCTCGTAGATGAACAGTTTGCCCTTCTCCTTCCACAACTGTTGGGTCTCCTGTGGAGCATCTGGATCAGGGCACGAGTCAGCTTGTGTCAGCAACTCCTTTACCAGGTGGACAGCTGGATCGCTATCCTGCGTCTCTGCCCATCCATGGTGGGGCAATGGGTTAAATGTGGCCTCTCTGTTGTCGGAGCGCTTGTTCCTCACACAGTGGGAGCACTGGGTCACCCCATGACGATGGAAAGCGGATAGCTCTATCTCCTCCAGCTCTTCCGGGTCTTCTCCCCCATCTGGCAAGTTGGGCATGCTGGACAGCGCATTAGCGTTCTTATGCCCCGCCAGATACTTGATGGTAAACTCGTAGTTGGACAGTCGAGCCATCCATCGTTGTTCTAGGGCACCAAGCTTCGCAGTCTCCAGGTGCGTCAGCAGGTTGTTGTCCGTGAAGACTGTAAATCTGGAGGAGGCGAGGTGGTGTTTGAAGGGCTCTGTTACGGTCCAGACTATGGCTAAAAGCTCCAACTTAAAGGACATATAGTTGTCGGGGTTCCTTTCCGTGGGCCGTACCTTCCTGCTTGCGTAGACAATCACTTTCTCTCTGCCCTGCTGTACCTGGGACAGCACCGCTTCCAATCCCACGTTGCTGGCATCCGTATGAAGTATAAAGGGTTGGCCATAGTTGGGGTAGGCCAGGACTTCATCTGCAGTAAGAGCCATTTTCAGTCGAGTGAAAGATTCGTCTTCTGGTTTACCCCATTTGAACGGAGGTTTCGGGTTCTTGGCCTTCTTGGATTGGCCCACTAAGAGGTCCTGCATGGGTGCCGCTATCTTGGTGAAACCCTTGATAAATCTCCTGTAGTAGCCTACCAGCCCTAGGAACTGCCGCACTTCCTTGATAGTGGAGGGTCCTGGCCAGTCCTTGATCACGGTGACTTTTTCAGGGTCTGGTGCTACACCTTCGGCGCTTACCACATGACTTAGGTACTGCACCTTGGGCTTCAACAGGTGGCACTTGGACGGTTTTACTTTCAGGCCATAACCAGATAGGGCTTCGAACACCTCGGCCAGGTGTCCCAGGTGGTCTTCATATGTCTTCGAGTAGACAATTACGTCGTCTAGGTACAGCAGGATGGTTTCGAAGTTTTTGTGTCCTAGGCAACACTCCATTAACAGCTGGAAGGTTCCTGGGGCGTTGCAGAGCCAGAATAGCATGCAGTTGAACTCGCTGAGGCCCATTGGTGTGGTAAGCGTGGTCTTT
The DNA here is from genome assembly GCF_046119375.1 of Phyllobates terribilis. NCBI lineage: Eukaryota > Metazoa > Chordata > Amphibia > Anura > Dendrobatidae > Phyllobates > Phyllobates terribilis. Next base: position 900,335,843 of record NW_027362761.1, on the reverse strand, counting down.
TCTCTGTCCGCCTCTGCCACAGGAACCTGCCAGTAACCACTGGTGAGATCCAAAGTGGATAAATAATTAGCGGATTTTAGTGCAGCTAATGATTCCTCAATTCTAGGTAATGGGTAGGCGTCCTTATTAGTGTTGAGCGAGCATGCTCGACACTGCTCGGTACTCGCCCGAGCATCTCACTACTCGGGATGTTCGGTGAGCACCGAGCATTTTCAAGTTACTTGGGCGGGAGCTTGGGTCTCCGCCCTGCATGTTTAGCGCTCTTTACAGAGCCAATGAACATGCAGGGATTGCCAGCCAGTCACTGTAATGCCGCAGCTGTGTTGGTTGTGGGCATTACAGTGAATGGCTGGCCGCACAGCGTCACCTCGAGTATTTAAAACCGGGCGCCGCCATCTTGGACACAGTCGCTTCGGATCAGACAGTGTAGGGAGAGTGCTGCTGAGCTAGGGAGAGATTTATACTGCGAAATAGGTAGTGTAGGGTCTCTAAAGCCTGCAAAATCAAACAAACAGTCCTTCTGAGGACTAATACCCATCCCAGATATCAGGCAGGCAGGCAGGCTGTATAGGAGACACAGTGGTTATACCAACAAACACTGCATTACTGTCCTGTGTGCTGCTGCTGCTCAAATTGCTAGGCTTAGCCCCAGGTCTCAGAGGCCAGGAAAAATCCTTTTTTTTTCATCTAAATCCTCTTTTTTTTTTTTTCCCTCAGTCAGACTGTACAAATACCCGTCTTATTAACCTTTTGGTATTCTCCCTTCCCCCCAAAAAAAGCGTGTCTCTGAGTGTTGTCTGTGAGTGTTCAGACACAAATATATCTATTTAAAAAAGTCTGGTATACGCCAGGAAATTAGAACTGTGGTTTTCCTCTTCCACGGTTCAAATCTGGGTGCTATCCACCTTTTTGCCTTGACACAAATATATCTATTTAAAAAAGTCTGGTATACGCCAGGAAATTAGAACTGTGGTTTTCCTCTTCCACGGTTCAAATCTGGGTGTTATCCACCTTTTTGCCTTTTTTCCATAAAAAAAAACAGTTTGAGTGTCTCGCTGACTGTTCAGACACAAATATATCTGTTTAAAAGATTCTGGTGTAGGCCAGAGAAATAGAACTGTGGTTTTCCTCTTCCACGGTTCAGATCAGGGTGTAATCCACCTTTTTGCCTTTTTTTACAGAAAAAAAAACAGTTTCAGTGTCTCACTGACTGTTCAGACACAAATATATCTGTTTAAAAGATTCTGGTGTAGGCCAGAGAAATAGAACTGTGGTTTTCCTCTTCCACGGTTCTAATCTCCTTTTTATTACCCTTTTGCCATTGATAGTGCAAGTGTAAGCTATTTTACTTCATTTACAATGGGCAAGGTGCGTGGCAAGGGACGAGGAATTGGACGTTCTTGTGATGGTGCGTGCAGAGGACGGGGCCGTGGCCAAGGTGAAAATGTGCCACAACCAACAGCCACATCTTCTCGCTCCCAGTTATTGACCGAATTACTAGGGAAGCACACAACAACACCACTATTGTGAACTGATCAGTTTGAACAGGTTATTAATTGGATAGCAGATAATACTTCCAGTCACCTGGGCACCACCACCTCCGGTCTGTCTTCCACACGGTCAAGTCTTAGTAGCCGTGAGTCTCAACCGCGTACTCCTCCTCACCCTGATGCTTCTTCCTCCCACCATGCTGAGTGTCGTCAGACAGCAACTGATCCCACAGTTGGACACTCTGAAGAGCTGTTCACTGGTCCATTTCCATATTTGGGCCCCTCGCCTGCTCCGCTTGAAGTGGTGGAAGAGGAGATCCCATGTAGCGATGGCCAAATATTTTAACAGCCACAGCCACAGGAAGGCGACGCTGGCAATTTGTCACAAGAGGTGGACGATGACGAGACACAATTGCCACAAAGTGAGGAGGAGGGCTGTAGTGCGGAAGTGGAAGAGGAGGAGGTGGTGGATGATCTAGTAACTGACCCAACGTGGCAGGAGGATATGCAGAGCGAGGCCAGCAGCACACAGGGGGAGGGAGGCAGAGTACCCCAACAGGCAGGAAGAAGCAGTGTGGTGGCCGCAGACAGAAGGCGGGCAACCGTTCCCCGTAACACCAACACTAGGGACGTTGCCAGTACAACCGGTAGGTCTTCCAGAGTCTGGAATTTTTTTAAAAACTCTGCTGATAACCCCAAAAAGGCCATTTGTACCACCTGCCAGGCCAGCAGCAGCAGGGGTGACAAAACTACCAGCCTGACCACCAGCAGCATGATCAGGCACATGTCAGCAATGCACCCGACTTTGTGGGGTGAACCTCAGAGTCCACGACCAGTGTCAGCGGGTGTCACCACTGCTTCTTCCGCTGTTGTGCGTGTAAGAGAACTCCCTATTGTGCGTGCAAGGCAATCCCCTGTCCATACTGCATGCAAAGATGCCCCCTCCTCTCAGTCTTCACTTGTTATGGCAGTTTCTCAAGAAACAGCATCAACGTCCACGTCCCATCGCAGAGTTCAATTGTCCATATCCCAGACCTTTGAATGAAAGCGCAAATTCGCAGCCAACGCCCCACAGGCCACAGTCCTAAATTCGCACATTTCACGACTGCTTGCGTTGGAAATGCTGCCTTTTAGGCTGGTGGAGACTGAATCCTTCCGCAACCTTATGGTGGTGGCCGTCCCTCGGTACATGGTCCCCAGCCGACACTATTTTGCCCGGTGTGCCATCCCCGCACTACACAAGCACGTGTCCCAAAACATCTGCCGTGCCCTCAACAACGCAGTTACTGGGAGAGTCCACCTGACAACGGACACGTGGACAAGTGCTTGTGGCCAGGGACGGTACATCTCTCTGACGGCACACTGGGTAAACATAGTGGAAGCCGGGACCCAGTCGGACCTTGGGACGGAACACATCCTCCCCACACCGAGGATTGCGGGCCCTATGTCAGTCAAAGTTGCCCCCACAGTGTACAGCTCCTGTGCATCATCCTCCTCCTCCTCCTCCTCATGTTCAGCCTCCATCTCAGATAACACCACATCAGTTACAAGCTGGAAGCACTGCAGTACTGCCTCAGCAAAGCGGCAACAGGCTGTGCTGAAACTCATAAGCTTAGGTGATAAACCTCACACTGCTTGTGAGTTGTGGACAGCTGTGAAAGAGCAGGCAGATCTGTGGCTGAGACCGCTGAACCTACATCCAGGCATGGTCATATGTGACAATGGCTGTAACCTGGTTGCGGCTCTGAGGCGAGGCGAGATCACACACGTACCATGCATGTGCTTAACCTCGTGGTTCAGCGGTTTCTTTAATCGTACCCTGAGTTGCCAGATCTGCTCGTCAAAGTACGCCGCCTGTCAGCTCATTTTCGGAAGTCGGCTACAGCTTCCGCTGCCCTTGCTGTGTTGCATCAGCGTTTGCAGCTTCCGGCACACCGACTGGTGTGTGATGTCCCCACACTGTCAACGTTCTGGGACAGTTTTCTGACACCCGCCCAGCTTACAGGCCCTGAGGCGCGGGGTACTCTCACAAGGAGTGGAAAGTTTGAAAAGATGGTGAGGGAGTACCTTGCCGACTGTACCCGCGTCCTCCGTGATTCCTCTGTGCCTTTTAATTATTGGGTATCCAAACTGGACACTTGGAATGAATTCGCTCTGTACTTCTTGGAGGTCCTGGCCTGCCCTGCCGCTAGCGTGTTATCGGAGCGTGTTTTTAGTGCCACTGGGGGAATTATAACTGATAAGCGCACTCGCCTGTCAACTGACAATGCTGACAAGCTGACCCTTATCAAAATGAACAAGGGCTGGATTGGGCCAGACTTCTCATCACCACCAAATGACAGCAGAGTAACATAAAGTCAAATCCACTGTGTTATTTCGGGACGTGTATTCCCATGCACCGCTGCACACCCACACATGGGTATACGCTTCCTCATTTCGGCTGTTTTTTGCTCTTCTCCTTATCCTCAGTCTCCACCACCACTATACCACCAGGGTGACTGTGGTCCATGTTGCCAGCATTGCAAGTTCCTCCGTCCTAATTTTTGGCAGCTTTTGCTTGGAAGGCATAGGCAAAGACTATGGGAAACCCACTCCCCAATAATGGGAATAATGTTTTTAATATGCTGTACTGCATGGCTCTTGTAAGGGGCATTGCAAGTTCCTCCGTCCTAATTTTTGGCAGCTTTCGCTTCGAAGGCATAGGCAAAGACTATGGGAGACCCACTCCCCAATAATGGGAATAATGTTTTTAATATGCTGTACTGCATGGCTCTTGTAAGGGGCATTGCAAGTTCCTCCGTCCTAATTTTTGGCAGCTTTTGCTTGGAAGGCATAGGCAAAGACTACGGGAGACCCACTCCCCAATAATGGGAATAATGTTTTTAATATGCTGTACTGCATGGCTCTTGTAAGGGACATTGCAAGTTCCTCCGTCCTAATTGTTGGCAGCTTTCGCTTGGAAGGCATAGGCAAAGACTATGGGAGACCCACTCCCCAATAATGAGAATAATGTTTTTAATATGCTGTACTGCGTGGCTCTTGTAAGGGGCATTGCAAGTTCCTCCGTCCTAATTTTTGGCAGCTTTTGCTTGGAAGGCATAGGCAAAGACTATGGGAGACCCACTCCCCAATAATGGGAATAATGTTTTTAATATGCTGTACTGCATGGCTCTTGTAAGGGGCATTAAAATCGTCTTGCTAAGCTACTGTGACCTCCACGTCTCTTCCAAGGGTCATTGATATTGTCTTTTTATTCCACTGTGACCTCCACGTCTCTTCCAAGGGGCATTAAATTCGTCTTGTTAAGCTATTGTGACCTCCACGTCTCTTCCAAGGGGCATTAAAACAGTCTTGTTAAACCACTCTGAACTCCACGTCTCTTCCAAGGGGCATTAAAATCATCTTGTTAAGCTACTGTGACCTCCACGTCTCTTCCAAGGGTCATTGATATTGTCTTTTTATTCCACTGGGACCTCCACCACCCTTCCAATGGGCATTGATATTGTCTTTTTATTCCACTGCGACCTCCACCACTCTTCCAAGGGGCATTGATATTGTCTTTTTATTCCACTGTAATCTCCACCACTCTTCCAAGGGGCATTGATATTGTCTTTTTATTCCACTGGGACCTCCATCACTTTTCCAAGGGGCATTAATATTGTATTTTTATTCTACTGGGACCTCCACGTCTCTTCCAAGGAGCATTAAAACCGTCTTGTTAAACCACTCTGAACTCCACGTCTCTTCCAAGGGGCATTAAAACCATCTTGTTAAGCTACTGTGACCTCCACGTCTCTTCCTAGGGGCATTAAAACCGTCTTGTTAAACCACTCTGAACTCCACGTCTCTTCCAAGGGGCATTAAAACCGTCTTGTTAAGCTACTGTGACCTCCACTTCTCTTCCAAGGGGCATTAAAACTGTCTTGTTAAACCACTTTGAACTCCACGTCTCTTCCAAGGGGCATTAAAACCGTATTGTTAAACCACTCTGAACTTCACGTCTCTTCCAAGGGGCATTAAAACCGTCTTGTTAAGCAACTGTGACCTCCACATCTCTTCCAAGGGGCATTAAAACTGTCTTGTTAAACCACTCTGAACTCCACAGCTCTTCCAAGGGACATTGAAATGTTGTTTTTAACTACCTCTAACCTCCATGACTCTTCCAACGGGCATTGCATTTCCTCCTAATTTTAGTCAGCTTTTGCTTTTCAATGCATAGGCAAACACTAAGGGAGACCCACTCCCCAATAATGGGTAGAAGGTTTTTAGTACGCTGTAATTCACATCTATTTCAAGGGGCATTGCAGTTCCTCATAATTTTTGGAAAGCCATTCACTGCTTAGGCCAACAGTGTACAGGAGACCCAGTTGCTATAAATGGAAAAAATGGTTTAGTTAAAGCCCTCTGACCTCCATGTCACTTCCAAGGGGCATTGGAGTGCCTCGTAATTTTTGGTAGGCATTGCACTCACTGTATGCCCTATAACTGTGTAGCCGAACCGCTCCTTTTGGTACAGAAACATATCCTACAAGACATGTGTGGTTGACTGGCCTGATATTGATGTGAATGGTCCCTGTTCCTCCTGCTCTTTCTCCTTTGCCACCACCTCATCCACCATTCATCACCTGAAGCTTTGTTTTAACAGGAGTCATAGAACTGGGATAGTAGCAGGAAAATATCCAGAAATCCTCGGAGGAGGTAGGATATGCGCCAAAACGCTGAACACCTCAGGCCTAGCCGCTACTACATACATGCGCTTGCATTCCAAGGAATAGAAAGCTAAGGAGATGGATGGCCTCATGATCATGAATAATTTCCTCGTTGTGTAGGAGGCTGACCACTGCTGCTGTCTACCTTCTGAACTTTGTGTTGAAGCCTGATTGACCCAGGACCTGCAATCCTCTATGTCTGGAAGACGTGTTGCATCCCAGTGTCCAACTGTGTCCCGGCTTCCACAATATTAACCCAGTGTGAAGGCGTCAGTGAGATGGACCATCCCTGGCCACATTCACTTGTCCACATGTTTGTGGTTAGCCTGTCCTTCCCACTAAATGCACTGGGGAGGGCACAGGTAATGTTTTGGTATGCGCGCTTGTGTATAAGGCGCACTGGGACTAATAGGAGTGGCTCGGGACTGAGTATGGACACCCGGCCGCCCCCTGGTGGCTGGGGACCAAGCGTGGACACCCTGCCGCCGGGCGGCTGGGGACTGAGTATGGATACCAGGCCGCCGACGCAGCCATGACTAGGTGGCCAGATTCCGCCTCCACATGCCTAAAAGGCCCAATTTCAAGTGCAAGCAAGCAAGCAGTATGGTATTGCAGCCTTATGGTGGGTGGGTGGCAGGCTGCATACTTGCGCTTGCATTGCAAGGAATGGGGGAGGTACAATTGAACACTGCCCTGGGACAAGGACTTGAACGGGGATAGTTGTAAGTATGCAACGACAGGTGCAGGGCGGGAGGCATCTTCGTATGTGCCCTGAACAGGGGGTTGGCGTGCACACACTACAGCGGAATAGGCTTTCCTTCCCACTAAATGCACTGGGGAGGGCACAGGTAATGTTTTGGTATGCGCGCTTGTGTATAAGGCGCACCGGGACAAATAGGGGCGGCTGGGGACCTAGTATGGACACCCAGCCGCCCCCTGGCGACTGGGGACCCAGTGTGGACACCCGGCCGCCGGGCGGCTGGGGACTGAGTATGGATACCAGGCCGCCGACGCAGCCATGACATGGTGGCCGGTGTCTGTCTCCACAAGCCTAAAAGGCCTCATTTCAAGTGCAAGCAAGCTAGCAGTATGGTATTGCAGCCTGGGGGTGGGTGGGTGGCAGGCTGCACACTTACGCTTGCATTCCAAGAAAACAAAGTAGATGCTAACTTCTATCATCATCATCATGCTCCTCACCTTGGCACTCTCAACTCCCCTGATGGAGAAGCCAGGGCCCATGGAAGGAGCCTCTGGTTGTCTGGTGGGCTCGTCCAATGCTGCCCTAAAGCAGGCCAGGCTAAGAAAAGTGTGGGGAAGGTTCCCGGGACAAATAGTGGCGGCTGGGGACTGAGTTTGGAGACCTCACTGCCGACGCAGCCATGAGGTAGTGGCCAGCTTCGGCCTCCTCCAAACTAAAAGGCCCCATTTCAAGTGCAAGCTAGCAGTATAGTATTTCAGCCTGCGGGTGGGTGGATGGGTGGCTGCATATTTGCACTTGCATTGCAAGGAATGGGGGAGGTACAATTGAACACTGCCCTGGGACAAGGACTTGCATGGGGATAGTTGCAAGTCTGCATCTTCTGATGCGGCAAGGAACACTTCTGATGGGCACACTTTTAGGCAGTGACCTGGGTGTCAGAGATGCTTCCAGGGGTCTTCCCCATGCTGTTCCCATGTCTTTTCAGCACTGTATGCATGTGTCACACAGCACATGGCCAGATAAGGTTGTAAAATGTTAAAATGACATTTCCCAGTGAATGCATTTGTCACGGTTGAAAGCAATACAAAAGTGCATAAAAAATGCTACTTGTGAACATAGCCCAAGGTGTGGAGGAGTATTTTTGTTTTTCGTTATTTATTTTACCTTATACACAAGTCTTTACCCTGGAAAGGATGTTCCTTAACATATTTCACAGGAAAACAGTTTCAGTTTCGTTTTTGAACGTTTTATTGTGAGCCCGTAAAAGTGGCTTAATACCTCTGACCACGTTGTTGACAGCAGTGACCTGGGGGTCAGAAATGCTTTCTGGGGTGATCCCCATGCTGTCCCCATGTCATTTGAGCACTGCCACTATCGTTTTGGGCACTTTTTAGGCTTTCTACAGACTGCCGGGGGTGCCGCCACAAAAATGCTCGGGTCTCCCATAGACTAACATTGGGCTCGTTGCTCGGGTCTAGCACCTGAGTATCACGGTGAGCTCGGCCCGAGCTTCGAGCACCCGAGCATTTTAGTGCTCGCTCAACACTAGTCCTTATGTGTAATGTGGTTAATCTGCCTGTAATCAACACACATCCTCATTGTACCATCTTTCTTTCTAACGAGAACTAATGGAGCTGCCCAGGTGCTACAACTATCTCTGATCACCCCAGCCTCCTTCATCTCCCGTAACATTCCCTTGGCACATTGATAGCGAGCTGGGGGTACAGGCCAAGACCTCTCTTTAATGGACGGATGATCTCCTGTGGGGATATGATGTTGGACCCCTTTTACCTGCCCAAAGTCTAGTGGGTGTTTGCTAAAGACTCGCTCATATTCTTGGACCACCCGGTACACCCCATGCTTTTGGTGCAAAGGGGTGGAGTCAGTGCCTACTTGTAGCTTCTGACACCAATCCTCCATCTGCCCCTTGGGGCCATTGTCTTCCGCCTGTTCGGACGGAGGCAAGTGTTACACTGCCTTTATTGCGTTGCTACTGACAGTGAACATCTTAGCAAGAGTGGCATACCGAGGTAAATGGACCTCTTTCTCCCCACAATTCAGGATGCGTATCGGTACCCTCCCCTTGCGGACATCGGCTACCCCCCTGGCTGTCAAGATGGTGGGCCTACTGTCAGAGCACACGGGTTCTACCAGGGCCTGATAATCTTGACCCTTGAGACCTATTCAGGGCTGGACTGGAGTACCTGGGGCCCACCAGGAAGAAATCAATCTTGGGGCCCACCAGCACCATGCAGTTACCGTATATAGGAATAACATAAGCCCACAAACTCTTTCAAAATGAATCAACTTTATTAACCAATAAATAACCAATATAATGAATAAATAACAAACTAAAGAAACACTCCTGGCAAAAGAGGAACACTGTTATCTTATTCACACCAGTGTGTGATAAAGTGCCATAACAGAACAATAACAATAAATATTTTCAAGGTACATTCTCTTAATGTATAAGTGCCACAAATTGAACCTGCATCTATCTAGCATCTCAGCAGCCAGCATCATTGTAGCAGCACCAAACTTGGCCCACTGGGAAAACTTAAAGAATTCTGTAAGCATTTCGGAAGTTTGTATTGCACGTTTTCCTCTCCTCTATAATACAATACCATACAATTGTTAGTGAAAGGCCCAAAACAAAAAATAAACACACACTAACAGTCATTCAGCAGCAAAATTACAAAAGTTTTTTTTTCAGAACAGAAGATGACATTGCATACTTATTAATAATGTCATCATAGTCTAAGTTCCTTGAAATGTCAACCGAAGACCTCAGATGATTTTTTACAATTTTCAGCTTTGAGAACACTCTTTCACATGAAACCTGGGTGCAAGCAAGTGTAAGAAGTGTCTTGTAAACTGCAAAAATGTTTGTGTAAGTAGCAGAATGTAAATTGTAGTCATATAAAGGTCTGTAGCAGCAGGAAAGACAGTTTTTTTGCGGGACGAGTTGTACTTTCAGATGCAATCATTTATTTTACCATATAGTGTACAGGGAAATGGCAACAAAAATTCCAAGTGCAGTAAAATGTAAAAAAAGTGCAATTACATGTTTGTTTATTGGGTTTTTTAGTCACCATGTTCACTATATGGAAAAAACGACATGACAGGGTGATGCCTCGGGTCAGTACGAGTTTGTAGATACCAAACATGTATACCTTTAAAGGTATCTAAGTGGTGAAAACAAATTGATAAGTTTGAAAAAAAAAATCACACTTTTCACGCCATGTTCTGCGCACCGTAGTGTTCTCATTTTTTGGGATTTGGGGCTGTGTGGCGGCTTATTTTTTGCGTCTTGAGCTGACGTGCATCTCTGCTGCTGTGTAGTAGTCACAACACAGGTAGAGGTTAAACATCCAAGTATTTAATATGTATTGCAAATAAAGAATGTTCCCATTCTTAATATCCTAAAAAACAAATGACTGACAACCATCCCTAGACTAATAATACCATATAGAAGAGAGAAATACTGCCACACCATGACCAGAACACATACCACCACATAGTGATCAAATACTACCAAGTACAAGGTATATATACTGCCACACCATGAGAAGACCACATATTACCACCACATAGTGACTGTTCGAATAATACCACATACAAGGGACAAATTCCGCCACGCCATGACCATGGCACATAATGGCACCAGATAGTGACTGATAATGAAAATGTAAAAAAGCTCTGTATATAGAATCAGTGTACAGATAATGTAGAGATTATCAGTGACATTATGCACAGGAGCGCTGTGTATAGTGTCAGTGTAGAGGTAATACAGTGATCACCAGTGACATTATACACAGGAGCCCTGTATACAGTGTCAGTGTAGAGGTAATACAGTGATCACCAGTGACATTATGCATAGGTGCTCTGTATATAGTGTCAGTGTGTGTGTATAGGTAATACAGTGATCACCAGTGACATTACACACAGGAGCTCTGTATATAGTGTCAGTGTGTGTATAGGTAATACACATACTCACCAGTGATGTCTCTAGGTGAAGTTCTTTATCTGCAGACCGATATATCACATCTTCTATGCAGGACTTATCTCTGCAGAAAATAACATAGTTAGCTATAACTGATCACTTCCAGAGCACAATCCACACTTTTCCCAAGATTTCTACACTGCATGAAATGACAAAAAAAGAAACATAGCACTGCACTACACAGTAACAGTGCTCCAGTGTCATTCTGTGCATGCTCATCTCTGTCAGCAGACATATTTGTCTGATGGCAAAGATGTAGCAGAGCTGAAGATAGAAGACCTATGGATTACGTTGGAGTGAGGATTTTTCTTTATTAAAGATGGAGTCCTTAAATGTGTTTTATTTTTAATAAAAAAAAAATTTCTGTCTTTTTTTTTTCTGTTTACTGGAAATTCATGGTGGCTATGTCTAATTTGGTGTGACACCATGAATTTCGGGCTTAGTACCAGCTGATGATACAAAGCTGGCCTTGTACTAACCCTATTATTACCCAGGGTGCCACTCACCACCAGGGCCGCTGGAAGAGCCGGGTAAAGCACCTGGAAATCGTGCTATGATGAATGCGCCATTTTCAGGGGTGGCTGCAGGCTGCGATTTTCAGCGTGGGGGGCCAAGAACGCTTGGGCCTTACCATGCTGAGAATCCCAGCCCCCCAGCTGCCTTGTTTTATCTGGCTGGCGATCAACATATGGCAGGAACTGGGCAATGGGCATGATTATCAAATAATATATACCTGACAGGAGCCCATACATTCTGCTGCCTCCAATAATATATACCTGACAGGAGCCCATATATTCTCCTGCCTCCTATAATATATACCTGATAGGAGCCCATACATTCTCCTGCCTCCAATAATATATACCTGACAGGAGCCCATAGATTCTGCTGCCTCCAATAATATATACCTGACAGGAGCCCACGGATTCTGCTGCCTCCAATAATACATACCTGACAGGAGCCCATAGATTCTGCTGCCTCCAATAATATATACCTGACAGGAGCCCATGGATTCTGCTGCCTCCAATAATATATACCTGACAGGAGCCCATACATTCTGCTGCCTCCAATAATATATACCTGACAGGAGCCCATACATTCTACTGCCTCCAATAATATATACCTGACAGGAGCCCATACATTCTGCTACCTCCAATAATATATACCTGACAGGAGCCCATAGATTCTGCTGCCTCCAATAATATATACCTGACAGGAGCCCATGGATTCTGCTGCCTCCAATAATATATACCTGGTAGGAGCCCATAGATTCTGCTGCCTCCAATAATATATACCTGGTAGGAGCCCATAGATTCTGCTGCCTCCAATGATATATACCTGACAGGAGCCCATAGATTCTGCTGCCTCCAATAATATATACCTGACAGGAGCCCATGCATTCTGCTGCCTCCAATAATATATACCGGACAGGAGCCCATACATTCTGCTGCCTCCAATAATATACACCTGACAGGAGCCCATACATTCTGCTGCCTCCAATAATATATACCTGACAGGAGCCCATACATTCTGCTGCCTCCAATAATATATACCTGACAGGAGCCCATAGATTCTACTGCCTACAATAATATATACCTGACAGGAGCCCATACATTCTGCTACCTCCAATAATATATACCTGACAGGAGCCCATAGATTCTGCTGCCTCCAATAATATATACCTGATAGGAGCCCATGGATTCTGCTGCCTCCAATAATATATACCTAGTAGGAGCTCATAGATTCTGCTGCCTCCAATGATATATACCTGACAGGAGCCCATAGATTCTGCTGCCTCCAATAATATATACCTGACAGGAGCCCATGCATTCTCCTGCCTCCAATAATATATACCGGACAGGAGCCCATAGATTCTGCTGCCTCCAATAATATACACCTGACAGGAGCCCATGGATTCTGCTGCCTCCAATAATATATACCTGACAGGAGCCCATAGATTCTGCTGCCACCAATAATATATACCTGACAAGAGCCCATAGATTCTGCTGCCTCCAATAATATATACCTGACAGGAGCCCATACATTCTGCTGCCTCCAATAATATACACCTGACAGGAGCCCATGGATTCTGCTGCCTCCAATAATATATACCTGACAGGAGCCCATAGATTCTGCTGCCACCAATAATATATACCTGACAAGAGCCCATAGATTCTGCTGCCTCCAATAATATATACCTGACAGGAGCCCATACATTCTGCTGCCTCAAATAATATATACCTGACAGGAGCCCATAGATTCTGCTGCCTCCATTAATATATACCTGACAGGAGCCCATGGGTTCTGCTGCCTCCAATAATACATACCTGACAGGAGCCCATAGATTCTGCAGCCTCCAATAATATATACCTGACAGGAGCCCATGGATTCTGCTGCCTCCAATAATACATACCTGACAGCAGCCCATGGATTCTGCTGCCTCCAATAATACATACCTGACAGGAGCCCATAGATTCTGCTGGCTCCAATAATACATACCTGACAGGAGCCCATGGATTCTGCTGCCTCCAATAATATATACCTGACAGGAGCCCATACATTCTGCTGCCTCCAATAATATATACCTGACAGGAGCCCATACATTCTACTGCCTCCAATAATATATACCTGACAGGAGCCCATAAATTCTGCTGCCTCCAATAATATATACCTGACAGGAGCCCATACATTCTGCTTCCTCCAATAATATATACCTGACAGGAGCCCATACATTTTGCTGCCTCCAATAATATATACCTGACAGGAACCCATACATTCTACTGCCTCCAATAATATATACCTGACAGGAGCCCATAGGTTCTGCTGCCACAAATAATATATACTTGACAGGAGCCCATGGATTCTGCTGCCTCCAATAATATATACCTGGTAGGAGCCCATAGATTCTGCTGCCTCCAATAATATATACCTGACAGGAGCCCATACATTTTGCTGCCTCCAATAATATATACCTGACAGGAACCCATACATTCTACTGCCTCCAATAATATATACCTGACAGGAGCCCATAGGTTCTGCTGCCACAAATAATATATACTTGACAGGAGCCCATGGATTCTGCTGCCTCCAATAATATATACCTGGTAGGAGCCCATAGATTCTGCTGCCTCCAATAATATATACCTGGTAGGAGCCCATAGATTCTGCTGCCTCCAATGATATATACCTGACAGGAGCCCATAGATTCTGCTGCCTCCAATAATATATACCGGACAGGAGCCCATACATTCTGCTGCCTCCAATAATATACACCTGACAGGAGCCCATACATTCTGCTGCCTCCAATAATATATACCTGACAGGAGCCCATACATTCTGCTGCCTCCAATAATATATACCTGACAGGAGCCCATAGATTCTACTGCCTACAATAATATATACCTGACAGGAGCCCATACATTCTGCTACCTCCAATAATATATACCTGACAGGAGCCCATAGATTCTGCTGCCTCCAATAATATATACCTGATAGGAGCCCATGGATTCTGCTGCCTCCAATAATATATACCTAGTAGGAGCTCATAGATTCTGCTGCCTCCAATGATATATACCTGACAGGAGCCCATAGATTCTGCTGCCTCCAATAATATATACCTGACAGGAGCCCATGCATTCTCCTGCCTCCAATAATATATACCGGACAGGAGCCCATAGATTCTGCTGCCTCCAATAATATACACCTGACAGGAGCCCATGGATTCTGCTGCCTCCAATAATATATACCTGACAGGAGCCCATAGATTCTGCTGCCACCAATAATATATACCTGACAAGAGCCCATAGATTCTGCTGCCTCCAATAATATATACCTGACAGGAGCCCATACATTCTGCTGCCTCAAATAATATATACCTGACAGGAGCCCATAGATTCTGCTGCCTCCAATAATATATACCTGACAGGAGCCCATGGGTTCTGCTGCCTCCAATAATACATACCTGACAGGAGCCCATAGATTCTGCAGCCTCCAATAATATATACCTGACAGGAGCCCATGGATTCTGCTGCCTCCAATAATACATACCTGACAGGAGCCCATGGATTCTGCTGCCTCCAATAATACATACCTGACAGGAGCCCATAGATTCTGCTGGCTCCAATAATACATACCTGACAGGAGCCCATGGATTCTGCTGCCTCCAATAATATATACCTGACAGGAGCCCATACATTCTGCTGCCTCCAATAATATATACCTGACAGGAGCCCATACATTCTACTGCCTCCAATAATATATACCTGACAGGAGCCCATAAATTCTGCTGCCTCCAATAATATATACCTGACAGGAGCCCATACATTCTGCTTCCTCCAATAATATATACCTGACAGGAGCCCATACATTTTGCTGCCTCCAATAATATATACCTGACAGGAACCCATACATTCTACTGCCTCCAATAATATATACCTGACAGGAGCCCATAGGTTCTGCTGCCACAAATAATATATACTTGACAGGAGCCCATGGATTCTGCTGCCTCCAATAATATATACCTGACAGGAGCCCATACATTCTGCTGCCTCCAATAATATATACCTGACAGGAGCCCATACATTCTGCTGCCTCCAATAATATATACCTGACAGGAGCCCATATATTCTGCTGCCTCCAATAATATATACCTGACAGGAGCCCATGGATTCTGCTGCCTCCAATAATACATGACATATTTGAATCCATGAATAAAAAACCTTTATTACAGAAATGGTTACAATGTCTATACAAAAGATAAGAAAAATAGAAACGAGGACCGCCAGCCCATATAAAACATGATGACCTGTCATATTACAACATCATAAAGAAAAGTATGAAAAAATGATTATGTATAGATGAAAAGAGGCGCCAATTATTTGAATATTCATGGATTCAAATATGTCATGCTCATAATTGGACCCTACGTTCGATGATTCTCTTTATTGCTGTGTGTTTTAACCGAATGGTCTGCCATTCATATTTTATGTCCATATAGCACACAATTTGTGATACTATGGGTATTTTACACTGACCAACTGGTCCTTGCTGAAAAACCCCTATATATATGTGGCTATACCCTTGGTGTCTTTTGCCTCCAATAATACATACCTGACAGGAGCCCATGGATTCTGCTGCCGCTGTCTGGGGCGACGCCGGGTCCGTCCTCCACAGCGCGCACAGGAAGCAGTCCCAGGGCAATGATGTCATCGCCCTGAGACTGACTTCCTGCGCACGCGCCGGCATTGTTGCGCTGCGCAGAGGAGGCAGAGGGGCACTGCGGCAGCAGGCAGAGCAGGGAGATCGCTCTCCCTGCTTTGCCGCTGCAGAGGGCCCATCGCTAATCATATCGGCAGTGCTGCCGATATGATTAGCGAACCGGGGGGGCCCTCTCTTCTCTGTACAGGGCCCAGGAGGGGTAGGGGGGTGGGCTGGGGGGCGTGGCCAGCGGGGGTTTTCCGATCCTCCGGTGGGCCAGTCCGCCCCTGGACCTATTGCTGCCCAACACCATATTAACATTTCACTCCCAGGGGGCAATGCAAATGGGAATGGATCACTCATCCTAACACTGCCAACTTCTCCACCAGACAGCTCTACCTGTTGTCTTTTCATCAGGGCTCGGATTTCCTTCTGCAGAACTCGCTGCTGACAGGAACTGGCAGTCTCTGCGACCTGTTGCAACAAAACAATAATTTCCCCAAGACAATTCTCTATCACATAGGTGCCTATAGTTATCATAGGATGACTTTCTTGGTGATCAATATCAACAATAATCATTCCTTGTGATGGCAATTCTACTCAGCCAACTTTTATGGTCACCTCTTTATACCCCACCTGAGGCAAGGGCTGACCATTGCTGGCATAGATGCTAAGATGTTCATCTGGACGGCGAGTAATGTCTGAATCAGTCCAGTATTGTTTATAAAGGATATATGGCATCGTTGTCACCTGGGAACCAGTGTCCAGCAGTGCGTTTATCGGGATGCCATCTAGCACGACAGGTAGGACCGGTCGTCCTCCCACGTACTTGTCTCGCCAGCTTTGTGGGCCTGGTCATCTTACTCCTGGGGGTTGGCCCTCTGCCCCAGGGGTTGCTTGTTTAAATTACAGAATCTTGCGAAGTGCCCCGCCTTTTGACAGCGGCGGCAGATGGGTTGTCCATCCTGGTCGTAGTGACTCGCCCCCTGGGCCGTGGGGCACGCGGATCCGGGCAATAGGGGAACGATGGGGGTAGTAGTGGCGGCCCGGTCCCGCGGCTCAGGGTGGTCAGACCGATGGTAGTCTGCTACTGTACTTTAGATAATGTCCGACTACGCCACCCGTGGATTGCGGTTATTAGGAACCGCCGCTGCGAGGCAGTCCGCTGGGGCTGATGATGTGTGCAGCTGGGATGGTGTGACTCCCCACGGGAAGAGTGCAGCCCCAGGGCAGTGTAGTGGATGTTGGGAGTGATGGTGGTGAGAGTCCCAGTACCGGTAGTGCTGGAGGCGCGAAGGAGCACACAGACAACAAGTTACAGTCCAGGGTCTTTACTCACAGTTCATTTGTTCCGGGTCACTTCTGTCAGCAGTGACCGCCCGAGCCGTGCTGCGTCCACCAGGTGTGGGGCTCAGTCAACTCCCAGGCAGTTCAGGAGCATGGCACAGGACCCCCTTTAATCCTTTCTCTGGCCTGCCTCACCAGTGACCCCCTTTTGTCCAGCTGCCGCGGACTTGTGCGGTTAAACGTGGGCCCCGTCCTCTGCTGTCCTATATGGTGCCTTCCTAGCAGGTTTGATGAGGTGTCGCACCAATAGATGATCACGACGACCGGTCTTTGGCTGAGGGTAGTTTCTCCTCCACCAACTTGGGATCCGGTACCCTTAATCTGCCTGACCCTTCACCCTCGATTCTCGTGGGTTCTTAGGGTCCCTTCCACCTTCTTGTTCCTGAGCCTCTCTGTTTCTCTGTCTCTTCTTCTCTTTCTCTGTTCCTTTCCGTTCCTTTCTCGTGGAGCTGGGATGAGACTTAATCACAGCTCCCTTTCACCTCCTCTCTCTCTCTTCTCCGGCCTCTCTCTAGGCCCGCTCCTGAGTGGAGCTCCTACAGAGCCTCCACTCCCGGTCTTCTCCTCTGACTGAACGAACTTCTCCTAGAGCTAAGATGGTGCCCACCTTTTATACCTCCCTCTGACCACGAGCCCAGGTGACCAGCAACCAATGAGCTCCTTCCTACGCTCAGGAACCAACCCCTATCTGCCCCTACAGCACTGGGTGTTCCACCCCCCTCCCCACTCCAGACAGGGACATAGTCGGTCGTGCCTGCACTTCTGTCTAGTGGGAGCACCGTTGAGCTGTCCCTCAGAAATGGGGTGTGTGTGCTGTATGCAGCTAACTGAGCCCTGGTCCATACTCCATCCTTACCTGGGAGTGGAATATCACACCTCTGGTCTGAGGTGCAATACCCCTGTAGCGGCCGAACCCTCGGGGCGCTACATTCCCCCCTGGCAAAGCACAGCACGTCCTCGGGCTGGAAAAGAGCAAAAACAGTTAATTACAGGGCATGCAAAACTTTTTAAAACTTTTCACATCAGAAAACAGGCAACATGGTTCAATTCCCTTTTATGGGAAACGCTTTTCTTTTCTTGTCACACTATTATAAAACGCTTACTAATACTTCTGGAACTCTTTTCACATATAAACACTATTAGAAAACTTTCACATTACTATCTAGCAGCTTATAAAAACTTTTCATATAAAACATTTGCAGGAAAACATTTTTACAACACATTCTTGGATCCTGGCGGCGGTGCAACTTGCGACCAGGTGTGCACACTTCTTGTAAGTGCAGAAACTTTGGCAAACTTGTAAACACGAGGGACTTGCTGTCCCGAGGTAGACGTGGTAGTCTTTTTATAAAACCAGTAGGGGGCGCTTTAGGAAGCGCAACTATATACAAGGGATTGACCGCTCTCAGTCCTCGGCCAGTTTTGGGAAGGGAATGGCTGTTCACAGTCCTCAGCCTGGTAGGGGATGAGGGGCACACAGGTAACAGTCTCTTAACAGTCCCAACGGGGACCACACACTCTCTGGAAACAGTTCTTTTACCCCGACGGGTAACTATTTACACACATGCTTCTGCCACTTACTAGTAGCGGTGTCCTCCATATGCTCCTTCTTCCTCCTCATATGGTTCTTCAGACCCGTCCGGGTCCTCTTGGCTCTCCTCATAGCCGCGGTATTGTAGCTCCTCCTCAGTGAGCCGATGAACATATAGGGCGTATGGTCCTTTTGCACCTACGTGGCGGGTAAAGGCGACCACATCGCCAGGGTACAAGTCACGGCCACGGTGTCCCTCAGGTAGATGACTCTCAACGTCCCTGCGGGTCACAAAGACGTCGCCTGTGGTTTCTGGGCCCCTGATAAAGCCCCAGCCGTTTTCCATGTGGAATTTGACTATGGTCCCGGTAATTCGGGGACCACGGGCTGCTCGGGGGTCTTGGCGGGCCTTGCGTTTTTGTTCAGCACTCTGGGCCTGGAGCCGTGCCTCTCTCGTCGCTCCCGCTCAAAGGTCGCCAGTTGCTGATGACAGGCCTCCAGACGACGGACCGCGTCTGCCCGGGTCTCTTGAGAGAACCCCATCACTCCCGGTCTTCTCCTCTGACTGAACGAACTTCTCCTAGAGCTAAGATGGTGCCCACCTTTTATACCTCCCTCTGACCATGAGCCCAGGTGACCAGCAACCAATGAGCTCCTTCCTACGCTCAGGAACCAACCCCTATCTGCCCCTACAGCACTGGGTGTTCCACCCCCCTCCCCACTCCAGACAGGGACATAGTCGGTCGTGCCTGCACTTCTGTCTAGTGGGAGCACCGTTGAGCTGTCCCTCGGAAATGGGGTGTGTGTGCTGTATGCAGCTAACTGAGCCCTGGTCCATACTCCATCCTTACCTGGGAGTGGAATATCACACCTCTGGTCTGAGGTGCAATACCCCTGTAGCGGCCGAACCCTTGGGGCGCTACAGTAGCGATCGCTGTTCCTCCCTCTGGTCAGTGGAATTCTTCTCTGCCGTTGCCACGGGAAGTCATCTGGACTGGAAGCCAGCTGGATCTTTTCCTTCGGAGACACTTGCATGGCCTGCACGGTTTTGGTTAACGCAGCCACACTTTTGGTCAGCTCTTGGACCTGAAGGCGTTGGTCCGCAGACGGATCATTATCTAGGGTCTGCGCGTCAGCCTCCACAGGTGCTGGGGAAAAGGACGCCACCTCCTGGTGGTATGTGATAGTTGGGCGCTGGAGGCATGCAGCGCCACCTGGGATTGGTTCTCGTAGCACCCTGATCGCTCGGTCTTTAAATTGCGCAAAGTCCAGATCAGGGTTTTACAGAGCCATAATGCTCAGCTGTGTCCGGTGAGCGTTAGACAGGAGCCCCTCAATAAACTGTTCAGTTAGCAATCTGTCCTCATCTCGCACACTGTCGGGGTCTACCTGTTTAATGGCCCGCAGCGCCTCCTGCAGGTTTAGAGCATAGTCCCGTACACTGTCCTGCACCCTTTGTTTGCACCCGTAGAACTTCATTTTAATTTCTGCTGCGGTGCGGGTTTCAAAGGTATCCTTTAACCGGGCAAGTATTTCCTTAACAGTGCCTTTGTCCCTGCCCGGCCAGGACTTCACCTCCCTCTGGGCTGCACCAATTAGCTGGCCTATAAGGATGCTGACTTTCTGCTCCTCAGACAGGAGATACACTTTAAACAAACTGCGCAGTCTCTCCTCAAAGTCGGTCAGGGTGTGCGACTCCCCTGAGTACTGGGGCAACCACGCCACCCCTGGTATATACGGCATTGATAACGGCATGACAGTGGCGGCGGCCGCGCCCGCCGCTGAATCCTCTCCCGGGTTGGGCATCTTCCTCCCCCCTAGTGAACCTCAGTCAGGTCCTAGGTTTCTGCTGATGTACCAGTATGCTGCTCTGCAGGCGGGAGGGATTGCTTACCCGGCGGTTCCGGATCGGGGCCTCCTGCTTCTGACTGCAAATGACGTGATGACACAGTTTAGTAAAGTCTATGGCACACAGTACCCGGTTATACCGGGCTTCGTGAATCCTGTTCGTGACGCCAAGTTGATGCGCCCCCTGGAGCGTGGTGTACTTGGCAGCCGGGCAAGTCGGTGCTGGGAGTGTCACAGTGGCGGTGACCCGGTCCGTGACCCAGGGCGGTCAATAAAAGGGGAATAAAGAAAAGGGAATAAAGTTTTTATATATAATGTTCGTGACGCCACCTGTGGTATGCGGCTATATGGGGCCGCCGCTGCGGTGCAGATCCTGTGGAGCTGATGATGACGCAGCAGAGTTGGTTCAGCTCTCCACAGGAAGAGCTTAGCTCCAGGGCAGTAAGTGGTGATTTTATAGATGTTGCTGGTGTAGTGCAATGCAGCTGATGGCGCAGATAATGACCAGTCCACAACTTAATGGCGGTTTCCTCTAATTTTTACTTGAGGTTATTATGCAGACCGGGGCACGGGTACTAGCTGGTAGTGGAGGCCCGGACAACCTGGAAGCAAGTTGGGAATCCACCTCGCCAGGTGAAGTTGTAGGCCTTCCCTCTGCGCTAATCTCTTTGGCCCTGCTGCTTGTAGCTGTGCTGCGGCCCTCGTCCCTGAGTAAAACGTCTTTGTGCTCACCCGTATGGCAGGCAGCTTCCTGGAATGTCGCTCCCACGTGGCGGTGCTGGGCCCTATGTTGCTGCTGAGCCTCCGGGCGTCTGGTGGGGCCAGGAGGCCTGCAGTCTCCTGCCCTCCGGTTTCTGCTGCTGGGCCTTCAGTGCCCCACAACCTCGGACTCCGGTGTCCGGTTCTTCTACGCTTCCCTCTGGGGTGAGCTTATGCACAGCTCCACTCCCCAGGTCCTTCCTCGTTGCTGTCCTGTCTTCAACTCCTCTCAACTCACTCTAACTAAACCCGCCTCCAGATTCCAGTTGCTAAGGGGAGGAGCTCCCCTTTCTGGTCTGCAGCCAGGAAAGTGTTGCATGCTAGTATACCTGATTAGGGGACCCCTGCTTGCTTCCAGGCATGGCATCACCCCCTTGTGAGGGAGGCAATGCCACTGTGGCAACTGGATTCCTGGGGTGCCATACATCCCCACTTAACATTTAAAGAGGTTTTCCACTACTAATTTAACCACCTTTCATTTGTCCTCCTAACTCTTCCTAGCTAACACTTTTCTAATACACGTTTATTACATGCCCTGCTCCTGTAACCTCATTTCTCTGTTGGTCATATAGCCTTCTGTTTGATTCTGGCTCTGCTACTTCTGATATGGGGACCGAAATCTGACAAACAGAGTAGGGAAGGTCACTGGTGGGGCTACGTCTCGGTGAGTGACAGCAGTCTGAGCACGCATGTCAGATCAGACGGCATTTCAGAGCATCAGCAGACTCAGTCGGCACCACGCATTACCAAGCTCAGACATGACATCCCTTCAGCTAACAAGCCCTGTGATATACTTTCTAATGATCAGAGCACATCACAGGGCTTGTCAGCTGAATGGACAGCGCTGGATGACAAGTGTTACAAGCACGCCGCTAGGTTCAGATAGGGCGAGACGGGTTTCATGAATTCGTTGGAATCCTGGGGGAACCATTATCCAGGGCGACCATAGGCTGCAGCTTCTGTCAGGCACACGATAGATTCCATTGCTGACTAGACATATCTGACAAGAGTCTTCATAAACAGTTGAACAGTGGAGTTTAATCAAGTACGGCGAGTACCATTTAACTCTTTGAAGCAACAGGCTTCACCACAGTACAGTCTATTAAAGCAGGCACAGTAACGTCAGTCTCTTCAGTAGCATAATTCAGCACAGATTAGATCTCTTTGCAGCACACTTCTATGCATACACAACCACAGGTGTTTCCTTCACAAGGACACTGTAATGCACACGCCCGGGCTGAGTGGCGTGTGTGTGTATATGTAGTGATTCCACTGGACCGTGCCAGAGAGTGAATGCCTGGAGGGGCGTAACTAAGTATCCACCCGATCCGACCAGGGTCGCACGACGTCATACGACGCCAGTGCACCAAGGAGGAACCGAGCAGAGGGACCAGGTGCTACTCCAGGACAGACCCCGGACATGGTTGTTGACCCACACAGGGGAATACAGGAACAGGCAGGTTAAGCTGGCACACAGACTGCTGGGTATGGGCAGACACGGCTGGTATGCAGACTGGTGGATACTGGTAAGCACGACTGGTATGCAGGCAGGGAGGTACTGGCAGGTGCGACAGGTTGGAGCACCGAGTGGATAGGACCCATTACAGACTGGGACTCAGGAACAGAACCGCAGATGCGGTGGACAAACACAGCAGAGTGAGGCCGCCCAGAGCGGTGAGCAAGAGCAGAACAAGACGAGACCGCCTGGAGCGGTGAGCGAGAGAAGAGCAAGACAAGGCCGCCTGGAGCGGTGAGCGAGAGAGGAGCAGGACGAGACTGCCGAAGCATCGAGCAAAGGGTCAGAGCAGAGCGAGACTGCTGGAGCAGCGAGCAAAGGGTCAGAGCAGAGCGAGACTGCCGGAGCAGCGAGCAAAGGGTCAGAGCAGAGCAAGACTACCGGAGCAGCGAGCAAAGGGTCAGAGCAGAGCGAGACTGCCGGAGCAGCGAGCAAAGGGTCAGAGCAGAGCGAGACTGCCGGAGCAGCGAGCAAAGGGTCAGAGCAGAACAAGACTGCCGGAGCAGCGAGCAAAGGGTCAGAGCAGAGCGAGACTGCCGGAGCAGCGAGGAAAGGGTCAGAGCAGAGCGAGTCTGCCGGAGCAGCGAGCAAAGGGTCAGAGCAGAGCGAGACTGCCGGAGTAGGGAGCAAAGGGTCAGAGCAGAGCGAGACTGCCGGAGCAGCGAGCAAAGGGTCAGAGCAGAGCGAGACTGCCGGAGCAGCGAGCAAAGGGTCAGAGCAGAGCGAGACTGCCGGAGCAGCGAGCAAAGGGTCAGAGCAGAGCGAGACTGCCGGAGCAGCGAGCAAAGGGTCAGAGCAGAGCGAGACTGCCGGAGCGGCGAACAAGGCAGAGCGGAAACCACAGGAGCGATGAGCAAGGCAGAGCAGAGCGGAAACCGCAGGAGTGGTGAGCAAGAAAGAGCGGAGCGGAAACCGCAGGAGTGGCGAGCAAGGCAGAGCAGAGCGGAAACCGCAGGGGCGGTGAGCAAGGCAGAGCAGAGCGGAAACCGCAGGAGTGGTGAGCAAGGCAGAGCAGAGCGGAAACCGCAGGAGCGGTGAGCAAGGCAGAGCAGAGTGGAAACTGCAGGAGCGGTGAGCAAGGCAGAGCAGGCAAGAACCGCCGGAGTGGTGAGCAAGGCAGAGCAGAGGGGACAGGGCTCTGTTCACACGGAACAGACTGGAAGGGAAAGGCAGAACCAGGTACACACAAGATACTTGCAATGAAGTAGCGAGTGGACTCTAAACTCACAAACGGGAGTACAGGGACAACGAGTAGGAGTTAGGTACGGGATCAGATTCTGCAGGAAAAGGGAAGGTACGAACATAGAGAAGAACAGGTAACAGGCTAGGAGAGTATGCAGACAAGAACAGACACAGCAGCAAGATACAGGAGCGGGTCTAGGTATGCGGCCCCTAGAAGGCAGAACGAACAGGCTAGGAGCGTGTTCAGACAGGAACAGGCAAGATAGAGGAAAGGGTCTAGGTATGCGGCCCCTAGAAGGCGGAAAGAACAGGCTAGGAGCGTGTTCAGACAGGAGCAGGCAAGATACAGGAACGGGTCTAGGTATGCGGTCCCTAGAAGGCGGAAAGAAAAGGCTAGGAGCGTGTTCACACTGGCCTGGAAATACAGCCTCCAGGATAGGCAGAAGACAACAGGCTAGAAGATAGTTCAGACAGGACACAGTTCAGACACGGGAACTGATACTGCAAGGCAGGAAACATAGACAGGACCTGGCACATCAGTGACCAGAAGCCAACTGACAGAACACAATGCTCAGGCAAGGATTCCAGGAAAGAGCTGGGTTAAATACCAGGTGACAGACAGCAATAGGCTGAGGACGCACAAGGGGTGTGCCCGCAGCAGCTACAAGAAGCAGAAGAAACAGAGGCAAGCAGACAGCATGGAGGAAAGCCAGAGTGATAGTCTGGACTGGAAATCAAGTGCGCGCTCTTGCACAGTGGGAGATGGACCACTATGCAAGGACGCCGCAAGGTAAGTTACAGTACCCCCCCCTTTACGCCCCCTCTTCTTCAGGCCTGCCAGAATCTTCCGCAGGGAATTTGAGGGCCAATCCTTCTCTTCAAGGAGATTACTTCTACTGTCCACAGGAAGAGACAAAACTGGTCTCATCTGGGTAGCTAGGATGCTACCTCCTATCCAGCCATCCTCAGCAACAGACGAAGCGGGTGGAGTACCAGGAACAGCACACAAGGAAGTCTCTCTCCACATATTATCAGGTAGCACCCCAGAGGATTCAGGAGACAACTGGAAGTCCTCCACCGGGTCGGAGGGGTACAGATATTTGGGGGTAACCTCTGCTTCGGGATACATCTTGTCAAGCTCACAGGATGAAATGGGCGAGGTATCAGGTACAAGGTGTAGAAAAGTCACTGTCTCTTTGTTATCTGGTGGTACCCCGTAGGATTCAGGAAACAACTGGGGGTCCTCCGCCGGGTTGGAGGGGTGCCGAGACTCGGGGGTAACCTCTGCTTCGGAGTACACTAGGTCGGACTCACTGGAAGAAGCGGGCGAGGTATCAGGTACCGAGTATAGGAGAGTCTGTCCATTCGCTATCAGGTAGCACCCCGAAGGGTTCAGGAGACAACTGGAGGTCCTCCGCCTGGTCGGAGGGGTGTAGAGACTTGGGGATAACCTCTGCTTCGGAGTACACTAGGTCGGACTCACTGGAAGAAGCGGGCGAGGTATCAGGTACCGAGTATAGGAGAGTCTCTGTCCATTCGCTATCAGGTAGCACCCCGAAGGGTTCAGGAGACAACTGGAGGTCCTCCGCCTGGTCGGAGGGGTGTGGAGACTCGGGGTTAACTACCGCTTTGAGGTACCCATTGTCAGGCTCACAGGACGGAGCGGACGAAGTATCGGGTACCGGGTGTAGGGAAGTCTCTCTCCATTTGTCATCAGGTGGTATCCCGGAGGATTCAGGAGGCAACAGGGGGTCCTCCGCCAGGTAGTAGAGATGCACAGACTCGGAGGTAATCACTGCTTCGGAGTACCCTTGGACAGGCTCACCGGTTAAAGTGGGTGAAGCATCAGATACTGGGTGCAGGAAGTCCTCCTGTGTGGATTCTAGGTGGGCAGAAGTCTCTTCGGGCAGGAGAACTGGTGCGCTACCCACGCTCATTACCCGTCGGGGCTGCTCCGGGATACAGGGAAATTAAGCTTCAGCAGGGACTTCAAGGTTGGGATCAGGAGGTCTTTGGGAGGACAGACCCAGGTGTGACGGCTTGCCTCTACGCCTAGCACGTCTGGACTGCCTCTTGAGGTTGGGAGAAGTATTCCGGAGAGCGTAGTCATCATGTGTGGATTCTGGGTGGGCAGTAGTCTCTTCGGGCAGGAGGACTAGTGCGCTACCCACACACATTACCCATCGGGGCTGCTCTGGGATATTGGGAAGTGAAGCTTCAGCAGGAGCCTCCGGGTTAGGGTCATCGAAGACCATTAGAAAGGCCACTAGGAAGGCCTACAAGTCCAGGACGATAGGATCCTGTGCGTCCCATAGGGGAGTGATCCATTTCAAGGCATCACCTGCTAGGTAAGTCATCATGAATCCCACCTTAACCCGATCGGTGGGAAAACAAAGAGGGTAGAACTTGAAGTGTAGCAAGCGTTCTGTTCACACTCTCCAATCTGTCCCAGGATCTTGAATTCTTTCCTTATGGTGATTTGTGGTGTTAGAGAGGACTGTCTTCCGGGTTTATCTAACCCGAGCAGGTTAACGGCTCTGTCTGATTCTGTCACCCGTTCAGAGGTTTTGGTCGATTTCAGCAGGGCTGTTGTTAGAGTTTTGAGTTGTTCTTTCAATTCCTGTAGTTCTATCTGCGGACGGAGATTCCCGCTTTTGGTAACTGGTGCCGCCCCTCCATCCTCCAACTTCAACCTGGTTAGAAACTGTGTTAACTCCTGGAGGAACATCCCTATGATGTCTTCAGCTTCTTTCTTCCCCAGCTCATCCATTTTTGCATTAATGGCAGCTAACAGTTGCCTGCGGTTGTGTGCTTTAGAAATCTGTACTTCTGACATCTTTAGATGTTCTGCTACTGTTCTCAATTCTTCACAGGTTAGCTGAAGAAGCAGCTCACTAATTCTGTCCATTTGTATTTCCACATCCATTGCTGCTAGTGAGTTTTCTTTAGGGCTGGTCCCCTTTAACTGGTGTAGCAGAGTTTAATTGAGGTGCTGTGCTGCTGTGTAGTGTTGAGCCACCCCCGTAGTGTTCGAGTTCGGTTCGGTTCGTCGAACACCCGTGTGTTCGCCGAACTGTTCGTCGAACTGTTCTTCGAACACCTTCGAACACCGTTAAAACCAATGGCAGGCAAACAAAAACACATAGAAACACATAGAAAACACCTTCAAAGGTGTCCAAAAGCTGACAAACTGCTCAGAAGACACAACTAACACATGGAAAAGTGACAAGTACATATAGTCATGCGAAAAGAAAAGAGGTGGAGGAGTAAAAGGAGGGGGAGACACAGATATAGGCATGTCATGCCCTTCTAAAATCCAAAAAGTGAGAAGCCGACACGTTCAGTCCGCTCCTGCCCGTGCCACCTCCGTGTCGCCGGGTTTGTGCCAGAGCCGCGGTGAACCCTGACGGCCAGCCCCCCTCTCCCAATACTGGTGCCTGTCCGCTGGTGGGTCGAGCGAGCCCCCCTGTGGTGGAGGCAGCTCTAAGCTTTTTAATTTAAATTGTCTCTCTAATTTGAATGAATACACTTTAAATCCATTTACAAGGATCTATTGGAGGGCAAGTCTCATGCCAGCAGCCGCGTAATTCCAGCTCCAGTAGCGTCCACTAAAGCTGCTGCAGTTAAAAAGCTTTTATAAGGATCGAGCTCGGCTGTCCACCGCAAGGCATCCTACTGCCAGTCCCAGCCCCTATGCCTTGGGGTGCCTCCTGATGCTCTTCACTCAGTATCCCGTGGTCCCGAAGCATTTCCTTTGAAAAAATTAAGTGTCCAAACTACAGGTGGTGTAGCTTGCTTAACAGCCGGGATAATCCGCTGACTAGCAGACACTGCTACTAGGCACAAAGAATTTCCTGGGCTAGATGCAGTTAAAAATTTGTAATTAGATACTCTCGTTGGATGCTGAGAAAGCATTCCATAGAGTCTCCTGGCATGCCATATATGATTCTCTTAAAAAGCTTGGGGTAGGGGTCTAGGGGACCCTTTTATAGCAAAAATCACGGCCCTGTATCACAATACGTCACCTAGGCTGAAGATAAATGGAACTGTAGCACCCTGAGGGCTCGGTTGCTACAGAGGTATTGCACCTCACCCAGAAGTGTGATATCTCACTCTCAGGTAAGGATGGAGTGTGGATCAGGACCCGACACCTGCATGCATTACACCACATTGCCGTGGGGCAGGGCGACCAATATGCCTCTGAGATGGGCACGACAGTCCCTGTTCCTGGCTGGAGTGGGGGGAGGGAACACTGAGGAAGGGGAACCCTGTAGTGCAGGATCAGGGAGGAAGCAGTTCCTGGGTGCATTGAGAAGGGAGTATAAAAGGTGGGCACCATCTTAGTTCAGTGCAGAGAAGTCTGAGCAGAAGTGGCAGGGAGCAGGGGCTCTGCATGAGCTCTGCTCTGGAGGCGGGCCTAGTAACAGAGGCCCAGGCCTGGAAGAGGGAGAAGGAAGGAAGAGGAGCGGAGAAGGCTCCAGGAACGAGGAATGAAGGGATCCCAGGGGTGCAGACGGGCGAGTCGCCACCGCACGCCCGAATCCACCTGCGTGGAGGGGTCAGGCCAAAGGGGGAGACCGGTCCCCGAAACTAGTGGAGGCAGGAAACGACCCTCAGCTAGAAACCGGAGGCTGTGACATTTTATGTGGCGCAGCCCCTCGCTACACCCCCTAGGAAGGCACCACATAGGGTCAGGGAAACTGGCGCCAAGTTTACCAAGAGGAGGCCCGAGGCAGCCGGACAGAAGGGTTGGTAAGAAAGGCCAGACAAAGGACACACAAAGGGGGTCCTGTGAAGCGCTCCAAAGTTATCTGGGAGTTGTCTGAGCCCCTCACCTGGTGAGCACAGTACGACGTGGGCAGCCGTTACTTGCAGACGTGGTCTGGATAATAAGAACTGTGAGTAAAGGCCCTGGACTGCATCACTGACTCCGTGTCGTTACTGCTGCTGCCCTGCACCATCACCCCCATCCTCCGCATACACTGCCCTGAGGCTATACTCCTCCCGTGGGGAGTTATGGTACGCTCTGCTGCACCCACAACACCAGCCTCAGCGGTCTGCCCTGCAGCGGCGGTTCACTCTGACCGCAATCCACGGGTGGCGTAGTCGGACATTTAAACATCAAAACCACATAAATAGTTCCGCCACTGGTTTGACCACCCTGAGCCACGGAACCGGGTCGCCGCCACGAAGACTACAACCACCAGCATCCACCAAAAAGGGTCCGGCTCCGGGTGTCCCCAGGCCCAGGGGGTGCATCAGAACATTTTCATCACCTTTCACAATCACCAATGGGACAAGGCAGGGATGTCCTCTGTCCCCTCTCTTATACATCCTAGTGACGGAGCACCTGCTCTCATCAATTCGCCATAACCCCAATATTAGGTGGATTGAGGTGGGAGGCACCGAGTACAAGTGCTCTCTATTTGCTGATGATGTCCTAGTATATATCACTCAATCACATATATCCATCCATGCTGTTATGGCTGAAATAGATCACTTTGTTCCATGGTCAAATTTTAAAATCAATGCAGCGAAGTCTGAGGCCCTCGATGTCTCCCTCCCCAAATCCATATAGGATTCCATCCAGTCCAACTTTCCCTTTGCCTGGCCCTCACAGGGTATCAAATACTTAGGAATTCCTATTCATAGAGACCTCTCCCATCTATGTTATCTTAATTTTGGGCCCTTTATTGAACAACTCCATACAGACCACGGTTGGCAAGTTAGAACTGTAAGATTCACTACGTGAAACACTGGTGTTTTGTGGAAAAGCACATGTACACTGTGTTCCAAATTATTATGCAAAAAGTGTTTAGGAGTGATAAGGGAAGAATTTGTTTGTTTGTCAGTTAAACTCATTGATGGTGATGTGTGTCAGGGCTCTTTATATCACTGTAAGCAATTGCAGACACCTGTGCTAATTAGTTTGGCAGGTGTGTCCAATGAAAGGCAAGACTACTTAAGAAGGCTGTCTCACATTATTAAGCAGCCTACATTTTCTGCCAAAATGGGAAAGAAAAAGGATGTGTCGGCTGCTGAGAAGCAACAAATTGTGGAGTGTTTAGGTCAAGGCATGACTACAATCAACATTGTGCGATGATCAGGATGAAGTGTCTTGGCAATCAAGAAGTATGTAGCTGATTCACAGTACACACGTGTGCGTGCTGATAAGGGCAAATTGAGGACTCTTTCCTACAGGCAATTACGTCAGGTTAAAAGAGCAGCGGCAAAAAAGCCTTGTCATAGCAGCAGACAAGTTTTTAAAGCTGCTGGTGCCTCCAACGTCCCCCGAACAACAAGATGCAGGGTCCTTCAGAGGTTTGCAGCTGTGCATACGCCATCCTGTCGACCTCCTCTATCCACTTCACACAAGCAGAAACGGCTCCAGTGGGCTAAACATTACATGAAGACTGATTTCAAAACTGTTTTGTTCACGGATGAGTGCCGTGCAGCGCTCGATGGTCCAGATGGATGGAGTGGAGGATGGCTGGTTGATGGACACCCCACGCAAACACGGCTACAGCGCCAACAAGGAGGAGGTGGAGTAATGTTTTGGGCTGGAATCATGGGGAGAGAGATTGTCGGCCCCTTTAGGATCCCTGAAGGCGCTAAAGATGAACTCCATAATGTATGTGGATTTTCTCAAACAGCACTTCCTGCCATGGTTCAAGAAGAAGAACCGTGTATTTCACAGCAAGATCATTTTTTTGCATGATAATGCACCATCTCATGCTGCACATAAAACATCTGCATCTCTGGCTGATATGGGCATAAAAGGGGACAAACTTATGGTGTGACCCCCATGCTCCCCTGACCTCTACCCCATTCAGAACCTCTGGAGCATCATCAAAAGGAGTGTCTATGATGGCGGGAGGCAGTTCACATCTAAGCAACACCTCTGGGAGGGTATTCTGTCCTCATGCAAAACAATTGAAGCAGAAACCATCCAAAACCTGACAAATTCAATGGACGAGAGAGTTCAGAAGCTCCTTTCGAACAAGGGGTCCTATGTGAAAATGTAACATCACCTATAATAAAGTTTTGAGTTGAAAACTGTTTGATTTCAGTTTCTAATAACCTGCTAATGCTTATAATTTCAAAAATGACAATTTTTTTGGTCTTTATTAAAATGAAAAGGTTGATCGAAAAGTTTGGGGGATCTAAGAGTGTGGCAACCCAGTAGTCATGATTACTTCGAATTCTGACAATATGAGGGTCATGTTGCAGGTAGTGCAGCAAGAAGGCACTTATGTGTCTTGCGCATCTCGGAGCCCCAAAATTATTTTCCGGGCTAGATGCAGCTAAAAATTATTATTAATTTTAAATCTGGTGGAGCTTAGTATAGATGGCCTAATAGGATCAGTGCTGCACACTGCTACAAAGCCCAAATTATTTTCCAGCCAAGATACAGATAAACATGATTAGAAATTTTAAATCTGGTGGAGCTTATTATAGATGGCCTAATAGAATCAGTGCTGCACACTGCTACAAAGCCCAAATTATTTTGCAGCCAAGATACAGATAAACATGATTAGTAATTTGAAAGCTTAAAACGGTTGGTAGGGTGATTTTAACCAATCATCAAGCTTTTACTCTCCCCAGGATGACACAGGGGTAGAAAAGTCGTTTCGGATCCATGATTTGTTCATCTTTATGAACGTGAGTCTGTCTACATTATCAGTGGAGAGCCGCGTGCGCTTATCTGTCAGCACACCACCAGCAGCGCTGAACACACGTTCAGACAGAACGCTGGCTGAGGGGCATGACAAGATCTTCAAGGCATAAGTGGCTAGCTCCGGCCATTTATCCAGATTGGAAGCCCAAAAAGAGCAAGGGTCCAGTGACACAGTCATGGCTTCAATGTTTACTTGGAGATACTCCTGTACCATCGTCTCTAGGCGTTGACTATGTGTCAGACTTCTTGTCTCCTGTGGCCTTGCAAAGGATGGGCTAAAAAAGTGGTGAAATGATTCCGCAAAATTGATGTTACCAGCAGATTCTGTGGTTCTGTTACGGTTTGAGTGCTGAACACTTGACGGTCCCACGGTTGGCAAGTTGGAACTGTGAGATTCACTACGTGCACCACTGGTGTTTTGTGGAAAAGCACATGTAAGATTCTGCAACAGTCTCTGCTGATACTCCTGCATGCGTGCATCACTTTCTATGGCAGGAATAATTTCGGCAAATTTACTTTTGTACCGGGGATCTAACAGTGTGGCAACCCAGTAGTCAGGATTATTTCTAATTCTCACAATTCGAGGGTCATGTTGCAGGTAGTGCAGCAAGAAGGCTCTCATGTGTGTTGCGCATCCAGGAGCACCAAGTCCCTGTTGTGTTGGTGGCGAGGTAACAATCATGCTTCCTTCCTCTGTCCTCTCCCCCCAACCTCGCACAACAGAAATGTGATCAAGGTCTCCCTCATCTGATGAGTCTTCCATCAGTTCGTCCTCCACTTCTTCCTGGGCTCCTGCACCTTCCTCACTAGTTTGGCTGCTACCATGCGCCCTGGTAAAACCATCTCCCCCACCCTCACATGTCTGCCGCCTTGGTGCTGCCGACCGTCTGGACCTTGCAGATGTTAGCCCTTCCGCATACAGCTCCTCCTCCTCTACTTCCTCCACCTCCTCTTGTGCCACCACCTGACTCCGAATTCTGTTTAACATGTGCTCCAGCATGTAAATCACCGGAATAGTCATGCTGATAATGGCATCGTCAGCACTAAACATCTTCGTCGCCATTTCAAAACTGTGCAGAAGGGTGCATAGGTCCCTGATCTGAGACCACTCCTCCAGCGTGATTTGCCCCACCTCTGGATCTCGTTGGCCCAGGCTATACGTCAGAACGTATTGCACCAGGGCTTGTCGGTGCTGCCACAGTCGCTGCAACATGTGCAGAGTTGAATTCCACCGGGTATGCACATCGCATTTTAGCCGGTGAAGTGGCAGGCCCAACGACTTCTGTAGAGATGTAAGTCGCTGAGCTGAGGGGTGCGAAAGGCGGAAGTGAGCACACAGCGACCGTGCCCTCTGCAGAAGGCCATCTAGTCTGGGATAGTGGGCTAAAAATTGCTGGACAACCAGGTTCAACACGTGAGCCATACAAGGCACGTGTGTGACATTGCCCCGGCGAAGGGCCGCACCCAGGTTTGCAGCATTGTCGCACACGGCCTTCCCTGGTTTCAGGTCCAGTGGAGACAACCATTCATGAAATTGGTTCTCCAGAGCTGACCACAACTCCTCAGCTGTGTGACTCACATTTCCCAGACATTTCAAAGTAAAAAGCGCCTGATGACGTTGAGCCCTACTGCCAGCATAGTAAGGAGGTGTGCAGGATCCCTTCTGCGCAGTTAGAAAGCTTGTGGCATGACCAGACAGGCTTTGGGTACAGGTGGAAGACCGAGAGGAGGTTGAGGAGGCAGAAGCAGTGGAGGAACTTTGACATAAAGAGGATTGACGCACAACTCGTGGGGACGGCAAGACTTGGACAGCAGCCCCTTGTCTTGCTGTCACCATAGTTACCCAGTGCCCAGTCAGCGACATGTAACGCCCCTGTCCATGCCTACTCGTCCAAGTGTCTGTGGTGAAATGCACCCTGTCACACACAGAGTTTCTCAAAGAAGCGGTGATGTTGTGTGCGACATGCTGGTGGAGCGCAGGCACACCTTTCTTTGAGAAGTAGTGCCGACTGGGCATCTGGTACTGGGACACTGCGACGGACATAAGGTCTCGAAAATCCTCTGTGTCCACCAGGCGGAAAGGCAGCATTTCTGTAGCCAAGAGCTTGCAGATGGTGAAATTCAACCTCTTAGCTTTCTCATGGCTAGGAGGAAATGGTCTTTTACTTGTCCACATCTGAGGGACCGAGGGCTGGCTATTGTGCTTAGACGGGGTTGATAAGGGTGTCCCCAGCAAACTGCCGGTCTGTGAGGAAGATGCAGGCGGACATGTTAGGTTGCCTTGATCCAAAGGTGGTGCTATCGATGTCGGACAGCGCTCAACACCAGCTGGTGTTACCACCTCCAAAGAAAATGATGACCTGCCAATCACGCTGGCTGTTGCGGGTAAAGAGGTGGCAGGTCTGCGCCCCAAAACAGGTGTGACTGCTGTCCCCCCAGTCACAGAGGATGAAGAGGCCGCGGATGCACAAGATATGGCAGACGGTGGTTGGCCCGGCCGGCTAGGCCGCATTGTAGCACACTGAGCTTCCCACTGCAATTTATGCTTCATGTGCCGGTTCATGCATGAAGTACTCAAACTATGTATTTTTTGGCCTCTACTTAGCTTTTGCTGACAAATGTTACAGATAACACGAGTTGGGTCATCTTTATCGATCTGAAAAAATGCCCAGGCTATGCAAGGCTTAGCACCCATGCGACCTGAAGAGCCACCACGACTTGTGGTGACAGGCAGAGTTGTGTTTGAGGATGCAGTTGTTGACGTGCTTCCAGTACTACGTCTCTGTCCAGGAAGGCGCAACCTGACCTCGTCGTCACTAGCATCTTCCTCCACCTCCTCTGCTGACCTCATCTCTTGGCTGACTGTGGGTTGACAGTAAGTGGGATCTCCAACCTCATCATCATCACCCTGTGCGTTATCACACCCGTCGTCCTCAGAGCCAACCTGTTCCTGCCCTGACAAAAAACTAAAGTTGTCGCTCCAATCAGGTATTTGAGTCTCATCATCGTCTTCCTCATTGTCTCCACCAACAGGAGTTACAGTTTGGGAATGAGGGTCTACATTATGGTCAGAACCTTCTGCATCTGGTCCTGGATCCGACTCATAAAGATTCTGGGCATCAGTGCAGATCATTTCCTCGTCTGGATTCACAGAAGCGCTGGAGTTTACCTCTGATTCCCAGTCTATAGTATGAGTAAACAGCTCTGCAGACTCAACCATCTGTTCTACCTCATACTCAGACGGGCAACTGGAGATTTGGGAGCTATGAGGAAGCAAGTGCGATTGGGGTGACACCTTTGAGGACTGGAGTATTTGTGATGTTGAAGTTGATGTGGAGGAGAGCCCACTTAAAGGAGCACTTGATATCCGTTGAAGCACCTGCTGTTTTTGTGCCTCATCTGGAATTTGTAGCGATTGGCGTGGCCGTAAGAAAGGGATCTTATCACATTGTCCGCTAAAAGAAGTAGACATTTTAGTTTGGCTGGAAGATGGTCTTTCTTCTGCAGATGTTACTGTTGCTTTAACACCTACCCCACGGACACAACCTTTTTTCCCCTTCCCAACACGCCTATTCCCCTTTCCGCCAGCAGCAGGCCTTTTTCCACTCATTTTGGTGGTTAACTAATTCACAACTCTGGAGTTGTTTGCACAAAAAAACAATGGATGGGAACCGAGCAGAGCTGAGTGGCC
The DNA here is from genome assembly GCF_046119375.1 of Phyllobates terribilis. Taxonomy (NCBI): domain Eukaryota; kingdom Metazoa; phylum Chordata; class Amphibia; order Anura; family Dendrobatidae; genus Phyllobates; species Phyllobates terribilis. The sequence continues at coordinate 900,300,196 of NW_027362761.1, read as the reverse complement.
AAACTGTGGTATTAGGCCAAAACTATTGGCTGGGTTAGATGCAGAAAAAAATTATATTCAGTTTGCAACCTGATGGAGGTCAGTATAGATGGACTAATAGAACAAGTCCCACACACAGCTAGAAGCCCAAATATTTTTTCAGAGGTAGATGCAGATAAAAATTATTTTTAATTTGCAACCTGATGGAGGTCAGTATAGATGGACTAATAGAGAAAGTCCCACACACTGCTAGAAGGCCAAATATTTTTTCAGAGCTAGATGCAGATAAAAATTATTTTTAATTTGCAACCTGATGGAGGTCAGTATAGATGGACTAATAGAGAAAGTCCCACACACTGCTAGAAGGCCAAATATTTTTTCAGAGCTAGATGCAGAAAAAAATTATATTCAGTTTGCAACCTGATGGAGGTCTGTATAGATGGATTAATAGAACAAGTCCCACACACAGCTAGAAGCCCAATATTTTTTCAGAGGTAGATACAGAAAAAAAATATATTCAGTTTGCAACCTGATGGAGGTCTGTATAGATGGATTAATAGAACAAGTCCCACACACAGCTAGAAGCCCAATATTTTTTCAGAGGTAGATGCAGAAAAAAAATATATTCAGTTTGCAACCTGATGGAGGTCAGTATAAATGGACTAATAGAGAAAGTCCCACACACTGCTAGAAGGCCAAATATTTTTTCAGAGCTAGATGCAGAAAAAAATTATATTCAGTTTGCAACCTGATGGAGGTCAGTATAGATGGACTAATAGAACAAGTCCCACACACAGCTAGAAGCCCAAATATTTTTTCAGAGGTAGATGCAGATAAAAATTATTTTTAATTTGCAACCTGATGGAGGTCAGCATAGATGGACTAATAGAGAAAGTCCCACACACTGCTAGAAGGCCAAATATTTTTTCAGAGCTAGATGCAGATAAAAATTATTTTTATTTTGCAACCTGATGGAGGTCAGTATAGATGGACTAATAGAGAAAGTCCCACACACTGCTAGAAGGCCAAATATTTTTTCAGAGCTAGATGCAGAAAAAAATTATATTCAGTTTGCAACCTGATGGAGGTCAGTATAGATGGACTAATAGAACAAGTCCCACACACAGCTAGAAGCCCAAATATTTTTTCAGAGGTAGATGCAGAAAAAAATTATATTCAGTTTGCAACCTGATGGAGGTCTGTATAGATGGATTAATAGAACAAGTCCCACACACAGCTAGAAGCCCAATATTTTTTCAGAGGTAGATGCAGAAAAAAAATTATTTTTAATTTGCAACCTGATGGAGGTCAGTATAGATGGACTAATAGAGAAAGTCCCACACACTGCTAGAAGGCCAAATATTTTTTCAGAGCTAGATGCAGAAAAAAATTGTATTCAGTTTGCAACCTGATGGAGGTCAGTATAGATGGACTAATAGAACAAGTCCCACACACAGCTTGAAGCCCAAATATTTTTTCAGAGGTAGATTCAGATAAAAATTATTTTTAATTTGCAACCTGATGGAGGTCAGTATAGATGGACTAATAGAGAAAGTCCCACACACTGCTAGAAGGCCAAATATTTTTTCAGAGCTAGATGCAGAAAAAAATTATATTCAGTTTGCAACCTGATGGAGGTCAGTATAGATGGACTAATAGAACAAGTCCCACACACAGCTAGAAGCCCAAATATTTTTTCAGAGGTAGATGCAGATAAAAATTATTTTTAATTTGCAACCTGATGGAGGTCAGTATAGATGGACTAATAGAGAAAGTCCCACACACTGCTAGAAGGCCAAATATTTTTTCAGAGCTAGATGCAGATAAAAATTATTTTTAATTTGCAACCTGATGGAGGTCAGTATAGATGGACTAATAGAGAAAGTCCCACACACTGCTAGAAGGCCAAATATTTTTTCAGAGCTAGATACAGAAAAAAATTATATTCAGTTTGCAACCTGATGGAGGTCAGTATAGATGGATTAATAGAACAAGTCCCACACACAGCTAGAAGCCCAAATATTTTTTCAGAGGTAGATGCAGATAAAAATTATTTTTAATTTGCAACCTGATGGAGGTCAGTATAGATGGACTAATAGAACATGTCCCACACACTGCTAGAAGGCCAAATATTTTTTCAGAGCTAGATGCAGAAAAAAATTGTATTCAGTTTGCAACCTGATGGAGGTCAGTATAGATGGACTAATAGAACAAGTCCCACACACAGCTTGAAGCCCAAATATTTTTTCAGAGGTAGATTCAGATAAAAATTATTTTTAATTTGCAACCTGATGGAGGTCAGTATAGATGGACTAATAGAGAAAGTCCCACACACTGCTAGAAGGCCAAATATTTTTTCAGAGCTAGATGCAGAAAAAAATTATATTCAGTTTGCAACCTGATGGAGGTCAGTATAGATGGACTAATAGAACAAGTCCCACACACAGCTAGAAGCCCAAATATTTTTTCAGAGGTAGATGCAGATAAAAATTATTTTTAATTTGCAACCTGATGGAGGTCAGTATAGATGGACTAATAGAGAAAGTCCCACACACTGCTAGAAGGCCAAATATTTTTTCAGAGCTAGATGCAGATAAAAATTATTTTTAATTTGCAACCTGATGGAGGTCAGTATAGATGGACTAATAGAGAAAGTCCCACACACTGCTAGAAGGCCAAATATTTTTTCAGAGCTAGATACAGAAAAAAATTATATTCAGTTTGCAACCTGATGGAGGTCAGTATAGATGGATTAATAGAACAAGTCCCACACACAGCTAGAAGCCCAAATATTTTTTCAGAGGTAGATGCAGATAAAAATTATTTTTAATTTGCAACCTGATGGAGGTCAGTATAGATGGACTAATAGAACATGTCCCACACACTGCTAGAAGGCCAAATATTTTTTCAGAGCTAGATGCAGAAAAAAATTATATTCAGTTTGCAACCTGATGGAGGTCTGTATAGATGGACTAATAGAACAAGTCCCACACACTGCTAGAAGCCCAAATATTTTTTCAGAGCTAGATGCAGAAAAAAATTATATTCAATTTGCAACCTGATGGAGGTCAGTATAGATGGACTAATAGAATGATGCTATGCCCAAAAGATTTTACTTCACTAGGTGCAGTAAAAAAATTGGTATTCTATACACAGGTGGTATATCTTGCAACACAGATAGGCTACTCCACTGATTAACACACTCTGCAATAGGCCAAAAAGGATTAGCTTTGCTAGATTCAGCCAAATGCTGTGAAAAAAACTTGCACAGCACTGGCACAGACCTGCCTGGCAAAAACTGATAGGAACTGATGTAACCTAGTCCTGAAAAGGACTGCAATTACAATTAGTCTTTACTCCCACAATCTATCTATTTAATAGCACAGACCTGCCTGATAAAAGTCGTAGGAAATGCTGTAACCTAGTCCTTAAAAGGACTGCAATCACAACTATTCCCTACTCCCAAGCTATCTGTAGATTTGTGCGAAAATTGGCTTGAAATTAACAAGGTATAGTGCACACAGCAACAGCGGTGCCGTCTAACACGCAGCTGCAGCAGTGAGAAAATGGTGGCGACGGGGAAAATGGCTTGGTCTTATAGGGCAAGGACATGTGACATACACTGCCGATGACACATGCCCTTGCTTGTGTGAAAAACAGCAGTTCGCTCCGTGTGTGCGCTGCTGATAGGCTGACAGACTGCACCTCCCCACTGCAAATGCGGGAAAGAGAAAAAAAAATGGAGATCTTCATTATTCCTGCAGAGATCCATCCCCTGCCCCTCCCCCCACCCCGCTGTACACTCAAACTGCGTATTAACATTAATTTTCATCATTACTGAGAAAAAATCCAGTTATGATTTTGGTGCACGAACAGTTATCGAACATAACCTCGAACAGCCGAATTTTTCTCAAATCGTTCGTGTTCGCCGAACGGCTCGAACACCGCCCAAAACAGCTCGAATTTGAGATTGGCGAACAGTTCGAGTAGAACAACGCTCATCTCTACTACTGTGTTTTTCCAGACACTTTTCCTCTTCTCCCTCTACACGCTAATTCCCCCTCAAGACTCCTCGTACGGGCCACCAATGTTACACGCACGCCGCTAGGTTCAGATAGGGCGAGGCGGGTTTCATGAATTCGTTGGAGTCCTGGTGGAACCATTACCCAGGGCGACCATAGGTTGCAGCTTCTCTCAGACACACAATAGATTCAATTGCTGACTAGACACATCGGACAAGAGTCTTCATAAACAATTGAACAGTGGAGTTTAATCAATGCCTTTGGAAGTGCATTGAGGTGAAGGGTGCATTGCTGGAAAAGGGGAAAAAAAACAACTCTTTAAATCTCTTAATTTGCGAGTGTGAACGAGCTGAGTGTGACCGGAGCGTAAGTGCGAACGAAAGTAAGTGTGTGACTTGTTTTTCAGTGAAGAGGTATTTGGGAATCCTGCAGAAAATACCTGTGTGAATTGCGGTGAGTGCTGCATTGTGACCTGCTGAGTGCTTTTCTACCTGTTTAGATTTATTGGGCTTTTTAAAACCTATTTTCTCACTACAGTTTTAGTTTCTTAGTTTACTACCTGTGTATTTAAGGGTTAACTACATAGCACTAAAATCCTGAGGTGTAGCTTTACTCACAAGGGGTTAATTAAGGGGAAGGGGTCATAATTAAGGGTTAATAAGGGGCAGCTGGTTGGGCATCCAGTCCTTTGGAAGTGCATTGAGGTGAAGGGTGCATTGCTGGAAAAGGGAAACAAAAAACTCTTTAAATCTCTTAATTTGCGAGTGTGAACAAGCTGAGTGTGACCGGAGCGTAAGTGCGAACGAAAGTAAGTGTGTGACTTGTTTTTCAGTGACTTGGATTCAGGGAGTTTGGAAGGGAGGACTTTGGACTGAATTGCTGTCTGTATTTCATTAATTCTTTACTTTTCTTTTTACTTAACATTCTGTCTATTGCAATCCCCATTAGGAAATGAGCTCCATTATTGACAATGCTATCCAGTGTACATCTTGCCACATGTATGCATTCCTTGAACAGCCGGTCGGGGTTGGTTACTGTGTAAGTTGTGCGTTTGGAAGCCCAGATACTGGATCTAATTGAGCAGCTGGCAACACTGAGATCCATTGACAACATGGAAAGGAGTCTGCTGCTCACTGAGCAGCAGCTCACTGGGGTAGATGTGGGGGATGGTGATAGTCGGGAGCTGCAGGACAATGAGGTCGCTAGTTGGGTGACAGTTAGAAGGGGTGGTAGAGGGAAGAGTGCCAGGGAGGCTAGTCCTGATCTGGCACACCCCAATAAGTTTGCAAAGTTGGCAGATGAGGGGAGTGACGGTACAGGGGTAGAACTACTGCAGCAAGGCATGTCCCCTGAAAGCCGGAGGAGTGTCAGCTCCAGTAAAGAGGGAAATAGGAGAGTAGGGCAGGCCAGGCAGGTACTGGTAGTGGGGGACTCAATTATTAGGGGAACAGATAGGGCAATCTGTCACAAAGACAGGGATCGTCGAACAGTGTGCTGCCTACCTGGCGCTCGAGTCCGGCACATCGCTGATCGGGTTGACAGATTACTGGGAGGGGCTGGTGAGGACCCAGCGGTCATGGTGCACATTGGCACAAATAACAAAGTTAAAGGTAGGTGGAAGGTCCTTAAAGTTGATTTCAGGGAATTAGGCTGCAAGCTGAAAGCAAGGACCTCCAAGGTGGTATTCTCTGAAATACTACCGGTACCACGTGCCACGCCAGAGAGGCAACAGGAGATTAGGGAGATAAATAAGTGGCTCAAGAACTGGTGTAGGAAGGAGGGATTTGGGTTCCTGGAGAACTGGGCCGACTTATCAGTTGGCTACAGACTCTACGCTAGGGACCGGCTGCACCTTAATGGGGAGGGTGCAGCTGTGCTGGGGGAGAAAATGGCTAGAAGGTTGGAGGAGTGTTTAAACTAGGGATTGGGGGGGAGGGTATTCATTTTATACATGGGGAAGATAGTGCAGATAGTGACCTGGGCACAAATAAAGAAATTGGGGGTGGGGTTAGAACAGTCAATATAGTAAGAAGGAATAGAGGTACAGAGAGATACATAAAATGCATGTACACTAATGCCATAAGCCTCACCAACAAAATGGAGGAATTAGAATTAATTTTGTTGGAAAATAATTATGACATGGTAGGGATATCTGAGACGTGGCTGGACGAGAGCCATGACTGGGCAATTAATTTACAGGGCTATAGTCTGTTCACAAATGACCGTACAAACAAGCGAGGGGGGTGTGTGTGTTTATATGTAAAATCATCCTTAAAACCTGTCTTGCGGGAGGATCAGGGCCGGCTCCAGGTTTTTCTGGGCCCCAGGCGAAAGAGTCTCAGTGGGCCCCTTTAACACATACCACGATTCATGATGCAGAGATACCGCAGAGAAATATATATATATATAGTACAATGCAAAGATTTCACTTCTTACATTACATGAGTGATATCTACTGTAAATTCCACAATAGCTCAGAAACCGGTGAATCGCTCCACACAGAATAGTGGCCCCCATATAAGGCTCCATACGGAAACTGGCCCCCATATAACGCTTCATACGGAATACTGGCCCCCATATAAGGCCCCATAAGGAATACTGGCCCCCATATAAGGCCCCATACGGAATACTGGCCCCCATATAAGGCTCCATGCGGAATACTGACCCCCATATAAGGTTCCATGCGGAATACTGACCCCCATATAAGGCTCCATGCGGAATACTGGCCCCCATATAAGGCTCCATACGGAATACTGGCCCCCATATAAGGCTCCATACGGAATACTGGCCCCCATATAAGGCTACATACGGAATACTGGCCCCCAGACGGAATACTGGCCCCCATATAACGCTCCATACAGGATACCGGTCCCCATATAATGCCCCATACAGGCTGTCCCCCCCTTATAATGCTCCATGCAGGCTGTTACCCCGCACATAATGCCCCATACAGGCTGCCCCCCCCCTTTATAATGCCCCATGCAGGCTGTTCCCCACCTTATAATGCCCCATGCAGGCTGTCACCCCTCCTCTTTATAATGCCCCATGCAGGATGTCACCCCTCCTCTTTATAATGCCCCATGCAGGATGTCCCCCCCCCTCTTTATAATGCCCCATGCAGGCTGTTCCCCACCTTATAATGCCCCATGCAGGCTGTCACCCCTCCTCTTTATAATGCCCCATGCAGGATGTCCCCCCCTCTCTTTATAATGCCCCATGCAGGATGTCCCCCCCTCTCTTTATAATGCCCCATGCAGGATGCCCCCCGCCCTTCTCTTTATACTGCCCCATGCCTCCATACATTAAAAAAAAAAAATCAAATACTCACCTCCCTTCTCCTCACCTGCTACCTGCTGCCCGCTGCCTGCTGCCCGCTGCCCGCTGCTCGGGTCCGAACTCCAGCGTTGTCGGCGTCTTCCCGCTCAGCGCTCCCTGTGACGGCTCAGGGGAGGGCGCGGTGTAAAGACGTCACCGCGCCCTCTGACCTGAGACGTCACAGGGAGCGCAGAGCAGGAAGACAGCTGATCTGCGGAGGCACGGGGAGAGGTAAGTATCCGCCTGCCGGGGCCCTGAGCAAGTGGCGGAGAAGGGCGGGCGCTGACACCGCTCTCCTCCGCCCAGAGCCCAGCGGGGTGCGCGACCGCCAGTGGGCCCCTCTGCCTGCTCAGGGCCCCGGCATTTGCCCGGGTGCGCCGGGTGCTGACGCCGGCCCTGGGGAGGATATATGAGAATCTAATGAAAATGTAGAGTCCCTGTGCGTGGAGATAAGGGGAGGGGGAAAAAATAATAAATTACTGATAGGGGTTTGTTATAAGTCTCCAAAAATAATGGAAGTAGCGGAGAATATCCTCGTAAAGCAAATAGATGAAGCAGCGACTCAAGGAGAAGTCATTATTATGGGAGACTTCAACTACCCTGAAATACATTGGGGGACAGAGACATGTAGTTCAAGCAAAGGTAATAGGTTTTTGACAACTATGAGAGACAATTACCTTTCACAACTGGTTCAGGACCCAACAAAAAGGGGGGCACTGCTAGACCTAATATTAACCAATAGGCCAGACCGCATATCAAATATATGAGTTGGGGGTCACTTGGGTAATAGTGATCACAAAATAATACGTTTTCATGTAACCTTTAACCGGTTCCCGATTGCCCACTGTACATAAACGTCCGCGCTGCCTGGGCTCTGTGCAGCGCGGACGTTTAAAAACGGTGGGTGGTCTCGCAGCGCTCAGGACCCCCAGGGTCCTGCAAGCGCTGCGATTCCGGTGCAGAGCGTTAGCTCTGACAGGGAACATCATCGGGACCTGATTGGATCAGGTCCCAGTGATGTTAACCCTTTGCTGTCTTCTATATGCTGCGATCTATAGTGATCGCGGCATATAGGAGACAGAAGGAGGAGAGGGGGTCGTCTTACTTACCTCCGAAGACCTCCGATTCCTTTCAGGACCTGGGGTTGCTATGGCAGCTGGAGGTCACATGACCGCCTCCAGCTCTGCCATATATGGTGTCCTGTCTGGCTCTGCCTGCAAGCTGAGCCAGACAGGAGACTCTGCCTGAAACAGGGAAGATCTCATGTAATGTAATGTAATATATGTCTATTACATTACATGAGATCAGTGATCAGAAAAATAAAAATTAATGTCCCATACAGGGACTGAGTAAAAATGTAAAAAAAAAGTAAAAAAAAAAGTTTTAAACTGTTAAAAAAAAAATCACAAAATAAATAAAAATAAATAAATAAAATATTAAACCAATAAATCCGTATATTTTTACAAAACCAAAAAAAGAACACATATTTGGTATCGCCGCGTCCGAAAAAACCCGAGCTATAAAACTGTCACACTAATTAGCTCCTTCTGTGCACACCGTAATAAAAATAAATAAAAAACGGAGCAAAAAAATATGCTTTTTCATCATATTGCCAAACAAAAAGTGGAAAAAAAGCAAAATAGAAAAAAAAATGGTACCGCTGAAAACGTCATCTTGTTCCGCCAAAAACAAGCTGCCATACAGCTCCATCAGTCGAAAAATAAAAAAGTTATAGTGCTCAGAATAAAGCAATGCAAAAAAAATATTTTTTTCTATAAATTTGTTTTATTGTGTAAAAGCGACAAAACATAAAAAATATACAGTAAGTGTAGTATCGCTGTAAATGTACTGACCCGAAGAATAACGCTGCCTGATCACTTTTACCACACACAGAACGGCATAAAAAAAAACCTCAAAGAACAATTCCTGAATTGGTTTTTGTTAATTTTACCTCCCAAAAAACGGGATAGAAAGCGATCAAAAAATGTCACGTACCCAAAAATGGTACCAATAAAAATGTCAACTCGTCCCGCAAAAAACAAGCCATCACATGACTGTCGGCCGAAATATGGAAAAATTATAGCTCTCAAAATATGGTGATGCAAAAACTAGATTTTGCAAAAAAAAGGGTCTTTTAGTGTGTGGCAGCTGTCAGTCATAAAAACCCGATATAAATCTGGTATCTCTGTAATCGCACCGACCCGAAGAATAAAGTAATCTCATCACTTATACCGCACGAGGAGCGGCGTAAAAAATAAATAAAACCAATTCTTCACCTGCTACTGATTTGTTTATTATGTCTCCGAAAGATCGCAGTAAGGCTCTGCTCACATTTATCCTGCGCTCTGCGCTGAGCACTTACACCAGAGTTTCCGTGTAAATCTCTGAAATACGTGATTCAGCCAGAACCCATGACGGAAGATTCCCTGTAATGAGGCAGATATAGACCACTGTGGACTAGTGTTGAGCCACCCCCGTAGTGTTCGAGTTCGGTTCGGTTCGTCGAACACCCGTGTGTTCGCCGAACTGTTCGTCGAACTGTTCGTCGAACACCTTCGAACACCGTTAAAACCAATGGCAGGCAAACAAAAACACATAGAAACACATAGAAAACACCTTCAAAGGTGTCCAAAAGCTGACAAACTGCTCAGAAGACACAACTAACACATGGAAAAGTGACAAGTACATATAGTCATGCGAAAAGAAAAGAGGTGGAGGAGTAAAAGGAGGGGGAGACACAGATATAGGCATGTCATGCCCTTCTAAAATCCAAAAAGTGAGAAGCCGACACGGCCAGTCCGTTCCTGCCCGTGCCACCTCTGTGTCGCCGGGTTTGTGCCAGAGCCGCGGTGGACCCTGACGGCCAGCCCCCCTATCCCAATACTGGTGCCTGTCCGCCGGTGGGTCGAGGCCCCCCACGGTGGGGGGGGGGTAACATCTGCAGAAGAAAGACCATCTTCCAGCCAAACTAAGATGTCGACTTCTTTTCGTGGACAATGTGATACGATCCCATTCTTACGGACATGCCCATCGCTACAAATTATAAATGAGGCACAAAAACAGCAGGTGCTTCAACGGATATCAAGTGCTCCTTCAAGTGGGCTCTCCATCACCTCAATTTCAACATCACAAATACTCCAGTCCTCAGAGGTGTCACCCCAATCGCACTTGCTTCCTCACAGCTCCCAAGTCTCCAGCTGCCCGTCTGAGTATGGGGTAGCACAGATGGTTGAGTCTGCACAGCTGTTTACTCATACTATAGCCTGGGAAACGGAGGTCTGCTCCAGAGCTTCTGTTAATCCAGATGAGGAAATGATCTGATCTGATGCCCAGAATCTTTTTAAGTCGGATCCAGGACCAGATGAAGAAGGTTCTGAGCATAATGTAGACCCTTGTTCCCAAACTGTAACTCCTGTTGGTGGAGACAATGATGAAGACGATGATGAGACTCAAATACCTGATTGGAGCGACAACTTGACTTTTCGGTCAGGGCAGGAAGAGGTTGGCTCTGAGGACGACGGGTGTGATAACACACAGGGTGATGATGACGAGGTTGGAGATCCCACTTACTGTCAACCCACAGTCAGCCAGTCGATGAGGTCAGCAGAGGAGGTGGAGGAGGATGTGACTAGCCCTGGGGATGGGGATGACTCGGTACCCGGGCATTTGCCTGGACTTGGGGATGTCGCGGTGGTCGGCTCCCTGGCCCATACCCTGGGGTCTCTCTTTAAAAGGGTGGATAATTGTTAATTTTATAAGAGTTCATGACGCCACCTGTGGTATCTGGTGACAAGCACCAGCGCTGCAGCAGTCCACTGAGGCCGGTGATAAGGCAGCTCAATGGTATAGCTCCCCACAGGTGGACCTAGGTCTCAGGGCAGCGTATGCAGGGGGAATGCAGGACAGGCGAGACCCAGCTGGGTCAGAGCAAGAACGGGAATGGACACAGTAGTCACTTCAGTACCTTTTACTGGTGGAAATTCAGGCACATCCCGGAGCACTGTAGGGTGAAGGGTGCATATCAGGATCCTCCCCAATGAGCGGGTGTAGGGCCTCCTGTTTCTTGCCTCTGCGTAGTAAGTTTCTGACCTGCCTGGAGCTAGGCCTAACTTTGTCTCTGTCCTGCGCTGGCTGACCTTGTGGTAGGGCCTTCTCTTGAAGTTCACGCTCCCAGTATGAGGGGCCTAAGCGTCTCCTGGCTCTGTTACATATCAGCACCTTAGCAATCCTGGGACTTGTAGTTCTCCAGGGATTCCGGTTATGCCTTACTGGGTCATAGAGATACCGGTAAGCTCGGATCCTGTGTCCGGTAAATGCTTCGGGGTGAGCTGGTTAAGCTCCTCTGCCCCTTATGTACTAACTCGCCACTCGCCTTCGGCCTGCTCGGGCCCTCACTAGACTATACACACTAACGGCAGCTTGCCGCGCTTCACTGATCTTACGGCACCGGCACACCTTAAGCTCTATCTGGGCTCCCTGAATCTAGCAAGCAGGAGCCTCGTGCTCCACTGCTGAACTATTAACTGCGTTCTCTAGACTAGACTGAGCTCCACTGCAGACTGACCTCTCTTAGGCTTCTCTACTGCAGGAAATCTTCAGAGGAACTGAACTGCCTAGCTCCACCTTCCCTATTTATATCCCTAACGGGCTCCCTCTGCTGGTCTGAGGTGGAAGGTGGAGATGTGTGAATGTTTATGGGGGCCTCTTGTGGAGGATTCCATCAATGCACTCTTCTAGGATCTGTGATACCAAGCGCAGCGGGGCATCACAGATGCTATTGACGACGAGGTTAGGTTGCGCCTTCCTGAACAGAGACGGAGTACTGGAAGCACGTCAACAACTGCATCCTCAACCACAACTCTGCCTCTGACCACAAGTCGTAGTGGCTCTTCAGGTCACATGGGCTCTAAGCCTTGCATAGCCTGGGCATTTATTCAGATCGATAAGGATGACCCAACTCGTGTTATCTGTAATATTTGTCAGCAAAAGCTAAGTAGAGGCCAAAAAATCCATAGTTTGAGTACTTCATGCATGTACCGTCACATGGATATGAAGCATAAGTTGCAGTGGGAAGCTCACTGTGCTACAATGCGGCCTAGCCGGCTGGGCCAACCACAGTCTGCCCCATCTTGTGCATCCGCAGCCTCTTCATCCTCTGTGACTGGGGGGACAGCAGTCACACATGTTTTTGGACGCAGACCTGCCACCTCTTTACCCGCAACAGCCAGTGTGATTGGCAGGTCGTCAGTTCATTGGGAAGTGGAAACACCTGCTAGTGTTGAGCGCTCTCCGACATCGAGAGCACCACCTTTGGATCAAGGCAACCTAACATGTCCGCCTGCATCTTCCTCACAGACCGGCAGTTTGCCGGGGACACCCTACTCAACACCGTCTAAGCACAACAGCCAGCCCTCGGTCCCTCAGATGTGGAAAAGTAAAAGACCATTTCCTCCTAGCCATGAGAAAGCTAAGAGGTTGAATTTCACCATCTGCAAGCTGTTGGCTACAGAAATGCTGCCTTTCCACCTGGAGGACACAGAGGATTTTCAAGACCTTATGTCCGTCACAGTGCCCCAGTACCAGAAGCCCAGTCGGCACTACTTCTCAAAGAAAGGTGTGCCTGCGCTCCACTAGCATGTCGCACACAACATCACCGCTTCTTTGAGAAACTCTGTGTGTGACAGGGTGCACTTCACCACAGACACTTGGACGAGAAGGCATGGACAGGGGCATTACATGTCGCTGACTGGGCACTGGGTAACTATGGTGACAGCAGGACAAGGGGCTGCTGTCCAAGTCTTACCATCCCCATGAGTTGTGTGTCAATCCTCTTTATCTTGAAGTTCCTCCACTGCTTCTGCCTCCTCAACCTCCTCTCGGTCCTCCACCTGCACCCAAAGCCTGTCTGGTAATGCCACCTGCTTTCTAACTGCACAGAAGGAATCCTGCACACCTCCTTACTATGCTGGCAGCAGGGCTCAACGGCATCAGTGTTTACTTTGAAATGTCTGGGAAATGTGAGTCACACAGCTGAGGAGTTGTGGTCAGCTCTGGAGACCCAGTTTCATGAAAGGTTGTCTCCACTGGACCTGCAACCAGGGAAGGCCATGTGCGACAATGCTGCAAACCTGGGTGCGGCACTTCGCCGGGGCAATGTCACACACGTGCCTTGTATGGCTCACGTGTTGAACCTGGTTGTCCAGCAATTTTTAGCCCACTATCCCGGACTAGATGGCCTTCTGCAGAGGGCACGGTCACTGTGTGCTCACTTCCGCCGTTCGCATCCCGCAGTTCAACGACTTACATCTCTACAGAAGTCGTTGGGCCTGCCAGTTCACCGGCTGAAATGCGATGTGCCGACACGGTGGAATTCAACTCTGCACATGTTGCAGCGACTGTGGCAGCACCGACAAGCCCTGGTGCAATACGTTCTGACGTATAGCCTGGGCCAACGAGATCCAGAGGTGGGGCAAATCACGCTGCAGCAGTGGTCTCAGATCAGGGACCTATGAAGTTGACGCGCCCCCTGGGCCATGGGGTACCCTGAGCCGGGACGGTAGATGCTGGGGGTTGTAGTCACTGTGGCGGTGACCCAGTCCGTGACCCAGGGCGGTCAATCCAAGGGTAATTTGTATATATGGATTTTATAATGTCTGACTACGCCACCTGTGGAGTGCGGCCAAAGGGGCCGTCGCTGCGGAACAGTCCTCTGAAGCTGGTGGTTTTGCAGCAACGGTGTTCCACAGGAAGAGTGTAGCTTCAGGGCAGTGTGGGTGGATGATGGTGGTTGTAGTGCATGGAGTCAGTAATGAACACAGAGTCCGTGTGATGCCGTCTCAAGATATTACTCACAGTTGTTGTAGTCCAGATTACAGGTACCAGAGCAATCTCCCCCGTCGTGCTGTGCATACTCAGTGAGGGGCTCAGTCCACCCCCAGATAGCTCTGGAGTACTTAGCAGGACCCCCTTCTGTGTGTCCTTTCTCTGGCCTTCTCCCTGCACCTCACACCCAGTGACACTTCTATCCGGTATCCTCGGGCCTCGGCGGGTGACGTGTGTTCCGTCCCCTGGGTCCTATGTGGCTACCTTCTTAGTGAGACAGGTGTGGACTTTGGCCTGCAGTACATGAAATGCAGCAGCCTCCGGTTTCTAGTTGAGCCTTGCTGTTTCTCCGCTAGTTGAGGGACCGGTTCCCCTTATCTGGCCTGACCCCTCTACCTCCTGGTAGCAGCGGGAGTACGGGTGGCCTTCTGCACGGCCCGTAGCCGGAGGGTCCCATCGGTTCCTGGAGCCTTCCAGCTCCCACTCCTCTCTTCTCTCCTTCAGTCCTGGGCCTCCCAGGCTAAGCCCGCCTCCGGAGCAGAGCTCATGCCTAGTCTCTGCTCCTGTCACTTTTCCTCCTCTGTCTGGCTTGCTCTTTCTAAGATGGCTTCCTATTTATACTCTCCTTGTCATGTGCTCCCCTAAGCTGCTCCCCTAAGCACCCACTACATAGGACCCTCAAACCAGCTAGGGACCTGGGACTGTGCTCTCCCTTAGGAGCAATCTCGCCCTACCCCCACTGCGGGTATGTGTTGGATGCAGGAGTCAGGGTCCCGAGCCATACGCCTTCCTTACCTGAGGGTGAGATACCACACCTCTGGGTGAGATGCAGTAACTCTGTGGCGACTGAACCCTCAGGGGCGCCACACACCCTTCTGCACAGTTTTGAAATGGCGACGAAGATGTTTAGTGCTGACGACGATGCCATTATCAGCATGACTATTCCGGTGATTTACATGCTGGAGCACACATTAAACAGAATTCAGAGTCAGGTGGTGGGACAAGAGGAGGTGGAGGAAGTAGAGGAGGAGTCATATGCGGAAGGGATAACATCTCCAAGGTCCAGACGGTTGGCAGCACCAAGGCGGCAGGCATGGGAGGGTGGGGGAGAGGGATTAACCAGGGCGCATGGTAGCAGCAAAACTGTTGAGGAAGGTGCAGGAGCCGAGGAAGAAGTGGAGGACGAACTGGCGATGGGCATGGAAGACTCATCAGATGAGGGAGACCTTGATCACATTTCTGTTGTGCGAGGTTGGAGGGAGAGGGCAGAGGAAGGAAGCATGATTCTTACCTCGCTACCAACACAACAAGGACTTGGTACTTCTGGATGCGCAAGACACATGAGTGCCTTCTTGCTGCACTACCTGCAACATGACCCCCGGATTGTCAGAATTCGAAGTAATCCCGACTACTGGGTTGCCACACTCTTAGATCCCCGGTACAAAAGTATATTTGCCGAAATAATTCCTGCCATAAAAAGGTATTGACGAATGCAGGAGTATCTGCAGACGCTGTTGCAGAATCTTACATGTGCTTTTCCACAAAACACCAGTGGTGCACGTAGTGAATCTCACAGTTCTAACTTGCCAACGGTGGGACTGTCGAGTCTTCATCACTCAAACAGTAACAGTAACACAGTATCTGCTGGTAACAGCAATTTTGTGGAATCGTTTCACCACTTTTTTAGACCATCCTTTGCAAGGCCACAGGAGACAAGAAGTCTGACACATAGTCAACGCCTAGAGAGGATGGTACAGGAGAATCTCCAAGTGAACATCGAAGCCATGACTGTGTCACTGGACCCTTACTCATTTTGGTATTCCAATCTGGAATAATCGCCGGAGCTCGCCACTCACGCCTTGGAGATCTTGTCATGCCATGCAGCCAGCGTTCTCTCTGAACGTGTGTTCAGCACTGCTGGTGGTGTGCTGACAGATAAGCGCACACGGCTGTCCACTGAGAATGTAGACAGACTCACGTTCATAAAGATGAACAAATCATGGATTCGCAAGGACATTTCTACCCCTGTGTCATCCTTGGGAGACTAAAAGCTTGGGGATTTGGTAAAATCACCTCACCAACCGTTTTAAGCAACAGTGGGGCAATTGATGCCACTTAACCCTAGAACGCATGACCATAAAAATCTACACTTTCACATACCTGGGGCCCTTTAGGCCCGTGTGCAAATAACATGGAATAACTCAAACTCAAATGACAAACAACTATATACATGAAGAATACCTAGAGTTTCAAAATTCTAACTAAAGTAATCTTGCAGAAAATAGAAAACAATTAACTGGGCGGGCCTGCAAGGCCACAGGTATGCATTCTAGGGTTAAGTGGTGTCTGTGCAACAATTTTGGGAGTCCCCTTGCTGTGTCTTACGTGACGTTGGCATCATCAATTCCAGGTGGGTTGGGTCGCACCCCCCCCCCCCCCCCTTTTAACTGTAAGAAACTACATACACTATGGCTTGGGGTAACACAGATGGTTGAGTCTGAAGAGCTGTTTACTCAGAGGTCTGCTCCAAATCTTCAGTGTCTGCTAGTCAGCGTAGAATTTTTAACTGCATCTAGCCTAGGCAATACTTTGGGCGTAGTAGCCCAGTTGCGAAGCAAGCTGCACCGCCTGTGTATCTAATAAGAATTTTTAAATAAATCTAGCCTAGGCAGACTGTGGGGACCCCCAACCAAACCCAGACGCTCAGCCCCCCTACCGCCCCCCTTTCATGGACAATACAATAATGTAACTCTTACAACTGGATGGGTGAGGATCGGTCACAGCTTTATTAACTCTTTATACTCATTCCATTAGAAAGGCATTTTATTTCTAAAATAATTCAGCTTGTTGCAGCATGCCCTGGGTCCCCACTCCGGCAAGTTGGCCAACAAGTGTAACTCTCCAACATGTCCTTTCTATTTCCAGGCCACGGAGGATCCAGCGTACTCGTATGCAGGACTCTGACCCCCACCCATCACTCTTAACGCTTGTTCCACTCCGTCCTGGAGTCCTGACAGGAATATGTCCAGTCCAATATCTATTAAGTGAACACCGTCGGGCCGTATGAGGCCTGCTTTATCTCCTTCCAGTTGTCGGTGTCGTATCACTACACCGCCTCTGTCTCTTCTAAATTTTGCCATCCGAATATTTATTACCCGCCTTGTCCATTCGATGGCCGTGATGTCTCGCGCACCTTGCCATACCGCTATCGGCACAATCTCTGACCATACTATAGCTAATTTTGTGAAAAATTCTCTGAAGCGCTCAGTGTCTAGTTTCATTATTGCCATTAGTTATGCGCTCTTGTGATGACCTAGGTTGTTTCCCCCGGCCTGTATAACTAAGATGACCGGACCTCTTGCCTCTCTCCCTACCTTGATTACCTCCATTAGTACCTGTGGCCATAGCAGGCCTCTAATACCTCTCCAGTTGAAATATGTGTTATGAAACTCTAATTTCCTCCCGCCTGGGCGGACTTTCGCCCTTTTTTGTACCCAATATATATACGAGTGGCCTATCACTCACACTGTTGGCTTAGCGTCACCTGTAAAAGAAACAAACCACGTTAGGATAACAAGTCCGGTCCTATGTATCTCGCCAAACACGTGGATCGCCATCTCCCTATCCTCTGAACTTCCGTTTCTGACAGTCCTGCTCTTGCTGCTTCCGTGGCCGCACCTATGCGGAATGAGTGTGTCCCGTAATCTTTGGGGTGGTTCCCTGCCGATGTTATGCATTTATTATATATAGCTTGGAACAGGTATCTTGATAATGGCGTTCCATCAATGTGTGATAGGAAGAAATTACTTTGTGATCTGATGGTTAGATATGTTTTTACTATTGTTACCCGACTCAGTGTACCGTTTGTGGGTTGTAGAAGTACCCAAGTACCCCTGCCCGCTGGAACCGTTTTCGATTGGTGTATGCGTAGACGTATTGCATTATTGGCTATGACTACGTCCTGGTGTAATAAGCCTCAACTGGTGGTAATTTTGGATTGAGGGACTAATTCGCTTATACATAGCGCCCCGAAGAAGGCGATCACAAATGCAGTAGACATTAGTGTTGCTTCAAATTGTGAGTGTCATGTTAATGGTGTTAGGGATATGATGTGAGAAATCAGTTTTAGTGACACGGGACGGGACGTCTACATTCCTGACTTGGCTGACCCCTTTTCCACCCTTTTATGGATTGTCTGATGATGAATCTTTGTCACATCTCCCCAATTCAGTAGTTGGAAGTGAAATGCTACTCCGGTCAGACACCGCTGCGCTGACGCTCCTGATATGCCCCTCATCATTAGCTGGTGGAGAAATTCTATGGTGACTTGTGATCTGGCTTGTTCACATTGGTCAACCCGTCTGCCTGCTACTAGTCGTGTCCACTCTTCCCATGCCTTACCGTATGCTTGCCACGTTGACGGGGCAACTGATGCTCTGATTAATGGCATCAACTATTCGCCACTAGATCCCATAGGGAGGGTGGGCAACTGTTGCCCGATGGGTGGGCGTTGTGGAAGAGCTCTGTGAAAATCTGCCAATTGAATTGTTATAAAGCGTTAGCAGCAGCTTTATACCCCTCAGCATAGTGGCTAGCGCGGACCCATACATTGTGTTTTAAGCACAGGAATGCTAGCCTGCGTAGTAGGCCTAGCACTGGGAGAGACGATGATGCCATCTTATTAATGCAGTGCGCTAGGCAGGTGTTTTGTGTTATGAAGCGTATATTTTTGTTAGCCAGGCGCGCGCACCATATTTCTATTGCTACCACTATTGGGAAAAATTATTTTCAGGGCTAGATGCAGCTAAAAATTATTATTAATTTCAAAGCTGGTGGAGCTTGGTATAGATGGCCTAATACAATGAGTCCCACACACTGCTAGAAGCCCAAATATTTTTTCAGAGCTAGATGCAGATAAAAATTATTTTTAATTTGCACCCTGATGGAGGTCAGTATAGATGAACTAATAGACCCAGTCCCACACACTGCTAGAAGCCCAAATATTTTTTCAGAGCTAGATGCAGAAAAAAATTATATTCAATTTGCAGCCTGATGGAGGTCAGTATAGATGGACTAATAGAACAAGTCCCACTCACTGCTAGAAGCCCAAATATTTTTTCAGAGCTAGATGCAGAAAAAAATGATATTCAATTTGCAACCTGATGGAGGTCAGTATAGATGGACTAATAGACCAAGTCCCACACACTGCTAGAAGCCCAAATACTTTTTCAGAGCTAGATGCAGATAAAAATTATTTTTAATTTGCAACCTGATGGAGATCAGTATAGATGGACTAATAAACCAAGTCCCACACACTGCTAGAAGCCCAAATATTTTTTCAGAGCTAGATGCAGATAAAAATTATTTTTAATTTGCAACCTGATGGAGGTCAGTGTAGATGGACTAATAGACCAAGTCCCACACACTGCTAGAAGCCCAAATATTTTTTCAGAAGTAGATGCAGAAAAAAATTATATTCAATTTGCAACCTGATGGAGGTCAGTATAGATGGACTAATAGAACAAGTCCCACACACTGCTAGAAGCCCAAATTTTTTTTCCGAGGCAGATGCAGAAAAAAATGATATTCAGTTTGCAACCTGATGGAGGTCAGTATAGATGGACTAATAGAACAAGTCCCACACACAGCTAGAAGCCCAAATATTTTTTCAGAGCTAGATGCAGATAAAAATTATTTTTAATTTGCAACCTGATGGAGATCAGTATAGATGGACTAATAGACCAAGTCCCACACACTGCTAGAAGCCCAAACATTTTTTCAGAAGTAGATGCAGAAAAAAATGATATTCAATTTGCAACCTGATGGAGGTCAGTATAGATGGACTAATAGAACAAGTCCCACACACTGCTAGAAGGCCAAATATTTTTTCAGAGGTAGATGCAGATAAAAATTATTTTTAATTTGCAGCCTGATGGAGGTCAGTATAGATGGACTAATAGAGAAAGTCCCACACACTGCTAGAAGGCCAAATATTTTTTCAGAGCTAGATGCAGATATAAATTATTTTTAATTTGCAGCCTGATGGAGGTCAGTATAGATGGACTAATAGAGAAAGTCCCACACACTGCTAGAAGGCCAAATATTTTTTCAGAGCTAGATGCAGACAAAAAATTATTTTTAATTTGCAACCTGATGGAGGTCAGTATAGATGGACTAATAGAGAAAGTCCCACACACTGCTAGAAGGCCAAATATTTTTTCAGAGCTAGATGCAGAAAAAAATTATATTCAGTTTGCAACCTGATGGAGGTCAGTATAGATGGACTAATAGAACAAGTCCCACACACAGCTAGAAGGCCAAATATTTTTTCAGAGGTAAATGCAGATAAAAATTATTTTTAATTTGCAGCCTGATGGAGGTCAGTATAGATGGACTAATAGAGAAAGTCCCACACACTGCTAGAAGGCCAAATATTTTTTCAGAGCTAGATGCAGACAAAAAATTATTTTGAATTTGCAATGTGATGGAGGTCAGTATATATGGACTAATAGAACAAGTCCCACACACTGCTAGAAGGCCAAATATTTTTTCAGAGCTAGATGCAGAAAAAAATTATATTCAGTTTGCAACCTGATGGAGGTCAGTATAGATGGACTAATAGAACAAGTCCCACACACAGCTAGAGGGCCAAATATTTTTTCAGAGCTAGATGCAGAAAAAAATTATATTCAGTTTGCAACCTGATGGAGGTCAGTATAGATGGACTAATAGAACAAGTCCCACACACTGCTAGAAGCCCAAATTTTTTTTCTGAGGTAGATGCAGAAAAAAATGATATTCAGTTTGCAACCTGATGGAGGTCAGTATAGATGGACTAATAGAACAAGTCCCACACACAGCTAGAAGCCCAAATATTTTTTCAGAGCTAGATGCAGTTAAAAATTATTTTTAATTTGCAACCTGATGGAGATCAGTATAGATGGACTAATAGACCAAGTCCCACACACTGCTAGAAGCCCAAACATTTTTTCAGAAGTAGATGCAGAAAAAAATGATATTCAATTTGCAACCTGATGGAGGTCAGTATAGATGGACTAATAGAACAAGTCCCACACACTGCTAGAAGGCCAAATATTTTTTCAGAGGTAGATGCAGATAAAAATTATTTTTAATTTGCAGCCTGATGGAGGTCAGTATAGATGGACTAATAGAGAAAGTCCCACACACTGCTAGAAGGCCAAATATTTTTTTCAGAGCTAGATGCAGACAAAAAATTATTTTTAATTTGCAACCTGAAGGAGGTCAGTATAGATGGACTAATAGATAAAGTCCCACACACTGCTAGAAGGCCAAATATTTTTTCAGAGCTAGATGCAGATATAAATTATTTTTAATTTGCAGCCTGATGGAGGTCAGTATAGATGGACTAATAGAGAAAGTCCCACACACTGCTAGAAGGCCAAATATTTTTTCAGAGCTAGATGCAGACAAAAAATTATTTTTAATTTGCAACCTGATGGAGGTCAGTATAGATGGACTAATAGAGAAAGTCCCACACACTGCTAGAAGGCCAAATATTTTTTCAGAGCTAGATGCAGATATAAATTATTTTTAATTTGCAACCTGATGGAGGTCAGTATAGATGGACTAATAGAGAAAGTCCCACACACTGCTAGAAGGCCAAATATTTTTTCAGAGCTAGATGCAGAAAAAAATTATATTCAGTTTGCAACCTGATGGAGGTCAGTATAGATGGACTAATAGAACAAGTCCCACACACAGCTAGAAGGCCAAATATTTTTTCAGAGGTAGATGCAGATAAAAATTATTTTTAATTTGCAGCCTGATGGAGGTCAGTATAGATGGACTAATAGAGAAAGTCCCACACACTGCTAGAAGGCCAAATATTTTTTCAGAGCTAGATGCAGACAAAAAATTATTTTGAATTTGCAACGTGATGGAGGTCAGTATATATGGACTAATAGAACAAGTCCCACACACTGCTAGAAGGCCAAATATTTTTTCAGAGCTAGATGCAGAAAAAAATTATATTCAGTTTGCAACCTGATGGAGGTCAGTATAGATGGACTAATAGAACAAGTCCCACACACAGCTAGAAGGCCAAATATTTTTTCAGAGGTAGATGCAGATAAAAATTATTTTTAATTTGCAGCCTGATGGAGGTCAGTATAGATGGACTAATAGAGAAAGTCCCACACACTGCTAGAAGGCCAAATATTTTTTCAGAGCTAGATGCAGACAAAAAATTATTTTGAATTTGCAACGTGATGGAGGTCAGTATATATGGACTAATAGAACAAGTCCCACACACTGCTATAAGGCCAAATATTAAATATTTTTTCAGAGCTAGATGCAGAAAAAAATTATATTCAGTTTGCAGCCTGATGGAGGTCAGTATAGATGGACTAATAGAACACGTCCCACACACTGCTAGAAGCCCAAATATTTTTTCAGAGCTAGATGCAGAAAAAAATTATATTCAATTTGCAACCTGATGGAGGTCAGTATAGATGGACTAATAGAATGATGCTATGCCCAAAAGATTTTACTTCACTAGGTGCAGTAAAAAAATTGGTATTCTATACACAGGTGGTATGTCTTGCAACACAGATAGGCTACTCCACTGACTAACACACTCTGCAATAGGCCAAAAAGGATTAGCTTTGCTAGATTCAGCCAAATGCTGTGAAAAAAACTTGCACAGCACTGGCACAGACCTGCCTGGCAAAAACTGATAGGAACTGATGTAACCTAGTCCTGAAAAGGACTGCAATTACAATTAGTCTTTACTCCCACAATCTATCTATTTAAGAGCACAGACCTGCCTGATAAAAGTCGTAGGAAATGCTGTAACCTAGTCCTTAAAAGGACTGCAATCACAACTATTCCCTACTCCCAAGCTATCTGTAGATTTGTGCGAAAATTGGCTTGAAATTAACAAGGTATAGCGCACACAGCAACAGCGGTGCCGTCTAACACGCAGCTGCAGCAGTGAGAAAATGGTGGCGACAGGGAAAATGGCTGGGTCTTATAGGGCAAGGACATGTGACATACACTGCCAATGACACATGCCCTTGCTTGTGTGAAAAAAAGCACTTCGCTCCGTGTGTGCTCTGCTGATAGGCTGACAGATTGCACCTCCCCACTGTAAATGCGGGAAAGAGAAAAAAAAATGGAGTTCTTCACTATTCCTGCAGAGATCCATCCCCTGCCCCTCCCCCCACCCCGCTGTACACTCAAACTGCGTATTAACATTAATTTTAATCATTACTGAGAAAAAATCCAGTTATGATTTTGGTGCACGAACAGTTATCGAACATAACCTCGAACAGCCAAATTTTTCTCAAATCGTTCGTGTTTGCCGAACGGCTCAAACACCGCCCAAAACAGCTCGAATTTGAGATTGGCGAACAGTTTGAGTAGAACAACGCTCATCTCTACTGTGGACGCCGTCTAGCCTGGGATCCCACGGTGTCATTTGTTTTAGGCGTGCATAAAAGTGCGGTTGGCCCGTTTTGTGCACTTCTGAAAAAAAGGACACCGCTAAACAGAGGCCAGACGGAGTCCAGAGTAACTCTGCTGCCTCATTACAGTGAATGGATCCCGCAGGGGTTTCATCTGAATTATATCACTTGGAAATTTAGATGGAAACCCCGATGTAAGAGCTCAGCCTAGAGCGCCGGATAAATGTTACATAAAATGTTCCCAATAAAAGCTTCAACTCAGTCCTCAAAAAAAGCTAGTCCCCACTCAGGTCTGTCATCTGTTAAAAATATAAGGGACTTCCAAGTTACTGGTAGCAGAAAGGCTCTGGAAAAGCGAAATGGCCCTTGCCCCCCAAAAGAAATTCAGAAAATGTTGTGCTCCCAAATCCAAATGCCTATTCTACAATAATTTGTTCTCCAATTGTCAAATAGCACTCCGTCCCCCCCAGATCTCGCCGTATGGCTGAGCGGTACGATACAGCCACATATGGGGTATTGCCACTTTTAGAAGAAATTGTGTGACACATTTCGGCACCATTTTTACCCATTGCCCTGTGTGAAAATGTAAAATTGTGGTAAAAATATAATTATGCTTTTTTCACTGCCCAATGGTATAAATTTAAAAATTAAAAAATTCTCACTACTTCCCTAGATGAATTCCTTGAGAGGTGTAGTTTACAAAATGGGGTCACTTGTGGGGGTTTCTGCTGTTTCGGCATGTCAGCGACTCTTCAAATGTGACATGCTGTCAGCCACCTATCCCAGCCAACATAGCGCTCCTTTCTCTTCCGAACCCTGCCGTACACCAAAGCAGTGGTTTTCCCCCACATATGGGGTATCAGCGTACTCAGGAGAAATTGTACAACAAATTTCATGGTCCAATTTATGCTGTTACCCTTATGATAATGCAAAATTAAGGGATGAAAACAGTATTGTGGGAAAAATTAGAAAATTTTATTTTTACAGCTCAATATTATAATCTTCTGTGAAGCACCTTGGGGTTCAAGGTGCTCACCACACATCTAGATAAGTTCCCTAAGGGGTCTAGTTTCCAAAATGGTGTCACTTGTTGGGGGTTTCCACTGTTTAGGCACATCAGGGGCTCCCCAAATGCAACATGGCATCCGCTAATTATTCAAAAAATTTTACATTCAAAAAGTCAAATGACGCTCCTTCCCTTTCAAACCCTGCTGTGCGCCCAAACAGTGGTTTGCCTCCACATATGGGGTATCAGCGTGTTCAGGAGAAATTGCACAACAAATTTCATGGTGCAATTTTTCCTATTACCCTTATGATAATGCAAAATTAAGGGATGAAAAACGTTTTTTTGGGAAAAATGTGAAAATTTTATTTTTACAGCTCAATATTATAAACTTTTGTGAAGCACCTTGGGGTTCAAGGTGCTCACCACACATCTAGATAAGTTCCCTAAGGGGTCTAGTTTCCAAAATGGTGTCACTTGTGGGGGGTTTCCACTGTTTAGGCACTTCAGAAGCTCTCCAAACGCAGCATGGCGTCCGCTAATTATTCAGACAAATTTTACATTCAAAAAGTCAAATGGCGCTCCTTCCCTTTCAAACCCTGCCGTGCGCCCAAACAGTGGTTTGCCTCCACATATGGGGTATCAGCGTGTTCAGGAGAAATTGCACAACAAATTTCATGGTGCAATTTTTCCTATTACCCTTATGATAATGCAAAATTAAGGGATGAAAAACGTTTTTGTGGGAAAAATGTGAAAATTTTATTTTTACAGCTCAATATTATAAACTTCTGTGAAGCACCTTGGGGTTCGAGGTGCTCACCACACATCTAGATAAGTTCCCTAAGGGGTCTAGTTTCCAAAATGGTGTCACTTGTGGGAGGTTTCCACAGTTTAGGCACTTCAGAAGCTCTCCAAACGCAACATGGCATCCGCTAATTATTCAGGCAAATTTTACATTCAAAAAGTCAAATGGCGCTCCTTCCCTTTCAAACCCTGCCGTGCGCCCAAACAGTGGTTTGCCTCCACATATGGGGTATCAGCGTGTTCAGGAGAAATTGCACAACAAATTTCATGGCGCAATTTTTCCTATTACCCTTATGATAATGCAAAATTAAGGGATGAAAAACGTTTTGGTGGGAAAAATGTGAAAATTTTATTTTTACAGTTCAATATTATAAACTTCTGTGAAGCACCTTGGGGTTCAAGGTGCTCACCACACATCTAGATAATTTTCCTAAGGGGTCTAGTTTCCAAAATGGTGTCACTTGTGGGGGGTTTCCATTGTTTAGGCACTTCAGAAGCTCTCCAAACGCAACATGGCATCCGCTAATTATTCAGACAAATTTTACATTCAAAAAGTCAAATGGCGCTCCTTCCCTTTCAAACCCTGCCATGCGCCCAAACAGTGGTTTGCCTCCACATATGGGGTATCAGCGTGTTCAGGAGAAATTGCACAACAAATTTCATGGTGCAATTTTTCCTTTTACCCTTATGATAATGCAAAATTAAGGGATGAAAAACGTTTTTGTGGGAAAAATGTGAACATTTTATTTTTACAGCTCAATATTATAAACTTCTGTGAAGCACCTTGGAGTTCAAGGTGCTCACCACACATCTAGATAAGTTCCCTAAGGGGTCTAGTTTCCAAAATGGTGTCACTTGTGGGGGGTTTCCACTGTTTAGGCACATCAGGAGCTCTCCAAACGCAACATGGCGTCTGCTAATTATTCAGACAAATTTTATATTCAAAAAGTCTAATGGCGCTCCTTCCCTTCCGAACCCTGCAGTGCGCCCAAACAGTGGTTTTCCCTCACATATGGGGTGTCAGCACGCTCAAGAGAAATTGCACAAAAAAATTTGGGGTCCATTTTTTCCTGTTACCCCTGTGAAAATAGAAAAAATTGGGTCTTAAGTAACATTTTTGTGAAAAAAGTTAAATGTTAATTTTTTTCTTCCACATTCCAAAAATTCCTGTGAAGCACCTGAAGGGTTAATAAAGTTCTTGAATGTGGTTTTGAGCACCTTGAGGGGTGCAGTTTTTAGAATGGTGTCACTTTTTGGTATTTTCTGTCATAAAGACCCCTCAAAGTGACTTCAAATATGATGTGGTCCCTAAAAAAATGTTTTTGTAAATTTTTGGTTCCAAAATTGTGCTGATGTAAAGTAGACATGTGGGAAATGTTATTTATTAACTATTTTGTGTGACATCTCTCTGATTTAAGGGCATGAAAATTCAAAGTTAGAAAATTGCAAAATTTTCAAAATTTTTGCCAAATTTCCGATTTTTTCACAAATAAACGTAAGTTATATCAAAGAAATTTTACCAGTATCATGAAGTACAATATGTCACGAAAAAACAATCTCAGAATCAGGGGAATACGTTGAAGCGTTCCAGAGTAATTACTTCATAAAGTGACAGTGGTCAGAATTGAAAAAATTGGCCCGGTCACGAAGGCAAAAACAGGCTCTGGTGCGAAGTGGTTAATAAGATGTGTAGTAGAGGGGTTACAAGGACACTAAACTTCAGGAAGGCAAATTTCCAACGGTTGAGAGATGATCTTAGTGCAATAAACTGGGACGATATCCTGAGACATAAAGCTACACAAAACAAATGGGAGACATTTATTAACATCCTGAATAGGACCTGTGCACAATATATACCCTTTGGGAATAAGCATGCTAGAAATAGGAGAAAACCACTATGGCTAAATAGAGCTGTAAGGGGCGAAATAAGTGACAAAAAGAAAGCATTTAGAGAACTCAAGCAAGTAGGTAGTGATGAGGCATTAAATAAATATAGAAAACTAAATAATTTATGTAAAAAACAAATCAAGGCAGCAAAGATTGAGGCAGAGAGAATCATTGCCAGAGAAAGTAAAAATAACCCCAAAATATTCTTTAACTACATAAATAGTAAAAAACTAAAAAATGTTAGTGTTGGCCCCCTTAAAAAAAGTCTGGGTGAAATGGTGGATGAGGATGAGGAAAAAGCCAATATGCTAAATGATTTTTTTTCAACCGTATTTACACAAGAAAATCGCATGACAGAAAACATGATCAGTGATAACAAAAATTCTCCATTAAATGTCACTTGCTTAACCCAGCAGGAAGTACGGCGGCGTCTAAAAATCATTAAAGTTGACAAATCCCCGGGCCCGGATGGGATACACCCGCGAGTACTGCAGGAATTAAGTAACGTCAGAGATAGACCATTATTTTTAATCTTTAAAGATTCCATAATAACAGGGTCTGTACCACAGGACTGGCGTATAGCAAATGTGGTGCCAATATTCAAAAAGGGGACAAAAACCGAACTTGGAAATTATAGGCCAGTAAGCTTAACCTCTACTGTGGGTAAAATCCTGGAGGGTTTCCTAAGAGATGCTATACTAGAGTATCTGAAGAAGAATAACCTCATGACCCAATATCAGCATGGGTTTACGAGGGACCGTTCCTGTCAAACTAATCTGATCAGTTTTTATGAGGAGGCAAGTTCTGGACTGGACCAATGAAATGCAGTGGATGTTGCCTATATGGACTTTTCAAAAGCTTTTGATACGGTTCCACACCAAAGGTTGATACATAAAATGAGAACAATGGGGATAGGGGAAAATATATGTATGTGGGTTAAGAATTGGCTCAGTGATAGGAAACAAAGGGTGGTTATTAATGGAAAACACTCAGACTGGGTCTCAGTTAACAGTGGGGTACCACAGGGGTCAGTATTGGGCCCCCTTCATTTTAACATATTTATTAATGACCTTGTAGGGGGCATACAGAGTAATATTTCAATATTTGCAGATGACACTAAACTCTGCAGGGTAATCAATACAGAGGAGGACAATTTTATATTACAGGAGGATCTATGTAAACTAGAAGCATGGGCTGATAAATGGCAAATGAGCTTTAATGGGGATAAATGTAAGGTAATGCACTTGGGCAGAGGAAATAAAATGTATAATTATATGCTTAATTGTAAAACACTGGGCTAAACTGTAACTGAAAAAGACCTGGGTGTATTGGTGGATGACAAGCTCACGTTTAGTGGGCAGTGTCAGGCAGCTGCTTCAAAGGCAAATAAAATAATGGGATGCATTAAAAGAGGCATAGATGCTCATGAGGAGAACATAATTTTACCTCTATTCAAGTCATTAGTGCGACCACACTTAGAATACTGTGTACAGTTCTGGTCTCCGGTGTATAAGAAAGACATAGCTGAACTAGAGCGGGTGCAGAGAAGAGCGACCAAGGTTATTAGAGGACTGGGGGGTCTGCAATACCAAGACAGGTTATTACACTTGGGGTTATTTACTGTGGAAAAAAGAAGGCTTAGGGGTGATCTTATTACTATGTACAAGTATATGAGGGGACAGTACAAAGACCTTTCTACTGATCTTTTTACTCTGAGGCCTGAGACGGGGACAAGGGGGCATCTTCTACGTCTGGAGGAAAGAAGGTTTAATCATAATCACAGACGGGGATTCTTTACTGTAAGAGCAGTGAGACTATGGAACTCTCTGCCGCATGATGTTGTAATGAGTGATTCACTGTTAAAATTTAAGAAGGGCATGGATGCCTTTCTTGAAAAGTATAATATTACAGGTTATAAATACTAGATTCCTTGATAGGGCGTTGATCCAGGGAACTAGTCTGATTGTCGTATGGAGTCGGGAAGGAATTTTTTTCCCCAATGTGGAGCTTAGTGTTGGCCACATGTTTTTTTTTTGCCTTCCTCTGGATCAACATGTTAGGCTATGGGTTGAACTAGATGGACTTAGTCTTCCTTCAACCTTAAGAACTATGTTACTATGTTACTATGTAAGTATGGCCAGTACCATTTAACTCTTTGAAGCAACAGGCTTCACCACAGTCTATTAAAGCAGGCACAGTAACGTCAGTCTCTTCAGTAGCATAATTCAGCACAGATTAGATCTCTTTGCAGCACACTTCTATGCATACACAACCACAGGTGTTTCCTTCACAAGGACACAATAGTGCACAGCATTCTTTATCCTGCATGGATATGGAGGTGGGTGGGTTTGATGAGGGAGATGATCTCTGTGACACAATTCCTTCCAGTCCTTATCTTTCTGATAATACTCTGCACTGTTAGTTCAGAGAGTCTGTCTGACCTGTGTTTAGCTTCCCTTCTGACCTGAATCCTGTTCACTTGCCTTCTGTGAGATACAGATCACACACCACCTTTCTCTTAGGCTCCAGACAAACTAATAAACAAGTTCCCCACAATCCCCCTGGGGCTCTGCTAAACACTCCCTGTCTCCTGTGACTGTGTTAACCCCTCCAGTTGCTGGATTCTTCTGAAGCACAACACTTCCTGTCTCTTGAGACTGTGTGAACTCTTATAGTTGCTGGATGCTTTTGAAGCAACAGCACTATTTCTGCATGTCACTCACTGCAAAGCAGCATCAAAGCAGAGAGGAGCGTGAAGTTAGATTTGAGAATGCATGTTCAGACTGCTGTCACTCACCCAGACATAGTTCCCCCACCAGTGACGTGCCTTATTCTTTTAATCCGATTCCAGTCCCCATGTCGTAAGTAGCAGAGCCAGAATCAAAACAGAAGGGTATATGACCCACAGAGAGATGAACTTACAGGAGCAGGGCATTATTAGAAAAGTGTTAGTTAGGAAGAGTTAGGACTAATGAAAGGGGGTGAAATAAGTAGTGGAAAATGTATTTAATAATGTCCCCTGAGTCCCCTCATGTACAGCTCCCCCATACACAGTATGATGGGTCCACAGCTCCCCTATACATAGTATGATAGGCCCACAGCTCTCCTATACATAGTCTGATGTCCTCACTGCTCTCTCAAAACCGAGTTTTAATGCCCCTCACAGTAGTTCTCACACTGTATGATGGCCCCCAAACTGTATAATGGCACTCACACTGTATGATGAACCCCTCTGTAGTCCCCACACTCTATGATTGCCCTCACAGTGGTCTCCACACTTTATGATGGCTCCCACAGTAGTCCCTACCCTTTATGATGGCCCCAATAATAGTACCCACTTTAAAGGCCCCCACATTAGCTCCTAAAATGTAAGAGGGCCTCCACAATAGTCCCCACACTATATATTGGCACCCACATTAGTCCCCACACTATATATTGGCACCCACATTAGCACCAATACTGTATAAGGGTTAGGGTTAAGGGCCCACAATAGCCCCTACACTATATGATAGCCCCCACATTAGCTCCAACGCTGATTAATGGCCCCCACAGTTTGAGGGCCCCCCACAGTAGTCCATAAAATGTATGATAGTACCCTTCCCCACTGTAGGAAGGTCCCAATCAATGTATGATGCACCCACAGTCACACAAAAAGTTTTAAAATAAAAAATGTTATATACTCAGCTAATCAAGGATCGTGATGAGTCCACCGGACAGACTAATGCGTTGAAGTCCCTGCACTACCGCTCTCAGCCATGGCAGGATGAAGCCATGGCTGAGGCACGGTCACACTCACAGAACGTCAGAGTACCGACACGACATAATGAAGTCCCCATGCCAGGACTCAGTCCTTCCTGTGCGTGTGCCGGAGCCTCAACTATTGCATTATCCTGATGTAGCTGAGAGCGGTAGTGCAGAGAGATTATCTCTCCTTACTCTACCACAGAGCTTCACTGTATCGGCGAACTGTGCATGCTGATACAGTTACGTGTAGCGTAACTCCTGGTGGGCCCCTCTGAGCTCCGGACCCGGTGCCACCGTATGCTATTCTGGTTGATGACATTGAAAGAAGACACTATTGAAACAAATCAAAAACTATACAGGAGCTATAAAGCTAATTAATTTGCTGAATATGATTATCCAGCATAGTAGTTTTGTAACGTGGGCCACCAATTCAAATCATAATTGTATAAAGGGAATTGCATTATTGCTTTAATAGAATCTGTCACCAGGTTTTGCTATTTAATCTGACTGCAGCATGATGTAGGGACAGACACCCTGATTCCGGCGATGTATCTCTTAGTTTACTGGCTACAGCAGTTTTCTCTGCTGTAGATCTATCAGAGCTCAGATGTTAAGCCCTGTGTAAAGCCCCCGTCTCACATAGCGAGATCGCTAGCGAGATCGCTGCTGAGTCAAGGTTTTGGTGACGCAACAGCGACCTCACCAGCGATGTCGCTATGTGTGACACTTTGCAACGATCAGGCCCCTGCTGTGAGGTCGCTGATCGCTGCAAAGTGTCCTGGACCATTTTTTGGTCGTTGGCCTCCTGCTGGCCGGCACAC
Source organism: Phyllobates terribilis (assembly GCF_046119375.1). NCBI lineage: Eukaryota > Metazoa > Chordata > Amphibia > Anura > Dendrobatidae > Phyllobates > Phyllobates terribilis. The sequence goes on along the minus strand of NW_027362761.1, from coordinate 900,268,353 downwards.
ATCGCTGTGTGTGACCAGCGGGACCAACGATCAGGCTGGTATCCATGGTAAACATCGGGTTACTAGGGGCACGCGCGCACTTAGTAACCCGCTGTTTACCATGGATACCACTCTGCTACGGTGCGCGGGAGGTTACCGCTCACCTTAGCAGAGTCGTATCCATGATAAACATCGGGTTACTAAGTGCGCGCGTGCCCCTAGTAACCCGATGTTTATCATGGATACGACTCTGCGAAGGTGAACGGTAACCTCCCGCGCACGGTAGCAGAGTGGTATCCATGGTAAACAGCAGGTTACTAGGGGCACACGCGCACTTAGTAACCCGATGTTTATCATGGTTACGAGCCTGCTCCTGCTTCAGCAGCAGGCTGGTAACCGGGAGCAGGACATCGTGGAACGATTCTTTCCACGATGTCGCTGCTCCCCTGATCGCTGGTGAGCCTGCCTGTTTGACAGCTCACCAGCGATGTATTAGCGACGCAGCAACGATCCCTGACAGGTCGTATCGTTGTCGGGATCGCTGCTGCATCGCTTAGTGTGACGGGGCCTTAAGTCTTTCCACACCACAGCTTTCTGTTTACACTGTATAATGACAGAAAGGTGCTAATCAGTGGTGGAGGTGTGGTTGGACTATGAGGCATGAGACCAATTGTGCTGTAGGGATCATCTCCTGATGATAAAAATCTGATTGTATTGAAAGAGCAAAACACAGCCCAAGTAAATGAGACATTACTGGAATCAGGGATTTGACAGAATCTGAATGTTTCAGCTCCTCCCGAGCTTTCAAGAGAAGTGAAATAATGCAAACACAGTATTAACATATAATAAATTACACAAAAGTGACATCAGAGAATAATCAGTGATAAAATAACATCTGAGCAATCCATAATATAGCATGAAGTTACACATAGTGTTAAACATAGAAAAGAAAAGAAATTTTACAAAGTATAAATACCCGGATAAATCCTTCACACCTAAGAAAAATGAATGAATAACTATGGGATTATAATATATTGGTTTTGAACCTAGAATCGAAAGAGAGAAACACATCTCATTTATAACGATAAGTTAAAAAAAAGTCTTATAAATTAAGTAATATCATTCTAGATGATAATAGTAAATGACTCCTTTTTCATTTTTAATTTTACATTTTTAACACTACCAAAATCTGCCTGAATTACTTTATCACAGATAGTGGGTAATTTATTATACAGTCTATTAAGGGAGAATTCTGAAAAGCCGTTATATCCGGATAAGCCTGTTGTAAAATATGCCAGTGTCGTTTGACAATCTACTTTCAGATTAATCGGGTGAAAAACCTGTACAAAAGGTATTCTAGGTTTTTTTTTATCTCGCACTGGCTCACCAGCTATATCAGTCAACTGTTTGGCCTCCCTAATTATATGATGACGGTATCCTCTTTGTAAAAAAATATTCTCCATTTCATTCAGTCTTAGTTCACAGAGAGAAAGATCAGAAACTATTCTTTTCACCCTTTTAAATTGGAATTTGGGAATTGTTTTTTTTAATAGAATAGTGTGCACTAGAAAAATGAAAAATACTATTCTTATCTGTGGATATCCTACACAAATCTGTAGTTAATGCCCCGTGTGCATTTTTAATGATCAATTTATCCAGGAAGCTAATTTGATTTTGATCATAGACTATAGTGAATTTTAATTCTTCCCAAATAATATTGATATATTTGTAGAATGCAACCAGAGAATTTAAAGCCCCTCACAAATGCAAAAAATATCAATAAATCTAAACCAAGCTTTAGTATATTCAATAAATAACGGATGAGTGTGATGACACAGGATTTAATCTTAATTATCCAGATGTAAATTCAGTAGGCCAGGAAACATACGCTATTATCTTTTTGTTGCTTTTTGAATTTATGTGTTTTTCTTCAGTTGATTTGTATAAGTCTGAATGTTGACACTTGAGTTGATATTTACTACAACTTATTGTCTGCTAACTTTGCAAGACAGAGACTTCAATAAAGTGTGGTTCAATAAAGTATTGTCACACTGTTTTACCCTCACTCTGTGTTGTCTTAGTATTATGTCCACGGGAGAACCCCCCTCGTGTCTCCACAATGAGTATATACAAATACATGTTCAAAGTATGCCATAAACCTATTTGCATATGAGGGGCTACATTCGTGCCCATTGCCGAGCTGCGTTTTTGTAAATAGTAAGTGTCCTCAAATAAGAAACAATTGTCATTCAAAATCAACTGTAAAGCTTCTAATACAAATTCACTTTGAATGGGTGAAAAACAATTTCTTTCAAGTAGCCATTTCATCGCATTTAGACCTTTAGAATGATCAATAGAAGTGTATAGGCTGACCACATCAATGGTGGTCAACCAAATATCCTCACCCATCCCTAATGTTACCTATTTTATTAAGAAAATCAGAGGTGTCCAATAGAAATGAATCAGTTTTTCTAATCAGAGGATTCAATTTGTGTTCCATAGTAATGGACAATGGGGAAAGAGTGGAATTTGTGGACGCCACTATGGGACGTCAAGGGGGGTCAACCAACATTTTATACACTTTCATCAAGATATATATGATGGGGACAATTGATTCTGGATTATATAAACCTGACATTTTCTTGTCAATTACACCTAAATTACCATATTTAGAAATAATCTTACTGATCTTTTTTTGAATATCAGGTAGAGGATTGTTTTATAATGCCATCTAAGTATTGGTATCAGAAAGATGTCTCATAACGTCCTTTCTGTATGCCAATCATTCCATAATTACAATAGAACGCCCCTTGTCCGCAGATTTTATTTCTATTTGGTGATCTTCCATTAGGCATCACAATGCAAGTTTATCATCATTCTTAAAATTATGTTTCAAAGAGAATACATCATTATGTCTACTGGGAAATAATTTCTCCACATCATTTAAAACAAAATTACGAAATGTTTCTACTGCCTGGTACACCTTAGTAGGAGTGAAAAAACTTTTCACTTTCAAATCCAGATCCTTCAATTTAAATGTTTCACAAACTTTGCTATGTGTGGCAGAATTATAGTCTGACATATTATGAAAGTGTGTTTTCAGTCTAATATTATGCATAAACCTTCGCAGGTCAATGTCCAGCTGAAATGTGTCCAATTTATTAAGGATACTAAAAGACAGTCCTTTTTGAATAACTCTGGTCTGTAGAGGGTCTAACAACTTCGCAGAGATGTTCACCACTAATGAAGTGTCCATACCTGTGATTTGGTTCGCATTGTCGATGTAATTAGATCTGTGGTGACGTCCTGCTGGTCTCATTTTTTGAGGGGGATATTGTCCTTTCCCCCTCTTTAAAAAAGGACAACGTTCTCACCATGATCCTGAATATTCGCTGCTGGAATCCGATGAGCGATATTCTCCTCGTTGTGGTTGTCTTGAACCAGTTTATCTTGGGTTATATTCGTTAGGAGTCCATCACTTTTTTACTTTCCAATCAGTATATTAACTTATGCTTGGCCATACTGTCATATTTGGTTGCTTTAAGCATTTTGTTTGACCTCTTATATGTTAGTGTTGTATCCACATAAAGATAACATACTGATTTTGATTATAAACTATAAAATGTTGTATTTATTTAGTTTTTTTTCCTGCTTAATTACACATTATATGTATTTACTATCAATTTTGTCTTTTGTACTTAGCAAACTATCCTGATGAAGGCTCTCTTGTTCCAAATCATTGCATGTAAAGAATAAGATTTTCAAAAGCAGTGTTTTTTGTTGGGTCTGGAATTTTTAATAAATCTATGGTTGACTCTGGATTACTGCTCTACTTTTCTTTTACATATTTGGATACTCACATGAGGTGTGGCCCGTTCACACAGAAAGTGTACCTGTACCTCATTCATAAATTGGAATCTAAACTGTACAATCTAATATCTCCGCAACAGAGATGAAAAATTAAAAATTAAAATTACATTTTATATACAGTGGGTACGGAAAGTATTCAGACCCCTTTCAATTTTTCACTCTTTGTTTCATTGCAGCCATTTGGCAAATTATAAAAAGTTCATTTTTTTCTCATTAATGTACACTCTGCACCCCATCTTGACTGAAAAAAACAGAAATGTAGAAATTTTTGCAAATTTATTAAAAAAGAAAAACTGTAATATCACATGGTCATAACAAGTATTCAGACCCTTTGCTCAGACACTCATATTTAAGTCACATGCGGTCCATTTCCTTGTGATCCTGCTTGAGATGGTTCTACTCCTTCATTGAAGTCCAGCGTGTTTAATTAAACTGATAGGACTTGATTTGAAAAGGCACACACCTGTCTATATAAGACCTCACAGCTCACAGTGCAAGTCAGACCAAATGATAATCATGAGCTCAAAGGAACTGCCCAAGGAACTCAGAGACAGAATTGTGGCAAGGCACAGATCTGGCCAAGGTTACAAAAGAATTTCTGCATTACTCAAGGTTCCTAAAAGCACAGTGGCCTCCATAAACCTTAAATGGAAGAAGTTTGGGACCACCAGAAGTCTTCCTAGACCTGGCCATCCAGCCAAACTGAGCAATTGTGGGAGAAGAGCCTTGGTAAGAGAGGTAAAGAAGAACCCCAAGATCACTGTGGCTGAGCTCCAGAGATGCAGTAGGGAGATGGGAAAAAGTTACACAAAGTCAACTATCACTGCAGCCCTCCACCAGTTGGGCCTTTATGGCAGAGTGGCCTGACGGAAGCCTCTCCTCAGTGCAAGACATATGAAAGCCCGCATAGAGTTTGCTCAAAAACACATGAAGGACTCCCAGACTATGAGAAATAAGATTCTCTGGTTTGATGAGATGAAGATAGAACTTTTTGGTGATAATTCTAAGAGGTATGTGTGGAGAAAACCAGGCACTGCTCATCATCTGCCCAATACAATCCCAACAGTGAAACATGGTGGTGGCAGCACCATACTATGGGGGTGTTTTTCAGCTGCAGGGACAGGATGACTGGTTGCAATTGAAGGAAACATGAATGCGGCCAAGTACAGAGATATCCTGGATGAAAACCTCTTCCAGAGTGCCCTGAACCTCAGACTTGGCCGAAGGTTCACCTTCCAACAAAACAATGACCCTAAGCACACAGCTAAAATAACAAAGGAGTGGCTTCAGAACAACTCTGTGACCATTCTTGACTGGCCCTGCCAGAGCCCTGACCTTAACCCAATTGAGCATCTCTGAAGAGACCTGAAAATGGCTGTCCACCAACGTTCACCAACCAACCTGACGGAACTGGAGAGTATCTGCAAGGAAGAATGGCAGAGGATCCCCAAATCCAGGTGTGAAAAACTTGTTGCATAATTCCCAAGAAGACTCATGGCTGTACTAGCTCAAAAGGGTGCTTCTACTCAATACTGAGCAAAGAGTCTGAATACTTATGACCATGTGATATTTCAGTTTTTCTTTTTTAATAAATTTGCAAAAATTTCTACATTTCTGTTTTTTTCAGTCAAGATGGGGGTGCAGAGTGTACTTTAATGAGAAAAAAATGAACTTTTTAGAATTTACCAAATGGCTGCAATGAAACAAAGAGTGAAAAATGTAAAGGGGTCTGAATACTTTCCGTACCCACTGTAGGTCTGCAGCCACTATTTTATGTTGTGGAGAGTTTAATTTGCTAAAACTTGTGGAAGATCCTCTCTACACCTGATTGTTCTTTTTAGCTACAGCTTTGACACTATGGCTCATTTACATGAGCACAGAAGCCATATGCCTCCTAATTACAGTGTGCTGCTGTACAGGCTCTGGCAGATATTTCTTTCCTAGAAGAGGAGGATCTATGTGCACATTAATTCTGAGCTAGTGAGAATATTTTTTACGTCTGATTCAAATAAAATGAAAAATTGGTATGGCTGTGTGTATGAGACCTTGAGCTCACCATACGCATTATACACATTCCTCCAAATTAGGTGGGATCAACATTAATGTACTGTGTTTTGGGGAGTCAAGGCAAAGGTATCTTATGTTGTGGTTAGGAATAGAGATGAGCGGTGTTCGACTAGAACTGTTCGCCAATCTCGAATACGAGCCGTTTTGGGCGGTGTTCGAGTCGTTCGACGAACGCAAACGATTTGCAAAAAATTCGGCTGTTCGAGGTTATGTTCGATAACTGTTCGTGCACCAAAAGCATAACTGGATTTTTCACATCATGCAGGAATTGTCTGCCACTCACTGTAATGTCACAGCCATGGTGGTTGTGGCATTACAGTGGTTGCCCAATTCGATGGGAACAGTGCTCACAGTGAAACATGAAAAGCCGGCAATTCAGCAGCGGCATACACCGGTACCCAACAATTTAGAACAGAAAGAATAGAGCATCACACATAGATTAGATAGATAGAAACATGTCAGTCACATATATAAGAAGTACAGTGACAGTGTTGGTTACTGTACTTGTCATTTAGTGTTAAAGGATTTATTAAAAAAAATAATAGTGTTTTCATGCACCGACTCTTTAAAAAAGCCGGCTGGCAATTCAGCATCGGTACAGTGATAGTGTTGATTACTGTACTTGTCATTTAGTGTTGAAATAAAGGATTTATTTAAAAAAAAATGGCGTGGGGTTCCCGGTAATTTTAGTCTCTAGCGGAGGTTAAGCAGACGGCTGGGGCAGATGTTTGAAGCCTGGGAAGGGGGTAATACCCACGGAGATTCCCAGGCTACTAATATCAGCCCCCAGCTGAATACCTAGCCTTTACTAGCTATTAAAATGGGGGACCCCAAAAAAAAATGACGTGGAGTCCCCCCTATTTTATTAGCTAGCAAAGGCTAGGCAGACAGCTGGGGGCTGATATTAATAGCCCAGGAACGGTGCCATGAATATTGACCCCCTCCCAGGCTAGAAACACCAGCCGTCAGCCGCCCCAGAAATGGCGCATCCATAGGATGCGCCAATTCTGGCACTTAGCCTCGTTCTTCCCACTGCCCTGTAGCGGTGGCAGTGGGGTAATAGTGCACGTCACTGACAGCGTGGGAAAATTCCACGCTGCAAGCATGCCTGCGCTTCTCAGTGTCTGCGGCATGGCAAGCTGGATGGCTGTCATGTGAATGTAGCAGAGCTGGAGCTGTCCTGGGAACCATGAAAAGGTAAGGATGAGGTTGGTTTATTATTTTACCTTTATTGCAGAAGACATTGGCTTCAGCTGGAATGGGTGTGATGGTAAGTATGGTTTAATTTAGAACAATTAAGAATTGTGTGGTTATTTCAATTAAAGGACTTTATTCTGGGTGTTTGTGTTTTTTTTTAACTTTGACTATGGGGTTAGTAATGGGGGTGTCTTCTAGACGCCTCTCCATTACTAACCTGGGCTTGATGTCAGCTAGCATTATAAGCTGACATCAACCCCAGCTCTATTACCCCACTGCCACCGCTACAGGGCAGTGGGAAGAGCGAGGCTAAGTGCCAGAATTGGCGCATCCTATGGATGTGCCATTTCTGGGGCGGCTGACGGCTGGTGTTTCTAGCCTGGGAGGGGGCCAATATTTATGGCACCCTTCCTGGGCTATTAATATTAGCCCCCAGCTGTCTGCCTAGCCTTTGCTAGCTATTAAAATAGGGGGGACTCCACGTCATTTTTTGGGGGGTCCCCCATTTTAATAGCTAGTAAAGGCTAGGTATTCAGCTGGGGGCTGATATTAGTAGCCTGGGAAGCTCTGTGGGTATTACCCCCTTCCCAGGCTTCAAACATCTGCCCCAGCCTTCTGCTTAACCTCCGCTAGAGATTAAAATTATGGGGAACCCCAAGCCATTTTTTTTTAATAAATCCTTTATTTTAACACTAAATGACAAGTACAGTAATCAACACTATCACTGTACTTATTATATATGTGACTGACATGTTTCTATCTATTTAATTTATGTGTGATGCTCTATTCTTTCTGTTCTAAATTGTCGGGTACCGATGCTGAATTGCCAGCCGGCTTTTTTAAAGAGACGGTGCATGAAAACACTATTATTTTTTTAAATAAATCCTTTACCACTAAATGACAAGTACAGTAACCAACACTGTCACTGTACTTCTTATATATGTGACTGACATGTTTCTATCTATCTAATCTATGTGTGATGCTCTATTCTTTCTGTCGGGTACCGATGCTGAATTGCCGGCCGGCTTTTTTAAAGAGAGTGTCTTCTGAGCAGTTTGACAGCTTTTGGACACCTTTGAAGGTGTTTTCTATGTGTTTTTATTTGCCTGCCATTGGTTTTAACGGTGTTCGACGGTGTTCGACAGTGTTCTAAGGTGTTCGACGAACAGTTCCACGAACATCCCGGTGTTCGACTCAACACTAGTTAGGAATTCAATAAAAATTGTCCTATTGGACTAAAAAAAGGAATTACTATTTAAAAATTTTTCACTTCACACATAATTTAGGAATTAAAATTGATCAATTAACTTTAGATGACTTCTATCAGCAATGCACATGCTGAACACACAAATATTGAAAAGAAGAAACAATCACATTGAGGAGATTAATATTTTAATTACACACATTTTACATTATGAAAAATATGTCATACATAGTGTAAAAATAAATCTGAAGATCAACTTCTCACCATGAACAAAAAAAATATAGGCAAATTAGAAACATCCAACAACATAAGTCAGTTCTATGGTGAAGAAGAACAAATGAAAACCATGTTTCCTTAGGACAAATGAATACATGAAAAAAGTCTGAAAAAACTAAATGACACCATGAAAATAGAATAAAGGCAAGTTTCTTCAACGTTTTATAGTCCATGGTATGAAAAAAGGCTCTCAAGATACAAATCCCCTTCAGCATGGCAGGGTTACACACACAGATTTTAGAAAACTGGACTAATATTAATATTAGAATGGTTGGTCAGATTTTTCCAATTCTATTAGGATAAAAGCATCTCTATATTTTACTTATCCATTAGAGTAAAACCTTCTATTCCCAACACAGTATTGGACATTGTTGATATAAATTTTAATGCAGATGAACAGATTTCACATTAATAGACGGATTGATATTAGTTTGAAGAAAATCTGTGTTTGTAAATCCAGTGAGAGCTGAAATAAAGTCATGGCATCTCAACAGTTGTAACCATGAAGGAAAAAGACCTCAATCAAAGCCAAATGGCCTTTATAAAATGCCTCCATGCAGATGCTTTGATTACTTAGTGATGTTATGTGGTGTTCAATACAATATTTTATTATGACCCAAAGAAACTAAACGGCTTATAGAGTCTGACAGCTATAGTCAATTTATTTGGTATGGATGGCAGGAGTGCAATGAGCTGTCAGATCATATGCCTGTGGCCTAAAGCAGAGCAGGTTTGAAGTCTACAATCTTAGGTTACGCACCCAAGTGCCGGTTGTGGTGCAACGTTAAGCCACACCGCTGCTGCACAGACCACTGGATTTAGACTTTGGATCCACCAGTTGAGTAGGTGGACCCTGACTTAGGAAACTTAAAAGGAATACAAGAAGGCTCAGCTTATTATCAGAAATAGTACCAATCTTATCTATTGACTATATCTGGACAAGCAGATATTTCTTACTCACTTTAATGAGAAGGCTGAGCTGCTAAGAGTGGCGCAGTTTCTGGAACGAAAGTAAAACCTTTTTTCAGATCTCAGACAATAACATCCTATGTCCAACTTTTAGCTAATGAAGGAACTAAGCTTCTCAAATTAGGAGACATCACAACATTGGCCACACAGACCAGATTAAGGGGTGCACATCAATCTTAGTCTTCTGTTACAATATTTTAAAGCATATAATTTAATTAACCATCATTGTGTGATTTAGATTTTACAAGACTATTTGTACACCAACTTTATTTCTTCATAGTACCATGGTATATTTCCAATGTGACTGGTTACAACATCGACCCTTCTCACAATAGCAGCATAATACTGAAAAGCACAGCCAAATATAACAAGTGTCCTGCTGCATTCTGCAATACAAAAATCAACCTAAACAATAAAATCAACAGTGTTTTTTTTTTAAAAAAGGTACAAAAGTCAAAAATGAACAAAATATGTATACCTCAACATAAGAAATAGGAATATACATACATCTCTCAAAAATGATAAAAATATACTACATTGTATTCACTTACACATTTCCAGTATATGCACACGTATCTGACTAGCTAACATAGCGGCCTGTGGCTGGAAAACTACAACTCTCGCTATGCCTTCATAGCCCAAAAATATAATTGTAGTTTGACAACGACTGGATTGCTGCATTTAGCAGACTACTAGCCATTCAGAAGTCCATTGAACAGAAAAAAATAAGGTTTATGGCATACAATGCTTTACAGCTATGAATTCATTGAAAAGGAACCTGACAGTTGATTTGTACTGTCCAAATCATTAAACTCCAACTGGGTTATTGCATCCACGTATCTTTTATTCTGATATGTATCAGAGAAAACATACTTTGAGAAGTCTTCCTGGGACTGTGTGTCTTGACTGACTAATCCAACGTAGATGCTTGGTGGCATCTCAACAGCTTCTCTGGAGAGACCTTTCAGTCAAGGGGAGAAGGTCGGAGAGAAGCTGCTGAGGGCCAGCCTCAGTCTAGTTGAGATGCATAATCCCTGGCCTGCCTTTCAATGTATGGTTTCTGTTACATGACTGTGATAGCACATCAAGGCTCTGATTCATGCCTCATGTGATTCGTGCATCATGAATCTACTGTCAGATTTCCTTCTAAAAAATCCCCTTTATTTTTCATCTATTACTTTAGTCATGTGGTTGGCATTAGTCATGTGTAAAAGTAATATTTATAGTTCTCATAGTATTAATAAGAGGAAAATGCTGTTTAAGTGGCATCTTTTAAAAAGATTGAGGGAACACTCAACAACAAATATAGAGCATGAAAATAGACTTCCTCTGAATCTTATTATACAAATGTATCTAGCAATGATTGACATCCTATGAAACGTAAGACATGTCAAGAATTGTGCATAATATATCAGGATAACTCATTACAAAATATTTTGATAATAAAATACATGAGTCATTTTATGATTTTAAACATATTCCAAAGAAGAAAAATATAAGTGAATGGAGCTGAGCTGCAATATGAGACACAGCTCTTGGACAGGAACGGCACTATTTCTATACATAAAACATCCTTTTCTCCGATTTCAAATAATCCATTAATATCGTTATATCTAAATACATTTTGGGAGTCGTGGTTGGAATCTTAGACTGCTAAGTACATTTCAATTACACACTTTTATTACGGATATATGTTGATCTGTATATTATAGACTGAAAAATGAGGAAATATAGCTTTTATAATATCATTATCTCTACAAGGCCTCAAAAGATAGCTTATATGTGTGTGGGGAGGCAATGAATCCAAGGATGAAGTCGATGATGCAGTGTAGTTAGTCATAATAAAACATTTTGGGAGTCTATAAGTAATTCTAGATATCTGTGCATCTTGGAGACAATTGTTTATAGACAAGTCAAAAGAAATCATGAATCTCTATTGGCAAATTGAAGAAAGTAATAAATAGAGACTTTTCACAACTAATGTATATACCTTTGTTGTTCTTTGAAGCACTGACGTTATGGAATCAACCCAAACACGAACACCCAAGTCATAAATTTCCTGTTATTTTGGGAATTATGGGAATTGGATACAGATGTAGATTAGAAATTCATACAGTGCTATCTATGTGGTGATTTACAGAGGAATGCTTTGGGGAGGGCACCTCACAAAGGAAATAAACTTATTTGGATAACATAAGGAAGGGTGACCGCAGTTCAGAAAGGTTTTATACCTTTTTGTACAAGACAATGTTATACTTTTTTCATATTTTCTATAGCAATGTTGTATCCAACTAGATGTGCATTATATGTACAGCGCGTGAAATAAGTATTGAATACGTCATTCATTTTCTAATTTCTAAAGGTGCAACTGACATGAAATTCTCACTAGATATGGGTAACAATCCATGCAATCCACATAGGCAAAGAAATCAAACTATAAATGTCCATAAATTAAGTTAAGTATAATAATGAGAAATGACACAGGGAAAAGTATTGAACACATGAAGAAAGAGATGTGCAAAAAGCCATCAGAAATCAGCTGAAATCTATCCGTAATTAGAAAGCAATCCTGCCACTTAGTGAAATATAATATCAGCTGCTTTAACTCATGGCCTGTGAAAAGGTTTCTTATTACCAAGGTGTCACACAAGAAACAACTCATGATGGGTAAAACCAGTGATCTGTCTCAAGACTTTCGTAATCTCATTGTTGCAAAACACACTGATGGCACTGGTTACAGAAGAATTTCTAAACTACTGAAGGGTCCAGTGAGCACTGTTGGGGCCATAATCTGGAAGTGGAAAAAACATCATTTCACCATAAACCACTCACAACCAAGTGCTCCCAGCAAGATTTCAGACAGAGGAGTGAAAAGAGTTATCACAAGAGTTGTCCAAGAGCCAAATACCACCTGTGGGGAGTTACAGAAAGACCTGGAGTCAACATGCACCATTCTTTCGAAGAAAACTATAAGCAATGCACTCAACCTCTATGACCTGTATGTATACTCATCATGCAAGACTCCACTGCTGAACAAAAAGAATGTTCAAGCGCGTTTAAAGTTTTCTCAACAACATTTAGACAAGTCTGTGAAATACTGGGAGAATGTAGTCTGGTCAGATGAGACCAAAATTGAACTCTTTGGATGCCATAATATACACCATGTTTGGAGGCCAAAAAGCACTGCATATCACCCCAAAAACACCACCATGCCAACAGTGAAGTTTAGAGGTGGGAACATCATGGTGTGGGACTGTTTTTCAGCATACTGCACTGGCAAACTTCATATTGAAGAAAGGATGAATGGATAAATGTTTTGAGACATTATTGATAATAATCTCCTGCCATCTACCAGGATGATGAAGATGAAACGAGGGAGGACATTTCAGCAAAACAATGATCCCAAACACACAGTAAAGGAAACACTCAATTGCTTCCAGAGAATGGAAATAAAGCTTGTAGAATGGCCCAGACAATCACCTGACCTGAATCCAATAGAAAATTTATGGAAGGAACTAAAGCTCAGAGTTCATAGAAGGAGTCCATGGTACCTTCAGGATTTGAAGAGTGTCTGGATCAGTGGTTCTCAACTCTAGTCCTCAAGACACACCAACAGATCAGGTTTTCAGGATTATCTTAGTTTTGCACAGGTGATGGAATTATTGCCTGTGAAATACTAAGGAAATCCTGAAAACATGATCTGTTGGTGGGTCTTGAGGACTGGAGTTGAGAACCACTGGTCTGGATGGAAAAATAAGCCAAAATCACACCTGAGCAATGCATGCGACTTGTTTCATCCTACAGGAGGCATGTTAATGTTGTCATCACCAAAGGCTTTAGTACAAAGTACTGAATTAATTTCAGTAAGCGTATTCAATACTTTTTCCCTGTGTCATTTCTCATTACTTATAACTCATAACTTAATTTATGGAGATCTATGGTTTGATTTATTTGCCTATGTGGATTGGATGGGTTGTTACCGACATCTGGTGAAAATTTCATGTCAATAGCACCTTTAGACATACATTTACTTAGAAAATTGGTGACGTGTTCAATACTTATTTCACCCACTGTGTGCTTTCCTTGGGAATTTCATCTGCATATGATTCTTAGCAGTTCTCCATACTCATCTACTGTATATTACTGCATCTGACAGAGCAATATACTGTATTAGGGAAGAAACAGGTTAATACATGCACCTCTGAAATGATGTGCCATTTATAATACTGACATTTTTATATATGGCCTTTTCATCCCCTATAGATACACAACTAGCTAGTAGAAGAAGTAAACTAATATAATACCATATAAACTTCATCAATATTAATACAGCAATATTTCCATGAACTGCAATATTTTATGTAGAAGAGCATATTGAGAAAATCAAATTTCTATCATTGGTTTACACATTACATTATTACACATTAGTAAAAATATGTAATAACGTACAATTTTTTCTATCAGAATTAATATCAGCGCATCAACATTTTTCTATAATATCTCCCAGCATTTTAAAAAAATTTAGTTGTTAACAAATCCTTTGATTCTTCAGTCAAAACCATGATCTGACTTGCAAAACTATAGTCACAATTCAGCAAACCCAATACTGAGCATGTAGTTAGGTCACATAAGTCAAAACCATTCTGACCTAGTGAAGATATCTGGGAAGTATGTACTATCTGACTATCCTCCCATTCACAGGTAATGCTATTTTTAAAAACATGATAACAGTATATTAGGCGATGAAAGTTCCCAGGAAAAGTCATATATGATGGAAATTGCCCACTCTGTCTAGTAGTAGATATGCAATCTATTATATATCTATTGTGGAGATTATTTAGAATTAGCTTAGTAGAAAACATCCAGTCCATTTGTTCTATAAATATGGTAATGTACTGCTAACAATGTAAAGGACCAGTATAATAATACTATACCATTGTGAATTACAGAACTGCTACATATTCAAAAGGTAGCCTAAATCTTAGTTAAATAATTGATAAAAAATAATAAAAAACACATAAGACACAAACCGACCTCCCTACTTCATTTCGGATAAATATGTGCTTAATGGGACTTCAGATGGGACAACCAAACTGGTTTCCTTAAAAAAAAACTACGTTTCAAACAAAAGTAAGAATTTATAAAAAGTGCTGCAAATTAATGATAAGATGAGTATATTTTCTGCACTTGATTTTATATGAAGAATCAATATCAATGGCTTCAAAGTTGCCAAACGGGAGGAAAAACCTTGACTTGGAGATAGGGAATATTCCTTGAACATAGGACTGAGTTTTAGCAGCAGAGAATACACTTCCATCTGTCTCAAAGAAAAGACATTGGATGTGATATAATTACAAAAATTAACAGATTTTCTTTAATGCTACTGCATATAAACCGATCACATCTCCTGGGCCGTACAGAGTCTTTTTGTCATCATCTAAAGAACCTGTGTAACTTTGTGCTTTAATATCAATTAGCTTCCAATAAAATAAAATCAGACTTTAACACCTACCTATATGTTTATATGAAAAATGCTTAATTCCAGAACCCCAAAATACGTTTTTTGCTTTCAAGAGAACACAATGTTTTTTTTTGTATTTTTTTTCTTTTTTTTTAAGTAGAATAAAACAAAAAATAAACACTTTTTTTCTGTAACAAGTAGTTAGACAGAGATGAATAATAAATTACATCTATAATTGTATAAGCAGCTATACTCTTAATCACTTCCTAATTTTGGAATATGCAGATAAACGGAAGTCACACAATAATGGTGTAACTGCTCTATGCACAACATCTAATTGCTTCCAAAATATCGAAGCTGTTGGCGACCCTTCCAGAACAATAATACAACAATAGCAAAAATAAGGCATGTCTACAGATTATCAGCATGTTAGGCAGTGGCACATAACGAGACCATTTGGCAAACCTAACACTGTGTAATAAAGTTATGTAGCGCATTTCTCGAATGTAATAAAAACATTCTAGTAACAAATAAAACATGAACACAATATAGAATCTGATCCTGTCATATAGGCTCATACATTTTAAACGTGGATATCAAACTCTTGTAATACAATTATGTATGGAGGATTTCCGCAACTGCTTTGCTTCCTAGAAACCCCATGGTGAAGGACTGTTTTGTGTGAGTACAAGATGATTCCTTCATGGAGCTTCTCTATTCCCACAGGCCTAAGCCTTTTACACGTCTCAACTCCAAACTTTGCTGGATCTCAGGGACATGTTCAGTAGCCATCATATGCCCATCTTCTACTTCCTGGGGGGCTTTGGGTAGCATGGAATGAAAAGATGCTGAAGACAATCAGGACCTTTATGCCTCAGTAGAAGAATGAGTTGCCAAGTAGGAGATTAAACATCTACCGATGGTTCTCCAAATTTGCGCAAAGTTACTGTAATGTCAGCCTTATCTCTTCCGTGCTACAAGCCATGGCATCACTCCCTTAAAATGGATGAAAGTCAGAAAGTTCTAGTTAAGTAGCCATAACGAGCAATCATCTAGCATGTGAGTTCAACCACACAGCAAACTCATAGACACGATTCATGCAATCCATTAGTCTGTACAAATATATGAAATGACACAAGTCATTGGTGCTATTTGGCATGGGTAGAGAAATGTAATGGACATTGTGCATCCGGTGAACTGGTCCCAGATAATCATTGAGTCTATGGACTTATGTCTATTAAGTACAGCAATAAGAACAGGTATCTCTTCAGTCCTGGAGATTTCAACAGCAGTGATGACTACTGCCAAATATCTTGTGCAAGTGGGTAAAAGATGAACTTATGACAAGTAGAAGAAGGTGTATGTAAACATATGAAATCATCTTGTTTTTCTCTATAAATACAAAGTTTGATTATATACAACTTCATGCTTGCATGGTTAGATTTGTCACTGCAAAGAGAAATAAAAAACGTCTGTTAGTAGATGTGCCATGCCAATACAATGAAACAATGAAGCTGTCTGTTATGCACTTAATGGGGTTATTCTGCCTTAGACTACTAATCTGAAGTCACTCTATGTGACTGCAGACTTGGGAATCCTCACATTGCGTGCATAGAATGACTGCAGACTTGTGGCCTATGGCCGGACAACCCGGTTACCGTAAGTGACACCGATGTAATAACTATGCAGATATTGAAATGTAATGGTATATGTTATATATTCTACAGCATACTTCTATTATTTTCTCATGTTTGACAAAGTTTTGGTTTACTGCCACTGGGAGAAACAAGAATACAACAGGATAGGGATGGCACAGTGGCTCAGTGGTTAAAACTGTTGCTTTACGCAACTGGAGTCCTGGGTTTAAATCTAACCAAGGGAAAGATCTGTACAGTTTGTATATCCTTTGCATAGGTTTGCTGGTATTCAAAAAACAAAATATGTTAGCACTATACAAGAAAGAAAAATAAAATTGAGTTTCTTGGCAAATCTTTTTGTTTATTCCAGATGATGATACCATTGTGGAAGCCTGGATTTCCACAGGAATAGCCCCCTTTAATTTAGGGACCTTTCAACTCTCCCCATGCTTTGTTTACAGAAAGATAAGCTGTCACTTTACAGCAATTTACTTACCTCTCCCTATACATAGAAAGCATGCAAGTAAAACTGGTGGGGGAGGGGAAGGTATGCAGAGATACTGTAGCTGTCAGCTGAATGATCAAAATCTAAGGTGCTTAAAGGGAACCTGTCACCATAAATAATGCTATAAACCTGCAGATATGGGCTTAATCTGCAGGTTAACAGCGTTATTTTGCTGCCCGGCGCCTGCACGCAGCCAATTGCAGTGGGGAGAAAATTAACTTTATTCTCCCCGCCAGCATTCGGATTCAGTCATGGGGATAGGGGGTGACGCTGGTCGCTCTGAGAATACAGAGCGGCCTCTGTAACCGTGCCCCCGGCCCTGACTGATCCTGGCTCTGCATTGCGGCCGGCTGCCGGTCAGGGTCAGGGTCGGGGGCGTGGTTACAGAATCAATTAACAAAAGTGAATTTTAAAAATTGTCCGTGTCTGACCATGTACGGAACATACCACAGTTCCTGGGCAGGGGAGGAAGCAAAAGACAATACAGACATTACAGCAGGGGAGCGCAGAGGATTCATTTTGTGAGGTAAAATATTTCACTGCCTGTTTTTAAACAATATTTTACCTCACAAAATGAATCCTCTGTGATCCCCTGCTGTAATGTCTGTATTGTCTTTTGCTTCCTCCCCTGCCCAGGAGCTGTGGTATGTTCTGTACACGGTCAGACACAGACAATTTTTAAAATTCACTTTTGTCCATGGGCAAACCGCTTTAAGGGGTGTGCAATTAATTTTCCCAAGGGGCCACATGAAAAGACAGTGACTATAGTGGAGGGCCGATTCACACAGCCAAACTTAATTCTGCTTCCTACTATTGTTTTATATAAATTTTTATTACTTAATGTTAAGTAGAATTAAGTCTGGTGACTCGCCGCTTCTGTTAATACATGTAAAGTGTTCTTCCCTGTAGCAGCTAATAAAAAACATATAATGTACTGCTTTTTATAAAGTTTATATAAAGCAGCAAATTATTCTGCTCCTGTTATTCAGCATTGGACCTTAATCAACAATTCACAATGTAATTTGATACCCCCACACAGCTCACCACATAGTATGATGTCCCCACACAGCCCCTCAAACAATATGATGTTTCCACACAGTATGATGTGTCCACAGAAACCCCACATAGTATATCCACACACAGCCCCATACACAGTATGACCTCACAAAGCCCCCCTACACAGTATGATGCCCCCACATAGCCCCCTTACATAGTATTGTATCCCCACACAGCTCTCATGCAGCATGATGTTCCCACACAGCCGGATTGCACAGCATTATGTCCACACATAGCTCCCCACATAGTATGATGTCCCAAAAAGCCCCCCTCATAGTATAATGTCCCCACAAGCCCCCTCACACAGTATGAGGTTCCCACACAGCCCCCCCATACAGTATGATGTAGGCTCAAATGCTCCTACACAGTATGATGTTCCAACAAAGCCCTCCACACTAAATGTCCCTATACAGTATGATGTCCCCACAGAGCTCCCCACACTGGAAGTCCCCACCAGGGGCGGAACTACCGCCCGTGCAGCCGGTTCATTGAACGGGGGCCCCGAGGGAGAGGGGGCCCCTCCAGCCTCCAGCAGGGCCGCCATCAGGGCATGACTGCCCTGACTCCAGTATGGGGCCCGGCCGGTAGGGGCCCCCTCGGGGGCCCCCCTCTTGTGCGTCTCTCTCCTCATGGGGCCCCCGGCCCCATGCTATGCGCCGGATCCGGGACATTTCAGCGCTGAGCTGCGCTGTTGCAGCAGCGCCTTCATGATTCCCCTGACTTCCGGTCATGTGACGATGCCGTCACATGGCCGGAAGTCAGGAGAACCTGCTGTCAGTGATTTGGACGAGCGCCAGGATTCTGCAGGGATCGCATGGGGGTAAGTATAACAAGTTTTATTTTTTTTAAAATACAATTAACTAGGAGTGGAGAGATGGGAGATGAACATGTGTGTGTGTGTGTGTGTGTGTGTGTGTGTGGGGGGGAGATGGGAGATGCACATGTGTGTGTGTGGGGGGGGGGATGGGAGATGCACATGTGTGTGGGGGGGGAGATGGGAGATGCACATGTGTGTGGGGGGGGTGGGAGATGCACATGTGTGTGGGGGGGGAGATGGGAGATGCACATGTGTGTGGGGGGGAGATGGGAGATGCACATGTGTGTGGGGGGGAGATGGGAGATGCACATGTGTGTGGGGGGGGAGATGGGAGATGCACATGTGTGTGGGGGGGGAGATGCACATGTGTGTGGGGGGAGATGGGAGATGCACATGTGGTGGGGGGGGATGGGAGATGCACATGTGTGGGGGGGGAGATGGGAGATGCACATGTGGGGGGGGATGAGAGAGGTGCACATGTGGTGGAGGGGGATGAGAGAGGTGCACATGTGGTGGAGGGGGATGAGAGAGGTGCACATGTGGTGGAGGGGGATGAGGGAGGGGCACATGTGGTGGAGGGGGATGAGGGAGGGGCACATGTGGGGGAGGGGGATGAGAGAGGGGCACATGTGGGGGAGGGGGACGAGAGGGGCACATGTGGGGGAGGGGGACAAGAGGGGCACATGTGGGGGAGGGGGATGAGAGAGGGGCACATGTGGGGGAGGGGGTGAGAGATGTGCACATGGGGGGGGATGTGAGCTGCACATGGGGGGGTTTGAGAGCTGCACATGGGGGAATTGGGAGTAGGGGGATAATGAGCTGTACATAACGAATGTGGGGTGGGGGAGAGTAAATGATAAATGATGATGGGGTGGGGAGAGCACGGACATGATATAATGAATTGGGGCAGGGGGTGCATGTAAATATTGAATGCGGGGAGCAGGAAGTATAGAGTAGGGGGCGTTGCGGATGCAGGAGTGTGACTGGTAACAAATTGGCGGAAAGAGTAGAGGTTCTAATTAAATTATATATTAAGTGCCTATTTACAGTTAATGGGGGCACAGTGGTGGATTACAATTTATATTTGGAATGGTAGGTTGCATAATAACTAACCATATATTGATGGTGGATGCACGTCTGTATTCAGCTGCGTAATGTAGAAGTTGGGGAATGTGCTCTAGATAACTGTGTTATTTTATGCAGAGACGAGTCCTGGCTGGAAGACGTGATGGCGGTCTGTGCTGGATGAAGGAGAAAAGCGAAGATGAAGGACTTCACCTAGAGACGTCACCGGTGAGTCAGTCTATTACATGTACACTGTGTATAATGTCACTGGTGATCACTGTATTACCTGTACACTGACACTATATACAGAGCTCCTGTGTATAATGTCACTGGTGATCACTGTATTACCTGTACACTGACACTATATACAGAGCTCCTGTGTATAATGTCACTGATGATCACTGTATTACCTGTACACTATATACAGAGCTCCTGTGTATAATTTCACTGGTGATCACTGTATTACCTGTACACTGACACTATATACAGAGCTCCTGTGTATAATGTCACTGGTGATCCCTGTATTACCTGTACACTGACACTATATACAGAGCTCCTGTGTATAATGTCACTGATGATCACTGTATTACCTGTACACTATATACAGAGCTCCTGTGTATAATGTCACTGGTGATCACTGTATTACCTGTACACTGACACTATATACAGAGCTCCTGTGTATAATTTCACTGGTGATCACTAGATTACCTGGACACTTACGTTATACATACCATGTATAGAGCTCCCGTGTATAATGACACTTATGGTAATATTAGTAATTTAGTGGTAATATGTGGTCTGGTCATGGTGTGGCAGTTTTTCTCCCTTCTGTGTGGTATTATTCAGTCACTATGTTGTGGTAATATGTGGTCTGGTCATGGTGTGGCGGTATTCCCTGTATGTGGTATTATTGGTCATTTAAAAAAAAAATGTATATGACACATTCCCTTAAAGAAAACTAAATAAAAATATATCTAAAAAGAGTATTGGATATTTTAAGAAAATTTTAATAGGTTAGAGTAGGGCCCGCCCAGAAGAGTCTACCTTATCGTGGTGGCGGCTTTAAAAATCTTTTGGCCAAAACAAAAGCTGATGGCTATGTATGTGGCGCCGTCACATGGCCGAACGTCAGGAGAACCTGGTGGCAGCGACGTGGACGAGCGCCAGGATTCTGCAGGGATTGCATGGGGGTAAGTATAACAAGTTTTATTTTTTTTAAATACAATTAATTAACTAGGAGTGGGGGGAATCAGAGATGCACGAGGGGGATGAGAGATGCACATGGTGGGGGTGAGAGATGCACATGGGGGGGTGAGAGATGCACATGGGGGGGTGAGAGATGCACATGGGGGGGTGAGAGATGCACATGGGGGGGTGAGAGATGCACATGGGGGGGTGAGAGATGCACATGGGGGGGTGAGAGATGCACATGGGGGGGATGAGAGATGCACATGGGGGGGTGAGAGATGCACATGGGGGGGATGAGAGATGCACATGGGGGGGATGAGAGATGCACATGGGGGGATGAGAGATGCACATGGGGGGATGGGAGATGCACGGGGGGTGAGAGCTGCACATGGGTGGGATGAGAGCTGCACATGGGGGGGTGAGAGATGCACATGGGGGGTTATGTTTACATAACTTTGTTGCCTTATGAAGGGCAGGGGGGGCCCCCCAAAATTTCTTGCACAGGGGCCCACTACAGTCTGTGTCCGCCCCTGGTCCCCACACAGTATGATGTCCTTTACACAGTATGTCACCACAGAGCCACCCTCCCCCCAGGATTTATGAAGTCCTCTCACAGCCTCCTTACATAGTGTAATTGTTAAGGGGACGGTTGCCAACAACTTTATTAATAATGGAAAGCAACCGAACCCGGGGTCCGCGATGCAGCCTGGAAGACTGCGGCCGAACACCTTCTGGGTAAGAAGGTAAAACAACCAACTGAAATAACAATGCCTTCCGTGTTACTGCACACCGGAAAGGGAATAGGGATTCGCACTATCTCCGTTAACTGCACGAGAGATGTGCGACAAATAATGTATCCGTAGCCCTGTTTACTGCACACGGACTATGCAGCAGGCGCTAGGATGTGTGTGTGTGATTCACGCCGGCGAATACGTGCTCCCAGCTGGCGTGCTACCGGACAGAGGAGTATCTCTCCACGTGGCTAGCAGGCGGTGCTGGGAATACGGAGTCCGCAGTCTGCTCGGGGTGTATAGCGACCCCCTAGTCGGAGCCAGACTGTCAGACGAAGCTACCTGCCTCCCTCCATCTAAGGCTGCCTATCCCCCGCTAAACTTGCCTGTTCGAAGCTATATCAGCAAGAGCACACGTGGAGCCCAAACAACCAAGCGTCCACACATTAACACCAGCAGCTCAATGATCAGAGCGCGCCGCCATGTTTGTGGGCGGGCTATTTAAAGATTAAGCCCTGCCCACCGTCGCATTATTGGTGACGTCACCCGCGACCAATCAGGCGGTGCCAGGTCACCGGATCAGCTGACTCCCAAATCACCAATCACGGTCCGCCATGTCACGGGCATGCTCAGTGCAGTGCATCCTGGACTTAGGCTGTAGTAGCCCTGTTTCCCTCCGCAACCTATGCTTCATGTTGCTAGGAAGAAAGAGACGAGAGACAACTTGTACATCTCGTGCACCAGCTAGGCGTTGGGACTGACGACGATGCTGAGCAGCATCTGCCCCAGCTGGACCGGAATGAGAGATCACAGAATCCACTGATGATTCTGAACCCATTTCGGATCCAGCAAATGCCCGACGCCTAACATTATCCCCCCTTCTAACATACCCCTCCACTTGACGCTCATATTCCTCAATGAGCAGGGGAGCATGAATGTGGTCCACCGGTTCCCAGGAACGATCCTCAGATCCATGGCCCCTCCAGTGTACTAGGTAATATTGTTTCCCACGAACCATCTTAGACCCCATGATCGCCTGTACCTCGAGATCATCACCCCTGGTGTCAGAAGCAGGTTGGGGTTCAGGCGAACCGGCTTAAGGAGCGACACGTGAAAAGTGTCGTGAATCTTCATGTGTCGTGGTAATTGTAACCGGTACACTACAGGGTTTATTTGGGCCAAAATTTTGAAAGGACCAATAAAACGAGGGGCAAACTTAGCAGATTCTCCGTGTACTCTAATATTGCGAGCCGCGAGCCACACCCGGAGAGATTACGGGGGCTGGACGGCGATGAGTGTCAGCCGACTCTCTCATCCGATTCTTGGAGGCCAATATAGCATCCTGGGTATGGTCCCAAACCTCCCACGCCTCCAGAGCCCAATCTCTGACCCCAGGTTCCACAGAGGAAACTGGCATAGGAACCGGGACTCGCGGATGTTGGCCATTATTTAGGAGAAACGGGGTCTGACCTGTGGAATCCGCCACCGCGTTGTTTAGAGCAAACTCTGCCCAAGGAAGCAATATCGCCCAATCATTATGGTTGGCCGAAACGAAATGGCGCAAGTATGTCACAAGCGTCTGGTTAGTGCGTTCCACCAGACCATTAGTCTCCGGGTGATAGGCAGTAGAAAGATTTAGTTCAATACTAAGCAAATTACACAATTCTTTCCAGAACCGGGAGGAAAACTGTGGACCCCGGTCACAGACAATCCTATCAGGCATTCCGTGGAGACGGAAAACATGACGAATGAACAGTGATGCCAGAACCCAGGAGGAAGGAACCCTAGGAAGAGGAACCAGGTGAACCATCTTAGAAAAATGGTCAGAAACCACCCATATTGTCGTGTTTCCCCGGGACTTAGGTAACTCGACAATGAAATTCATCTCAACCAGCTCCCAACGTCTATCCGCCACGGGTAAAACATGAAGAAGACCAGCCGGCCTCTGACGGGACGATTTATTTCTCGCACAGGAGACACACGCTTGAACATATTCCTTAATGTCCTGGGGTAACCGAGGCCACCAATACGACCATTGGAGAAACTCCGTGGTACGTTTGGCCCCAAAATGACCTCCGATCTTAGAGGCATGTGCCCAGGAGAGCACCTCATTTTGTAAATTAGGGGGAACGAACGTCCTCCCGGGGGAAACCTGGTTTAGGGACACTGGAGCCACCGTCCGCATACATTCTGGAGGAATGATAAGCCTGGGCTCGTCATCGTCCTCAGCCGTATTCATGGACCGGGACAAAGCATCCGCCCGAGGGTTCTTTTCCTCTTTTAAAAAGTGAATGGAAAAATTGAATCGGGAAAAGAAAAGAGACCACCTGGCCTGCCTCAGGTTAAGACGCTGCGCCGTCTGTAGGTACGAGAGATTTTTATGATCGGAATATACCACAAAAGGATGTTTAGCTCCCTCCAAGAGGTACCTCCACTCCGAAAAAGCCATCTTAATAGCAAGTAATTCTTTGTCCCCAATCGTATAATTCCTCTCTGCTGGAGAGAAGGTCTTGGAGAAGAAAAAACATGGTCTTGTCTGACCCTGTTCATTCTTTTGAGAGAGAACCACTCCTGCTCCGACAGAGGAAGCGTCGACCTCCAGGAAGAATGGCTGTCCACATCCGGGCGACGGAGAATGGGAGCTCTAGAAAAATAGGATTTAATCTCCCGGAACGCCTCGGATGTCTCCTTAGACCAATTCTTGGGATTGGCACCCTTCCTGGTTAAAGCGGCCAAAGGAGCCACCAGTGTGGAAAAATGTGGTATGAACTGCCGGTAGTAGTTGATAAAGCCCATGAAGCGTTGTACTGCTTTAAGGGAATGGGGCTCCTGCCAGTTCTGTACCGCCACCAATTTTTGAGGGTCCATGGCCAATCCCTTACTGGATATGATGTAGCCCAGGAACGGTACAGACTCTCGTTCGAACTGACATTTCTCCAGCTTACAATACAGAGAATTTGCACGCAATTGTTCAAAAACTCTGCGAACATCCTCTCTGTGTGTGGAGAGGTCCGGGGAAAAAATAAGGATATCATCAAGATAGACTACCATGGATGATAGCAGCAAATCCCGAAAGATATCACTGACAAAATCCTGAAAACAGCAGGGGCATTGCATAACCCGAAAGGCATGACGAGATACTCGTAATGACCATCACAAGTGTTAAAGGCTGTTTTCCACTCGTCACCTTCACAGATTCGCACAAGATTACATGCCCCTCGCAGGTCCAATTTAGTGAAAATGTTAGCCCCTCGCAACCTGTCAAATAGTTCAGAAATAAGGGGCAGAGGGTATTTATTTTTGATGGTGATGGCATTTAGTCCTCTGTAATCAATACAGGGACGTAAATCACCCTCTTTCTTCTGGACGAAGAAAAACCCCGCTCCAGCAGGAGAGACCGATTTTCTGATAAACCCCCGGGCCAGGTTCTCTTTGATATAATCAGACATGGCCTGGATCTCGGGGACAGACAGGGGGTAAACCCTACTGCGAGGAGGCTCTGTGCCGGGGACCAAATCAATAGGACAGTCATACGGTCGGTGGGGAGGTAAAGTCTCTGCAGCCTTTTTGGAAAAGAAGTCTGCAAAACTCTGATATTGCACAGGCAGAGCGGACAAGTCTGTAGAAGGCTCTGAGACTACCCTCCGGGTGGCTGTAACCATACATTGAGAAACACAATTCTCACCCCAGGAAGAAATTCTCCCTGTATTCCATTCAATGTGTGGAGTGTGACAACGTAGCCATGGAAGACCCAATAGCACCTCATCTAATCCCCCGGGAATAATAAGGAAGGAGATAACCTCCCGGTGACCATGAGGAAACGACATGGTGAGGTGGATCGAATGGTGAGTGATTTGCGTGTCCAGCAGTGAACCGTTGACCACCCTAATGTTCATTGGTTTTGGCAGTAACTCCATAGGAATGGAGTGCTTCTGGGCAAACGTTGATGACAAAAAATTGCCATCGGCGCCAGAATCCACCCATGCCCTGGCAGTAACCGTGGTTGTTCCGAAGAACAACGTCACCTCATACAATAATTTGGAGGAAGAAGCCCCTGAATCTAACACACCTCCTCCAACGGTGGTTAGACACCTTTGTTTCCCGACCGCTTGGAACCCTTATTAATGGGGTACTCCAAGAGTTGTGCAGGCCGGGAAAGAGGGGACTTAGACTTAGTCCGGGATATATCCATAGCCTCAGACTCCGGGTCGGGAGCCGTGGGTTTGGAGATAGGCCTAGAAAATGAAGGTGCCAACCGAAACCGAGGTCTGGAGACCTCCAGCTCTAACTTGCGTTCTGCATGACGCAAATCTATTCGGTTAGCAAGAGTGATTAACTCTTCCAGAGAGGTTGGGATCTCTCTGGTAGCTAGAGCATCTTTAATATGCCCAGCCAGCCCCCTCCAGAACACCGGGATTAGCGACCGCTCAGACCAATCCAGTTCAGCTGTTAAGGTTCTGAACTGGATGGCATAGTGGCTGGCGATGACCGAACCCTAGGCCAACGCAAGAAGCTTAAGAGCCGTATCATGCGTGACCTGAGGACCTAGGAAAACACTCTTTAGGGCACTAAGAAAGAGGCCCGCATTAGCCACTACCGGGTCATTCCGCTCCCACAGAGGGGTAGCCCACTCCAAAGCCCTGCGGGAGAGTAATGAGATGACAAAACCCACTTTGGCCCTTTCGGAGGGGAACCGTGCCTCCATCATCTCTAACTGAATGGAGCACAGATTAATAAAACCTCTGCAGGATATGCTGTCGCCAGAAAATTTTTCCGGGAGAGCAAAACAAGGTAATGGAGCAATAGCAGCTGCCGCAGCATTCACTGCAGTCGTGTTCACTAGATTAGCTGCCTGTGAAGCTGCCTGGGTAGCTACTGCAGTGATATCAGCGACCAGGGCAGTTTGTTCCAGAGTCCTAAGTCGGGCCTCAAGTTGCTGTATATAGCGCTGCAGTTGCTGGTTGTCGGCCATGTTCGGCTAGACCCTGGCGCTCTGATACTGTTAAGGGGACGGTTGCCAACAACTTTATTAATAATGGAAAGCAACCGAACCCGGGGTCCGCGATGCAGCCTGGAAGACTGCGGCCGAACACCTTCCGGGTAAGAAGGTAAAACAATCAACTGAAATAACAATCCCTTCCGTGTTACTGCACACCGGAAAGGGAATAGGGATTCGCACTATCTCCGTTAACTGCACGAGAGATGTGCGACAAATAATGTATCCGTAGCCCTGTTTACTGCACAGGGACTACGCAGCAGGCGCTAGGATGTGTGTGTGATTCACGCCGGCGAATACGTGCTCCCAGCCGGGGAGTCCGCAGTCCGCAGTCTGCTCGGGGTGTATAGCGACCCCCTAGTCGGAGCCAGACTGTCGGACGAAGTTACCTGCCTCCCTCCATCTAAGGCTGCCTATCCCCCGCTAAACCTGCCTGTCCGAAGCTATATCAGCTAGAGCACACGTGGAGCCCAAACAACCAAGCGTCCACACATTAACACCATCTCAGCTCAATGATCAGAGCGCGCCGCCATGTTTGTGGGCGGGCTATTTAAAGATTAAGGCCTGCCCACCGTCGCATTATTGGTGATGTCACCCGCGACCAATCAGGTGGTGCCAGGTCACCGGATCACTTGACTCCCAAACCACCAATCACGGTCCGCCATGTCACGGGCATGCTCAGTGCAGTGCATCCTGGACTTAGGCTGTAGTAGCCCTGTTTCCCTCCGCAACCTATGCTTCATGTTGCTAGGAACAAAGACCCAAGAGACAACTAGCCGTTGGGACCGACGATGATGCTGAGCAGCATCTGCCCTGGCTGGACTGGAATGGGAGACCACAGAATCCACTGATGATTCTGAACCCATTTCGGATCCAGCAAACACCTAACAGTAATGTCCCCACACATGCCCCTTAGGTCACAGCATGATGTTACTACAATTCCCCACAATGTACTGTGAATTACCCCATTTCCTCTCTGCTCCGGTCTGTGCTGTGTCACAGCTGAAGCGATGTGGTGACATCATCATACCTGCTGCATTCTCGAATGCAGAGGCTCAATGATGGAAGAGGGAGTGTCCATATCCGAAGAATTTAGATATATGTGAAAGTGAGACTGTGGGCATGAGGTGGCTGCTTAGTACAGGGCACCCTTAAATCCAGCGTTTTAGCTGTCTCAGTCTGTGGGCTGTCCTGGAACACACAAAGGGCTGCAGGTGGTGTGTGGGCCGCACTTTGCACAGGTCTGCTTTTTTTATTAATTTATATAGTGCCAACATATTCTGCAGTGCTGTACAGAGATGTTAATCACTCACACTCTAAATTCCAAGTTAAAGGGGTTGTCCAGTCTTTGCTCAAAGTCGGCAGTTACTTTATGTGAATTGAGTGAGGCTGCACACGTCTAGTCGGAATGTGGCTGGAAGTACACAAATCGCATACTTGCCATTCCATCACCACCCGCACTCGCCATCGACACCAGAGAATCCTGACAATGTGCAGAGCTCATGTTGTTAAGATTCAGAAGTCTGCAGTCACATAAATGGACTGTAGACTTTTAGAAAAAGACCGGACAACCCCTATAAACTAACAGGGAAACTCCATTTAGAAATGAGTTGCTGGTATAATCAGCTGATCATCATGGGTCCATTTTATTGAACCGATGGCAAACAGCTAGTTTTGCATGGATGGCTCTGGTCCTCCAGAATGGGAGCTGCTCTTACCAAGTAGCTCTCCATTTTGTATAATTAATGTAGGGGGCACCCTCTAATTATGAAACAACTTTTTTTTTTTAGTAGCTAGAACTATCGTACTTTTAATGTCTATAGCTACTTCTACTTCCACTTCCACATTTTTCTCTTTAAAATGGCCTGGCTAGTTCCTTTAGGGATTATTTTATTGCTATTGGAATTTTCAATCTATGTAAGTAATTTAGACTATGCTCTACTGTATATAACACATTAGTTATATTAAACTACAATGACAGCTTTGTCTTTTTCTTTCTACATTAACACCATAATTCTCAGGAAAACTGCATATACTGTGCGACACTAAGACTTGACAAAATGAAGAAACACTGTTCCCCCGATAGACACAACAATACCATGCCTAAAAAAAACAGATTGCTAAAAACTTTTGTGCATTTTTTACATTTGTGATGGAATCAGCTAGAATTAGTGGAGACTTGGGCCGCCCCATGTCTAGAATATTGTGGAATTTCTTCAAGGGAATCAGTTACCTCCCAAGACAGTATTTTCCCTCAGATATCATGGTAATCTGTAGAAAACTTGCATTTAAATCATGCCTGGCTGGTTTAATTATATTCTCCCTGCAGCCGCTGGTTTCCAGTCATCAGGGCGGCGCAGGGAGCTGATAATCACCCCTCACTATGAGCATGCTGTTATCAACTCCCCCGGCACCTTCACTGACCTCCTGCTCTGCACAATCACGTCCAGGAAAGTGATTACGGCGAGCCCACTTTATAGAGAGCGGTAAATATAACAGCCCCCTGCTCCGCCCCGATGAATAGAAGGGAGAGGCTGCAGGGAGAATATAACTTAATTTTCTCATTCTTCCAGTAAACAAGCCAGACATGATTTAAAAGCTATTTACCAGCAGATTATCCCTATAACTGTATGATGTGACTTCTTGAGATCTGAGATATTCAATAGACATGTCCATACAATTTCCTTTTTTATTTAGATTTTATGAAACTAGGATTACGCAACATTGCAACTTGCTATGGTGTCACATCTAAATTGTAACTTTACACACAAGTAGGAACAGCGCATATCTCCTTCTAACCCTAACCTAAAATGCTCAGTCCCCTATCTCCAAAATTTGGATTCTCAACATGCAATAAAGTAAATCATGCAACAACATATTTGGTTATGCTTATTATTCACATCAAAATGATCAGGTCCTGATGTAGTGCACATGTCCCCTATAGTGTCCTCACCTTCTGCCAGCAGCCAGGCATTGGAAGTCCATCTGGTCCCTGTTCAAGCACACAAGAATATAAAAGATGCCAAGGTTACACAAGCTGCATACATGGTAAAAAGCTGACTCAGTAATATTGCAAATGTCACATATCAGTGCCTAGTTATGGGTGAGTTTACTACTTTTCAGATGTATTATCACTTAGCCATACTGATTGTTTTGAAATCAACACATTTTAAAATATCCTTTACAGGGAACCTGTCACATTTAGAAATGCTATATATCTGCAGATGCTGGGGTAATCTGCAAGTAAATAGCGCTTAAATCCTGGGGGTGCGGCTAAAGGGGGAAAATTAAGTTTTAATCTTCCTGTAACCGTTCTCTCTGAGTTACTGGCATGGTGGAGTGACGTACTGCTCTGCACCATGTGTGTGCAGCATATTTGTGCAGAGCAGAATGTCAATCAAAGTGCTGGGGAGTAATTACAGCCGCGCTCACAGCATAGTAAGCGGTGACATAATAACTCAACTGCGCCGCCCCGGTGAGAGCAATTACAGGGAGATGAAAACTTATTTTTCTCCCTGTGGCCACACTTCCAGTAATAGGATTTAAAGTGAACCTGTTACCAGGAATGCCCATATGAGGAAAGGACAGTACCTGTAAGTTCTCATATACAGCATTCTATAATGTTGTACATACTGTATGTCCCCAATCAGACAAGCAAGATAAGAAAAAGACCTTTTATTATACGCACTTACAGGGCGGTCCGGTCTGATGGGCATCTCTGGTCCGATGGGCGCTCCTGCGCAGGCGTACCTCTCTCTGTCCTGATAGAGGGCCGAGAGAAGTATTGTAGTGCGCATGCACCGGAGCTCTTTGGCCTTTTCCTGTGCATGCGCACTGCAGTACTTTCACAGGGCAGATAGAAATAGTGCAATACTGGACACTGTGTGAATGATGTAGGACGCGTCATCCACACGAAGCAAGAAGAGAGGACGGGATCGAAAGAAGAGAGAAGCCACTAGATCAAAACCAGCGACGCCCATCGGACTGGACCACCCCGTAGGTGAGTATAATAAAAGGTCTTCTCCTTGTCTTGCAGGCTGGATTGGGGGCATATATACAGCATATTAGAATGCTGTACATCAGGGCTTACAGGTACCGGCCTTACCTCATATGGGAAAAACCTGGTGACAGATTCCTTTAAATGCTATTTACCTGTACACTACCCTTATATCTGCAGGTGAATAGCATTTCTAGACATGTCAGGTTCCCTTTTAAGGCTATGTGCCCACGAAGTGTTTCTACTACGTTTCCGCAGCGGTTTTTCCGCCGCGGAATCGCTGCGAAAATGCTTGTTAATAGGTCTGCCAGCTATAGCAATGGTAATCCTGATGTGCTGTGCACATGATGCGGAAATTTCCGCTCAGGATTACCATTGCGGTAAAAACCGCAGCATGACCATTGTGCTGGCGTTTCCACCGCAAATTCGTGCCCATTGACTTGAATTGAACCACAGCAAATCAGCAGGTATAATATTGTGTTGGATTGTTAATGCAACCCTCTTCTCCCACTCTTGACACACTGATAGCAACACCGCAGAAGAAATACTAGCACAGGCTTCCAGTATCCGTTGTTTCAGATGCTGCACATCTCGTATCTTGATGGTATGGTGTGGTATATGGGGTACAAAGATAGTGGGGCCATTCTTCATCAATGGAAACCTCAATGCCACTGGATATCTGAAATTGCTACATGATGATGCGTTGCCCTCTTTACGCACTGAAGATGGCACTTTCCCTGAGTTTTTCCAACAAGGTGGTGCACCACCGCATTATGGGTGTCAGGTCCGAGCATTCCTACATGAACAGTTTCCTGAAAAGTGGACTGGTCGTCGTGGGCCGGTTGAATGGCCACCAAGGTCTCCCAATCTGATACCCTTAGACTTTTATCTTTTGGGTCATCTGAAGGCAATTGTCTATGCTATGAAGATACGAGATGTGCAGCATCTGAAACAACGGATACTGGAAGCCTGTGCTAGCATTTCTTCTGCGGTGTTGCTATCAGTGTGTCAAGAGTGGGAGAAGAGGGTTGCATTGACAATCCAACACAATGGGCTGCACTTTGAACACATTTTATAAGTGGTCATAAACTTGTAAAAAACTCATGAAAGAATAAAGTTACGTTAAAACCAAGCACACCATTGTTTTTCTTATGACATTCTCAATAGGTTCGATGTGTCACATGACCCTCTTCCCATTGAAAAAAATAAAGTTGGATCCAAAATGGCCAACTTCAAAATGGCCGCCATGGTCACCACCCATCTGGAAAAGTTTCCCTCCTCTCATATACTAATGTGCCACAAACAGGAAGTTGATATCACCAACCATTCCTATTTAATTTAGGTGTATCCATATAAATGGCCCACCCTGTAGATTCATCTTAATTCATTTCTAGTTGGTAACGGGGACTAAATGACTAAAGAATGGGAGATTTGTATTAGGATTATTAGAACACATACTGTAATAATTTCAGATACTAGAATACAAACCCATAAAGGAAAACTCTTCTAAATGTCACCATTACTTCAATATGTTGTTGCTTGCAATCCGATCTTATTTTATAGCACTGTCACTTATGGTCTATTGAATTATATCAAAGCTACTAGGTACACCAGTTCCTATTCATCATTCACCCATCTTGTATGAAATATACATTTGTGAAAATAATAATGGTTTATAGTAATAGTACCCTTTACACCGCTTGTTGTGATCATGAAAAACTTTATGTGACAGAATATTTTGCTGATTTTATTGTACATTATTTAAAGGGGGTATGTCAGTAGGATCAACGCTCCTAAGCCATTTATATGAGCACGTAGGTCATAGGAAGTTGAATAAAATGACACCTTGATATCTGTCTTATTCCAAAGAAATCCTCATTCTTCTTAGTATGTAAATTAGTTGTTAATATCTATAAATAAAAGGGGGCATTACCAGTGTGAGACATGTAATGACTGACAGTCTGCTCTCCTAATCTACATGTCTCATACTGGTAACTCCTGCTTTCATTAAAATTAAGCTCTGGAGTGGAGCCAGATTCGCAGGGAGATCTATGTACGGCCCATAGATCTTAACAGCCTAATTTACATACTAAAAAAATGTGGATTTCTCTGGAATAAAACACAGGATTGCAGGTATCAAAGTATAATTTCATGCAACTTCCTATGACTTTCAAGCCCATACACATGTTTTAGGAGGGTTAATCCTACTGACAGATTCCCTTTAAAGGGGTTGGCCTCATTATAACAATTGATCATCAACCAAAGGATAGGATTCATTATTTATGCAGTTCACAGAGATAGCCGAGTGCTATACTTGACTATCTCAATCAGTCCCATAGACAATGAATGTAGGGGTGGTCTGTGTGCACTACTATCACTTTTTTTAAACCAGGGGACTCCACTGATCCAATTCTTAAGATTAGTGATAGTCCAAATTATTCAAACCCCAGTTATCATACAAGGTGACAAGTTGTTATGATGGGCCAAACCCTATAATCATTTGTATGGTCTATTTCAGGCAACATTCCAATCAAACCCATCTTTAAAGGGAATCTGTTACCAGGTTTTTGCTACCCCATCTGAGAGCAGCATAATATAGGGACAGAGACCCTGATTCCAGCGATGTGTCACTTGTTGGTCTGCAATGCTGCCATTTTGATAAAATCGTTGTTTTCTCTGCTGCAGATCTAGCAATTATTTGAATGTGAGGGATCTATAACCCCGCCCACACCACTGATTGGCAGGTTGTACAGTATACACAGAAAGCTGCCAATCAGTGGTGGGGCGGAGCTATTCAGAGCTCATGAATATGCTTGACTACCTGACCTGGCAGCAGGCCAAGTAGTCCTCAAATGATGATCTCCTTCTGATTAGTGATTTTATCAAAACTAGAAGAAGCAGCCCAGTAAGTGACACATTGCTGGAATCAGGATCTCTGTCTCTACATTATGCTGCTCTCACATTAGGTGGCAAAAACCTGGTGAACAGATTCTCTTTAAAGATTAATCTGACTGTTTTCATGAACTGGAAAATAGAAATGGACAGTCTTTTACATCTGGAGTTTGCAATATGAGTTTGTTTTATATAATTTTTGAAACATACTATCAAAAAACGTAGCTGGTAAACAGGAGTATTGTCTAAGATCTACATTTTCATGATTTGGTGGTGGCAATAATTCCTAATTTTCTTTCTATGCATAATGAAGGGCAATAGAAAACAAAACATTAAACATTCTTCTCTTTTATGCAGTCTTTAAGCAGTCTATTCAACCATCCTGATACACAGGTAATCAATGTTGGGAGACAATGGCTAATTATAGGCATCTGAAATGAGATATTAAGGGTTTTCCCACAAAAGACACTTATCCACCACTGATTTGGGATTGAATAGAGCAATCCATTCATTGTTATTGGGAGGAGTAGATCCAACTGAATACAATGCTCAGCTATCTCCATCTCATAGACAATGAATGGAGCGGAGTTGCAGCCCCTTCAATTCAATCAGGCTGGTTTTGCATCTTATATTCCTCCCACCCTCCGCCTTCCCGACATGCAGTCTTGACCAAGAGGAGAGTACAATGCAGACTTCTGTGGCAGGAGTTAATTTCCCATGAGATAACATTCCTAGTTTCTTTTTTCCCTTGATATTTGCCATTGGGGGACACTCCCATAGCCTTTAGACTCATGGTAAGTGTGGCTTATTGGCCCCTCTGGATACAGTTAATAGCTAATAAACCTAAGGAGTTTGCCTTCCATTTATTGCAGATCAATTAAAAGTATTTGTCTTACTGAACACATTTGAGGAAATGGCTGAACAGACTATTAAAAAAGCTTACACGAAAAAGCAATGCAGGAGCTCATTTTTTTCTGATATTGTTTTTTATGTCAATTTTTTATGTTTTATTTTTTTTGGGCAAATGAAGATAAGTATTGTAACAATTATAAAATTAGATCTGCAACCTCCAGATATAAAGACACATAAGAAAGACAAAATAACAGATGTTTTATGCAATATGCATGCTTCATTTTTCCCCAGCACAGCAGCATAAAATGTCTGTATTCATCCAGATATTAGAATACACCGGTCTTTTGATCATGTTTTTGCTCTCTTTTGACTTTCCTAGGCTCTGTTCACACTAGCATCATGGCCTTAGTTATTATTAAAACTGTGAAAGTTATGATGGACTCGTTATATTAGATCCTAACTGATTCCATTGACCTGTGATAGATCCATCAGATTTTATTGACTGTACTTTCCTTGACATACAAGGGAATGGAAACTCTACAGAATGAACCCTAACATTAGTGTGAACAGATCCTAAAACTGGTGACTATTTTTTCTTCTTTCGTAACTCTACAGGAATAAGATAACCATATTTGCCATATTGGTACAAGGAATAGGATTTCTAGTATAATTTTAGTATGGGCAGGATTTAAGATTCATGCTGAGTTGAGGAGAGGAAGCTGTGAAGAAAACTACAGGGAAAGTTGAGTAAGTTTCACAAGGAATCTAAGCCATTATAAAGGGTGTGTAGAGAAAGGACTGGGCTGCAGGCTATTACGTCACTACATAAATGACCTATTTGTTTTCTGATAAAGGACTGTCTAAACTGTAGGCAGTCACAAGTTGCTGAGATAATCTCTTTATAGCGGTTATCCACATTTTACTGCAGGGTTATGTATCTGAATAGGCGGACACGCCAATGTTTGATCGCTTGTAGAACATTCTGAGGAAAAATACAGTGGAAGGACACACAGTGTTAGCACGTACATGGGTTAACAGTGGTATAAGGGTTGTCCACCTTAGGGGACAAATTTTTTTTACTTAAATGCATATATTTTGGGCTAAAAGTCATTTTTGCAATTGGGGTTCATTAAAAATGTTGCACCGTTTTGCTTTTACATGCCCTTTGTTTCCCTGCACGTTCCACTTTGATGCAGTCGCTGGTCATAAGTTGATGAGAGGAGCTCAGAAAAAGAGAGATAAGCGTTACAATCTCCCTATCAGCTCCTAATAGCAGGCTGACTGGTGGATTAACTTATTATGCAGCCAGCAATAGAAGAGGCTAGAGAAGGCAAACGGTGAAAAAATTTAAAATGAAACCCAATTGCAAAAATGAATTTTTAGCCAAAAATACATGCATTTAAAAATTGTTCCCAAAGGTGAACAACCACTATTTTGTTTAGTCATATGACAGAATAACTTGATCCATGCAAGATCATGCAGATTTGTTTCAATGCAAATGCTCCATGTGTGGTCTTTGCATTGGTGAGTAAGACAAGGGCTCACATGCAGGGGAGGAAAGGAAAGAGAAATACTGTACCAATTGGCAAGGGGCATCCAGCCCATCCAGGCCAGGCTGACCTGGTTCCCCTTTTTCCCCCTTTATTCCACGGAAACCCTGTTTGTAAAGATTAACTTGTAATGTTACTGATCAATAGAAACCTTTAAAATAAATGAAAAGCCTGTTCAAAACCAAAAGGAAAAGAAAAGAACAATGACAAAGAGCAAACATTCATTTTCAACCAAGATGGCAAGCACTATGCAAATGCTAACATTTTAGCAATTAATTCAATAGCAGATCAGATCTCATTCCATGATGTTGAACTGTAGTAGCTTCCAAGCAAACAGCGTCTTCAAATATGTGAGATTACCAATCATTTCTTAGGTATTCTACAAAATGAATGTAGAATTTATTTTTTGCATTGGTGGTTTTCTGAATGTTTGATCTTTGCAATACATATTAGATTTCATGGTTGTGATTACTCAATTTCTGAGACATACCAACGGGCAAGGTGCATCTAATCCAGGGGCACCCTGTTCTCCTTTCTCCCCTTTAGGCCCTTTTTTGCCTTTTTTTCCCTTTTCCCCCTGTGAATACAATGGTTTATAAAAAAAAATGTATCAAAAGGGTCAGCAGATGAGAGGTCTGAAGGAACATTTACCATGAGGCTGTGCTTGCTATGTTTGTTGATATGAAATCAGTCTATACTTGTTTTTTTTTTAGCATGTGAGCACTTAAAAGAGAGACTTCATTATAATTATGTTTATATGGATAACATGTGTAGGCATATGCTGTACAGGAATGTTTGTCTAGAATTTAATTTAAATCATCTAGCGCATCACAAGATTTTCAATAAGGAATCTTAGGCTACGACCCCACTTTCAGTATGTGGTCAGTATTTTACATCAGTATTTGTAAGCCAAAATCAGGTGAGGAACAATCAGAGAAAAAGTATAATAGAAACATGTGCACCAATACTTCATTTCTGACCCATTCCTGGTTTTGGCTTACAAATACTGATGTGAAATACTGACCAAATACTGATAGTGTGACCGTAGCCTTAGAGAATTTCTTCCACAGATAATCCTCAGCTTTCTTATGCAGAATTGGCGGAAATAAGTAGCATTTTATTTCCGCAGCTAATTTTCAGAACTTTTCTATTGTAGTGGTATTACAGAAACCTCTGCATGCCTCAATTCACCAACCTAACTCTCCCCTGTTCCATCTTTCTAAATTTTACTCAGAACGTGGTCTCTCCTATTCATCTGTCTCCACATCCTCCTTGCACCCAATAGCACTTGGCAACTGTACCTGGAAAGATCCTGGCTGGTGACCGGATCATGCAGCTTTATATGAAAATCCTTATTTATTAATAAGGCCGTATGAGAGGCCGAAACATCTACTGTCGCCCTGAAACTCGGTTTGACTGTTTTATTCTGTCTCACTTTATCTATAATAAATGAACTTTGCATCCATTGGAGTGTGCGATGAAATAATTTTCTATTGAATTTGATGTGGACGTGAAATGTGTGAATGTTGCCTTACAGACAGGTACAAAGGCAACTGGTGATGAAAAATTATTTTATTTGTCCTGATCTCAGATTGGGAGACCTAAAATATGGCCTGTTTTCTATATTTTTAGGTTCAAAGGGTACAACATACATGTATACCAGTAGTACTGCCCAATCACATGGTCTCTATGACCATGTGTGAATTGTTCCAAACCCACAAAGACTGTCTGCCAACATTACTTTAATGTGTGTGGGAGTCCCAGACAATTTATTGCTGGGGGAAATATCAATCCGGCATATCTGATTTCGGACTGCTGATCTTAGTGTTTTACTGGACATATTGCGATGACAAACATGTGAGGCGTGGCTTTCTCATAGAGAAAACAGGAGTGATTAGCCGAACAAGCACTTCTATGTATGGGAGAGAAGGCCGAGATGGCTGATAGATGAACAATCGGCCAAACAAATTTTCGGCCAACTGTCATCTAATGTGTGTGGTGGGGTTTATGTATGACATGGTAGGTGAAATTTCTTATCAGGAAAGTATAGACACATTAGAAATTCGGATTCCCACGTTATATCATTTTGACTTTGTCAATGTCTCTAGACATGCTCCTAATAAAGTATTTTAATGTAATGCTATGATGATACACGTAAATGTCCTTCATACCCATCAATAGGCTGTGAAAACTGATAAAAGCAGAAATTGGTATTTATTACCAAGGAAGGGAGGAGGAAACCACAAAATTAGTAGAACGACGGATAGTAGTCAAGGAAAGACTGGGAGATTATTCTGCGACCACTGTATAGTTTAGGCACAGAATGTGCAGAGTAATAAGAACTGTTAAATCCAGGGCTGATAGGGCATGGTTATCCACCAAATAAACCAGTTAGGTTTAGGGAAAGGAAAGCTTTAAGGGAAAAAGTAAGCAAGTAAAGTTATAGGAAAGTACATATAGGGAGAAGGAGGAGAAGGGAATGCACCCCTGGAAAGGAAACATAACACAAGACATTAAAACATTTTTGATCACTCAGTGGTAAATGAAGATGGTTTATGACAAAATAATGCAAAACAAAAGCAATTAAATCATTTAACGGAAAGCACAGAATTTACTATAATACATCTGTAGTGTGGTTAGAAATGTACTAAGCTATAAGAAAAATTAAGCCTGACCCTTTCTTTTCCAGTGTGCCAGCAATAGCCTGACATATAAGCATTTTTTTTTTGAGTGTGAGAGGAAACCAGAAGACCTGGAGTAAATCCAAGCGCCCACAGAGAGGATATATAAAATGCATGCAAATGCAATAACTGCTAATTAATAGTAACAGCCATGTAAAAAACCATACTGTGGAGTCACCCAAATACAAGGCTACAACACTGGGCTTACTTCAATGTGAAAGGATTCTTATCTTTGGAAGTTATCACTTCTCCATTGGATAGGTGGTAACTTCTGGTGAGTGGGAGTCTGACATCTGACCATTTTGATTCCCACCCGCGGAACCCATTTTCAGGAACTGTGGGGGTCCTATTGGTCAGACCCCCAGTAATCAGAAAGTTATCTACTATCTTTCAGGTGGGAGATAACTTCTGAAGATGGAAATAACCCTTTAATATTGTATTTTATCGCTCTGACTTCACCTTTTAGCAGAGTAGTAAAGGAGATTAGACTTGGGCTTATTGACTACAATGATGTGACATTCTGCAAGGTGATCAAAACATGCCAAAATATGTTGGGTCAGGTATGAAAAGAGCCTTCTGATAACATATTACATTGTTATTTTCTCCTATTTCAATGTGTTCAAGTATCATAATAATACTTTAAGAAGTTGTCTACCTGTAGCAAAATGACAGCATCCAGACCAGCAAGCGACACATCGCTGCAAGCAGAGTCTCAGGCCCTACATCATGCTGCTCTCAGATTACATAGCAAAAACCTGGTGACAGATTAGGTGCACAGAAGAGTATTTACTGTCCGAGACCAATATTATTCTATGCGGCTGTGAACATGTCCGATTTTATCCTCAGACAGAGATTGTCAAAGAAAAGAATCAAGCATTCCCAAGTTTGATCCAATACTCAGATCGCACTTGCCATGCAAGTAAATGAGTTCATGGGAAACATTGGACTGCTCTCGGATGACATCTGAGTGCCGTCCAATTTCAGTGCATTTACAGAATGGAGAAGATGAAGAATTTTTTTTCTCCATCTTCCCCTCATCCAAGAGAATCAGACCACGCTATGCTGGCACTCTGATCAAATTTGCATAATTGATCCGATTTTATCGGATTACAAACGATACGCTCTTGTGCACCTAGCCTTAAGATACGTTTTCGAAAACATACAACTCCTTTAGATTCTAGCGAATGGCAGTGTTAGTGATTAGATTTGTCTTTGAGAAAGGGCATAAGTCAGCATTGTAATTAGTTAGTTAGCCTGGAAATGATTGCATAGTCTCCAAATATTCTTATTTCCTTTCAGCTCTCATCCATTTTAATAAATCTTGAATTAAATAGTGTACGTATTTATTATTTTTATATTGATGTCAAATCAAAATTGTAGTTGTCATTACTGTCTAAATTTCTAATAAGAGAAATTGCTGTTGATGTAAAGTTTTGAAAATGACTAGCTCCCTCACAGGCCCACTGCTTGGATTGCCATTAGTCATGTGGGTAGTAATGACTAACTGTACTACTGACTCCTATAGTCATGTGATGCTTAAATGGACCTGAAGTCATGGACTGCCGACTTTTTCCTGCAGTGGTTTTGTCTAGAATAACCTTGGCGGGTCCATAGGTGTCTTAAAGATGCCATGTGTACTTGCGTACAGTGGATTTTCAATCTAAATTCATTGGAAACGTTTTGTAAAAGTTTTTAGAGCAGTTTTTAAGGAGGATTTTGAAGTTAATCGACTCCAAAAACTGTTAAAAAAAACTGTGTGAATATAGTCTTAGGCTACATGCAGACAAACATTTTTTAGATAGTTTATTTTTAAGCAGATCCATCTATTCATTTCAATGTTAATCCTCTTTGCTGTTCACTTTGACAAAAGTGTGATGGAAAAAAAGCCTATGCTTTGAAGCCAATGCTGATGGTATTAGCTCCAATTAGTCATATACAATGGGTACGGAAAGTATTCCGACCTCTTTAAATTTTTCACTCTTTGTTTCATTGCAGCCATTTGGCAAATTCTAAAAAGTTCATTTTTTCTCATTAATGTGAGAATACACTCTGCACCCCATCTTGACTGAAAAAAAAACAGAAATGTAGAAATTTTTGTAAATTTATTAAAAAAGAAAAACTGAAATATTACATGGTCATAAATATTCAGACCCTTTGCTCAGACACTCATATTTAAGTCACATGCTATCCATTTCCTTGTGATCCTCCTTAAGATGGTTCTACTCCTTCATTGGCGTCCAGCTGTGTTTAATTAAATGATAGGACTTGATTTGGAAAGGCACACACCTGTCTATATAAGACCTCACAGCTCACAGTGCATGTCAGACCAAATTAGAATCATGAGCTCAAAGGAAATGCCCAAGGAGCTCAGAGACAGAATTGTGGCAAGGCACAGATCTGGCCAAGGTTACAAAAAGAATTTCTGCGTTACTCAAGGTTCCTAAGAGCACAGTGGCCTCCATAATCCTTAAATGGAGGAAGTTTGGGACCACCAGAAGTCTTCCTAGACCTGGCCGTGCAGCCAAACCGAGAAATCGTGGGAGAAGAGCCTTGGTGAGAGAGGTAAAGAAAAACCCCAAGATCACTGTGGCTGAGCTTCAGAGATGCAGTAGGGAGATGGGAGACAGTTCCACAAAGTCAACTATCACTGCAGCCCTTCAGCAGTCGGGCCTTTATGGCAGAGTGGCCCGACAGAAGCCTCTCCTCAGTGCAAGACATATGAAAGCCTGCATAGAGTTTGCTCAAAAACACATGAAAGACTACCAGACTATGAGAAATAAGATTCTCTGGTCTGATGAGACAGAGATAGAACTTTTTGGTGATAATTCTAAGCGGTATGTGTGGAGAAAACCAGGAACTTCTCATCATCTGCCCAATACAATCCCAACAGTGAAACATGGTGGTGGCAGCATCATGCTATGGGGGTGTTTTTCAGCTCCAGGGACAGGATGACTGGTTGCAATTGAAGGAAACATGAATGCGGCCAAGTACAGAGATATCCTGGATGAAAACCTCTTCCAGAGTGCCCTGGAACTCAGACTTGGCCGAAGGTTCACCTTCCAACAAGACAATGACCCTAAGCACACAGCTAAAATAACAAAGGAGTGGCTTCAGAACAACTCTGACCATTCTTGACTGGCCCAGCCAGAGCCCTGACCTTAACCCAATTGAGCATCTCTGGAGAGACCTGAAAATGGCTGTCCACCAACGTTCACCATCCAACCTGACGGAACTGAAGAGGATCTGCAAGGAAGAATGGCAGAGGATCCCCAAATTCAGGTGTGAAAAACTTGTTGCATCATTCTCAAGAAGACTCATGGCTGTACTAGCTCAAAAGGGGGCTTCTACTCAATACTGAGCAAAGGGTCTGAATACTTATGACCATGTGATATTTCAGTTTTTCTTTTTTAATAAATTTGTAAACATTTCTACATTTCTGTTTTTTTTCAGTCAAGATGGGGTGCATAGTATACATTAATGAGAAAAAAATGAACTTTTTATAATTTACCAAATGGCTGCAATGAAACAAAGAGTGAAAAATTTAAAGGGGTCTGAATACTTTCCCTAACTACTATAAATGCCATAACAGTTTTGTAATTGTAAGACAGAAAAATAAGAAATGTATAAGGACGTTTTGCTAAACTGCTTAAGCAACATTTTTAAAGCCAAGGTTGGTAACTGAACATTGCTATTATATTCCCAGCACCAAAGTTCTCCTAACTATATTAAAAATGGAGTTGGACTGCATGACATTATGAAGTTTAAATTTATATTTGCTAAACAGCGCTGTAGCGTCGGCGTCCCTGCCTCCTGCTAGGCAGGGACGCTGTTCCCCTCACCTCTCCGCTCCATGCCCGGCGTCCTCCTCCCGCTCTGCTGGCAGCTCGCGCTGCTTCCCGGCCACTGTGCTTAGGGCGCGCGCGCGCTCCCCCTCTCTTAAAGGGGCCGCGCGCGCCGTCCTAAGGAGTCCCCGGCCAATGGCCGGAGGACCTCACCATATATAAGGCACCTCCTCCAAAATGGAGGTGCCCGAGCAATGTTGTTGCAAAGCCTTCACTCTGCTTCAGCCCTCAGGTCCCGTTACCAGTTACCTGCCAGTCACCTGCCAGATTCCTGCTTGTTACCTGCCAGTCACCTGCCAGATTCCTGCCTGTTACCTGCCAGTCACCTGCCAGATTCCTGCTTGATACCTGCCTGATATCCGCTTACCTGCTTGCAAGCCTGCGGTCCGACGGTCTGCCTTCCGACACCTGTCAGTCTGTCTATGGACCAGCCTGCCTGCTCACCTGGGAGCGCTCGCCTGCTATCTGCCTGCTAGCCTACCTGGAGGCTCAGCCGTCACTTGCCGTGACCACCTGCCAGTCCAGAGACTCTTGCCCGCTCACCTGGGAGCGCTCACCTGCTACCTGCCTGCTAGCCTACCTGGAGGCTCTGCCGTCACTTGCCGTGACCACCTGCCAGTCCAGAGACTCTTGCCCGCTCACCTGGGAGCGCTCACCTGCTACCTGCCTGCTAGCCTACCTGGAGGCTCTGCCGTCACTTGCCGTGACCACCTGCCTGTCTAGAGACTCTTGCCCGCTCACCTGGGAGCGCTCACCTGCTACCTGCCTGCTAGCCTACCTGGAGGCTCTGCCGTCACTTGCTGTGACCACCTGCCCGTCCAGAGACTCTTGCCCGCTCACCTGGGAGCGCTCACCTGCTACCTGCCTGCTAGCCTACCTGGAGGCTCTGCCAACACTTGCTGTGACCACCTGCCCGTCCAGAGACTTTTGCCCGCTCACCTGGGAGCGTCCACCTGCTACCTGTCTGCTAGTCTACCCAGAGACTGTCCCTGTCACTTGCTGTGACTACCTGCCCTTCTACCCAGAGACTGTCCCTGTCACTTGCCGTGACTACCTGCCCTTCTACCCAGAGACTGTCCCTGTCACTCGCCGTGACTACCTGCCCGTCTTCCCTAGGAGCCACCCGCTTCCTTACAAGGACAGCCCCCTTGTATAAGTTGCTCAGAGGTTCCGCCTCCCAGACCCGTTACAAGCGCCCTTAGACACATCAGCCTTTATGACTATTGCTAGAAATATTGAGTTGCTAAGGTGGGCCTAGTGCAGATTTGGAAGAATAAGATGTAGGTTGAGAATGCTATGCCATCAGATTGTTATGGTATGTTTGTATGATTGTAGCTATTTTTTTTATTGAAAACTTCAATTTGTGGACACAGTAATAAAACAATTTGTTCTTTGTGCAATTTACTGATAGTAATAATCGCTTTTCCCAGTATCTTTGTCAACATGTATAAATGACTAAGCACACTGGGAAGTTACTATCCCAGCTTGGGGGAAAAGTTCTAAGGGCAATGCTCATAGTCCAAGCGATCACTAGTGTTTGGCACACAGGAAAAAGATTGGATTTATAGAACTATGATAAAGTCAAGTAAATTCAGGGACACACTTGCAATATTAACATCCACATAACACTCTGGTCACCTTTTCTCCCCTTTCTCCAGGGTCTCCTTTCTCTCCTCGAGGACCAGGAAAACCCTGAAACAATATACAAAATTACCTTGTCTAACTATATGCACTGGAGAGATTGCAGGGAACTAAAAAGGGTTGTCCATAAACAACATATCACTTATCCACTGGACAGATGATAAATGTATGATCACTGGAAGGCAAGTTGATCCCAAGAACAAGGGGCGCTAATTCACTTTGTAAATGGAGTGGTAGTGAGCAAGTGCGATCACTATCCTATAG
The DNA here is from genome assembly GCF_046119375.1 of Phyllobates terribilis. Taxonomy (NCBI): domain Eukaryota; kingdom Metazoa; phylum Chordata; class Amphibia; order Anura; family Dendrobatidae; genus Phyllobates; species Phyllobates terribilis. The sequence continues at coordinate 900,223,616 of NW_027362761.1, read as the reverse complement.
ACAGTGAATGTAGATTTAGTCAATACACGGGCGGATGATAATGAGGCCAATCTGGGCTACCGTCTAGTCCCCAAAACTCTGGAGGTGCCAATGGTTAAATTACCTGCATGAAAATCTGACTGTAGCATTGAGCAATCCAGGAGGGAGCTTGGAAATGACTTCCTGCAGCTCTCCAGTCATTGGCATGCCATGAGATTGGGTATGGTACCAGCATAAAAGAAAAATAGGTTTCTTCCTCATCCCACATGTCCCCACCACCACTGTGCACATCTACGTATCTAAGACACACCTCTGTAGAGAAGTTTGTGAACTGGGCAGCATAGTGCGGCCTATTAAAGGAAAAAGCTGGACCTGATGGTCGCGATAAAATCAAACATCAGACTCACTCGCAGGAAAGAATTTGGCTGAGGCAGCTTCAATGTTGTTTTTAGTCAATATAATATAAGGTCAATTTTGCTACTTATTTAGATGTGCCATATCTTCACTAGTGAGCTGATTTCTAGCATATTTTCTAACTGTGTGTTACACTGGTTGATAAGTACTCCCTATATACAATTGGTCATCCTATGTTGCCTACCTATCTACAATTTGTCACCTGCTGCACTACTTTGTTCAAGTAATTGTTCTTTAGGCTGTGTGCCCACTATGCGTTTTTTAAGCGTTTCCGTAGCGGCAATTCCGCTGCAGAAATGCTTAAAAAATGCTTGGTAGAAGACCTGCCATGTTCCCCAATGATAATCCGCATGTGCTGTGCACATGCTGCGGAAATTTCCGCTGCGGATTATCATTGCGGAAAAATCTGCAGCATTATCAATTGTTTTGTGGAATCGCTGCGTTTTCGCCGTCATTGACTTGCATTGGACCGCATGACATCCGCATCATTGCATCTGCACATGCGGATATCATATGGATATCATGCGGTTCAATGTGCGGATAGTACCCGGGTTTGGAGAACAGGAGACTCTCCTCCAGACCCAGGTACCATAGTACCTGTAAAAAAAAGAATAAAATAAAAAATATACATTATACTCACCTTCTGATGGCCCCCGGAGTCCTTAGCGATCCATCCTGGCTTCCCGGCAGCTCGCGGTAGACTAAAGGACCTGCGGTGGCGTCATTTTAGTCATGTGACGGGTCACGCGACCGCTGACGTCGGCGGTCGCATGACCCGTCACATGACTAAATGACATCATGGCAGGTCCTTTTAGACTATTGCGAGCTGCCGGCAAGCCAGGACGGATCGCTAAGGACACCGGGGGCCATCAGAAGGTAAGTATAATATTTATTTTTTATTTTTTACCATTCTTTTACGGTCATACTATATAAATCCATGCCGTTTGCATGGATTTATATAGTGTGACCAAGTTGACAAGCACTTTCCAAGTGATGCTAAAATCGCTTGTCAACCCGCATGTGAAATTGCATGTGAAGAACGCTTCACTTCTGCTTGTCCCTGGCAGGAAAATCGCATGTACAATCCGCATGTACAATCCGCATGTACAATCCGCATGCGTTTTTTCTGCCAGGGAGATGCAGAAACGCTCAGGAAAAATCCAGAGCATTTCTGCATCGTGGGCACATAGCCTTACAGAGCATACGATCGTAGGTTGCTTTACATGATTTATTACATAATATGTATATGGTGACATAGTTGTACATTTAAGAAATGTACAGTAATATTAAATGGGAAAACTGGGAGGTGATCTAGAGCTACATAGCCTCATGACTTGTTTCATGTCATTGTCAAAACACAGTCATAAAACTCTATTGTGGCACTCTGTGGTTAGGTTAACCTGCATGAAAAAGGGCAGGTTCTTCGATTTCATGGTAAAAATATTCTACATCTATTCATTGTTTCCCACATGTGTGCTTGTGTTTTCACTATGAACACTGGAAACAAATGGGTTAATCTGCGCTGCCATCAAAGGATGATGATAAGACTGGAATCGATTTTTGTGGTTTATTAGTCAACACATTTTGTAGTTTCACACTTACAATGGTTTTGTCCTGATGAAGAAGTTTGAAACTTCAAAATGCATTGACCAATAAAACGCAGAGATTGATTCCTGTCTTCTCATCATCCTTTGAAGACAGCGCAGTTTTAACCCATTTGTTTCCAGTATTCTTGATTCCTTCTCCATGGGTCTGCAGCAGCCAAAGTCTTTTTCAGCAGTTGTGTGCACACAACCTGATCAGGTGAGCACAATAGTGCATTTTCTTTCCCAAAGCATTTACCCAGACCCTATTGAACTTTTTGTCCTTTCCAGCTTTTTCTCCTAATCCTGTGTTTTCATCATGTGACCCCACCATGTGACTTGTAAAGTGACATGTCACCTAGCATGTGACCCATTCTCACATCTGACAATATGTTAGGTGACCAGGAGGAGCCTGTCTGAACAGCTTGGGACTTTGGGTAAAGAAAATCTTCCCCACACCTGTAAAGCTGAACACCACCTCATCCACACAGGAGACCTAAGCCTACCATTTTCTGAATTGATGTGGGTCCTTATAGTCAGTCCCCCAGTGATCATACATTTATCACATATACTATGGATAGGTGATATATTTAGTTTATCGAACAACCCCACTTAGATATCTACTTTCTGCAAATCTTTCATGGCATCATGTGGAAACCTTGTTTTGCATTAATTGCAGATTTATAGGAATGTATTTAGTAGATTTGTGATATTCCTTTTTGTTTTTCTATTATGTTAATTTTTGATGAGAGACCTGCTAAAAAAAACTTGATCCTGCATCAAGTATACTGTACTTAAAGGGGTAGTCCAACATACAAAGTAATTTTTATCCTAAATCACTATCTATCTAAACTAATTTCTAATAAACTTGAATTAAAAATTCCCTATCCTTCCCTAACTACACTAACTGCCACAGCCTCTGCCCCCTCCCTCAAATGAAGAGTCATCAGTAGTGTCACTTGCGGCGGGCGTCGCTGGTCACTGCATGCCAGGTAGCCTTCCAACACACACTAACAGTGCGCTCTGTTGCCAGCTAATTACTGCTCATCAGAGCTGGCATCAGAGAGTGCGCTGTCATTGTGCACATCACACAGTGCACATTGAACAGAAACAAGCCCAGACCCTGAAACGAGTGTCACTAATGACATTTTGCTTCAGGGTGGGTGCAGAGGCTGCAGCAATGACCGCCCCCTGATGATGCTTCGTTTGAGTATCCCAGCAACTCTCAAACAAAGCGTCATCAAAAAAGGAATTAGTGAAAAAAATATATATAGAAAAGCAGTTAAACAATGTAGTTGGGGAAGGATAGGGAATTTTTAATTCAAGTATATTAGAAATTAGTTTTAGATGATGGCATTAAATAGGGATGTAGGAGGAATATTACTTTGTATGTCAAACCACCCCTTTAATATTCATTTTGTACCATATGACTTCTTGTTTCTACTGCAAATATACTATGCTATCAAGCTATCAAGCTAAGCCTGGCTATTCTCAATGTATCAAAATCTTGTTCAAAGAAATATTAGAATATATTATAACTGTGCATTTACTATACTGTACAGTAAACAAAAAAAAGAAAAGATGAAACAGGAAAAAAAAGAACAAAAACATGAAAATGGAATGTTTTTGGTATGTACATACAACATGCACAGACCCATTTTTCATCCATATGACTTACATCTAAACCAGGCTCCCCATCTTTGCCCTGTGGGAAAGATTGTGACATTTCTGATTAATGACAGCATGACCTTTATCACTGCCGATGAATATACTGTAGGTATCAGTAACTGTCATTCATTGCTTCTAAAGTCTATCTTATCTCCAGTCAAGCATTGTGCCCGCTATGGAGATATTTCAGGCTTGTTAATTTTACAGTAACACAGACAAGCAGGAAATAATCCTATGTATAATACCACATACTGTATATATTATACTCATATACAGTTGAAACCAGAAGTTTACATACACTATATAAAAAGACACATATGCATGTTTTTCTCAATATCTGACATGAAATCAGAATAAACCTTTCCCGTTTTAGGTCAATTAGGATTACCATAATTTTTAATATTTGCCAAATGCCAGAATAATGAGAGAGAGAGAATGTTTTAAGGCATTTTTATTACTTACTGCAAAAGTCAAAAGTTTACATACATTTCATTAGTATTTGGTACCATTCTCTTAAACTGAATGACTTGAATCAAACGTTTGGGATATCCTTCCACAAGCTTCTCACAAGAGTTGGTCGGAATTTGGGTCCATTCCTCCTGACAAAACTGGTGTAACTGATCCAGGTTTGTAGGTCACCTTGCTCGCACCTACCTTTTCAGCTTTGCCCATAATTTTCAATAGGATTGAAATCAGGGCTTTGTGATGGCCACTCTAAAACATTGACTTTGTTATCCTTAAGCCACTTTGTTACTATTTTGGCAGTATGCTTCGGGTCATTGACCATTTGGAAGACCCATTTCTGCCCAAGCTTTAACTTCCTGGCTGATGTCTTGAGATGTTGCTTCAGTATTGCCATATAATCTTCATTTCTCATGATGCCATCTATTTTGTGAAGTGCACCAGTCCCTCCTGCAGCAAAACAACCCCACAACATGATGCTGCCACCCCCGTGTTTCACAGTTGGGATGGTGTTCTTAGGCTTCCAAGCTTCTCCCTTTTTCCTCTAAACCTAACGATGGTCATTATGCCCATCATACCATAGGACATGTCTCCAGAAATTAAGATCTTTGTTCCTGTGTGCATTTGCAAACATTAATCTGTTTTTTTTATGTTTCATTTGGAGTAATGGCTTCTTCCTGGCAGAGTGGCCTTCCAACCCATGTTGATACAGTACTCGTTTCAGGCTGTGTGCCCACGATGCGTTTTTTAAGCGTTTCTGCAGTGGCAAAAATGCTGCAGAAACGCTTAAAAAACGCATGGTAGAAGGCCTGCCATGTTCTCCAATGATAATCTGCATGTGCTGTGCACATGCTGCGGAAATTTCTGCTGCGGATTATCATTTCGGAAAAAAATGCAGCACTACCAATTATTTTGCGGAAGTGCTGCGTTTTCGCCACCATTGACTTGCATTAGAATGCATGCATTCCGCTTCACTAGATAAGGACATGCGGAATGCATGCGTTCAATGTGCGGATGGTACCCAGGTCTAGAGGAGAGGAGACTCTCCTCCGGACCCGGGTACCATAGAAACTGTGAAAAAAAGAATAAAATAAAAAATAAAGATTATAATTACCTTCTGACGGCCCCCGCTGCACTCGTCCTTTCATGCCGGCAGCTAGCGATGGACTGAAGGACCTGCGCTGACGTCATAGTCATGTGACGGGTCACGCGATGCTGAAGTCGGCAGGTCCTTCAGTGTAAGCTGCCGGCAAGGGAGAACGGAGGGAAGAAAGATACCGGGGGCCATCAGAGGGTAAGTATATATTTATTTTTTTATTTTTTACCATTCTTTCGGTCACAGTATATAAATCCATGTCATTTGAATGGATTTATATAGTGTGACCAAGTTGTCAAGCACTTTCCAAGTGATGCTAAAATCGCTTGGAAAGCGCTTGTCAACCCGCATGCGGAAATGCAAGTGAAGAACGCTTCACTTCCGCTTGTCTCTGGCAGTAAAACGCATGTACAATCCGCATGCGTTTTTTTTCTGCAATGGAGATGCAGAAACGCTCAGGTAAAAATCCTGAGCATTTCTGCATCGTGGGCACATAGGCTCACTGTGGATATTGACACAATCTTACCAGCTTCCGCCATCATCTTCACAAGGTCTTTTGGTTTTGTCCTTGGGTTGATATGCACATGTCGGACCAAAGAACGTTCATCTCTGGGACACAGAACCCGTCTCCTTCCTGGGCGGTATGATGGCTGGACATTCCCAGTTTGTTTGTACTTGCGTGTAATTGTTTGTACAGATGAACGAGGCACCTTTAGGTATCTTGAAATTGTAGCCAAGAATGAGACAGACTTGTGCAAGTCCACAATTCTCTTCCTGATATCTTGGCTGATTTCTTTAGACTTTCTCATGATGCTACACAAAGAAGCAGTGTGTTTCAGGTGTGCATTAAAATACATCCACAGGTGTGTCTCTAATTAACTCAGATGTTGCCAAAAAACTATCAAAAGCTTCCAAACACATGACATCATCATATGGGCAGTCCAGAATTGTTTAAAGGCATAGTAATCTTAATGTATGTAAACTTTTCACTTTGCAGTAAGTAATAAAAATGCCTTAAAACATTCTCTCTCTATCATTATTCTGGCATTTGGCAAATATAAAAAATTATGGTAATCGTAAATGACCTAAAACGGGAACGTTTATTCTGATTTCATGTCAGATATTGAGAAAAACATGCATGTGTCTTTTTATATAGTCTATGTAAACTTCTGGTTTCAACTGTATATATGCACAATGGCGTCCCAGTATGAACACATGCTAATAGATCATTTGTGTGCAGCATAATTTTAAATGAAGATTCATTAGTAGTGTCCCATCAGAAAAAAAACCTTCTTTATACTCTATAAAAAATATCTAAGTGTCACAGAAGTGGGGTCTCCTGTCTATGAACTAGAATGGAGTGCAGAGAGTATCGGTGGCTCCCGATTTGGCTTACCCGGTCCGTGTATGTATCACATGGACGATCATACATTTTAATAACTAACTTGCATGGCTTTTCACCTAATCAGCTAATTTATAACCAGGACCTGTAATTTGCCATAACTATGTAATCATTTTTTTCTGTTCTCCTGAATCAGGCATTGTTGCTTTGTTGCTCTGGAACGTCTTTGTTCCTGAAATATGGCCCTTCCTTCCCAATATGTAAATCTAGCCTTGTTAGACATGGGAATGTGGTCCTCAACTCTTATCTGTGGGCATTTTTATGATGAGGATCAGGCCTCTTTGGCTAACAAGACCAGATTTATGATGTACATGGAAGAGGGGATCATATCTCAGGAACGGAAAGGCACACAAAAAAAAATAGCAATGCCATATTCAGGAGAACAGCGGCATTTACACAAAATAAACCAAGTACATCGTATTGCCAAATGATAAGTCCTCTTTAAATGTATCTTTTCCATAGATGTGAATCTCTTTAATTTACCATGAATCTAGACCCTAAGCTGTTTCTACCATCTCTACCTTAGTATCCTCACTGTCTGCACTTCAGTATAGACAAAATTAATACTAAATATTGGAATTTAAACATTAAGGACTCACAGGTAGACCATATGGTCCTCTTGGCCCCGGATCACCGACAACACCCTTTTCTCCCTGAAAAAAAAAACATTCACAATTAGTGTTGAGCCACCCCCGTAGTGTTCGGGTTCGGTTCGGTTCGTCGAACACCGGGATGTTCGAGGAACTGTTCGTCGAACACCTTAGAACACCGTCGAACACTGTCGAACACCGTTAAAACCAATGGCAGGCAAACAAAAACACATAGAAACACATAGAAAACACCTTCAAATGTGTCCAAAAGCTGACAAACTGCTCAGAAGACACTCTCTTTAAAAAAGTCGGCCGGCAATTCAGCAGCGGCATACACCGGTACCCGACAATTTAGACAAGAAGGAATAGAGCATCACACATAGATTAGATAGATAGAAACATGTCAGTCACATATATAAGAAGTACAGTGACAGTGTTGGTTACTGTACTTGTCATTTAGTGTTAAAGGATTTATTAAAAAAAATATTAGTGCTTTTGTAGCACCCTGAGGATTCGGCTGCTACAGGGGTATTGCACCTCACTCCAGAGGTGTGGTATTCCACTCCCGGGTAAGGATGGAGTGTGGGACTGAGCTTAGTAGGCTGCATGCACTACATAAATCCCATTTCCGGGGGACAGAACTACGGTACTCCCACCAGTATATGTGCAGGTACGACAGCGTCTGTCCCTGGCTGGAGTGGGAGGGGGGTGGAACATCCCAGTAGTGTAGGGGCAGATAGGGGGAGTAGTCTGGGTAAAGCTAGGAGCTCATTGGGTGCTAGTCACCTGGGCTCACACATAGAGGGAGTATATATGGTGGGCACCATCTTAGGACAGGGTCTTTTTAGCTTGAGGAGCAGAGCAGAGGAGTTCAGCCAGGAGGGCTGACAGGGAGCTGTGGCTCCGGCTGGGCCCAGCTCCAGAGCTAAGCCTGCAGAGGAGAGAGGAGAAAGAAGGACCCAGAGAGAAAGACAGAGGGAACCCCAAGAACCCAGAAACAGACCAGAAAGGGTGAAGGGTTGGCGGACACGGGTACCGGAACCCGAACTGGTGGAGGCCACTTATCCTCAGCCAGGAACCGGAGGTCGTGGTCAAGATTTGCCACGACCCTCACCAAATCCACCAGAAAGGCACACCAAGTATAGGGTCAGGGAGCCCAGAGGAGGCTTGACCACTAAGAGACCCGAGGGAGCCGGCCAAAGGTGGATCCCTGGTGGGAACGGCCAGAGACAGAGAGAGAGAAGAGAGCTCAGGACCACGCTTCAGAACTGCCTGGGGGTTAGCCGAGTCCAGGACCTGGTGGACGCAGCACGGCTCGGGTGGTCACTCAAGGCCAGAGTGACTGAGAGAACACTTGTGAGTAAAACCCCTGAAACTGCATCTCCTGACTCTGACTCTTCTTACTGACCGCCGTCACAACCCCCATCATCTTCACCTGCTGCCCTGAGGCCATACCCCTCCCGTTGGGGGTTATACCATCATCGCTGCACCCACACCACCGGCCTCAGCGGACTGTTCTGCAGCGGCGGCTGCAAAGCCATACTCAACGGGTGGCGTAGTCGACATCCAAGTTAACATCTACTGCCATAGACTGCCACTTAGTTTGACACCCTGGGCACGGACCGGGTCACCGCCACAAGGACTACTACCCCTATCCAGATCCGGCTCCGGGTATCCCCTGAACATGGCCCAGGGGGCGCGTCAACTTTTGGCGTAGTTGGCAGGATAACGTGCCCGCAACCACCGGGTACTGCGTGCCTGAAGAAAAGTTTATCTGTACCGTAAAAAGAAGTCTCCCGCCAATTCCGGAGGGTCCCCGCCATCGGACGCCATCACGGGTCGTTTCCCGCCGGTTGCCCGCCATCTGCAGCTTTTTCCCGCCATCTGAGAAGATTTCCCGCCCTGGCAGAGCGGACGCCATTATGGGCGTGCCAGAGGGTGGCAAGAGGCCACCTCCCATCGTGGGCCAGGACCAAGAATGGCGCCAAAAACGAAGACCGCCCCCACCAGCAGAGACTGCAATGATTGAGATGTCCATCAGCGTGGGGGGTCTGCCCCTGGAACTGACAATCACCAAGTTGCCCGAGGACCGCCCTCAATGGGGGCGGAGACAGAACAAAAGAGAGAAGATGGGAGCAGCTTGGAGAAGTCTGGAGGAGCCGTACCCGGAGATGGAGGGAGAGGCAGGCAGCACCGACCCTGTGGTCAGGAGCCTGATGCAAGGAACCACCCCACAAGACCTGGTGGAGATCCTGGCACAGCTCCCCCGAGACCGGGAGCGTGCACAGACCGCGCTGGAGGGCCTCGCACGGAGGATGGCCCAGGTGCAGCGAGAAACGCTGATGGAGTGGAGCAGGGAGATGGCCCAGCAGGCTGGAACCCGCCAGCGGAGCACACCACCCGCAACGAGGAGCACGCCTGCCCCTGAAGAGGATGCAGAAGGGACGGAGGCCGGAGACGACGCCGCAGAGGGAGCTGAAGAGACGGAGGCAAGTAAAGGGGACGTTACTACCCCGAGCCCAGCCACCGTAAGCCTACCCCCGCTCCCCGTCGCAGAGCCCGAAGTCCCACTGATCGTGCCCGTTGCCGCACCGCTACCGCTCCAGACTAGGCCCCAAGCAGGAGTCACGACCACGCCCCCTGTGACGTCACGCGCCTCAACCCTGAGCGCGGCCAAGCAGGAGACGCCACCGGCCTGGTCGCAAGGCCGAGTGCCCCCGGGCGCCGCCGTCTTCACGGTGCCCTTTACCTTCAGGGTACCCCAAGCCTGGTCGCAAGGCCTAGTGATCCCAGGCGCCGCTGCCACCACCGCGCCCTCAACTTCCACTGTGCCGCACCTGGGTGAAGACTTGTTTGCCCAACACACTTGCCCGGATGGGCAGCCCTTTGCGTGGCCACCGGAGTACCACCATCCCCGACTCCGGAAAGAAAGACCCCTGGATGAGCCCCTAATCCCGGTTCCGGCGCCCGTCAAGATCACCCCACTCTCGCTGGAGGAAGCGCAGTTTGCGTGGGACACCACTGGAGGAGACCTCATCGGGTTCACTCAAGAGACCCGGGCGGCCGCAGCCCAGCGAGCAGAGTGCTGCCGGCAGCAATTAGAGGTTTTCGACCGGGAACGGAGAGAGAGACGGGTCCGCGAGGAGCGGCTGCAAGTAAAGAGTGCAGAACAAAAGAGCCGGACCCGAAGGAACCCCCGTGCAGCCCACGGTCCCCGTGCCACCGGGACTGTAATCAAATTCCAACTGCAGCACGGTTGGGGCTTCATCAGAGATCATCACACCCCCGGCGACGTCTTCGTGACCAGAAGAGATGTCGAGTCCCACCTACCGGAGGGACACAGAGGTCGTGACCTTTACCTGGGTGATGAGGTCACCTTCACCCGGCACCAATGTGCCAAAGGACCCTATGCCCTTCATGTACACCGACTGACAGAGAAAGAGCTGAGGTGTCAGGAGGAGCAAGAGGACCCGGACGGGTCTGAAGGGTACACGGAGAAAGGAGCAGGAGGACGTCGCCACTGATGTACAGTAGGAGCACTGTAAAATAGTTACCCGTTAGGGTACAATAACTGTTACCATTATAGTCCCCGTTGGGACCAGTGAACTGTTCCAGTGTGTCCCATCTCCCCACAGGCTGAGGACTGTGAGCAGCCATCCCCTTTCCCCACTGGCCGAGGACTGAGAGCGGCCATATCCCTTGTAAATAGTTGCGCTTCCTAAAGTGCCCCCTACCGGTTTTATAGGAAACTGTTTTTTCTACCAGAGACTGTGGCACTTACCTGGTCACAATTTGCACAAGTGGCCAGAGGACAAGAATGTTTATAATGAAAAGTTTTATATGAAGAGTATTATGCTGCTGATATATATATAGTGTTTTATATGTTTATGATGTTTTGAAAAAAATTGTATGTTTTTGGATATTTTATTCTTTTACAGCCCGAGGACGTGCTGTGGTTTACCAGGGGATAATGTAGTACCCTGAGGATTCGGCTGCTACAGGGGTATTGCACCTCACTCCAGAGGTGTGGTATTCCACTCCCGGGTAAGGATGGAGTGTGGGACTGAGCTTAGTAGGCTGCATGCACTACATAAATCCCATTTCCGGGGGACAGAACTACGGTACTCCCACCAGTATATGTGCAGGTACGACAGCGTCTGTCCCTGGCTGGAGTGGGAGGGGGGTGGAACATCCCAGTAGTGTAGGGGCAGATAGGGGGAGTAGTCTGGGTAAAGCTAGGAGCTCATTGGGTGCTAGTCACCTGGGCTCACACATAGAGGGAGTATATATGGTGGGCACCATCTTAGGACAGGGTCTTTTTAGCTTGAGGAGCAGAGCAGAGGAGTTCAGCCAGGAGGGCTGACAGGGAGCTGTGGCTCCGGCTGGGCCCAGCTCCAGAGCTAAGCCTGCAGAGGAGAGAGGAGAAAGAAGGACCCAGAGAGAAAGACAGAGGGAACCCCAAGAACCCAGAAACAGACCAGAAAGGGTGAAGGGTTGGCGGACACGGGTACCGGAACCCGAACTGGTGGAGGCCACTTATCCTCAGCCAGGAACCGGAGGTCGTGGTCAAGATTTGCCACGACCCTCACCAAATCCACCAGAAAGGCACACCAAGTATAGGGTCAGGGAGCCCAGAGGAGGCTTGACCACTAAGAGACCCGAGGGAGCCGGCCAAAGGTGGATCCCTGGTGGGAACGGCCAGAGACAGAGAGAGAGAAGAGAGCTCAGGACCACGCTTCAGAACTGCCTGGGGGTTAGCCGAGTCCAGGACCTGGTGGACGCAGCACGGCTCGGGTGGTCACTCAAGGCCAGAGTGACTGAGAGAACACTTGTGAGTAAAACCCCTGAAACTGCATCTCCTGACTCTGACTCTTCTTACTGACCGCCGTCACAACCCCCATCATCTTCACCTGCTGCCCTGAGGCCATACCCCTCCCGTTGGGGGTTATACCATCATCGCTGCACCCACACCACCGGCCTCAGCGGACTGTTCTGCAGCGGCGGCTGCAAAGCCATACTCAACGGGTGGCGTAGTCGACATCCAAGTTAACATCTACTGCCATAGACTGCCACTTAGTTTGACACCCTGGGCACGGACCGGGTCACCGCCACAAGGACTACTACCCCTATCCAGATCCGGCTCCGGGTATCCCCTGAACATGGCCCAGGGGGCGCGTCAACTTTTGGCGTAGTCGGCAGGATAACGTGCCCGCAACCACCGGGTACTGCGTGCCTGAAGAAAAGTTTATCTGTACCGTAAAAAGAAGTCTCCTGCCAATTCCGGAGGGTCCCCGCCATCGGACGCCATCACGGGTCGTTTCCCGCCGGTTGCCCGCCATCTGCAGCTTTTTCCCGCCATCTGAGAAGATTTCCCGCCCTGGCAGAGCGGACGCCATTATGGGCGTGCCAGAGGGTGGCAAGAGGCCACCTCCCATCGTGGGCCAGGACCAAGAATGGCGCCAAAAACGAAGACCGCCCCCACCAGCAGAGACTGCAATGATTGAGATGTCCATCAGCGTGGGGAGTCTGCCCCTGGAACTGACAATCACCAAGTTGCCCGAGGACCGCCCTCAATGGGGGCGGAGACAGAACAAAAGAGAGAAGATGGGAGCAGCTTGGAGAAGTCTGGAGGAGCCGTACCCGGAGATGGAGGGAGAGGCAGGCAGCACCGACCCTGTGGTCAGGAGCCTGATGCAAGGAACCACCCCACAAGACCTGGTGGAGATCCTGGCACAGCTCCCCCGAGACCGGGAGCGTGCACAGACCGCGCTGGAGGGCCTCGCACGGAGGATGGCCCAGGTGCAGCGAGAAACGCTGATGGAGTGGAGCAGGGAGATGGCCCAGCAGGCTGGAACCCGCCAGCGGAGCACACCACCCGCAACGAGGAGCACGCCTGCCCCTGAAGAGGATGCAGAAGGGACGGAGGCCGGAGACGACGCCGCAGAGGGAGCTGAAGAGACGGAGGCAAGTAAAGGGGACGTTACTACCCCGAGCCCAGCCACCGTAAGCCTACCCCCGCTCCCCGTCGCAGAGCCCGAAGTCCCACTGATCGTGCCCGTTGCCGCACCGCTACCGCTCCAGACTAGGCCCCAAGCAGGAGCCGCGACCACGCCCCCTGTGACGTCACGTGCCTCAACCCTGAGCGCGGCCAAGCAGGAGACGCCACCGGCCTGGTCGCAAGGCCGAGTGCCCCCGGGCGCCGCCGTCTTCACGGTGCCCTTTACCTTCAGGGTACCCCAAGCCTGGTCGCAAGGCCTAGTGATCCCAGGCGCCGCTGCCACCACCGCGCCCTCAACTTCCACTGTGCCGCACCTGGGTGAAGACTTGTTTGCCCAACACACTTGCCCGGATGGGCAGCCCTTTGCGTGGCCACCGGAGTACCACCATCCCCGACTCCGGAAAGAAAGACCCCTGGATGAGCCCCTAATCCCGGTTCCGGCGCCCGTCAAGATCACCCCACTCTCGCTGGAGGAAGCGCAGTTTGCGTGGGACCCCACTGGAGGAGACCTCATCGGGTTCACTCAAGAGACCCGGGCGGCCGCAGCCCAGCGAGCAGAGTGCTGCCGGCAGCAATTAGAGGTTTTCGACCGGGAACGGAGAGAGAGACGGGTCCGCGAGGAGCGGCTGCAAGTAAAGAGTGCAGAACAAAAGAGCCGGACCCGAAGGAACCCCCGTGCAGCCCACGGTCCCCGTGCCACCGGTACTGTAATCAAATTCCAACTGCAGCACGGTTGGGGCTTCATCAGAGATCATCACACCCCCGGCGACGTCTTCGTGACCAGAAGAGATGTCGAGTCCCACCTACCGGAGGGACACAGAGGTCGTGACCTTTACCTGGGTGATGAGGTCACCTTCACCCGGCACCAATGTGCCAAAGGACCCTATGCCCTTCATGTACACCGACTGACAGAGAAAGAGCTGAGGTGTCAGGAGGAGCAAGAGGACCCGGACGGGTCTGAAGGGTACACGGAGAAAGGAGCAGGAGGACGTCGCCACTGATGTACAGTAGGAGCACTGTAAAATAGTTACCCGTTAGGGTACAATAACTGTTACCATTATAGTCCCCGTTGGGACCAGTGAACTGTTCCAGTGTGTCCCATCTCCCCACAGGCTGAGGACTGTGAGCAGCCATCCCCTTTCCCCACTGGCCGAGGACTGAGAGCGGCCATATCCCTTGTAAATAGTTGCACTTCCTAAAGTGCCCCCTACCGGTTTTATAGGAAACTGTTTTTTCTACCAGAGACTGTGGCACTTACCTGGTCACAATTTGCACAAGTGGCCAGAGGACAAGAATGTTTATAATGAAAAGTTTTATATGAAGAGTATTATGCTGCTGATATATATATAGTGTTTTATATGTTTATGATGTTTTGAAAAAAATTGTATGTTTTTGGATATTTTATTCTTTTACAGCCCGAGGACGTGCTGTGGTTTACCAGGGGGGAATGTAGCACCCTGAGGATTCGGCTGCTACAGGGGTATTGCACCTCACTCCAGAGGTGTGGTATTCCACTCCCGGGTAAGGATGGAGTGTGGGACTGAGCTTAGTAGACTGCATGCACTACATACATCCCATTTCCGGGGGACAGAACTACGGTACTCCCACCAGTATATGTGCAGGTACGACAGCGTCTGTCCCTGGCTGGAGTGGGAGGGGGGTGGAACATCCCAGTAGTGTAGGGGCAGATAGGGGGAGTAGTCTGGGTAAAGCTAGGAGCTCATTGGGTGCTAGTCACCTGGGCTCACACATAGAGGGAGTATATATGGTGGGCACCATCTTAGGACAGGGTCTTTTTAGCTTGAGGAGCAGAGCAGAGGAGTTCAGCCAGGAGGGCTGACAGGGAGCTGTGGCTCCGGCTGGGCCCAGCTCCAGAGCTAAGCCTGCAGAGGAGAGAGGAGAAAGAAGGACCCAGAGAGAAAGACAGAGGGAACCCCAAGAACCCAGAAACAGACCAGAAAGGGTGAAGGGTTGGCGGACACGGGTACCGGAACCCGAACTGGTGGAGGCCACTTATCCTCAGCCAGGAACCGGAGGTCGTGGTCAAGATTTGCCACGACCCTCACCAAATCCACCAGAAAGGCACACCAAGTATAGGGTCAGGGAGCCCAGAGGAGGCTTGACCACTAAGAGACCCGAGGGAGCCGGCCAAAGGTGGATCCCTGGTGGGAACGGCCAGAGACAGAGAGAGAGAAGGGAGCTCAGGACCACGCTTCAGAACTGCCTGGGGGTTAGCCGAGTCCAGGACCTGGTGGACGCAGTACGGCTCGGGTGGTCACTCAAGGCCAGAGTGACTGAGAGAACACTTGTGAGTAAAACCCCTGAAACTGCATCTCCTGACTGACTCTTCTTACTGACCGCCGTCACAACCCCCATCATCTTCACCTGCTGCCCTGAGGCCATACCCCTCCCGTTGGGGGTTATACCATCATCGCTGCACCCACACCACCGGCCTCAGCGGACTGTTCTGCAGCGGCGGCTGCAAAGCCGTACTCAACGGGTGGCGTAGTCGACATCCAAGTTAACATCTACTGCCATAGACTGCCACTTAGTTTGACACCCTGGGCACGGACCGGGTCACCGCCACAAGGACTACTACCCCTATCCAGATCCGGGTATCCCCTGAACATGGCCCAGGGGGCGCGTCACTTTCATGCACCGTCTCTTTAAAAAAGCCGGCCGGCAATTCAGCAGCAGTACCCGACAATTTATAACAGAAAGAATAGAGCATCACACATAGATTAGATAGATAGAAACATGTTAGTCACATTTATAAGAAGTGCAGTGATAGTGTTGATTACTGTACTTGTCATTTAGTGTTAAAATAAAGGATTTATTAAAAAAAAAATTGGCGTGGGGTTCCCCGTAATTTTAGTCTCTAGCAGAGGTTAAGCAAACGGCTGGGGCAGATGTTTGAAGCCTGGGAAGGGGATAATATCCACGGAGCTTCCCAGGCTACTAATATCAGCCCCCAGCAGAATACCTAGCCTTTACTAGCTATTAAAATGGGGGACCCCAAAAAAAATGACACGGGGTCCCCCCTATTTTAATGGCTAGAAAACTCTAGACAGACAGCTGGGGGCTGATATTAATAGCCCAGGAAGGGTGCCATGAATATTGGCCCCCTCCCAGGCTAGAAACACCAGCCGTCAGCAGCCCCAGAAATGGCGCATCCATAGGATGCGCCAATTCTGGCACTTAGCCTCGCTCTTCCCACTGCCCTGTAGCGGTGGCAGTGGGGTAATAGGGTTGGGGTTGATGTCAGCTTATAATGCTAGCTGACATCAAGCCCAGGTTAGTAATGGAGAGGCATCTATAGGACACCCCCATTACTAACCCCATAGTCAAAGTTACAAAAAAACACAAACACCCAGAATAAAGTCCTTTAATTGAAATAAAGACACAATTCTTTATTGTTCTAAATTAAACCATACTTACCATCACGCCCATTCCAGCTGAAGCCAACGATCTCCTGCAATAAAAGTAAAATAATAAAGCAACATCATCCTTACCTTTCCATGGTTCCCACGACAGCTTCAGCTCTGCTACATTCATATGACAGGCTGGACCGCAGCAGAACGCTGCCATCCAGCTTGCCATGCAGCAGACACTGAGAAGCGCAGGCATGCTTGCGCTCCTCAGTGTCTGGCTGTAACGGCATTCAGATGAGCCGAGTTCATGTCCAATGAACTCTCTCCATTACTAACCTGGGCTTGATGTCAGCAGGCATTATAAGCTGACATCAACCCCAACCCTATTACCCCACTGCCACCGCTACAGGGCAGTGGGAAGAGCGAGGCTAAGTGCCAGAATTGGAGCATCCTATGGATGCGCCATTTCTGGGGCGGCAGACGGCTGGTGTTTCTAGCCTGGGAGGGGGCCAATATTCATGGCACCCTTCCTGGGCTATTAATATCAGCCCCCAGCTGTCTGCCTAGCCTTTTCTAGCCATTAAAATAGGGGGGACCCCACGTCATTTCTTTGGGGGTCCCCCATTTTAATAGCTAGTAAAGGCTAGGTATTCAGCTGGGGGCTGATATTAGTAGCCTGGGAAGCTCTGTGGGTATTACCCCCTTCCCAGGCTTCAAACATCTGCCCCAGCCGTCTGCTTAACCTCCGCTAGAGACTAAAATTACGGGGAACCCCACGCCAATTTTTTTTTTAATAAATCCTTTATTTTAACACTAAATGACAAGTACAGTAATCAACACTATCACTGTACTTCTTATATATGTGACTGACATGTTTCTATCTATCTAATCTATGTGTGATGCTCTATTCCTTCTATTCTAAATTGTCGGGTACCACTGCTGAATTGCCGGCCGGCTTTTTTAAAGAGACGGTGCATGAAAACACTAATATTTTCTTTAACAAATCCTTTACACTAAATGACAAGTACAGTAACCAACACTGTCACTGTACTTCTTATATATGTGACTGACATGTTTCTATCTATCTAATCTATGTGTGATACTCTATTCTTTCGGTTCTAAATTGTCGGGTACCGGTGTATGCCGCTGCTGAATTGCCGGCTTTTCATGTTTCACTGTGAGCACTGTTCCCATCGATTTGGGCAACCACTCTAATGCCACAACCACAATGGCTATGGAATTACAGTGAGTGGCAGACAATCCCTGCATGATTGGTGCTCTAAATAGCGCCAGACATGCAGGACACGCTTTTGGTGCACAAACAGTTATCGAACATAACCTCGAACAGCCGATTTTTTTGCAAATCGTTCGCGTTCGTCGAACGACTCGAACACCCCTCAAAACAGCTCGAATTTGAGATTGGCGAACAGTTCTAGCCGAACACCGCTCATCTCTATTCACAATATTGCTCCCAAATTTATGATTGTTAATAATCTGTGAGTCTAAAACACAAGGAAGGATTTAAGAAGGATTCTGGAAGGACTCTACATTATTTTACAGGGGTGAATGGTACATGTGCCTTTCATTGTCATTACATATGTGCATACACATTAACATTTATTTTATTATTGTTGTGTAACTATAAGAGCATTTAAAATATTTTTTTATAAAGTTAATATTCTGAATATAAAATGTTTTGTGATTATTTATACATCCAAAGCATCCAGAGAGGCAATTACATGAACTTTCAGTTTTCATTGCAGGGGTACTCTTCATCATTGTAATTGAAAATGATTATGAGCATTAAAAATCAGCTTTGACACACTTATTTCCATATATACATATGGAAAAAGTAGTACAGGATCTCTCTAACTTACACAAGGGACTCAAAATGCAACTTGGAAATTTATGTTGCAATGTGATGATCTGAGAAGCAGGGGAGTCAGGAGCTGCCATCTAGGCACTCATTTCGCAAAAACATTTATAACATTTTTTTGGGGGAATTCATGTTTAAAAGTTTATTTACAAATATATACAGTTTTTATAACTTGTTAACTAAGCTGT
Organism: Phyllobates terribilis; assembly: GCF_046119375.1. Lineage (NCBI taxonomy): Eukaryota > Metazoa > Chordata > Amphibia > Anura > Dendrobatidae > Phyllobates > Phyllobates terribilis. The sequence goes on along the minus strand of NW_027362761.1, from coordinate 900,204,989 downwards.
TAGGGACTGCCATTTTTACTTGCTGATGCGTGTCTGAGCATGATATATACTGCAAATACAGTTCCAGGCATTAGGATACTACGATGGGTGACCAACTCTATCGCCTACACTGTGGCTGCCACAGCTGTGAACTGGGCATGCCCAACGGGCTGTGGGGTGAGACAGGCACCATTTTATTGTAGCCAAGTGCACAGTTATATTTTCCCCCTGTCACCGCTCATGCAGTGTTCACCGCCGAATTGTGACAGGAATACCAGGGCAGTGACTGTTAGAAGACTACCATGGGAGCGGCAGTGAGCAGCGCTGGTCAGGAAACCTAACATTGTATTAATATTACCAGGCTATGAAGCTATTCCAACCACTGGAAGTCGGTACTGTCACAGGTCTGCTTTGAGCCGTGAGAGCAGGGCTGCGGCGATGATGTTGAGAACAGTTCAGTAGCCTAGTATTTAAATAATGTCAGGCTGCTCAAGGCCAGTGTCACCGCTAGTGTTCAGAACACAGTAGTGAAATCATCACGCTGCTATGCTCTGAATACTGATTCAGCTTGGCTGAGTCAGTGTAAAGCCTCATTCAGTTGTCTGTAATGCAGGGACATCTGAATGAGGCTTTATACTGCTTTCTACAAAGCGCATCAGAAAAGATGATTTTGTCACTGGTTACAGCACTGTGCACAATCTACTTCAATTTACAGAGCACAATAACCATGAAATTAATTCTATCGTGTGTTACAGTCCACAGAGTTGTGTATATGATCCTATCATGTGTGATACAGTCCTCTTAGCGGTTTGATACAATCTGCTGACTTGTAGGAAGCCAAAAACCTCCCAGTATATTGTTTGGAGTATGGGAAGAAATGGGAGTACCCGGAGCAAAGCCATGCAGGTAAATGTAGAACATATAAAATCTAAGCAGATATAGTTCTTGGTCCTTTGAACAAGGACCCTAAGTGCTGTAAGGCAATAGAGCTAGCTATTACGCTGCCGACTATTTACCAAAGCTATATAATAAATAATTTTAATTTACCAATGCTGATGTGACTTTTGTAAGATAGGGTAAGGTGGGCTACTTACCCTGTCACCTTTCGGACCTGCAGGACCGGGTGGGCCAAGTGGTCCATCTGTGCCCTAAAAAACAATTTTAAAAGCACAGTGAACTCATTTGTGCATCAGAACACTGATACTGGTGGATCAGCTCCCTCTTTGTTCATCGGCAATACAGGAAATAGAAAGTCTGATAAAGAAGTCTAGTTAGAAGAAATCATGCAGCAGAGGCATATAGAAGGGCAAACAGTATGTCACAATCAAGAATACATGAAACAAGACAAGGCACAAACAGGAACATAAAATGATGGTGCTTTTTAGAATAATCAGTTTCTGGCAAACTGTATTCTCTCATAAAATTTCAGCTGTAGACAAGAGATCAATTGGACTTTGGCTTCCAGAACCAGTAAAGAGAAAGACGCATGCCTGTATAGGAGAAGATCATGCTCAAAGAATCGAATAATAAAAGATGAGTAGGAGACGGAGGCCATTCCAAAGTGCTTTCTAAATGAAGTGGAACAATTTCAGTTATTAGACTGTAAACATGTTTATATGGACGACTCTGAGTATGTTTCCTGACCATTACAGAGGCCTACTACTAAAATGTGTTTCTGTGTACAGTATAATAGATTTGTAACATCTTATTTATGGGTTCTTCACAAGCTTGGTGGAAAAAGATGGATATGGTCATGTAATATGCAATGAATGTATGGAAAAGTCCTCGTCTTCAGTATTAATTTTTAAAATCTGCATAGATGGTTTCCCTGTTCTTATCATTATGACTTAGTGCTATTAAACCGGTACAGTGAACCTAACAGTGGATACATGCTGCCCGAACCACAGGCAGCATGCACCAGACATTGGCTTTATGATTTCAGCCATGTATGTTTGATTCTGCGGTGTTTCAGACAAAAACATACTTTAAAAGCCACCATACAGCAGACTAATCAAAAAGGCCGATCCTCAGCGGCTTCTCCCTGTCTGCTGACAATGACTGACAGGTCTCTCCCTATGCACACACACAGTAAGAGACCCATCACTCTAGGGGAGAGGGTGGGGAGAAGCCATCAAGCCCTGGTCTTTTGCAATTAGTCCCCCATGCGGTTCAGTACCCATCCAGCTTTTAAAGCTTTTCTCAGAAATGTAGCAATGTTTCAGAGTCAAACATACATGGCTGAAATCATACAGCCAGTGTCTGATACATGATACATGCTGCCCGATACATATCCATTGTCAGGTTCCCTTTAAGCTATATCCTTTTGGGTTAATGTACTATATTGTGATCTACAATGACTAATTATGTTTTACTCTTTTCATATTTTATTCTACATTACATTGAATTAGTGCAAATTTTCTGACCCAAAAAATTGCTTTAATGTCAGTATGAAAACAAATCTCTACCAACCTATCTATTACAATTAGATTATCACTGTATGTATAATGCTTCACCCAATTCACGTCAAGCAATATTTTAGATGTATTTGAGTTGGCATAGATTGTTCATTGTCAGGTTTGTCTGTTAGTTCTTGAAGACTGCACCAGTTTCCCCAGTAGAAATGCCTATATGCTGCTATATTTACTTTGCCCTGTACCTTTACAGTCATCCCTGACCCTGAAGCAGATGCAGCACCACAGCATAATACTTCCCAGGATACTTTATATGTTATTCTGTATATCATTGTTCCTCAACCAAAGTCCTTAAGGTTCACCGACAGATCATGTTTTCAGGATCCGCTTAGTAGTACAAAAGTGATAATTCCATCACCTGCGCAATGCTAAGAAAATCCTGAAAACATAATCTGTTGGTGGGCCTTGATGACTGTCCTGTCACTAGTCCCCCAATACATGTAAACTCTATCCAGTATTACCTTATTTAGTTTTTCGTTTCTATCTGAAATTTTATGGTATCCTTCTCCATGTTAGGTCTAGGTCATGTGATGATAAGCCAATGAGAATTCCTTGCCTTTATGTTCTCTGAAGGGGTTCCCATCTCAGTTACCAGAGCTGCCTACACTGAATCACTGAAGTTCTTCATGGGGGAGAAATGGGAAACTCCTATCACAGTTACTGATGAAGATTGGGCAGCTCCTGTCCTGACTACATGGTACTGGCACTAGCTGGTCATATGTTGACGCACTATGGGATTTATAGTAGAGCATAGAGCAATAAAATGAAGGGTGGAATATGGGAATCAAGATGGAGTCTGAATGTAAGAAAGAAGAGGCTAAATGCAGGCAAGTGAATACACTGTGTATAATTGAAGATTTAAAGACAATCAAGGTGGGGGTTCAAGGATAAAAAAAAAATTCTGGACTGCTTCTTTAAGTCATCTACGTAACGCTTTGGGAATTGGCACTAAGCTGTAACTAAGAAAATTTGAAAAGTGACTTTCTTTGCCATTTCTTTTTTATTAAAGGGGTGTTCTAAGGTTCGAAAGTTACCTCCTATCCACAGGATAGGGGACAACTTTCCAATCACTGGGGGTCCGACCGCCATGGCTCCCACTCACGCCAATCTCTGAAGAGCCCTGGCTAAAAAAATGATGGATCATGTGCACTACCGCTGCATTCATTCTTAATGGGAGCGACAGAGATTCCTGATTCTCGAGGTTGGTGGGGGCCATGACAGGTTGGACCCCCAGTGATTGGAAAGTTATTCCCTATCCCGTGGATAAGAGATAACTTTCAAACTTAAGGACAACCCTTTAAGTTGTGAGTGCTAAAGCATCTATGCAATGGTTATGTGTGGTCTCCCATCCTAATCATGGGCACTTGTATCTAAACATGTAGCAGATTTGTAGTTGCCTTTCACATCAGTCATAGTTTCTGATCATGCCCTGCTGTAAGAAAATTTACAGTTAATCCAGAATGTTTTAAATAATTCAATGTCTTGGGAACTTTATTGAATTCTTCCTCTAACTTGTACTTTTCAATAAACTGATTCATTAACAAATTATGGACTTTCCATATACAGGTCTGTTTACGCTACAATATCTTGAAATGTGTTAATCTTGTTCTCCCTATGATCCCTGTCCTTGGTCATTTTTCAGTGTTGTATATTGATGAACAGGTTAAAAAGACACAAAACACTCACCCTGGGTCCTAGCTTTCCGTCTAAGCCAGATGCTCCCTGTATGATTAGGTGGAGGTACAGACGATGGGTATAACATAGGTGACAAGAACGTGAGATTAGTGGGTAATGAGCACATGGAGTAAGAACAACACAATACAAGTGGCCACGAAGACTATGGAATGGCTGGGGGATTTCCACTAATTGCTGCAAAGTGCAAACAGAAAATGTACTTGATCCCTTTTGTTTAGGGGATTAGATTAATCAACACATATGAAAGTATCAGGATTAAAGAAGCACTCCCATCAAAGTTTTTAACCTCTTAATATATTGAAGTCATCATATTATATAGCACTGTGTACTTACAATTGCTCATTTTCCTCTTCTACCCAGCTAATTCTTCTGTTTTCCATTAGGTTTATTAAATGCTAACTAGCTGAATCCTTCTAAGCTCTATGTAGAAACAGGAGGTATCAACTGGGTCAGAAGTTGAAGAGGGGAATGATAAATGAAGGCATAAAAGACTTCCTATTTCTACATAGAGCAGAGAAAAAAGAAGAATTTACTGGATAGAAAGGCAAAATGAGCAATTGTAAGTACACAGTGCTATATAATATGATGATTGCGATATATTAAGAGGATAAAAACTTTGATGGGAGGAGTGCTTCTTTAAATCAAAATAGGCCTGTCCCTCAACATTTTAGCAATGTTTTCTTTCCTTGTATAGTATAAAGCTATGCTAGAACCATTTAGTATCCAAGCGCCAATTAATTTTTTAACATATTAATTACTTTATACAAAAATCATTACAAAGTATCAACTGCACCCCTAAATAGGGGCTCCTCCATAGAAATTCACAAATTTGTGCCCTATCATTGGTTTTGTTACAGATGCCGAACCTTTCTGTTCTTATTATAATGTAACCTAAGAGTTTAACTAGGGGTTAATAATTGTTCATTAATAAAAAGAAATCATTTTTAGTCATTTTACTAGAAAATGTTATCATCATTTAGCATGTAAAATTAGCTCAAGCTATGGCGCCATCTGCTGGATTCTTCAGTCATCAAGATTTAAATATTTAAAATTCTATAAAAATTTGTAAAATATATACATTTTTTATATAAAATGTTTATATAACCAAACAAAATGATCAAATGTGAATATAAAGTGCACAAATGAACAGGAGAAAATGGCATAATATAGATATTTTAGGTTAGAATAATAAACTATCGATTGACAGTGCCTGGTGACAAGGACTCCCACAGGTCCGAGTGCATCAAGAATTCTGCCATTCTGACACATATATTCATAGACAGTAAAAAAATATACAGTACTGTACAAAAAGATTTAGGCAGGTGTGTAAAAAAATGCTGCAAAGTAAGAATGCTCAAAAATACAAGAGTTATTTTTTTATATCAATTAACAAAATACAAAGTGAATGAACAAAAGAGAAATCTAAATCAAATCAATATTTGGAGTGACCATCCTTTGCCTTCAAAATAACATCAATCATCAATTCTTCTAGGCACACTTGCACAAAGTCAGTCTTTGTAGGATTATTGTCAGGTGTATGAGTAACCAATTATACCAAACAGGTGTTAATAATGACAGTTATCTCATAGCAGGTTGAAACACAGACATTAACTGAAACAGAAACAGCTGTGCTGGACACTTAAAATTGGGTGAGAAAAGTCTGCTACAAAGGCGAGGTCATGGAAGACAGTTTCATGTCACAAGTCCTACCCCACAGCAACACTGAGCACAGCAACAAGATACAAGGAAGCTATCATGTTCAGAGAAAAAAAAGATCTAGCTTCAGTTTTATTTTGACAGTTGTAAAAACATCAGTGTATCCAAAAATCGTACATAAGCATAAACACCGACGTGATTCTGGTGGTCAAGGCACCCTTACTCATTGTATTTATGCTTATGGAGAACTAATGTTTTTAACTACTTTTAAAGTAAAGCTGAAGATTTTATATTTGTTGAGCTGGATCTTTTTTTCTCTGAACATGATGGCTCATCTTGTTCCTGGCAATGACAAGACTCTGGAGAGAAGTAGGCAGTTACGATACTGTATCAGCAAGGTCTCTCCCATGCAAATATTTCAAAGCAGACTGGGGTTTCAAGATCTGTCATTCATGTTCTTTTTAAGAAACCCCCAAAAATGGTCAACATTGAGGGCGGTAGACATGGCGGTCAGGAAACCTGGTGCAGCAGATGGAAGACACACCAGGGTTATGTCACTTTGAAATAAGTAAATGTCCAGCAGTGTCATCAGCTTGGAACTGGCAGCAACCAATAGGACCGAGCTACACCTATCTTATCGACTGTTTGGGATGTCAGTCCAGCAGTCGTCTTTAAGGGAGAATTGCAGTCCAAAAACTATACCTTCAACATGGAACATGGAAACAAAGCTAAGTGACTCAACTATGCACAAAAACATGAGAACTAAGATACAGAAAAATGACAGCAGGTGCTCAGTACTGATGAGTCAAAATTTAAAGCGAACATGTCACCAAGAAAATGCAATGTGTAGCATACCTGGCGGCGTTCTTGCATAGGGCACAATCTCCCACTATGCAAGATCGCAAACTTGATCATCGGTCCAGTCTGCTAGCCTGGCTTCCCTCCATGCTGTCTGTTTGCCTCTGTTCTGGCTGCTTAGGGCGGCGGCCCGATTACTTCCTGCTTCTTGTAGCTGCTGCGGGCACACCCCTAATGCGTCCTTAGCCTATTGCTGTCGATCACTGGATATTTAAACCAGCTTCACCTGGAAGCTGATGCCTGAGCAACGCTATCATTCGGTGTTCTCCTTGACTCTGAATGTGCCAGGTCCTGTTCTGTTCTTGTCTATTTCCACCACTCTGGGGACTGTATTCCCAGACTGGCTCCTGTATCTCTTTCAGTAGCAGTTCCTGTCTGAACTGTATCCTAGCCTGTTCGTCCCGCCTTCTAGGGGCTGCATACCTAGACCTGTTGTCTGTGTTTTCTTGCCTGTCTGTCCGCCTTCCTGGAGGCTGTATTTCCAGGCCAGTCTGAACACGCTCCTAGCCTGTTCGTTCCGCCTTTTCTGGGGGCCGCATACCCAGACTGGCTCCTGTATCTCGCTGCAGTGTCAGTTTCTGTCTGAACACTCAGTTCCTGTCTGAACACTCTCCTAGCCTGTTTCCTGTTTTTCTCTATGTCCGTATCTTCCCTTTTTCTGCAGAGTCTGAACCTGCACCTAACTCCTACTCGTTGTCACTGTACTTCCGTTTGTGAGTTTAGAGTCCACTCGCTACTTCATTGCAATTATCTTGTGTCTATCTGGTTCTGCCTTTCCCTTCCTGTCTGTTCCGTGTGTACAGAGCCCTGTCCCCCCTGCTCTGCCTTGCTCACCGCTCCGGCGGTTCTTGCTTGCTCTGCCTTGCTCACCGCTCCGGCGGTTCTTGCCTGCTCTGCCTTGCTTAACGCTCCGGCGGTTCTTGCCTGCTCTGTCTTGCTCACCGCTCCGGCGGTTCTTGCCTGCTCTGCCTTGCTCACCACTCCGGTGGTTCTTGCCCGCTCTGCCTTTGCTCACCGCTCCAGGCGGTCTCGCTCTGCTCTGCCTTTGCTCACCGCGCCAGGCGGTCTCGCTCTGCTCTGCCTTGCTCACCGCTCCAGGCGGTCTCGCTCTGCTCTGCCTTTGCTCACCGCTCCAGGCGGTCTCGCTCTGCTCTGCCTTTGCTAACCTCTCCAGGCGGTCTCGCTTTGCTCTGCCTTTGCTCACCGCTCCAGGCGGTCTCCCTCTGCTCTGCCTTTGCTCACCGCTCCAGGTGGTCTCGCTCTGCTTTGCCTTTGCTCACCGCTCCAGGCGGTCTCGCTCTGCTCTGCCTTTGCTCACCACTCCAGGCGGTCTCGCTCTGCTCTGCCTTTGCTCACAGCTCCAGGCGGCCTCGCTCTGCCCGGCCTTTGCTCACCGCTCCAGGCGGTCTCGCCCTGCTCTGCCTTTGCTCACCGCTCCAGGCGGTCTCGCCCTGCTCTGCTCTTGCTCACCGCTTCGGCAGCCTCGCCCTGCTCTGCTCTTGTTCACCGCTCTGGCAGCCTCGCTCTGCTCTGCTTGTCTACCGCATCTGCGGTTCTGTTCCTGAGTCCCAATCTGTACTGGACCTTATCTAGTCTGTGCTCCAACCTGCTAGTGCCTCCCTGTCGGCACTCCAGCCGTGCGTGCCAGTACTCCCTGCCTGCATACCAGTCGTGCTTACCTGTGCCCGCCTGTCTGCATACCTGCCGTGCCTGCCTATACCCACCAGTCAGTGTGCCAGCCTAACCTGCCTGTTCCTGTATTCTCCGGTGTGGGTCAACAGCCGTGTCCGGAGTCTGACCTGGTGTAGCACCTGGTCCCTCTGCTTGGTTCCTCCCTGGTGCACTGGCGTCGTTAGCCGTCATGCGACCTTGGTCGGATCGGGTAGATACTTAGTTACGCCCCTCCAGGCACTCTCCGTTTCATGGTCCAGTGGGATCACTAAACACGCACACGCCAGTCAGTCCGGGCGTGTGCATAACACAATGTGATCTGCGGGCATCATTTTATAGAGAAGGAGGAGGTGAGCAGAATAATATGTGATTTTCTGAGAAAAGATTCAGTATAACCTGTGATTTATTCATTTATACCTCTGCTCTTTCTGGGATTTCCAGTCCAGTGGGCGGTCCTATCAGTGACTGACTGTTATCTTTGTATATGTGTGCATACAGAAATAACTGTCAGTTATTGATAGCCCCACCCACTGGACCAAAAATGTCAGAAAGAGCAAAGGATTAAATGATGAAAATACAGTTTATACCTAGTCTGTTCTCACAACACTATACATCAATCTGCTGAGCTCCCCCTGCTTTATAACATGACGCCTGCAGATTATACTGCATTTTCATGGTGACATGGTGACAGGTTTCCTTTAAATATTTGGGTGTAACTGAAGGCAGTTTGTTCGCCAAACGGCTCGAAAGCAGTACAATAATGACTTTCTGCAGGTAACAGTGAAGCATGCTGGAGGATCCTTGCAAATTTGGGGCTTCATTTCAGCATAAGGAGTTTTGGATTTGGTCAGGATTAAAGGTGTCCACGATGCTGAGAAATACAGGCAGATAGCCTGATCTTAATATCATCAATCCTGCCTGGGATTACATAAAGAGACAGAGGATTTGTTCATGCCCACATCACCAGATTTGTGGTTGTAGAAGATGTTTGGAACAATGTTTGTGCAGAGTTCCTTCAAAAACTGTGTGTAAGAGTACCTGAAAAAAGTTATAAATGTATGCTATTTTAAAGGCAAAGAATAGTCACATGAAATATTGATTTGATTTAGATTTCTTGGTTTTTCATTCATTTTTGCATTTTGTTAATTAATAAAAGTAAACTATTAACATGTCTAGTTTTAAATAACATTCTTACTTTGCAGCATTTTTTTTCAAACCTATCCCATCTAAAACTTTTGCACAGTACTGTAAATGTGAACAATTTTTACAAATTGAAAAAAAATAGATTAGGACATTTGCAAAGCAGATTACAGTGAAAGCAAATACAAAATGCACACGGTTATTGTGTGAGATTATATTATAGAATCACATTTACAAAACATGTAATCCAGACATATTACATGTGGTCGACTCAGACACCATTAATGTGGACATTAAGCAGACGGATTACTGACATATTATACTGATGCTAATTGTATCTAGGAAGAAATCAGGAAATTAATACAATGCTATGTGAGTGGAAGGCAAAATATGATATATATACAGTATATATAGTATGTATATATATATATATATATATATATATATATATATATATATATATATGAACAAAACATATATATAAATGATCATGTGATTCTGTGCCAGCATCTCGCTACCAATGTAAATATAATGATATCGGTCATTCACTGGAACCATTGAAATAAAAGAAAAGAAGCATATGGATTGAGGTGAAATTGAATAGATTTTTCTACTTACTGGAAGACCCAGTGGTCCTCTGTCACCCTTTTGACCTGGCTCACCCCTCAATCCTTTAAGACCATTTAACCCTGGTTCACCCTAAATGTAAAAGTAGATGCCAATTTTGTTTGTTGGCTATGCATGCTGTTACTGAGGAGGTTCACTTTTTGACACTGCCGTAAATTCCATTCTGTATTAAACAGTACATTAAAGCACTCAAAACCTAACATTATGTACTACATGTTTGCTTCAGGGCAAGAAATAACAAAACCCCAAAAATGTCTAAAGCCATATGTAGCTGCCAACTGTTCCGAATTTGTTGGGACTGTCCGGAATTTTGAGACACAAACCTGACAACTTTGGGGCTTCCTGGGAAGAAAGCAATGGGATTTGTGTAAAGGGGCCTCAAAGGGGGTATTTTGGGGTCGGCTACTGTGAGGGTCCAGGGCATTGCCGGGCTGGACGTAAACCTCCATGTTTTCCCAGCAAAAATGTTGGCAATTATGGCATATTGAAATGCTGGAGCCTGATACTTAGTAAAGATAAAAAAAACACATACGTTTCTCTAGCCCTACCTATTCAAGGTTACTTGTCGATATGATCCAGTATGAAAACATTATAACTATTGCTACATTTTAGCATATTTTCCAGCTATGAAAAGCTATGGTGCCAGAGAAGGCCCAATGGCCCATCTGCTTTATAATAAGACACCAGTACTATAAATGGCCCTGTGCAGAATTTATATTGGGCCATAGAGGCTTCGAATCATGCCATGAAATTATATTTTTCATCATGCCATTATTTTTGTATACAATATAATTTAGTCTTAAACTATAATATTAATATTGTTGATTTTCAGAATAATTATAGCGGCATAACTAAAAAAAGTCGTTTTGTGTGCTTAGGCCAGTCAATACAGAAAAGACATTGGAATTTTCAGCCTGTTTACAGAAAACTTTCAAGCTCAGTAGTAATAAATGAACATGAAATGAAATTAATCGGTAGACCCCCACACACATTCAATGGTTGGCTGACCAAGCCAAAACCAGAGAGTTCAGATAACTTTTCTCTTTTGACTAAGGGGGTCTTAAACCTCATCAGGCATAATGATTTAGTACTCAAATCTTTAAAAAACTTCTTTATCACCAGAATTAGAATGATATTTTTACCATAGTAGGCTGCTACCTGAGCTTCAAGGCTTTCATACATATATCACAAAACAGACATTACATTCACAGAACATATAAGCATGCACTGTGCATAGTTATATACACAACACATACAAGTCCATGCTGCATGCATTCCTCAATAATGACATTAGTCCGCTTGTACTTACCTTTGGACCTGAAAGCCCATGTGGACCCTGCAAGATACAAATGCAACATAGCATATTTAATACAAACCCAAAAAGTTATCTTTCACAGGGAATCTGTTAAAAGTTTTTTTCCTCTTGAAAACTCCAACACTATCTGTTATTTTAGCTCTTGTGCTTTCTAAACACATCCTTATTTGTAAAAGTAGAAACAGGATTATGTAAAAAAAAACAAACAGCAGGGGTTATGCAGTTTCAGAAAACCCTTGTCCTTCTACTGGAGTTTGTGTTAAACAAACGTTGCTTTACTCACCTTCCCCAGGTCCTGCGTGGAGTCTCTGCTTCTGCCCCAAGTTCCTGTTATCGCCATTGCAGCAAATAAGTGAGCTCTGTAGTTCTAACCGAGTTTATGTAAATCCAAAGAACTAGGCGCTCAGATATGAGATGGGAAATTTATTTGCAATCCAAAAGTAAGAGTACAACATTTTGGTCATAGACTCTGACCTTCATCAGGTGCACAGATGGTTTATGCAAAGAGACAGGGATCAAGTGTGATAAAGCACTCTCACAATTGCAGGCATCCGGTGTTTCTCCTATAGTGTTTTATTATAACTTGATCTATCTCTGCATTAACCATCTTGGTAAACTGATGAAGGTCAGAGTCAATGACCGAAACGTTGTACGCTCACTTTTAGATTGTAAATAAATTTCCTATCTCGCATCTATGAGTGCCTAGTTCCTTGGATTCACAGTATACAAGGACAGAGCCTCTACTAGCGCACCATCCCATCTGGAGTGTCCTTGTTTAAACAGAGTTGATAGCACAACCGCTCAGAGCAGCTGAGCTCAAATATTGGCTGCAGAGCTGTTGATGTGACGTCAGAGCTGCAAACAATAACAGACACCGAGAACAGCGGCAGAGGCACAGCAATGGACCTGGGGAGGGTGAGTGATGCGCAGTTTGTGTTTTAAACTGGAAAACTGAAATCGGAATAGCCATCTGACCCCAGTATATGATGTACAGTTATATGAAAAAGTTTGGGCACCCCTATTAATCTTAAGCTTAATGTTTTATAAAAATTGGTGTTTTTGCAACAGCTATTTCAGTTTGATATATGTAATAACTGTTGGACACAGTAATGTTTCTGCCTTGAAATGAGGTTTATTGTACTAACAGAAAATGTGCAATCTGCATTCAAACAAAATTTGACAGGTGCATAAGTATGGGCACCTCACCAGAAAAGTGACAATAATATTTAGTAGATCCTCCTTTTGCAAAAATAACAGCCTCTAGTCACCTCCTGTAGCTTTTAATGAGTTCTTGGATCCTGGATGAAAGTATTTTTGACCATTCCTCTTTACAAAACAATTCCAGTTCAGTTAAGTTTGATGGTCGCCGAGCATGGATAGCCCTCTTCAAATGATCCCACAGATGTTCAATGATATTCAGGTCTGGGGACTGGGATGGCCATTCCAGAACATTGTAATTGTTCCTCTGCATGAATGCCTGAGTAGATTTGGAGCGGTGTTTTGGATCATTGTCTCGCTGAAAGATCCATCCCCTGCGTAACTTCAACTTTATCACTGATTCTTGAACATTATTGTCAAGAATCTGCTGATACTGAGTGGAATCCATGCGTCCCTCAACTATAACAAGATTCCCGGTGCCGGCATTGGCCACACAGCCCCAAAGCATGATGGAACCTCCACCAAATTTTACTGTGGGTAGCAAGTGTTTTTCTTGGAATGCTGTGTTTTCTTTGCCGCCAAGCATAACGCCTTTTTGTATGACCAAACAACTCAATCTTGGTTTCATCAGTCCATAGGACCTTCTTCCAAAAAGAAATTGGCTTCTCCAAATGTGCTTTTGCATACCTCAGCCGACTCTGTTTGTGGCGTGCTTGCAGAAACGGCTTCTTTCGCATCACTCTCCCATACAGCTTCTCCTTGTGCAAAGTGCGTTGTATGGTTGACCGATGCACAGTGACACCATCTGCAGCAAGTTGACGCTGCAGCTCTCTGGAGGTGGTCTGAGGATTGTCCTTGACTGATCTCACCATTCTTCTTCTCTGCCTTTCTGAAGTTTTTCTTGGCCTGCCACTTCTGGCCTTAACAAGAACTGTCCCTGTGTTCTTCCATTTCCTTACTATGTTCCTCACAGTGGAAACTGACAGGTTAAATCTCTGAGACAGCTTTTTGTATCCTTCCCCTGAACAACTATGTTGAATAATCTTTGTTTTCAGATCATTTGACAGTTGTTTTGAGGAGCCCATGATGCCACTCTTCAGAGGAGATTCAAACAGGAGAACAACTTGCAAGTGGCCACTTTAAGTAGCTTTTCTCATGATTGCATACACATGGCTATGAAGTTCAAAGCTCAATGAGGTTACAAAACCAAAAAAAGTGCTTTAGTAAGTCAGTAAAAAGTAGGTAGGAGTATTTAAAACAAGAAAATGATAAGGGTGGCCATACTTATGCACCTGTCAAATTTTGTTTGAATGCAGATTGCACATTTTCTGTTAGTACAATAAACCTCATTTCAAGGCAGAAACATTACTGTGTCCAACAGTTATGACATATATCAAACTGAAATAGCTGTTGCAAAAACACCAATTTTAAGAAAACATTAAGCTTAAGATTAATAGGGGTGCCCAAACTTTTTCATATAACTGTATATTAATAATGTCATTGTTGTCAAAGAGAAGTAGACAAGTCAAACAGGCCAAGTTCCCTTTAACACAATGAGTGATCATGGTGAGTTGCATGCCAATTTCAGCTGGGATGTAACAGTATTTACATAATTTATGTATAATTTTTTTGGCTGTATATAGCATAATGTCATTTTAGATGAAAAAGGTTACGCTAGAATAATAGAAGACACCAGTGTGCATTTCTGCATGAAAGGGATTAGAAATCTCAATTTTTATCTCATGGATAGTTAAGAAAGCCGCAGCTCCTACGTTCTATCTATCTATGAGGGTTACGTGTAGCCTATTTTAGATACCTTACTTGTTCTCCCATTTACCTTTACTCTTTCCATTAAGGCCCCAATACACATTAGATGAAATTTGGCAGATCCCGCTAATTTCAGCAGGACCACAGACCATCTGATTTACCTGGGGTCCATCTGAACTCCGAAAAGATCAGGAAGTTTACATTTCAATGCCCGATCCTTTTGTTTTGAGGGGCGATAAATTGTTGCCAGAGGAGTCTGATAACATCCTTCTTCTCGTTGAAAACATACAGGTGCTCAGCCAAATATTAATTTGTATGGGAGACTCAGGAGAGAATATTTGGCCAACAGCTATCACATATGTATGGCCAGCTTTAGTCTGAAGAAATTGGATTATACTGAAAAGTGTGTAAGGAGACATTGACCATATCTAATTATACTTTTCTGCTTAGAGTAATTATTTAGTTTTCTGGTCCAGTCGTTACAGAACAACCAGCAGAAATGATGAGAATGACGTTGGTATGTCAGGGGTCTTGGACCAGGGACACATTCTTCCTTTTCGTGGAGCAGGAAAGAGTTTAATTAATAAGTACTTTCCCCAGTGTTATCTGGCATTTGTAGTCTCACAATATAATCAGCACAAATGATGCCTTTCATTATATAGTAAATGTAATATATGAAGCAATTATCTTCAGCTTACCATTGGGCCTGGGGGCCCATGAGGACCCGGTGGACCAGGAGGACCTATGATCTGTGAAAAGATTGCAAATTGAGAGCCTGTAAGATTAGCGATATTCCAGTCTACAGAATCCTGGCAGCAGTAAAATCATTAGAAATGGTTCAGTGTGGATGATTATAATTGCAGCTGCAATCACGTTTTACAAAGCGTGAAGAAACGCATCTGCATAATCAAAATGATGGCTTAACTCCTCAGCGTCCAAGCTGAACAGGTGTACATGGAAGAAAGGACCACATCAACTAAAGAACTGAAGAGCAGTCATAGAGTCGGAGGTGTTTGTACCATGGGGCACTGAGCGGCAGTGACAGCTCGGTAATAAGAGAGATGCCAGAATTTCCTTGAATGTAGAAAAGCATGCTACCTATTCTATCATGTGTGGTGCATTAGTTTGAGAACACCACATGTTCCTATATCTACTGTATACTATAAAATCAATCAAGAGGTTGTCTTATGACTATACCTTTTTAAAATTATAAGGTGGCCTGGCAATCACCTGATCATCTCAGTCCAGGTTATCTAACCCTAAACCATTAACTGTTAATATTAATGAACAGTGAGTCTGGTCACCCACACCAGATGTGTCACCAGATTTTCTTGATACTGCTCCATAGAATACGGTAAACCTGACAGATGGCAAAAAAGCGTACTTTTGACATCCACCAAGCAAATATATATGAGCTTTTTGACTGGAACGTTAGTCTGCTGTAGGCCACTAAAATATAAGTTAACCGCGGATAATACGTTTATTTGGATCAGAGTATACTGATGTTGTATTCCATGGTATGGTACAGAGTGGCATATGTCAAACCTTTGCATTCAGCACATGCACTTAAACATTCGCATCTATGAGCCAAAGCTCAAGATCTACTCACAGAAGCTCCATGAGGTCCAGGTGCACCATGGTCTCCTTTTTCTCCCTTCATTCCATTTGCACCCTAGTAGCAAATATTGTTTAAAGAAATATTTTTATAAGAGTGATATAATGAGTAACAGATATAGTCGTAATGATGAGTTACGGTCTCACACAGGACTGAAGGGAAACCTACTGGGGAGAAGTCTGGAAAAAGAGGGATACAAGTGTACTCATGGTTATGCGTTACTTTCTACTCATGATCCGGTAATTGGGACTATTACAAATATATTACCTTTTTAGTTTTCTTAATTCATGGTGTGACCCACAGCGATCAGCAAGATATCACCAATCCTGTGGATAGCTGATAACTTTCGAAAGTTGGAAAATCCCTTTACCATTTACTGTAGGATGTTAAACTCATTCCCTAGTACAAGATTTTCCTCATAATGAAATTACATACATCTAGGGGTATCCAATTTTGAAAGGAGAACATAAAAGCAGCATAGCTCTTAAATCTAGATCTTACATTTAGATCTTAAACGTATCTAAAGTAATTCATGGGCAGATTGAACATAACACAGGTCACACAATCAGCAAAATAGCAGCACCTCTGTAATACTTCTTAATGACCTTTTTTATTACTTTCACTAATATCTATAGTATATTTATCCATAGCTAAAAAGTAATCAATAGGCTGTTGTTGATGGAGCCTTCTAATGAAATTTTACATTGCTTGTATAGTGTATTTTAGTTCTTCCTCATTAACCCATGACAGTTCACTTCAAACCCTTTGACTCACATTTTAAGAAAAGTCAGCTTCATAGTCCAGTCGGTCATAGCAGGGCAAATAAAATATGCAAAATATATTTCTGATAGTTTCCTATTAGCAAATGATCTATTTTCCACATTATGAAAAGTAAAAACGAAACAATAAGTGAAAAAAAAGCAAACGGTAAATTAGAAAGGAGTTAGGATTTTTAACTGGGTGACACTTACAGGCAGCCCAGGTAGACCAATTCCTCCTTTCTCTCCTGCGATGCCAGTTTCTCCACGATCTCCTTTAGAACCTTTAGGCCCCTATTTGGCACAAAAACATCGTTAATAAGGCGATTATAAATATAATAAAGGCAATGAATACTTATACCATATACAGTACTGTATGGTAACAGTTATATCTATAAACACTAAAGATGAGAAACATCATCATGATTTTCAGCACAAGCAATTATTCCCGTTCTCATCTCTTCAGCTGTCAAATATCGTTTCCTCCAGTAAAGGTATTTTTCTAGATCAGAGGACAGTATAAATAGTATGCTCATAATGCAGAACATATTTCTATCTTGGGTTTTAATCACAGGAATGAAGAGCACAAACCATTTCTTAAAAGCAGAGTAAATTTAGTAAGATTAATGGCATGACTTAGTATAAGCACTATAATTTGGGCTTCCATTACCCAGACACTGGCGCATGAGCATATACCATGTTAATCACAATTTCCTTAACTGCACAGTGCTCTTTAAAATATGTTTTAGTTAAAAATTGAAGTTGAAAACCAAGTTTTCAAAAAATGGAGCTGAAGATGAGACAAACCAACAAGAGGAGAAAAAAACAAGAACTGAGGAAAAATTGATGATAGAGTGTGATCTTGGTATAATGAATACACCCTCCACTTTCCAGTATGGGGATTAAGGCCAATAAAAAAGAAGCAAATGATCCAACCAACAAGTCTGAAAGTGATGAAAGTTGTTTTTGATTTTGTGAAGTCATCATAGGTATTTGCATAATTGGCAACATTCTTGGATTTCCTTGCACTCTAAAACCAAAAGTGGGTGGGGTTTATGTAATAACTAGTGTTGAGCCACCCCCGTAGTGTTCGAGTTCGGTTCGGTTCGTCGAACACCCGTGTGTTCGCCGAACTGTTCGTCGAACTGTTCGTCGAACACCTTCGAACACCGTTAAAACCAATGGCAGGCAAACAAAAACACATAGAAACACATAGAAAACACCTTCAAAGGTGTCCAAAAGCTGACAAACTGCTCAGAAGACACAACTAACACATGGAAAAGTGACAAGTACATATAGTCATGCGAAAAGAAAAGAGGTGGAGGAGTAAAAGGAGGGGGAGACACAGATATAGGCATGTCATGCCCTTCTAAAATCCAAAAAGTGAGAAGCCGAGACGGCCAGTCCGCTCCTGCCCGTGCCACCTCCGTGTCGCCGGGTTTGTGCCAGAGCCGCGGTGAACCCTGACGGCCAGCCCCCCTCTCCCAATACTGGTGCCTGTCCGCTGGTGGGTCGAGAGAGCCCCCCTGTGGTGGAGGCAGCTCTAAGCTTTTTAATTTAAATTGTCCCTCTAATTTGAATGAATACACTTTAAATCCATTTACAAGGATCTATTGGAGGGCAAGTCTCATGCCAGCAGCCGCGTAATTCCAGCTCCAGTAGCGTCCACTAAAGCTGCTGCAGTTAAAAAGCTTTTATAAGGATCGAGCTCGGCTGTCCACCGCAAGGCATCCTAGTGCCAGTCCCAGCCCCTATGCCTTGGGGTGCCTCCTGATGCTCTTCACTGAGTATCCCGTGGTCCCGAAGCATTTCCTTTGAAAAAATTAAGTGTCCAAACTACAGGTGGTGTAGCTTGCTTAACAGCCGGGATAATCCGCTGACTAGCAGACACTGCTACTAGGCACAAAGTATTTCCTGGGCTAGATGCAGTTAAAAATTTGTAAGTAGATACTCTCGTTGGATGCTGAGACAGCATTCCATAGAGTCTCCTGGCACGCCATATATGATTCTCTTAAAAAGCTTGGGGTAGTGGTCTAGGGGAC
This sequence comes from Phyllobates terribilis, assembly GCF_046119375.1. Taxonomy (NCBI): domain Eukaryota; kingdom Metazoa; phylum Chordata; class Amphibia; order Anura; family Dendrobatidae; genus Phyllobates; species Phyllobates terribilis. The sequence continues at coordinate 900,186,237 of NW_027362761.1, read as the reverse complement.
CCTTTTATAGCCAAAATCACGGCCCTGTATCACAATACGTCACCTAAGCTGAAGATAAATGGAACTGTAGCACCGAGGGCTCGGTTGCTACAGACGTATTGCACCTCACCCAGAGGTGTGATATCTCACTCTCAGATAAGGATGGAGTGTGGATCAGGACCCGACACCTGCATGCATTACACCACATTGCCGTGGGGCAGGGCGACCAATATGCCCCTGAGATGGGCACGACAGTCCCTGTCCCTGGCTGGAGTGGGGGGAGGGAACACTGAGGAAGGGGAACCCTGCAGTGCAGGAGCAGGGAGGAAGCAGTTCCTGGGTGCATTGAGAAGGGAGTATAAAAGGTGGGCACCATCTTAGTTCAGTGCAGAGAAGTCTGAGCAGAAGTGGCAGGGAGCAGGGGCTCTGCATGAGCTCTGCTCCGGAGGCGGGCCTAGTAACAGAGGCCCAGGCCTGCAAGAGGGAGAAGGAAGGAAGAGGAGCGGAGAAGGCTCCAGGAACGAGGAATGAAGGGATCCCAGGGGTGCGGACGGGCGAGTCGCCACCGCACGCCCGAATCCACCTGCGTGGAGGGGTCAGGCCAAAGGGGGAGACCGGTCCCCGAACTAGTGGAGGCAGGAAACGACCCTCAGCTAGAAACCGGAGGCTCTGACATTTTATGTGGCGGAGCCCCTTGCTCCACCCGCTAGGAAGGCACCACATAGGGTCAGGGAAACTGGCGCCAAGTTTACCAAGAGGAGGCCCGAGGCAGCCGGACAGAAGTGTTGGTAAGAAAGGCCAGACAAAAGACACACAAAGGGGGTCCTGTGAAGCGCTCCAAAGTTATCTGGGAGTTGTCTGAGCCCCTCACCTGGTGAGCACAGTACGACGTGGGCAGCCGTTACCTGCAGACGTGGTCTGGATAATAAGAACTGTGAGTAAAGGCCCTGAACTGCATCACTGACTCCGTGTCGTTACTGCTGCTGCCCTGCACCATCACCCCCATCCTCCGCATACACTGCCCTGAGGCTATACTCCTCCCGTGGGGAGTTATGCTACGCTCTGCTGCACCCACAACACCAGCCTTAGCGGTCTGCCCTGTAGCGGCGGTTCACTCTGACCGCAATCCACGGGTGGCGTAGTCGGACATTTAAACATCAAAACCACATAAATAGTTCCGCCACTGGTTTGACCGCCCTGAGCCACGGAACCGGATCGCCGCCATGAAGACTACAACCACCAGCATCCACCAAAAAGGGTCCGGCTCCGGGTGTCCCAAGGCCCAGGGGGTGCGTCAGAACATTTTCATCACCTTTCACAATCACCAATGGGACAAGGCAGGGATGTCCTCTGTCCCCTCTCTTATACATCCTAGTGACGGAGCACCTGCTCTCATCAATTCGCCATAACCCCAATATTAGGTGGATTGAGGTGGGAGGCACCGAGTACAAGTGCTCTCTATTTGCTGATGATGTCCTAGTATATATCACTCAATCACATATATCCATCCCTGCTGTTATGGCTGAAATAGATCACTTTGTTACATGGTAAAATTTTAAAATCAATGCAGCGAAGTCTGAGGCCCTCGATGTCTCCCTCCCTAAATCCATATAGGATTCCATCCAGTCCAACTTTCCCTTTGCCTGGCCCTCACAGGGTATCAAATACTTAGGAATTCCTATTCATAGAGACCTCTCCCATCTATGTTATCTTAATTTTGGGCCCTTTATTGAACAATTCCATACAGACCACGGTTGGCAAGTTAGAACTGTAAGATTCACTACGTGAACCACTGGTGTTTTGTGGAAAAGCACATGTACACCGCGTTCCAAATTATTATGCAAAAAGTGTTTAGGAGTGATAAGGGAAGAATTTGTTTGTTTGTCAGTTAAACTCATTGATGGTGATGTGTGTCAGGGCTCTTTATATCACTGTAAGCAATTGCAGACACCTGTGCTAATTAGTTTGGCAGGTGTGTCCAATGAAAGGCAAGACTACTTAAGAAGGCTCTCTCACATTATTAAGCAGCCTACATTTTCTGCCAAAATGGGAAAGAAAAAGGATGTGTCGGCTGCTGAGAAGCAACAAATTGTGGAGTGTTTAGGTCAAGGCATGACTACAATCAACATTGTGCGATGATCAGGATGAAGTGTCTTGGCAATCAAGAAGTATGTAGCTGATTCACAGTACACACGTGTGCGTGCTGATAAGGGCAAATTGAGGACTCTTTCCTACAGGCAATTACGTCAGGTTGAAAGAGCAGCGGCAAAAAAGCCTTGTCATAGCAGCAGACAAGTTTTTGAAGCTGCTTGTGCCTCCAACGTCCCACGAACAACAAGATGCAGGGTCCTTCAGAGGTTTGCAGCTGTGCATATGCCATCCTGTCGACCTCCTCTATCCACTTCACACAAGCAGAAACGGCTCCAGTGGGCCAAACATTACATGAAGACTGATTTCAAAACTGTTTTGTTCACGGATGAGTGCCGTGCAGCGCTCGATGGTCCAGATGAATGGAGTGGAGGATGGCTGGTTGATGGACACCCCACGCAAACACGGCTACAGCGCCAACAAGGAGGAGGTGGAGTAATGTTTTGGGCTGGAATCATGGGGAGAGAGATTGTCGGCCCCTTTAGGATCCCTGAAGGCGCTAAAGATGAACTCCATAATGTATGTGGATTTTCTCAAACAGCACTTCCTGCCATGGTTCAAGAAGAAGAACCGTGTATTTCACAGCAAGATCATTTTTCTGCATGATAATGCACCATCTCATGCTGCACATAAAACATCTGCATCTCTGGCTGATATGGGCATAAAAGGGGACAAACTTATGGTGTGACCCCCATGCTCCCCTGACCTCTACCCCATTCAGAACCTTTGGAGCATCATTAAAAGGAGTGTCTATGATGGCGGGAGGCAGTTCACATCTAAGCAACAGCTCTGGGAGGGTATTCTGTCCTCATGCAAAACAATTGAAGCAGAAACCATCCAAAACCTGACAAATTCAATGGACGAGAGAGTTCAGAAGCTCCTTTCGAACAAGGGGTCCTATGTGAAAATGTAACATCACCTAGAATAAAGTTTTGAGTTGAAAACTGTTTGATTTCAGTTTCTAACAACCTGCTAATGCTTATAATTTCAAAAATGACCATTTTTTTGGTCTTTATTAAAATGAAAAGGTTGATCGAAAAGTTTGGGGGATCTAAGAGTGTGGCAACCCAGTAGTCATGATTACTTTGAATTCTGACAATATGAGGGTCATGCTGCAGGTAGTGCAGCAAGAAGGCACTTATGTGTCTTGCGCATCTCGGAGCCCCAAAATTATTTTCCGGGCTAGATGCAGCTAAAAATTATTTTTAATTTTAAATCTGGTGAAGCTTATTATAGATGGCCTAATAGGATCAGTGCTGCACACTGCTACAAAGCCCAAATTATTTTCCAGTCAAGATACAGATAAACATGATTAGTAATTTGAAAGCTTAAAACGGTTGGTAGGGTGATTTTAACCAATCATCAAGCTTTTACTCTCCCCAGGATGACACAGGGGTAGAAAAGTCGTTTCGGATCCATGATTTGTTCATCTTTATGAACGTGAGTCTGTCTACATTATCAGTGGAGAGCCGCGTGCGCTTATCTGTCAGCACACCACCAGCAGCGCTGAACACACGTTCAGACAGAACGCTGGCTGCGGGGCATGACAAGATCTCCAAGGCGTAAGTGGCTAGCTCCGGCCATTTATCCAGATTGGAAGCCCAAAAAGAGCAAGGGTCCAGTGACACAGTCGTGGCTTCAATGTTTACTTGGAGATACTCCTGTACCATCGTCTCTAGGCGTTGACTATGTGTCAGACTTCTTGTCTCCTGTGGCCTTGCAAAGGATGGGCTAAAAAAGTGGTGAAATGATTCCGCAAAATTGATGTTACCAGCAGATACTGTGGTTCTGTTACGGTTTGAGTGCTGAACACTTGACGGTCCCACGGTTCGCAAGTTGGAACTGTGAGATTCACTACGTGCACCACTGGTATTTTGTGGAAAAGCACATGTAAGATTCTGCAACAGTCTCTGCTGATACTCCTGCATGCGTGCATCCCTTTCTATGGCAGGAATAATTTCTGCAAATTTACTTTTGTACCGGGGATCTAACAGTGTGGCAACCCAGTAGTCAGGATTATTTCTAATTCTCACAATTCGAGGGTCATGTTGCAGGTAGTGCAGCAAGAAGGCACTCATGTGTGTTGCGCATCCAGGAGCACCAAGTCCCTGTTGTGTTGGTGGCGAGGTAACAATCATGCTTCCTTCCTCTGTCCTCTCCCCCCAACCTCGCACAACAGAAATGTGATCAAGGTCTCCCTCATCTGATGAGTCTTCCATCAGTTCGTCCTCCACTTCTTCCTGGGCTCCTGCACCTTCCTCACTAGTTTGGCTGCTACCATGCGCCCTGGTAAAATCATCTCCCCCACCCTCACATGCCTGCCGCCTTGGTGCTGCCGACCGTCTGGACCTTGCAGATGTTAGCCCTTCCGCATACAACTCCTCCTCCTCTACTTCCTCCACCTCCTCTTGTGCCACCACCTGACTCCGAATTCTGTTTAACATGTGCTCCAGCATGTAAATCACCGGAATAGTCATGCTGATAATGGCATCGTCAGCACTAAACATCTTCGTCGCCATTTCAAAACTGTGCAGAAGGGTGCATAGGTCCCTGATCGGAGACCACTCCTCCAGCGTGATTTGCCCCACCTCTGAATCTCGTTGGCCCAGGCTATACGTCAGAACGTATTGCACCAGGGCTTGTCGGTGCTGCCACAGTCGCTGCAACATGTGCAGAGTTGAATTCCACCGGGTAGGCACATCGCATTTTAGCCGGTGAAGTGGCAGGCCCAACGACTTCTGTAGAGATGTAAGTCGCTGAGCTGCGGGATGCGAACGGCGGAAGTGAGCACACAGCGACCGTGCCCTCTGCAGAAGGCCATCTAGTCTGGGATAGTGGGCTAAAAATTGCTGGACAACCAGGTTCAACACGTGAGCCATACAAGGCACGTGTGTGACATTGCCCCGGCGAAGGGCCGCACCCAGGTTTGCAGCATTGTCGCACACGGCCTTCCCTGGTTTCAGGTCCAGTGGAGACAACCATTCATGAAATTGGTTCTCCAGAGCTGACCACAACTCCTCAGCTGTGTGACTCACATTTCCCAGACATTTCAATGTAAAAACCACCTGATGACGTTGAGCCCTACTGCCAGCATAGTAAGGAGGTGTGCAGGATCCCTTCTGCGCAGTTAGAAAGCTTGTGGCATGACCAGACAGGCTTTGGGTGCAGGTGGAAGACCGAGAGGAGGTTGAGGAGGCAGAAGCAGTGGAGGAACTTTGACATAAAGAGGATTGACGCACAACTCGTGGGGACGGCAAGACTTGGACAGCAGCCCCTTGTCCTGCTGTCACCATAGTTACCCAGTGCCCAGTCAGCGACATGTAACGCCCCTGTCCATGCCTACTCGTCCAAGTGTCTGTGGTGAAATGCACCCTGTCACACACAGAGTTTCTCAAAGAAGCGGTGATGTTGTGTGCGACATGCTGGTGGAGCACAGGCACACCTTTCTTTGAGAAGTAGTGCCGACTGGGCATCTGGTACTGGGGCACTGCGACGGACATAAGGTCTCGAAAATCCTCTGTGTCCACCAGGCGGAAAGGCAGCATTTCTGTAGCCAAGAGCTTGCAGATCGTGAAATTCAACCTCTTAGCTTTCTCATGGCTAGAAGGAAATGGTCTTTTACTTGTCCACATCTGAGGGACCGAGGGCTGGCTATTGTGCTTAGACGGGGTTGATAAGGGTGTCCCCGGCAAACTGCCGGTCTGTGAGGAAGATGCAGGCGGACATGTTAGGTTGCCTTGATCCAAAGGTGGTGCTATCGATGTCGGACAGCGCTCAAGACCAGCTGGTGTTACCACCTCCAAAGAAAATGATGACCTGCCAATCACGCTGGCTGTTGCGGGTAAAGAGGTGGCAGGTCTGCGCCCCAAAACAGGTGTGACTGCTGTCCCCCCAGTCACAGAGGATGAAGAGGCCGCGGATGCACAAGATATGGCAGACGGTGGTTGGCCCGGCCGGCTAGGCCGCATTGTAGCACACTGAGCTTCCCACTGCAACTTATGCTTCATGTCCATGTGCCGGTTCATGCATGAAGTACTCAAACTATGTATTTTTTGGCCTCTACTTAGCTTTTGCTGACAAATGTTACAGATAACACGAGTTGGGTCATCTTTATCGATCTGAAAAAATGCCCAGGCTATGCAAGGCTTAGCACCCATGCGACCTGAAGAGCCACCACGACTTGTGGTGAGAGGCAGAGTTGTGTTTGAGGATGCAGTTGTTGACGTGCTTCCAGTACTACGTCTCTGTCCAGGAAGGCGCAACCTGACCTCGTCGTCACTAGCATCTTCCTCCACCTCCTCTGCTGACCTCATCTCTTGGCTGACTGTGGGTTGACAGTAAGTGGGATCTCCGACCTCATCATCATCACCCTGTGCGTTATCACACCCGTCGTCCTCAGAGCCAACCTGTTCCTGCCCTGACAAAAAACTAAAGTTGTCGCTCCAATCAGGTATTTGAGTCTTATCATCGTCTTCCTCATTGTCTCCACCAACAGGAGTTACAGTTTGGGAATGAGGGTCTACATTATGGTCAGAACCTTCTGCGTCTGGTCCTGGATCCGACTCATAAAGATTCTGGGCATCAGTGCAGATCATTTCCTCGTCTGGATTCACAGAAGCGCTGGAGTCGACCTCTGATTCCCAGGCTATAGTATGAGTAAACAGCTCTGCAGACTCAACCATCTGTTCTACCTCATACTCAGACGGGCAGCTGGAGATTTGGGAGCTGTGAGGAAGCAAGTGCGATTTGGGTGACACCTTTGAGGACTGGAGTATTTGTGATGTTGAAGTTGATGTGGAGGAGAGCCCACTTAAAGGAGCACTTGATATCCGTTGAAGCACCTGCTGTTTTTGTGCCTCATCTGGAATTTGTAGCGATTGGCGTGGCCGTAAGAAAGGGATCTTATCACATTGTCCGCTAAAAGAAGTAGACATTTTAGTTTGGCTGGAAGATGGTCTTTCTTCTGCACCTACCCCACGGACACAACCTTTTTTCCCCTTCCCAACACGCCTATTCCCCTTTCCACCAGCAGCAGGCCTTTTTCCACTCATTTTGGTGGTTAACTAATTCACAACTCTGGAGTTGTTTGCACAAAAAAACAATGGATGGTAACCGAGCAGAGCTGAGTGGCCAAACTGTGGTATTAGGCCAAAACTATTGGCTGGGTTAGATGCAGAAAAAAATTATTTTTAATTTGCAACCTGATGGAGGTCAGTATAGATGGACTAATAGACCAAGTCCCACACACTGCTAGAAGCCCAAATATTTTTTCAGAGCTAGATGCAGAAAATTTTTTTATTCAATTTGCAACCTGATGGAGGTCAGTATAGATGGACTAATAGACCAAGTCCCACACACTGCTAGAAGCCCAAATATTTTTTCAGAGCTAGATGCAGAAAAAAATTATTTTTAATTTGCAACCTGATGGAGGTCAGTATAGATGGACTAATAGACCAAGTCCCACACACCGCTAGAAGCCCAAATATTTTTTCAGAGCTAGATGCAGAAAAAAATTATATTCAATTTGCAACCTGCTGGAGGTCAGTATAGAAGGACTAATAGAACAAGTCCCACACACTGCTAGAAGCCCAAATATTTTTTCAGAGCTAAATGAAGAAAAAAATTATTTTTAATTTGCAACCTGATGGAGGTCAGTATAGATGGACTAATAGACCAAGTCCCACACACTGCTAGAAGCCCAAATATTTTTTCAGAGCTAGATGCAGAAAAAAATTATTTTTAATTTGCAACCTGATGGAGGTCAGTATAGATGGACTAATAGACCAAGTCCCACACACCGCTAGAAGCCCAAATATTTTTTCAGAGCTAGATGCAGAAAAAAATTATATTCAATTTGCAACCTGCTGGAGGTCAGTATAGAAGGACTAATAGAACAAGTCCCACACACTGCTAGAAGCCCAAATATTTTTTCAGAGCTAAATGAAGAAAAAAATTATTTTTAATTTGCAACCTGATGGAGGTCAGTATAGATGGACTAATAGACCAAGTCCCACACACTGCTAGAAGCCCAAATATTTTTTCAGAGCTAGATGCAGAAAAAAATTATTTTTAATTTGCAACCTGATGGAGGTCAGTATAGATGGACTAATAGACCAAGTCCCACACACCGCTAGAAGCCCAAATATTTTTTCAGAGCTAGATGCAGAAAATTTTTTTATTCAATTTGCAACCTGATGGAGGTCAGTATAGATGGACTAATAGACCAAGTCCCACACACTGCTAGAAGCCCAAATATTTTTTCAGAGCTAGATGCAGAAAAAAATTATTTTTAATTTGCAACCTGATGGAGGTCAGTATAGATGGACTAATAGACCAAGTCCCACACACTGCTAGAAGCCCAAATATTTTTTCAGAGCTAGATGCAGAAAAAAATTATTTTTAATTTGCAACCTGATGGAGGTCAGTATAGATGGACTAATAGAACAAGTCCCACACGCTGCTAGAAGCCCAAATATTTTTTCAGAGATAAATGAAGAAAAAAATTATTTTTAATTTGCAACCTGATGGAGGTCAGTATAGATGGACTAATAGACCAAGTCCCACACACTGCTAGAAGCCCAAATATTTTTTCAGAGCTAGATGCAGAAAAAAATTATTTTTAATTTGCAACCTGATGGAGGTCAGTATAGATGGACTAATAGACCAAGTCCCACACACCGCTAGAAGCCCAAATATTTTTTCAGAGCTAGATGCAGAAAAAAATTATATTCAATTTGCAACCTGCTGGAGGTCAGTATAGAAGGACTAATAGAACAAGTCCCACACACTGCTAGAAGCCCAAATATTTTTTCAGAGCTAAATGAAGAAAAAAATTATTTTTAATTTGCAACCTGATGGAGGTCAGTATAGATGGACTAATAGACCAAGTCCCACACACTGCTAGAAGCCCAAATATTTTTTCAGAGCTAGATGCAGAAAAAAATTATATTCAGTTTGCAACCTGATGGAGGTCAGTATAGATGGACTAATAGAATGATGCTATGCCCAAAAGATTTTACTTCACTAGGTGCAGTAAAAAAATTGGTATTCTATACACAGGTGGTATATCTTGCAACACAGATAGGCTACTCCACTGACTAACACACTCTGCAATAGGCCAAAAAGGATTAGCTTTGCTAGATTCAGCCAAATGCTGTGAAAAAAACTTGCACAGCACTGGCACAGACCTGCCTGGCAAAAACTGATAGGAACTGATGTAACCTAGTCCTGAAAAGGACTCCAATTACAATTAGTCTTTACTCCCACAATCTATCTATTTAAGAGCACAGACCTGCTTGATAAAAGTCGTAGGAAATGCTGTATCCTAGTCCTTAAAAGGACTGCAATCACAACTATTCCCTACTCCCAAGCTATCTGTATATTTGTGCGAAAATTGGCTTGAAATTAACAAGGTATAGCGCACACAGCAACAGCGGTGCCGTCTAACACGCAGCTGCAGCAGTGAGAAAATGGTGGCGACGGGGAAAATGGCTTGGTCTTATAGGGCAAGGACATGTGACATACACTGCCAATCACACATGCCCTTGCTTGTGTGAAAAAAAGCACTTCGCTCCGTGTGTGCGCTGCTGATAGGCTGACAGATTGCACCTCCCCACTGCAAATGCGGGAAAGAGAAAAAAAATGGAGATCTTCATTGTTCCTGCAGAGATCCATCCCCTGCCCCTCCCCCCGCCCCGCTGTACACTCAAACTGCGTATTAACATTAATTTTCATCATTACTGAGAAAAAATCCAGTTATGATTTTGGTGCACGAACAGTTATCGAACATAACCTCGAACAGCCGAATTTTTCTCAAATTGTTCGTGTTCGCCGACCGGCTCGAACACCGCCCAAAACAGCTCGAATTTGAGATTGGCGAACAGTTCGAGTAGAACAACGCTCATCTCTAGTAATAACCACTAAACAGTGGGCATTGCAAGGTGGACTGGGGTGTTACTGGGTAGAATGAGACTTTACCAGCAGGGTGGGGCTTGTGTTTGGGACAGCTTAAAAATACCCAGGAATGCAGGAAATTGTAGTTATAGAGCACCAATGTTGAAATTATTTTTGAGGAAGCCAAGTCTAGTTATATGCAGTTGTGCTCAAAAGTTTACATACCCCGGCAGAATTTTTGCTTTCTTGGCCTTGTTTCTGAGAATATGAATGATAACAAAAAACCTTTTTCTCCACTCATGGTTATTGATTGGGTGAAGCCATTTATTGCAAAACTACTGTGTTTTCTCTTTTTAAATCTTAATTACAACCAAAAACATCCAAATGACCCTGATCAAAAGTTCACATACCCTAGTGATTTTGGCCTGATAAGATGTACAGAATTTGATACAAATGCGTTTGAATGGCTACTAAAGGTAACATCCTCACCTGTGACCTGTTTGCTTGTAATCAGTGTGTGTGCATAAAAGCTGAGTGAGTTTCTGGAATCCAGACAGACTCTTGCATCTTTCATCCAGCCACTGATGTTTCTGGATTGTGAGTCATGGGGAAAGCAAAAGAATTGTCAATGGATCTATGGGAAAAGGTAGTTGAACTGTATAACACAAGAAAGGGATACAAAAAGATATCCAAGGAATTGATAATGCCAGTCAGCAGCGTTCAAACTGTGATTAACAAATGAAAATCAGGGGCTCTGTAAAAACCAAACCACGGTCAGATAGACCAACAAAGATTTCGGCCACAGCTGCCAGGAAAATTGTTCGGGATGCAAAGAAAAACCCACAAATAACATCAGCTGAAATTCAGGACTCTCTGAAAACTAGCAGTGTGGCTGTTTCAAGATGCACAATAAGGAGGCACTTAAAGAAAAATGGGCTGCATGGTCGAGTCGCCAGAAGAAAGCCAATACTGCGCAAATGCCACAAAGTATGTCGCCTACAATACGCCAAACAGTACAGAGACAAGCCTCAAAACTTCTGGAATAAGGTAATTTGGAGTGATGAGTCCAAAATTGAACTTTTTGGCCACAACTATAACCGTTACATTTGGAGAGAGGTCAACAAGGCCTATGATGAAAGGAACACCATTCCTACTGTAAAGCACGGAGGTGGATCGCTGATGTTTTGGGGATGTGTGAGCTACAAAGAAACGGGAAACTTGGTAAAAGTTGAAGGAAAGATGAATGCAACACGTTATCAGCAAATACTGGAGGCAAATTTGCACTCATCAACCCGGAAGCTGCGCATGGGACGTACTTGAACGTTCCAACATGACAACGATCCAAAACACAAGGCCAAGTCGACCTGTCATTGGCTACAGCAGAACAAAGTGAAGGAGTGGCCATCTCAGTCTCCTGACCTCAATATCATTGAGCCGCTCTGGGGAGATCTCAAGCACGCAGTTCATGCTAGACAGCCCAGGAATTTACAGGAACTGGAGGCTTTTTGACAAGAAGAATGGGAAGCTTTAGCATCTGAGAAAATAAAGAACCTCATCCACAACTACCCTAAAAGACTTCAAGCTGTCATTGATGTTAAAGGGGGCAATACACAGTATTAAGAACTGGGGTATGTGAACTTTTGATCAGGGTCATTTGGATGTTTTTGGTTGTCCTTAAGATTTAAAAAGAGAAAACACAGTAGTGTGACAATAAATGGCTTCACCCAACCAATAACTATGAGTGGAGAAAAAGTTATTTTGTTATCATTCATATTCTCTGAAACAAGGCCAAGAAATTCTGCCGGGGTATGTAAACTTTTGAGCACAACTGTATATATATATACAGTACAGACCAAAAGTTTGGACACACCTTCTCATTTAAAGATTTTTCTGTATTTTCATAACTTTGAAAATTGTACATTTACACTGAAGGCATCAAAACTATGAATTAACACATGTGGAATTATATACTTAACAAAAAAGTGTGAAACAACTGAAAATATGACTTATATTCTAGGTTCTTCAAAGCAGCCACCTTTTTTCTTGATGACTGCTTTGCACACTCTTGGTATTCTCTTGATGAGCTTCAAGAGGTAGTCACCGGAAATGGTTTTCACTTCACAGGTGTGCCCTGTCAGGTTTAATAAGTGGGATTTCTTTCCTTATAAAAGGGGTTGGGACCATCAGTTGTGTTGTGCAGAAGTCTGGTGGATACACAGCTGATAGTCCTACTGAATAGACTGTTACAATTTGTATTATGGCAAGAAAAAAGCAGCTAAGTAAAGAAAAACGAGTGGCCATCATTACTTTAAGAAATGAAGGTCAGTCAGTGCGAAAAATTGGGCAAACTTTGAAAATGTCCCCAAGTGCAGTTGCAAAAACCATCAAGCGCTACAAAGAAACTGGCTCACATGAGGACCGCCCCAGGAAAGGAAGACCAAGAGTCACCTCTGCTTCTGAGGATAAGTTTATCCGAGTCACCAGCCTCAGAAATCGCAGGTTAAACAGCAGCTCAGATTTGAGACCAGGTCAATGCCACTCAGAGTTCTAGCAGCAGACACATCTCTTCAACAACTGTTAAGAGGAGACTTTGTGCAGCAGGCCTTCATGGTAAAATAGCTGCTAGGAAACCACTGCTAAGGACAGGCAACAAGCAGAAGAGACTTGTTTGGGCTACAGAACACAAGAAATGGACATTAGACCAGTGGAAATCTGTGCTTTGGTCTGATGAGTCCAAATTTGAGATCTTTGGTTCCAACCACCGTGTCTTTGTGTGACGCAGAAGAGGTGAACGGATGGACTCTACATGCCTGGTTCCCACTGTGAAGCATGGAGGAGGAGGTGTGGTGTGGGGGTGTTTTGCTGGTGACACTGTTGGGGATTTATTCAAAATTGAAGGTAAACTGAACCAGCATGGCTACCACAGCATCTTGCAGCGGCATGCTATTCCATCCGGTTTGCATTTAGTTGGACCATCATTTATTTTTTAACAGTATAATGACCCCAAACACACCTCCAGGCTGTGTAAGGGCTATTTGACCAAGAAGGAGAGTGATGGGGTGCTACGCCAGATGACCTGGCCTCCACAGTCACCAGACCTGAACCCAATCGAGATGGTTTGGGGTGAGCTGGACCGCAGAGTGAAGGCAAAAGGGCAAACAAGTGCTAAGCATCTCTGGGAACTCCTTCAAGATTGTTGGAAGACCATTTCCGGTGACTACCTCTTGAAGCTCATCAAGAGCATGCCAAGAGTGTGCAAAGCAGTCATCAAAGCAAAAGGTGGCTACTTTGAGGAACCTAGAATATAAGACATATTTTCAGTTGTTTCACACTTTTTTGTTAAGTATATAATTCCACATGAGTTAATTCATAGTTTTGATGCCTTCAGTGTGAATGTACAATTTTCAAAGCCATGAAAATACAGAAAAATCTTTAAATGAGAAGATGTGTCCAAACTTTTGGTCTGTACTGTATATACACTGCTCAAAAAAATAAAGGAAACACTTAAACAACAGAATATAACTCCAAGTAAATCAAACTTCTGTGAAATCAAACTGTCCACTTAGGAAGCAACACTGATTGACAATCAATTTCACATGCTGTTGTGTAAATGGAATAGACAATAGATGGAAATTATTGGCAATTATCAAGACACCCTCAATAAAGGAGTGTTTCTGCAAGTGGGGACCACAGACCACATCTCTGTACCAATGCTTTCTGGCTGATGTTTTGGTCACTTTTGAATGTTGGTTGTGCTTTCACACTCGTGGTAGCATGAGACGGACTCTACAACCCACAGAAGTTGCTCAGGTAGTGCAGCTCATCCAGGATGGCACATCAATGCGAGCTGTGGTAAGAAGGTTTGCTGTGTCTGTCAGCGTAGTGTCCAGAGGCTGGAGGCGCTACCAGGAGACAGGCCAGTACACCAGGAGATGTGGAGGGGGCCATAGGAGGGCAACAACCCAGCAGCAGGACCGCTACCTCCGCCTTTGTGCAAGGAGGAACACTGCCAGAGCCCTGCAAAATGACCTCCAGCAGGCCACAAATGTGCATGTGTCTGCACAAACGGTTAGAGACCAACTCCATAAGGGTAGTATGAGGGCCTGACGTCCACAGATGGGGGTTGTGCTCACAGCCCAGCACCGTGCAGGACGCTTGGCATTTGCCACAGAACACCAGGATTGGCAAAGTCGCCACTGGCACCCTGTGCTCTTCACAGATGAAAGCAGGTTCACACTGAGCACATGTGACAGAAGTGACAGAGTCTGGAGATGCTATGGAGAGCGATCTGCTGCCTGTACCATCCTTCAGCATAACCGGTTTGGCAGTGGGTCACTAATGGTGTGGGGTGGCATTTTTTTGGAGGGCCGCACAGCCCTCCATGTGCTCGCCAGAGGTAGCCTGACTGCCATTAGGTACCAAGATGAGATCCTCAGACCCCTTGTGAGACCATATGCTGGTGCGGTTGGCCCTGGGTTCCTCCTAATGCAGGAAAATGCCAGACCTCATGTGGCTGGAGTGTGTCAGCAGTTCCTGTTTAGAAAGGTGTGTAGTATATGTGGGGATGAGAAAGGTGTGCAGTATATTAAGAGTTTAGAAAGGTGTGTAGTATATGCAGGGTTTAGAAAGATGTGCAGTATATGCAGGATTTAGAAAGGTGTTAATATATGCAGGGTTTAGAAAGGTGTTTAGTATATGTGGGAATGAGAAAGGTGTACAGTATATGCAGAGTTTAGAAAGGTGTGTATTATATAAAGGGTTTAGAAAGATGTGCAGTATATGCAGGGTTTAGAAAGGTGTTTAGTATATGAAGGGTTTAGAAAGGTGTTTAGTATATGCAGGGTTTAGAAAGGTGTGTAGTGTATGCAGGGTTTAGAAAGGTGTTTAGTGTATGCAGGGTTTAGAAAGGTGTGTAGTGTATGCAGGGTTTAGAAAGGTGTGTAATATATACTGTGTTTACAAAGGTGTGCATTATATATAGGGTTTAGAAAGGTGTGCATTATATATAGGGTTTAGAAATGTGTGCAGTGCATGCACGGTATAGAAAAATGTGCAGTGTGTGCACATTTTGGAAAGGTGTGCACTTCAGTTGGGGAAGAACTGAAGAAGCAGAATGTCTTACTCTTTACAAGAGACTCTGCTACTGAGGACTGCTGGCCCCAGTTGATGCTATTGGTGTGAGGCAACACACAACCTTTTGTTTCTTTTCAGGTGATCTGTAGTAGGTTATCTGTATAGTGACGGAAGCTGATGTCTAGTCAGTACTCTATAAAGCAGTAGGTAATTTGTGCTTTGTGTAAGGATGTGACAGCTTGGCATTCATTTTGTACACCATCAGTACAGAACAGGAGAAGCCCTGTTTGATCAGATTTTCTGTGTCACGGTCTCTGACTGCATTTGCTCCCATTTTGCTTACGACTACTCAGCTAATCTCTTACACAAGATTGATCTAAATTTGCTTCATGGTTGAAATGTATATTGTTATTAATTTTTATGAAGTTACCTCAGAATATTACAGCTATTAGGCTATGTGCCCACTATGCGTTTTTCAAGCGTTTTTGCTGCGGAATTTCCGCAGCGTAAATGCTTGGTAATCCGTGCCCCATGATCCCCAATGTAAATCTGCATGTTCTGTGCCCATGGTGCAGATTTTTCCGCAGCGGATTTTCCTTGCGGAAAAATCCGCAGCGTGTCCATTATTTGTGCGTTTCTGCATGCGGATTTGAGGTCCCAATGCATTTGAAAAACGCATGACAAATCCGCATGTAAAAAAACTGCAAAAACGCTCCAAAAACGCGTGTAAAATCCGCAAGCGTTTTTTTGACTGCCAGGAACATGCAGAAACGCTGCAGAAATTTTCTGCATCGTGGGCACATAGCCTTACTGGTTGTATAGTCTGTAGGCCGAAGGCATTACTAGACGCTATCTTAAAGGTGAAGTCCCATTATGACAAGCCCTGTTTTTGTGCCTTCTTTTAGAATGATTGGTCACAGTAAAGACATCTCTCAGTTTCAAGAATCTGACCTGACACTGCAACGTCACAAGATTGGAGAAACTTATCCAGCGTCTTTTTCAGCCATCGACCTCGTAGCAATGACATGATCGCCAGTAGTTTCTCAATTAGAGGAGCTCTGTTTTTAAAGTAATTAGTTTTTTTTCCATTTTCTCTTTTTTATTTTCTATATTATCCAAAATGTATTTATTTTTATTTTTATTATTCCAGCTTTGTGTGCTGCTAGTTCAACATCTATTTCTATAGAGCATGATATTTGGCAGGTTATTAATCCTATTTTATTTGATATGCACTTATACATGAACTGGTTCGTGAAAGATACAGTTTTAGCTACATAAGATGCTTGTTATTATTGTCAAGCATTAAAAAAGCTATTAAACCATTTTAAGTGACCTTAGGTGACTAAAGCAATTTTCATAGATCCTGGAATTGAAAACCCACAATTAGTGTCACTTGTGTAATGTACAGTAATTGCAATTAAAGTAGGAGATATAACATGACTGGTGATTAGACTTGAAACACTGCAATGTTTCTCTACAAACACGGCCTGTAGATACGATAGCTGCATCATCTAATATTGTTTCCTAGCAATTACTGCACAATCAACTTTCCATGAATACGACAGAACTGAATGGTAGGTTTAGGCTTTCAGAAAAACAAAGTGAAGTGACGAAAACTGTTTTTGCTACCCCATTTGAAAATAGCATCATGTAAAGGCAAAGATCCTGATTCCAGCAATGTGTCGCTTATTGGGCTGCTTGCTGCAATTTTGATAAAATCACTGCTTTCTCTGCTGCAGATCTATCAGTTCTCTGAATGCTGAGCTCAGTATAACCCCCCCACACCACTGATTGGCAGCTTTCTGTGTACACTGTGCATAGGCAGAAAACTGGCAATCAGAGCTCATGTGATCTCCTGCTGATAAAATAGTGATTTTATCAAAACTACAGCAAGCAGACCAGTAAGTGACACATGGCTGGAATTAGGGTCTCTATTCCTACATCATTTAGCACTCAGATTAGGTGGCAAAAATCTGGTGATTGACTCCTTTTAAAGAAAAATGTATAATAATATGTAAAAACAGAATATGAATCTTCACTGGTTATTCATATCATGCATTCAAATCACTGTCAATCATTGAAGTTGATGTGCTGAAAGCAGTAAAAATGGACCTAAAAAAAGCACCAAATTATGATGGCTAGTCAACTGGGTCACAGCATTTCTGAAATAGCAAGTCTTGTGGGTATATCTGGTTATGGTGGTTAGTGCTTACCAAAAGTGGTCCAAGGAAGGACAATGGATGATCAGATGACAGAGTCATGGGAGATCAAGACTCTTTGATGTAAATTGAAAAGGAAAGGTAATCTGTCTGGTCTAATCCTATCGACGAGCTACTGTAGCATATACTGTTATAGTACATAAAGGCTGATTATGATACAAAGGTGACTACCTAAACACTATTGCCAAGTCAAGTACACCTCTTCATTTCCCAATGTAAGTGAATGCTTTCAGCAGGAGGATGATGGGACATAAGAGGTACAGTCATTTATAGAATAAGCTGCTCAGAATTGACTGGTAAGAAGACGTATCTATCCAAGCAACCTGCAGAAGCCAGAAACCAATGTAAGCATTCAATGGTGAGTATTGGGATTAAAACCCCATCATATCATGCAGGGCACAAGCCAAGCGGTTCATAAATAATGCAGTAAGTACTAAATTATTGACGACATGTAGCTAGACCCCCACCAGTCAAGGGAATGGGGATCTGAAATGCCCAGACTGAATGGAGTGGTGGCCATGGATGTACACCACCACTCTACTTATTGTCTATGGGACTGCCAGTGTATCACCTAAGAAGAGGAAATCATTTGCAAAAATGATAATAATAACGCTTTAATGTACTTTTCATTTCTACCGAAGAGTAATTGGAAATAATGATGTATGTTTCATTTTGTAGACATGCATGTGATGAGGAAATAACAGTGGTGATAATGTAAATCAATCATCCCACAAATGATGAAGATGAATAATATGTGTCCATGAAATGTTGTCTCCATATAGTAATTTCCTTATAAAAGCCCCTGTCTATAATGTATAATTAGGATTAGAAAGCAGGTATTTTATGTGAATTAATCGACTATAATGAGGCTGTAAATATAAGTAACACGATTCTACACGTGAATAAATAATGGCAGAGACGGTGACTTTTTGTACTCAGGAGTAATTGTTGGTTTAGCAGGTCTAGTATTAGAATGCATTACCGGTGAAAACGATTAAAGGGCACTTATGAACAATACTTAAAAACGGTGCATATATAATTAGTTACATGTGGATTTTAATTCTGCTCAAAAGTAAATCTGATTCCGTTTTCAAAACCATTGAGGGGGAATTTAATCAAAATCGGTGTTTCTTGCGCCAGTCTTGAGGGAGAATCGGCTGGTATAAGATGTGTCTTAATAATTAAAATGTTTATGTCTCATATTGAGTTTGGCATTTTTTAAAAAATTATTGCGAGTCTGTTTCTCATCACACCATCAAACTCCACTCCCTTTTTGGAAAATTCATGGAGCTGGTGTGCAAACACCAAAAGTTGAGAAATTTGTTTGCCAATATTCAATGCACTCAAATTAGCGACTTTTCTACAACAGTTTTCTGGCATGTAAGACATAATGATTAATGCATTTTCTGATTCTGATTTCCACTGTAGTGCAAGTGTAAAGTATTAATCTATATATGGTCATATAAAAAAGGTGCAGCTGAGATGGACATCTGGTGTCACCAAGCTGCATACTGTACTGTCTGCTGGTATTCAATACTGGTGCCTTTAAAGTAACCCTGTCAGCAGGACTTAGCCCTATAAACTAAAGGCATGGCTACAATGATGCTGTGATGTTGATTAATATGATACCTGATGTGAAGGGATCTGATCAGTGGTTGTTTAATACTCATCTTATGAATTTTCAGAAAGTGACGTCTTGTGTGCTTCGAGGCGGGATGTGTGGCAGGGTCTTCTCGTCCCCCCCCCCAGCCTCCTCTGGTTTTTGTGCAGGTAACTGACTATTCAGTTACCTGCTTCCTTTTTAAAATTCAGCGTGCACACTGGGAGCCGACGTCTTGTGGGCAGGACTTCAATAAAATGGCGTCGGAGGCGGTGCATGTGCAGATTGAGATTTTGGCTCTAAACTGAGCCGAGATCTCAATCTGCACATGCACCACCTCTGGTGCCATTTTATTGAAGTCCTGCCCACAGAGCGCCAGCTCCCACTGCGCGCGCGCCATCCACACCATGATGGCGGCTGTGGTGGCGGTGTCGAATTTTAGAAAGGAGGCAGGTCACTTAATAATCAGTGACCTGTACAAGAAACAGACGAGGCTTGTGGGGAAGGGACGGAGAATGAGAAGAAGACCCTGCCCCCACGTCCCTTCCCAAAGTACACAAGACGTCATTTTCTGAAAACTTCATAAGGTGAGTATTAAACAACCATTGAGCGGATCCCTTCACATTAGGCATCATATCAATCAGTATCACAGCACCATCATAGCCATGCCATTATTTATAGGGCTAAATCCTGCTGCAGGAGAAAGTGGTGATGATATATCAGACGGAACTCAAGTTTTCACACAAGTATAATAATTTTTATTGTATTTGGCAAATTAAATGCAGAACAAAAGGAAACTAAACAGCCACACTCAGTAGCACTAAGAAATGGCCCCAATCCGAAGGGCTGCATCCAGGGTATTATTCAGACACAGTGAGATGTCAGTAAGTAAAAGGGGTATTCTTAAGTTTGGAAGTCATCTGCCATCTACGGTATAGGGGATGACTTTCCGATCTCTGGGGGGTCTGAACACAGGGACCCCCACCATTCTCGAGAATCGATGTTCTGAACAGCTTCATGTGAATGGAGCAGTGGTCAATCAAGTGCACTGTTGTTCCATGAATTCTTAATGGAACCGCTGGAGACAGCTGAGCGCTGCGCTTGACTGGTCTTTGGCACTCCCGTAAGAATAAATGGAGCGGCAGTGCTCTAAACTTGAGAATACCCATGTAAAATAACAGAAATTATATTTTTCCATGTGGATTATTAGAAATATTAAAATATTTGAAGAGATAGAAAAACTGGCATAATATTGCACTGACATTTCCAGTAATGACTCCTGGTGTTTATCACAATACTAAATTTAAAGCTACTCGTACTATCCCTTCTCAATTATTATATTACAAAAAGGAAAATAAAACCTTCCTGTACTCACTTCTGGTGCCGGCATTGTGCCAGCGCTGTCGGCGCCAAGTCTCCCGCTAATGGGCCGCTTCATCCTCAATTCCTTCTGATGTAACTGACATCCGGTAGGTGTGAGAACGTCTGCTGCTCACTTCCTCCAGATGTCAGTTACGTTAGAAGGAAGTAAAAGTAAAATGGCTGCTGAAAGGCTAATAGGACATAACAATGTCACAGGAGACCCGGTGCCAACATCACTGGAACTGCACCAGCACCGGAGGTGGCTACAGGCTGTTTTTTATTTTACATGGGGGAAAATAGTAATTGAAAATGGTTTGTCTGAGTAGTGGACAACCCCTTTAAAGATTGCATCGTTTTTATAGCCCTTTTTGTCACAAACTGCACAGCTC
The DNA here is from genome assembly GCF_046119375.1 of Phyllobates terribilis. Classification (NCBI taxonomy): domain Eukaryota; kingdom Metazoa; phylum Chordata; class Amphibia; order Anura; family Dendrobatidae; genus Phyllobates; species Phyllobates terribilis. The sequence continues at coordinate 900,165,574 of NW_027362761.1, read as the reverse complement.
TCAGGACTGGAAGTGAGAAATTTCTAGTACCTTGTCATGTGTTGTTTCTTTGCCTTCACACAATTCATGGTAGAAGAGCGTGGAACTTTAAGCAGTATTTGCTCATAAGACCCCAATCAAAAATGTGACTGTTAAAACTATATCACTCTTTTAGTGGGTTCAGCCTGCAGTGACAATGACCCATTTCAGATCCTTATTTAACTCCATCATATGATGATATTAACAGATTGTGAGTGATAAATTAGAAAATTCTTTACCTGCTCCCCATCAACTCCTGGAGGTCCAACAGGGCCTCCCTCTCCCTGTAGAGACAATGTAGATTACCATGAGATTGCTGATTTGTCAAGGCACCTTTAACATTTTATGGGATGATTTCCGAACAATTTCAGCTGCAAACATGAGACAGTGCCAATGTACAACCACTGCACCATACTGTATTATGGAGAAGAGGCATGTAAGAGAAACCAAAGAACATCTACTGTAGCAATCAAAAGTATTCTGCCCCCATTGCAAATTAGGTTTATTTTCAAAGTTTACAAACTGTATGCTGTTTGCTATAGAACAATAAAACAAGAACAATGTAAATAGCTCAACACAACTAATATAACAAGTGTTTTTTCCAAATTCAACACAAAATGCTACTTTTATTGATTGCTGCAGTCTCAGAATTATTCAACCCTGTGAATAGAATTTCTCATAAGAGAACATGTGTAGATGAGGTGCTGTCCAGATCACACCCAGTGTTATAATCAAGCGCTTCATTAGTCGGATCAGGAATGTTGGAGATAAAACACATGAAATACCAGAACTGGCTAGGGGTTTGGTGGCTGTTATATTTGATTTCATGTTAGAAATATGTGGAGTCAAGATAGTGGTCCAAAAAGTAAAGATAATAGATAATTTCCTTGCAGAAACAAGGAAAAGGATACAAAAACATAGTACAGCCATTGAATATTCCTAGAACTACCCTTGGAAGGGAAGATCACAAGTTTAAGGAACACTGGTTACACTACCTGGACATAACAGAAAGAGAAACCTATCCCCGGCTGCCACCACATTATTGAGGAGGTAAGTGGTCTAAAAACCTTGAGTAATTGATTTGGTTGCATGAGGAACTAAGGTTTCAGTTTGCACAGTAAAGTGCATACTAAATGCTGAAGTTCTTTGAAATGTACATCTCTACTGACCCAAAAGCACAAGAAAAGTTGGCTCCAATATACTCAAAACCATATAAATAAGCCACAGACATTTTGGGATTCTGTTCTGTGGAGTTCTGAAACAAAACTGGAATGTTTTTGGCATTTGTATGTCTGAAAGAAGAAGAATGAAGCATGCTCTGAAGAGAACACCCTGCCTAAAGTGAAGCATTGTGGTGGCTGAGTAATGCTCTGGAGCTGCTTTGCTTCATTTGTCACTGGAAACCTGCAACATGTCGATGGATCCTAGGATAAAATGTCATGTCTAATGTGAGGAAGCTGAAGCTTGGATGTCACTGGACTTTCTAACAGGACAAGCATACTTTAATGTCCACAAAGATTTGGTTTCAGAAGTTCTGGAAGATCCTGGAGTGGTTGTCATATTCACCTGACTTAAACTCCATTGAAAATCTTTGATGGGATTTTAAGAAGATGATTGTAGCATGCAAACCCAAGAATATTAGTAAAATGGATGCCTTCGACCTTGGGGAATGTGCTAAGATTCTTCAGGAACACTGCCGGAAGCTGGTATCTGTTTATGCATCTTGACTGCAGCAGGTCATACCAGCCAAAAGGTGCTCTACTAAATACTAAAGACGCTTGTCATAAAGGGGTTGAATAATGCTGAGAATGCAGTAGTCACTAAAAGGACATCTTGTGTTGTATCTGAAGAAACCACTTGTTATATTAGTTGTGTTGAGCTGCTTAAATTTAATTTTCTTTGTTTTTTTTGTAAACAGCAGAAAGTTTGTAAATTTTGCTAATGGACCTAATTTGCAATGGGGCTGAATAATTTTGATTGCAATTTTATATTCTTATGACGCAGGAGTCCCAGACTGACTTTGATTATATGATTAAAGCCAAAAATCCCACTTCTAATAGTGACAATAGTGCATATTGTAAATGTTTGCTGTTTTTACAATGTACTTGTATTTTTTATTACGCAATAGCCTTGTTACTGTATGTAACATATTGTAAAGTGCACAGGAGATAATGACTAAATATAAAAAAATAGAGAAATGGATAAGGATTGTATATTAGTGCAAGGCAAATTTAATAGACATTTAATACTCACAAATTCTTTTAATGAGAAAGCTGCACTGTAAAAAATCATGTCTTCATAAACTATGAGACATGCCGTAAAAGTAGCTACACAAGCAGAGCCTAGTAAAGCAGTACAGCGCACTGAAGGCCACAAACACCATGCACAAAATACAATGCAACATGACACTTTATATTGGAAGAAAATACAAGGGAAATTTTGGTTAGCGCAAATAAAAGCTATTTATTAAAAATTAAACCATTTTCGAAAATAAATGCGGTGTCACTTCCTGACAGTTTTTAAGATCTCTGCTTTCAAAATTAATTTAATGAATTTTCATTGTTTACTTCCAGGAGATAAAACTCCGTCCTGGTCATGCGATGGACACACATGGATCATTAAAGTTACCACAACAGATTTTTATCTTCCAAAAAGTGACCAATGAATGCTTCTTTTGCATCATAGAGCCTTATAAAAGGCAAGGCCAAGAGAGTTTTCTAATGGTGTTTTCACCATGGTTGAGCAGCACATAGCCAACCAATGACTTTCCTATTGTGCTGCCATGTTACCAAAATTTGGGTGGCTACATTTTAAAGTAACATATAGTCTAAGGTTCAAGCACTGTTTTTACCTGCGCTTTACTCCTACACAAATCCTGGATTATCTACTAACAGTTATCATCTGGATAAAACAAGAGTAAAATATTTTTCTTTCATTGTACTACACAAAAAACAACTCTAGAGGGCAGCAAACACTGGAAGTGATACAGGAAAAAGACTTCATAGGACTGTATAAAATATAAAATATAGATTTTTGTGTCTGTGCTTATCATCAATATATACTTAATATGGAAAAATACCTTTGGTCCGGGCATGCCCATAGCCCCAGGGGGTCCAGGAGGTCCCTGTGATAAACAAAAAGAACTGTGAATCAACTAATATATTCTTCATTGGCAGAAGCAGCTGACATGGTTAGAGGGTGACAAAGTGACATGAAATTTGTTAAATGAACACATGGAGCTGTCACAACAGACGGGGAGCCCAGACAATGTTATTCAGTTTCCTAAATGGACACTGAAAGGACCTGTTGCTTTTTTGATGTGTTGTGTGTCGCCTTCCACATGACACCTCTGACACTCATCCCTCCATCACATCTATGATCTGAGAACAGTGGCATGGCATTGGTTCCCAGCGCCAAGAGCAAGACAAGCAGCCGGTGGACTGTGAGCACTCACACTCCGAGTCCTCATAGAATTAGTTTGCCCTTTTCACTCTCTAATATTTTTTTGAATTTTTGATGTCCGACTTAGAATTTTAAAAATAAAAAGTTATAAATTATTATACATTTATTTTTTTTGTGTCACTAATTTATTGCCTTAGCCCTAATCCTAGTTAGGGTCCCTAAAAGTATTTAAAAACTTCAAAACCTTAAAAGTTTACAGTGTACAGAGTGCAGCAGCCGATGACATATTCATCTTGACTGCATTGAAACCTGTGGCTTTAACCAAGATGACAAAGAAACCCTGGCTCAGAGTTAAAAAAAAAATGAAGGTGTCCGTGAATTTTTTGAAACTTGTACAGATTATTTTGACTGTATTTATCATCATGTTACAGTTTATAGTGAATGCAGCTGACGTCTTCATATCAGAATTATGGGCTGTAGACATGTACAACTTATCATAATGGTTTATTACGGTTTTCTAGTGTGTCTGTATAAAATGTTCATCTGTCTGATATTTTTATAAGCAGTCAAGAAAAAATAAAAAAAAGCAAGTTTGCAACCCTGCCCTGGCCCTCGCTGTTTAACTCATCTAATTCATTGGACAGGCACTCGCTTCACCGCTCCAAAAAGGGGTAACAGGGGGGGGGGGATTAAATTTTGTGTCCCAATGGAATTTTACGCCTGGGGCAACAGCCCCTTCCCCGCCCCGCTATGCCACTATCTGTGGATATTTACAATGGAGATCTGTTCAGCAAAGTTTTTGTGGTTGAGATGTTTATTTCCTCTACATGGTTTATAGCTCATGTCTTGGATAAAATATTAGGAAAATTCATGGTCTATAATATCTTGATATACTCTATGTCATATAGAATCCTGCTGCAAGTTCTGGAATTAATGAAGGGCTGTCATAGGGAAAAATCTGAAGTACAGGTATACAGCTGGCTTTCTGCTGTGCAAATATTTTCCATTCAATATGGCTAGTGACAATATATGCCAGATGTATACCAGAGACACCTTGCCTTGCTTGGGTATAGAACTCTGCTATGTCTGGGTCGTTATCCTCTAAAAGTCCAGATTGGTCCAATTATTTCATATAATAATACTCATATATGGAGAATTTGTGATGAAAAATCAAGAACATGTTACTAATTTTATTGCAAATTGCCTCTTCAGAGGGGAAGAGGACTTGAACTTTATAGCTCCACCTGTTGGAAGCAGCAATCCTACAAGTCATTATCGACCCTTTAACGAGTCTTGCCATAACCTCAGTCCAGAGCCTCTCACCTAGCCAAATCAGTTCTCATCCATTGCACTGATGAGGGGCAATACCCTGAAACACTGTGTCTGCAAATTGAGATTCTGATTTGGCTTTTATCCTAAGTCAAATAGCAAGACTCGTTAAAGGGTCGATAATAACTTGAAGAATTGCTGCTTCCAATAGGTGGCGAAATAGAGTTCAAGTCCTTGTCCTCTCTGAAGAGGCAATTTGCCTACTAATTTTATTGAAATGCACGTAAGCAATCTGTTTCTTTGTAAAAGTCCCTCACTCAGTGCTAATCCTTCTATGGTAGCATAGATCTGTCTTCCTTCACCAGATACCAACCTACAGTACCATTCCTATACTAAATTATTACTTAGCCAAATTTTATATTTAATCTTGTTGTAAAAAAATTATATTACCATTATAGCATGTACAGTATATAGCATAGACAAGTATTTGGTTTCTGGTATAAGATAAGCCATGAATGTCTGAAAGATGCGGGTTCCAATTTTCAGAACACCCATATATACTAGTGAATGGTGAGAACTTTGCAAGTGCAGACACCTCTCCATTGTGGGGATATGACAGACGTTTCTGATAGATGCAGGTCCCACTGGTAAAACCTATTTCTATCTTGAGAACAGGTCCCATCTCGTGCCGTTGAGAAGGGGGAGTTGGCTGTGCATGTGCGGCTCTCCCAACTGACAAGCATGGGAGTTCTGAAAACTGGGACCGGTTTTTATCAGACATTTATAGCATGTCCTGTGGATATGTCATAAACGTCTGAGTGGGGCAACCCCTTTAGGAATAAATTTGGGTCTAACATTAATAGGTGAGAACCATTGGTTAAACAAGAATATAAATAGGTGTTGAGCAATGGATTGTAGATTCTGGCAGTGGTTTACTTCTCTCTCCCCTACTTGTGAACACATGCACCTGGACTGGGAGACATTTTTTTGTTCTGGAAGCTATCTAGGGTTTATAGTCGTCATGACTATATTTAATTGACATGTCTTAAAATATAAGGTTACTGGCAACATCACAAAATATGCAAGATTACAAATTATAGCACAAATTGCCAACAAAGCAATGTTAGCAAAATTCACAACTCAGTTAGTTTGAGATGCAATACAGGATTCATTGAAAATTTGGAACCTAAAATTGCCTGTCATAACCAGAAAATGTCATTTTTGTTCTAAAATAAGATTCCCTGGCTTTATTCTTAAAGGGGTAGTTCCATCTCCAAGATCTTATCCCATATACAGTACAGACCAAAAGTTTGGACACACCTTCTCATTTAAAGATTTTTCTGTATTTTCATGACTATGAAGATTGTACATTCACGCTGAAGGCATCAAAACTATGAATTAACACATGTAGAATTATACACTTAACAAAAAATTGTGAAACAACTGAAAATATGTCTTATATTCTGGGTTCTTCAAAGTAGCCACCTTTTGCTTTGATGACTGCTTTGCACACTCTTGGCATTCTCTTGATGAGCTTCAAAAGGTAGTCACCGGAAATGGTCTTCCAACAATCTTGAAGGAGTTCCCAGAGATACTTAGCACTTGTTGGCCCTTTTGCCTTCACTCTGCGGTCCAGCTCACCCCAAACCATCTCGATATCGTTCAGGTCTGGTGACTGTGGAGGCCAGGTCATCTGGCGTAGCACCCCATCACTCTCCTCCTTGGTCAAATAGCCCTTACACAGCCTGGAGGTGTGTTTGAGGTCATTGTCCTGTTGAAAAATAAATGATGGTCCAAATAAACGCAAACCGGATGGAATAGCATGCCGCTGCAAGATGCTGTGGTAGCCATGCTGGTTCAGCATGCCTTCAATTTTGAATAAATCCCAAACAGAGTCACCAGCAAAGCACCCACACACCATCACACCTCCTCCTCCATGCTTCATGGTGGGAACCAGGCATGTAGAGTCCATCCGTTCACCTTTTCTGCGTCTCACAAAGACACGGTGGTTGAAACCAAAGATCTCAAATTTGGACTCATCAGACCAAAGCACAGATTTCCACTGGTCTAATGTCCATTCCTTGTGTTCTTTAGCCCAAACAAGTCTCTTCTGTTTGTTGCCTGTCCTTAGGAGTGGTTTCCTAGCAGCTATTTTACCATGAAGGCCTGCTGCACAAAGTCTCCTCTTAACAGTTGTTGTAGAGATGTGTCTGCTGCTAGAACTCTGTGTGGCATTGACCCGGTCTCTAATCTGAGCTGCTGTTAACCTGCGATTTCTGAGGCTGGTGACTTGGATAAACTTGTCCTTAGAAGCAGAGGTGACTCTTGGTCTTCCTTTCCTGGGGCGGTCCTCATGTGAGCCAGTTTCTTTGTAGCGCTTGATGGTTTTTGCAACTGCACTTGGGGACACTTTCAAAGTTTCCCAATTTTTCGGACTGACTGACCTTCATTTCTTAAAGTAATGATGGCCACTCGTTTTTCTTTACTTAGCTGCTTTTTACTTGCCTTAATACAAATTCTAACAGTCTATTCAGTAGGACTATTAGCTGTGTATCCACCAGACTTCAGCACAACACAACTGATGGTCCCAACTCCATTTATAAGGCAAGAAATCCCACTTATTAACCCTGACAGGGCACACCTGTGAAGTGAAAACTATTTCCGGTGACTACCTCTTGAAGTTCATCAAGAGATTGCCAACAGCGTGCAAAGCAGTCATCAAAGCAAAAGGTGGCTACTTTGAAGAACCTAGAATATAAGACATATTTTCAGTTGTTTCACACTTTTTTGTTAAGTATATAATTCCACATGTGTTAATTCATAGTTTTGATGCCTTCAGTGTGAATGTACAATTTTCATAGTCATGAAAATACAGAAAAATCTTTAAATGAGAAGGTGTGTCCAAACTTTTGGTCTGTACTGTATGTAGTAGGTGTAATAATAATATTAGCAAATACCGCCAATTAGAAATGTAGTACAGTTCTTCTGACTTGCTATGTCGCTTACCCCATGTACAGGGCTTTGCAGTAACTCAGGTACCCATGGTTCCGATGACTTGTGAGAGTGTGAACTGTGATAACAGCAGGAGAGCATTAGGACCCTGTGGGTTTTGCCTGGCTGAGCTCAGAGCAGGGGCAGATCAGGAGACCCTGTGTGTTCTAAGGGTGTCTGCTGTGTGAGATGCTGGAAATAGAGTCTAAGGAGAACTGTGAGGACTGAACTTCAACAAGACTCTCTTTCTACAAGCTCTCCTCTGGGAGTTGATAATCCCTGGCCTTGGTGAAGCTCTGTCCCTGCTTAAGAATGAATGCTGAGCTGGGGAAAACTGTGTGGCTCTTTGGAGTTTTGTGGAAGTCCATGCTGAGTGGACTAGAGACTTTGTGCTGAACGAGCCAAGTGTCGAGTGAGAGGGAAAGAGAGTGAGGATATCATCTCTGTGACGGAGTGCATGGTCGGTGGTCTGGAAAACAGTGAGTGACTGCTAGAGGAGAGACGGGGTCCGGTGCCATTCACATTGAAAGGATACTGACAAGCTTGGTGAAGAGTTGTTCCCAGACCTTAACCTGAGGCTACAGGACTAAAGTCCCCGGCGTGTGGGCTCGGCATCGGCCAACAAGACAAGGAACCTTTGCTGTTTTTGTAAACGTTGCTTTTTATTTGGCGCCAAAGTTTTCTGATACTAGCTCCAGCCAAAGCGATTCACTGGCCTGTGATAGACCACATCTGAGGTTAACGGTACTGTAACTTTAAGATACCCGGGTATCCCTATACTAGGGGTATAAGAGCAATTGGTATAGTTTCATGCATTGTTATTGTTAATAGTGGTAGGATTGTACTCAGTGTGCCATCTCAGGGGTCCCTATAGAGCACCCACACTAGACTGACACAGTGTTTAGGTTAAATTGTTCCAGATCTTTAGTATAATTCACATAAACTGGAAACCTTGAGATTGGCACATTGATTTCAGCTTTTGCTGATTGTGTGTAGTTAGTAGAGACAGTGTCCCAGGTAGAACCTGAGACTAATTCATGCAATACTGAATTTTAGTCTAATCCCTGTTTTAGTAAAGAAAGTGTTGTTTATTTCTGTCTCTGTCTCAGTTTGTGACTTGCTGGATCTCTCTTGGACCTCCGGTCATTACAGACTCATATAGTGATAGTGACCACTGGTTAGTTAGTTAGCTGTTAGTGTCGTAACCATGGACACCTAAGCTATTGCAATGTCCTGCACATGGTGTAAGCGATATAGCTTATCAGAAGAACTATACTACATTTCTAATTGGAGGTATTTGCTAATATTATTATTATTATTATTATTATTACTACACCTGCTAGATATTGGGAGAGGATCTTGGAAATGGGAATACCCCTATAACTTCTTCATTGCTAATTGTGTTACATAATCAGATTCATTTGGAGGATGTGTCTGTACATTTACCCACCACAATTATCACTAATATGCTGCTACAGGAAAACTTATATTAGGAAATGTTTTATTAGTATACTTCAGATATGTTCAATAAATTAGAATAAAAGCGACCCTTATTAAATGTGACTATACCTAATGGTCTCTGCTGTGCTTCCTCTTCTTCTGTGACTGAGACTGGTGCTCTGTTTCTTCATGTCCAGCCCAACCACTTACGATGCATGTAGTGCTGTGACAAGTATGAGCCATAGCTCCCCTGCCTTTGCATTGGTGTGAGATGGACCAGGGACAATGGTGACAGTGCTGTGTCCATTCCAAAGTAGTGAAAAGGCAGGGGAGATGTAAATCAGATTTTGCACATTGCTCCCCATACCTGTACAGGAGCCACTTTGGATATGAAGAAATGGAGCAGCCATGTCAGACATGGAGGGAGCAATAGCAGAGCAGAGAAATGTTGTCACATTTAATATTTGGTTTCCAGAGAACCTTCCAGCTCCCCTGACAACTCTGCTTTAGTAAATATTTAAATTCATCATAACATAAGGATTGCAAAGCATTTTATCTTATACCACTTTACTGTACAATTCCTCTGTTATTCCTCCAAAAAAATGTATGAATAAATTGACAACTGGGCTCAACAGTCATTTGGCTGCTGAGATTTACAGACAGTGTTGGGTGCAGCTCCTTTGACAAGCGGGAATGGTAACGCCCAATTGGCAATTTATTATAGATTTTTAGGAGAAATAGCAGAGGAACAGCACAATTTATGGTTATAAGAAGAGATGATGTAGAATTGCTATTCCATGAGAAATCCAAGTCATTTCTAAAACAGACATGTCAAGGGTGGTGGTCCTTTTTATATCTGTAAAAAAAAAAGTTAGATTTTAATTTTCTACAATATTTAGGTTAACTTGTTTTCTAAAAGCAAAAAAGATCCATATTCTTATTGGGAATCTGTCACTGGGATTTTGCTACCCCATCTGAGAGTAGTATGATGTAGGGGAAGAGACCCCAATTACAGCAATATATTACTTACTAGTTTGCATGCCACAGTTTTGATAAAGTAATTGTTTTCTCTGCTGCAGATCTACCAGTTCTCTGAATGCTGAGCTCTGTATAACCCCGCCCACACCACTGATTGGCAGCTTTGAGTGTACACTGTGCATAGGCAGAAAGCTGCCAATCAGTGGAGGGGCCAGAATTATATTGAGATCATGAATTTGAAGGACTACATGGCTGCAGGTTTGCTAGTCCTATAGTGATAATTGTGATTTTATCAAAACTACGGCAAGCACACAGTAAGTGATACATCACTGGAATCAGGGTTTCTGTTTCTATATTATGTTGTTCTCACATTAGGTATCAAATATTTTTTTATTTTCAGAACATGCTCTTTTATAGTTATTATCAACAAAGTGCAACCTGTAACCTAGAGCTCCTGAGCCCCAATGGAACATGGCTTCCTGGGTTGTATAGAGGGACCTTTAGGCCCCTCGCACACACTCTATAATTGACAATATGGTTACAGAATATTACTGTAATTATCAGCCATAGGGATGTTTTTAGCTAAGAGCTCAGTATTTAGTATCAGTTACAGTCTATATCCCTTATCTACTATTTCCTTTGTGTTAGATTATTAGCCTGTTTATTAATTACAACTTGGAAGGCAGCAGGGGAGAGTAACAGTGGTATTTAGTGTATAGTGGATTTATAGAGATCAGTTCTTTTATGTGACTAGGTTCTAAGCATGCAGAAACACACAGCACTGAGCCACACATGACATACATGACCACTCCATGCAGGTTCATTACCGTAACTGTAATGGCAGTAATCCTCTGATGACAAGCCATAGTGACAAGAAATAACATTGTGTTTAGTATTACATCATACTATAGTATTATACAGCTTTTCTCCGCTAAAACAACTAATGGATAATTAAACAGTGAAGAATTAGTGATCCTGATGTATGTATACAGGATGTGTTCCAGCCTCCATTCTATGAAGTGTTATCCCAGCGCTTGGTCCCACGTGATCCAGAATAAAACAGTAACTGTCATATATAAAATACTTGTTACTCCTCAAACTAGCTAGCATTTCAAGCGTGTAATAAATCATGTGTGTCCTCGGCAGACGATGTCAGGCAATAATCCAGAGAACATCTCTATATTACAACCAGCCAACAGCATTCAAAGAGACAGTAAAAGAGAAAGAATGGTTTAAAGACTGCCAGAAAGTCAGCGTGATTAATGAACTCCCCTGAAATGAACACTCGATAAAGCTACTTATGAAAGGAAGCCCAGGTCTCCACTGACTGTTAGTCATAAAGTAGACTAATATTCCCTATTAGCTATACATTATCCCAGAACGTTCAGCGTCTTACCTGTAATGCTTCCTGAATATTTCCATTGTAATCTATGATTTCCGTTGCTCCTTGATCACCCTTTTGCCCTGGGGGGCCCTGTTTTATAAAAAAAAGTAAGCTTCATTTTACTGTCCTGTTCACCTACTTACTCATCTTGAAAAAATTGTTTTGGCTTAATTTTGTATATTATTTGTCTATACATTTAGGGTAATAGAACTGAAAAAATGATTATAGGGGTTTTTCTAAAATAAAATATGGACAGGATAGGTTATAAGCGTCTGATCTCTTGGGGTCCTGCCGAATCCCTCACTAATCATAAGAACGGGCTTTAGTCGTTGCCCTTTAAATGGACCTCTGTATTCATCTAATAGTTTATAAACTGTGAATGGAATGACAATGCCCATGCTGTACAGCTGTTTAACTCAAACAGGACCCCTATTCTTGTGATCAGTTGGGGTCCCAGTAGTGGACACTTATCATCTACCCTGTGGATATGTGATAAGCCAAAGGGGTTGTCCCTTGTCAGAAAACTTTCTTCTATAAGCTGCAGTAGTCATAAAAAACAAGCCGAGTATTACTTACAGACTGTGGCAGAAGGGAAGAGTCGGTGCTGGACCCGAGGAGGGCAAGTAATACTCATTATGTTTTTTTTACAGAGAAAAAGTTTTCTGTAAGGGGCCAACCCCTTAAGAGCATTAAAGGGCATCACTACTAAAGAGGCTATCCTGTTTTTCTTGAGGTCGGTGTGTACCTACACAAGGATTCACCAATTTACATGTATCATAAGATTAAATTAAAGGGAATCTGTCAGTAGGATCATCCTCCTAAGTCATCTATTTAGCCATGTAGGTCACAGGAAGCTGAATAAAATGATACCTTGATATCTGTGATCTGATGTCTTATACCAGAGAAATCCATGTTTTTCTTATATGTAAATGAGCTGTTCAAGATAATGGACTGGAGAAAATCTGTCTCAAGGTATTATTATAAACAACAAGGAGAGTTACCAGTGTGAGACATGTAACTAACACAGAACAAAACTGAACTTTGACCCATAACAAACACTTAGCAGCTGCAGCTCTCTGAGCTCTGCTGCATTACAACAATATTACAGCCCTGGTTGCAGGTGAGATGGAAGCTGAGAGGAAGCTGCAGATGTGTCAGTTAGGGTATGTGCCCACGATGCAGAAATGAAGCAGAAAATTTCTGCAGCGTTTCTGCATGTTCTTGGCAGTCAAAAACGCTTGCGGATTTTACACGCGTTTTTGCAGCGTTTTTACATGCGGATTTGACTTGCGTTTTTCAAGTGCATTGCGACCTCAAATCCGCAGGCAGAAATGCACAAATAATGGACATGCTGCGGATTTTTCCGCAAGGAAAATCCGCTGCGGAAAATTCCGCAGCATGGGCACAGAACATGCAGATTTGCATTGGGGATCATGGGGCACGGATTACCAAGCGTTTTGCAAGCGTTTACGCTGCGGAAAATCCGCATCAAAAACGCTTATAAAACGCATAGTGGGCACACAGCCTAATAATCACACACAGCTCTGCAGTGAACTCAGGAGAGCAGAGAGCGGCCATTACACATCACACTGGTAACCCCCCTTCATGTAATATAATGTCTGGAGGTAGAGTCTCATACAGATCAGTGTCCGGCCCATAGTCCTGAACAGCTCATTTACATATAAGAAAGACGTGGATTTCTTTGGAATATTACACCAGGTTGCAGATATTAAGGTATCATTTTATTCAGCTCCCTATGATCTCCATGTCCATATAGACGGCTTAGAAGAGTTGATCCTACTGACAGATTCCCTTTAAAGAGGGAACCAACCAACTGGTCACACTGCAAGAGCAAAGGATGAAAAAATGGGCCTTCAATCATGTATATTACCAGTAACAGGTCAAAATATGTAATAACAAAAAGTCAACTTACTCTGGGACCGATAGGACCTGCATCTCCCCTGCTTCCAGAATCTCCCTGAAATGACAGAATATAGAAATTAGCCAAAACAACTAATATAAGTCAAGGGCCTTAATACTTACATATTTTCATGCTTTAGGTTGCAGGGAATGAAAGCTTTTGATCCATACAAGTAAACCTACAATCAACCTCGTGAATTGCATTGCCACCTAATCATGGATTAAGCATCTGTCTTTGGTGTGTGAACATAGCTGAATTGGTGGCTTCATATCCTAATCCTAGGAACAGCTGATACAGACAGAGAAGATACTGTGGAGATGAGTCAGTCTCTCTGAGTGGAGTTCCTGTAAAAAATCCCAAGCCACCTGTGTGACCCTTGATTTGTGCTTTACTGTCACTTGCTGCACCAAAGCCAATGTAACATTCCCATTTCACTAAAGGAACTGTTTGAAATTGGAGCACCTATGTTAAATGAAGCTGGGGAGTTGCACACATGTGGGACAAGAAAGCTGTGGAGCTGTGAACTTGTAGCACAATGAAGATGTAAAGCTATGGACTTATGAGACAATAAAGCCTAGGAACTTGTGAAACAATAAATCTATGTACAGTGGCTTGCAAAAGTATTCATCCCATTGGTTTTTTACCCATTTTGTTACATTACAACCTGTGTTTAAATATTTTTGGAATCCAATTTGTGTGTGATGCATCAGCACTAAATAGTATAAGTTGGTGAAGTCAAGTAAGAAAAATATAGGGATAAATAACATTTATGGGATCAAATAACTAAAAAGTGGCATGTGCATATGTATTCACCCCTTTTGTGATGAAGTCCCTAAAAATATTTGGTGCAAGCAATTACCTTCATAAGTCACATGCTTAGTGAAAGTTAAGCACACTGAAGTTTTCAGTTATTTTGTCCTAATTGTTGTTTGCTTCACAATAAAAAGAAAACAAAATGTTCACAGTTGAAGGCATGTTCTTACATGAACTGATTCAAACCCAGAAAAAAAACCCGTGAAATTCCAGGTTGTGAGGTAGCAAAACACGAAAAATGCCAAAGGGGGTGAATACTTTTGCAAGCCACTGTAGCTCTAAAATTGCAGATGATAAAGCTGTATAGCTGTGAGCCTATAACTATGAATTTATCGAACAATGAAGGTGAGGAGCTGTGGACTTGTGAGCTAGTCAGACTCAAAGCTATTGAGCTGTGAGCTTGTGTGTAAACTTCCATGACAGTCACATTAATTCATGGTCTTGTACTTACACTGGGTTTTTCAGAAATATACTAATCCTTCAAAATAAGTAAAATCTCATTACTAAACCAAATGCTCTGATGAACATATGTTCTGCTGAATTAAACTCTGCAAGATTTATATTATTAAGGGAATACAGGAACCTAATGGGATGGATCTGTGCCGAGCAGCTATTGTTATTCATCTGGGACACGATTCCTGATTAATAGCATTATCTTTTTTTTTTCAACATTCTTGGATTGCACTCTATCAAGGTTTACATGTGCTTTGTGCATATAAATCTATCTTGATTCAGGTATCTACTTCATTTTATTTTTGTGTACCGGTAACGTTTCAGAAACTGCAATGGTAAGTATATAGTCTTATCACTTTCTCTGCTGGTTTATTAGCGTTTGTTTGTCCGGTGTCCGTGTATCTGATAATTAGACTATTTGAGCCCGATTCATCAAGACCGGCGTGAGGGTGCATGCCGGAGTCAGATACTCTTGATTCATAAAGAGGCTTATGCCTCTGCATTGGACAAGCAGCATACACCTCTGTGTGCGACTCACCACAAATCCTACTTCAGGCCTTGCTGGAGTGAGAATTGTGGGGTAGCCAACGCCGTCACTTGTTATGAATTTGCCATTTTGACGGCGCTGGGAGAAACTGGCATGAAGATGCCAATAATTGCTAAATTGTACGACTTTTCAAAGCCTTTACACCAGAATTCTGGAAAGAAAGCTTTGATGAATCAGGCCTTCTACAGTAGTGTTCAAAATAATGTCAGTGTGTTCAAAAACATGAGTTAAGCACAAAATCTTTACACTAGTTTTTCTTTCCATGCATTGGGAACATTGCACACTGTTTTCTAATTCAAAACATGAAGAGAAATGTATATAATTTTAACTACTTTACAGAAAATAACAAAAAGTGAACATTGGGCTGTTCTAAAAAATAGCAGTGTCTGCATTTGTCTCTACAAAATCACAATATGTACTCTTGTTTTGAGGAGTAGGCATTTCTGTGAATCGCTAACCTAATATTTAGTTGTATACCCACAGTTTTTTTTAGAACTGCTTCACATCTATGTTGCATAGAGTCAACCAACTTCTGGCACCTGTCGATTGTTATTCTAGCCCAGGATGCTTTGACTACATCCCACAATTTGTTGGCATTTGTTGACTTTGCCTCAGAAACAGCATTTTTGATGTCACTCCACAAGTGTTCTATTGGATTAAGGTCTGGGGATTTGGCTGGCCACTCCATAACCTCAATTTTGTTGGACTGGAATCAAGATTTTGCTTGTTTACTGGTGAGTTTAGGGTCGTTGTCTTGTTGAAACACCCATTTCAAGGGCATATCCTCTTCAGCGTAAGTCAACAGGACCTTTTCAAGTAATTTAATATATGCAAACTGGTCCATGATCCCTGGTATGCGATAAATAGGTCCGGCACCGTAGTAAGAGAAACATGCCCATATCATGATGCTTGCACCACCATGGATCAGTGTCTTCAGAGGCTACTGTGGCTTGAGTGAAGAGTTTGGGAGTCGTCTGACGAACTATCTGCGGCCCTTGGACCCAAAAAGAACAATTTTATTTTCATCAGTTCACAAAATGTTTCTCCATTTCTCTTTAGGCCAGTTGATGTGTTCTTTGGCAAATTATATCCAATTCACTACATGTCTTTTTTTTACAGTGGAACGTTGCGGGGACTTCTTGTTAAGAGATTAGCTTTACACAGGCGTCTTCTAACTATCACAGTACTAACAGGTAATTTGAGACTGGCTTTGTCATCCTGGAGCTGATCATTGGCTGAGTCTTTGCCATTCTGGCTATTCTTCGATCCATTCGAATGGTAGTCTTCCGTTTTCTTCCACGTCTCTCTGGTTTCCATTTTAAAGCATTGGAGATCATTTCAGCTGAATAGCCTATCATTGTCGGCACTTCTTTATAAGCTTTACCCTTTTTAATCAAAGTACGCTGTTCTTCTGAACAATGTCTCGCACAACCCATATTTCTCAGGCTTTCAAGGAGAAATGCATGCACAACATGTGCTGGCTTCACCCTTAAATAAGGGCCACCTGATTCACACCTGTTTCTTCACACAATGATTGACCTCACTAATTGAACTCCACACTGCTATTATTTTGAACACACACCCTTTCAAATAATTATTCTAATTATTCAAATACACAGACTCAAAAACATGCAGATCCTGAATGCTGAGTCTGCTGGTTTTCTTACAATCTACTGCACCAACTGGTAAATTGTTTGACATGTGATAATATAATTTATACCAAAAACAGTAATTAATCTGGTTAGTCATATTGTGCTATTATTTTGAACACTACTGTATGTTTTTTGTATTTTACTTTTAGGGATGTTCAGTACTTTATCTTGATCTGACACCGATGGGCATTATCAAATTGCAGATGGGTGGGTTTTTAACTGTTTTTTGACCCTATTAATGTTATTTGATAATCTATAAATATGTGTATTTTTTATGTGGATATTGAATAAAAATAATAATGTTTTTATGGACATGTGCCAATTTTAACATAGCATCCTTTTATTTTCTTCTGTTTGGACTTCTAAGTATATAGTAAACTGTGCCACATACCACACCAGAACTTTGATCTGCATATAATCCAGTTTTATTTCTCAGTCAATTCAGTTTGTAAAAACAAGGTGAATATACGAAATTCACTTTTTATAAAAACTGTAGGTGATGAAAATGCCCCAATCATCTGTTATGTTTTTACTGATTCTTATACAATTTGTTCTACAAACAAGAGGTATTGTTTCCCATAAAGGTTATACTTGATTTGCAGAACATAGATCTATTTAATCTATATCTGGGCACTTATAGTTTAAGTGACAGGCATGACCAATAATCACATATTATTACACATCTCATCAATTTAGACAATATGCAAGTAACCGCTAATGTTGGTGCCGGGAAATACTGATGTAACTACCTTTACGTATCTCATGATAACTGTTTCTAAACTTTTCTTTTTTTTTCTTCATTGTAAAAAATGTTTTGAACAGAAAAACCCTACAAAATGTAATTCCCTAAGTCTTCATTTCATGCTCATGCCACTAGATGGAGCCATAGTAAAGGATTGAAATATACAGTAGAGACCAAACCATGTTCAGTTCAGGTTGTTAATTTCATTCCAATAAACATACATACGGTTATTCTGTTAGGTGTTACACAAAAACGCTGTCACAAAACAAAAAAAGTTACTGACCTTTGACCCTTTTGGGCCTCTATTTCCAGGTTCACCAGTTTCTCCCTGGAGCATGCAAAATTCAGAAAAGCAAGTATCGACTGAGATTATAATAGTTATAGAGGAATAAACTAGTTACAGATCTGGGAAATACAGTTCAACAGTGGAACATGCTAGAAAAGGTTAAAAGTGTGGCAAGAATCTTCTCTGTCTATATACCTAAGTCAGAGGTAAAGTGTTGGCATAAACCATACATGTGTAGGTGATGAACCTGTCATGCAGTGAGCACTGTGGATTAGAAGACAGCCATAGAGTTCACAGTGGCCATGTGTGAGGTCGAAGTGACTGCTCAGTGGCATATAATTAAATCATCCATAATTTCAGCAAAATATAATGGCTTCTAGAATCTCAATTACCTTGTTTCCTCTCTTCGGTTTATTGACACTTTCACCTTTTGTTCTGCAGCACTTTTACAATGATGCGACTTTTTTGAATGTTATCTAAATTTTGGATCCCTAGTGTACGATCCCTACATTTTTAATCCCTTTACACATATAAAACTACATGATATTAATACAAGTAACACTGCTGGAGATAAGAAAACAGATAAACAGAAGTATGGTGACAGTTTTGTATTATGACAGAATTACGCTATGATCGTAATTGGCACTGTCATGTTAGGCACCAGGAAGATTGTTAGATTAGTGACACCACTCCAGGTTTAAAATATAAAAAATGTTGGATTGGTGCTTTAAGATTCAGGCTGTGTGCCCACGATGCGTTTTTGGTGCGGATTGCAGCGCGGAAACGCTCCAGAAACACATTGTATACCTTATCCCATGACTTCCTATGACATTCTGCAAGTTCTGTGCACATGGTCAGGATTTTTTCTGCGCGGATTTTACTAGCAGAAAAAATCCGGACATGACCAATTCTTGTGCTTTTCTGCATGCAGATTTGCCTATATGACGCGCCCCCTGGGACATATTCCTTTTTGAGGGGAATACCCGGCACCGGATCAGATGGGGGGGTTGTAGTCTCCGAGCGGCTGTGACCCGGTCCCGTGCCCAGGGCGTCAAGCTCAGGGTTATGTGGCAGTCTTTACTGATGTTATTAAAGTTCGTTGTGTCGACTACGCCACCCGTTGTGATGCGGTCACTGTGGCCGCCGCTGCAGCAGGGTCCGCTGAGGCTGATGGTGGATGCGCAGCTTGGTGGGATAACCCCCAACGGGAGGGGTATAGCCTCAGAGGGGACAGGCGCAGAGGATGGGGGTTGTGATGGTGCGGTGCAGCCGGTAATGATGACAGACTCGGGTTGTGCAGTTAAGGGTCTTTACTTACTGCAGATGTTCCTGGTCACTCTAGCTCCAAGTGACCTCCCGAGCCGTGCTGCGTCCACCAGGTCCTGGATCCGGCCAACCCCCAAACAAGTCCGGAGCGTGGCCCTGAGCTCTCCCTCTGTCCTTCCTTCAGCCGTCCCCACCAGTGATTCACCTAAATCCAGCTCCCTCGGGCCTTCTGTTGGGCAACCTTTGGCCTCAGGTTCCCTGACCCTCCATGTGGTGTGCCTTCAGGGTGAATGTAGTGGGTGACCGTGACAGACTCTGCCCACGGTCTCCGGTCTCTGGCTGGGGAATGTCTTTACCCCCACCAGCTTGGGTTCCGGTACCCTTCTGCTGACTCCTCACCCGGTGTTCTTATTTGGGTTCTTGGGTCCCTTCTTTGTCCCCCTCTGGGTCTCCTTCTTTACTCCACTCTCTCTCCAGGGCTGTTGTTTCTTTCTCTCTCTCTTTCTGCAGGCTTGTCCTCTGCATCTGACTTACTCTCTGCGTCTGACCCTGATCCTAGTTGGTGCCCTCCTTATATATCCCTCTATGTGTGAGCTCAGGTGACCAGCACCCAATGAGCTCCTACCACTACCCAGACTGCTCCCCCTATCTGCCCCTACACTACATGGGATGTTCCTCCCCCCCTCCCACTCCAGCCAGGAACAGGCTCGGTCGCACCTGCACATTTCTAAGTGGGAGTGCCGTCGGCCTGCTCCTCTGGAATGGGATGTATGTAGTGCATGCAGTCTATCTGAGCTCAGTTCCACACTCCTTCCTTACCCGGGAGTGGAATATCACACCTCTGGGTTGAGGTGCAATACCCCTGTAGCAGCCGAATCCTCAGGGTGCTACATTCCCCCCTGGTAAATCACAGCACGTCCTCGGGCTGCAAAGACAAAAACACCAAAACATACAAATTTTTATAAACATATAAAACATTATATAAAACAGTAGATATATTTATATAAATAACATTCTCGTCGTCTCTTTCTTTCTTCCTCCTCTGGTCACCGTGCAACTCGTGACCAGGTAAAGTGCGACAGTCTTTTGAAAAGCAGTTCCTTATAAAACCAGTAGGGGGCGCCTTAGGAAGCGCAACTATTTACAGGAGAATTTGGCCGTTCTCAGTCCCCGGCCAGGTAAGGGAAAGGGATGGCTGCTCACAGTCCTCAGCCTGGTTTGGGTAAGGGACACACGGGTTAAACTGTTCACTGGTCCCAACGGGGACTAAACTTCAAAGCAGCCACGGTTACTTGTGTACCCCGACGGGTAACTATATACAGTTTTTCTTTACTACTGTTCTTAATCGTAGTACCTCCTAGCCTTGAACCCGTCCGGGTCTTCTGGCTCTTCCTCCCTACACCGCAGCTCCTCCTCTGTCAGGCGATGCACGTGGAGGGCGTAAGGTCCCTTGGCACACTTGTGCCGGGTGAACGTTACCTCGTCACCGACGTAGAGGTCACGGCCTTTGTGACCCTCTGGCAGGTGAGACTCGACATCCCGTCGGGTAACGAAGACGTCACCCATGGTGTTCTGGTCCTTTATGAAGCCCCACCCATGCTGCGCATTAAACTTTATTACCGTCCCGATGGTACGGGGACGATCTGCTGCACGGGGGTCCCTTCTGGTCCGACTCTTTTGCTCCGCGCTGCGGGTCCGGGCCCATTGCTCTCTGGCCCGCCTCTCCTCCCGCTCTCTCTTGAACTCTGCCAGCTGTTGACGGCAACACTCGGTACGCTTTGCTGCAGCTGCCCGAGTCTCTCCGGTGAACCCCATCAAATCTTCTCCCGTGGGGTCCCACACGAACTGGGCTTCCTCGAGTGGAGGCGAGACCCGAGTCACGGGCTTTGGAGCCGGGATCAGGGGCTCACACAAGGGCCCTAGTCTTTGCTGCCGCTCTAGCTCAGGGTACCCTTCGGGCCAGATGAAGGGCCGCCCGTCCGGCCATGTGAGCTGGCCGAAGAGGTCCTCCCCCAGGTGTGGCACCCTTGGTATTGCGGGCGCGGGCGCGGTGGTGATGGCGCCCGGGTTGCCCAGGCCTTGCGGCCAGGCCTGGGGCACCTGGAAGGTGAAGGGCACCGTAAGGACGGCGGCGCCCTGGGTTACCTGGCCTTGCGACCAGGCCGGAGGCTCCGCGGAGGTAGATGGCTCTGCTTTGGATGCGGCGCCCGGAAACGCTAGGCCCTGTGACCAGGCCGGAGGCTCTTCTTCCTGCGCCACGCTCCGGGTCACGACGCGTGACGTCACTGGGGTCGCGACGGCGGCTTCCGGTCGGGGCCTAGTCGGTGGCGATGTCATGGCGGTCTCGGGTACGGCAGGGGGACTTTCGGGCTCTGCGACGGGGAGCTGGGGCAGGTGGGTGGTCTTCTGGTATGGGGTATAGGCGTCCCCCTTACCTGCTGCCATACGTCTCGCTCCCTCTTCTGCGCCGTCTCCGGCCTTGGGTCCTCCCGCGTCATCCGCAGAGGTAGTCGGTGTCTTCTTCCAAGGGAGCGGGTTCCGTGAACGGATTCCAGCTTGCTGGGCCATCTCCCGGCCCCACTCCGCCAGGATCTCCCTCTGCACTCGGGCCATCCTTCCCGCGAGGCCCTCCAGGGCACTCCGCGCGCACTCCCGATCTCGGGGAAGCTGCGCCAGGATCTCCGCTAAGCCTAGCGGGGTTGTTGACTCCAGCAGGCTCCTGACCATCGGGTCGGTGCTGCTCTGCTCTGCTTCCGGCAGGCTCCTGGCCAGCGGGCCGGTGCTGCTCTGCTCTCCTCCTTCTTCCTTCTGCAGGCTCCTGGCCAGCGGGCCGGTGCTGCTCTGCTGCCGCTCCATTCCCGGGTCTACTCTTTCTCTCCTCGACTCCGGGTGCTCTTGCTCTGGACACCTCGCCTCCGGGTGCGCTCGTTCTAGACTGCTCCAAGCGACACCCATCTTTGCTCTTTTCTTTCGTCTCCTCCCACTTCGAGGGCGGTCCCGGGGCAACTCGGTGACTGTCAGCTCCAGGGGGAGTTCTTTCACGCTGACAGACACCTCCAGCATCACAGTCTCTGTTGGTGGGGGCGGTTTCCACTTTTGGCGCCATTTTCTGTCCTGGCCCACGATGGGAGGTGGCCTCTTGCCCTCCTTTGGCACGCCCATAATGGCGTCCGCTGCTCTTCCAAGGCGGGAAATCTGCGGTTTTGGCGGGAATCGCTTCCCAGTGGCGGGAAACTCTGCAGATGGCGGGAACAAGCTGGAAATGGCGGACAATCGGCGGGAAACGACTGGTGATGGAGTCCGATGGCGTGGACCCTCCGGAACCGGCAGGAGTCTTCTTTCTGAGGTAAACTTGCACTTTTCTTCAGGCACGCAGTACCCGGGTGTTGCGGGCACGTAATCCTGCCGACTACGCCAAAGTTGACGCGCCCCCTGGGACATATTCCTTTTTGAGGGGAATACCCGGCACCGGATCAGATGGGGGGGTTGTAGTCTCCGAGCGGCTGTGACCCGGTCCCGTGCCCAGGGCGTCAAGCTCAGGGTTATGTGGCAGTCTTTACTGATGTTATTAAAGTTCGTTGTGTCGACTACGCCACCCGTTGTGATGCGGTCACTGTGGCCGCCGCTGCAGCAGGGTCCGCTGAGGCTGATGGTGGATGCGCAGCTTGGTGGGATAACCCCCAACGGGAGGGGTATAGCCTCAGAGGGGACAGGCGCAGAGGATGGGGGTTGTGATGGTGCGGTGCAGCCGGTAATGATGACAGACTCGGGTTGTGCAGTTAAGGGTCTTTACTTACTGCAGATGTTCCTGGTCACTCTAGCTCCAAGTGACCTCCCGAGCCGTGCTGCGTCCACCAGGTCCTGGATCCGGCCAACCCCCAAACAAGTCCGGAGCGTGGCCCTGAGCTCTCCCTCTGTCCTTCCTTCAGCCGTCCCCACCAGTGATTCACCTAAATCCAGCTCCCTCGGGCCTTCTGTTGGGCAACCTTTGGCCTCAGGTTCCCTGACCCTCCATGTGGTGTGCCTTCAGGGTGAATGTAGTGGGTGACCGTGACAGACTCTGCCCACGGTCTCCGGTCTCTGGCTGGGGAATGTCTTTACCCCCACCAGCTTGGGTTCCGGTACCCTTCTGCTGACTCCTCACCCGGTGTTCTTATTTGGGTTCTTGGGTCCCTTCTTTGTCCCCCTCTGGGTCTCCTTCTTTACTCCACTCTCTCTCCAGGGCTGTTGTTTCTTTCTCTCTCTCTTTCTGCAGGCTTGTCCTCTGCATCTGACTTACTCTCTGCGTCTGACCCTGATCCTAGTTGGTGCCCTCCTTATATATCCCTCTATGTGTGAGCTCAGGTGACCAGCACCCAATGAGCTCCTACCACTACCCAGACTGCTCCCCCTATCTGCCCCTACACTACATGGGATGTTCCTCCCCCCCTCCCACTCCAGCCAGGAACAGGCTCGGTCGCACCTGCACATTTCTAAGTGGGAGTGCCGTCGGCCTGCTCCTCTGGAATGGGATGTATGTAGTGCATGCAGTCTATCTGAGCTCAGTTCCACACTCCTTCCTTACCCGGGAGTGGAATATCACACCTCTGGGTTGAGGTGCAATACCCCTGTAGCAGCCGAATCCTCAGGGTGCTACATATACAATGCATTGGAAAAATGCATGGCAAATACGCATGTAAAAACACGTCAAAAACTTGTCAAAAATGCATGTAAAAACCACATGCATTTTTCTGGCAAGGAGATGCAGAAATGCTCAGGAAAATTTCAGCTTCATTTCTGCATCGTGGGCACTAAGCCTCAGACTCAAATCACTGTACGTTCCATGCCCCTAGTAATATACTTACCAACACCAGTCTTCTTCTGTTATCGGAGTCACTGCGGTCGTCTTCTGCAGGTTGTGACCTGCCTTATTGTTCCAGTGTTTGCTGGGTGAGCCTGAAGTCACAACTCAATGTAAATCTATGACAGCCAGAACAAGGCCAGAATGAGGTTCTCATTGAGAGCTTCTGACCGTTATTTCTGACTTCCAGGCAGTCAGAAGATGCAGTCACAAGATGGCATATCGGGACCAAAGCGGCGCTGGGAACAGGTGAAGACGGTGGCTAGTGAATATATTACTATGGGCAGGGAACTTACATTAGTGAAAAAATGATGGAGAGGTGCTTTAATTAAGTCTTAACAGCTGTCTAAGTGTCCTTGTTATGGATTTAACCGGGCAGAAAACAGTTAATATGCATTCAAGATAGCGTGCTTCATTATTGGACAGAGTACTTAATTAACAGAAATATCAAAATGTGTGGTCTTAACATAGAGTCTCATAATTCAAAATGCATTTTAACCAATCATGAATGTGCTTATTAGCTAAATATACATAATTATACCCCTTGAACAGAGTATATATGGGGTCAAGGAACAAGTTGAAGCCACTTTGTGGCCATTTGGACCTTCTTAACCTGAGCCTATGAGATTTTACACTACAGTTACCCAAGCAGGTGTATATAATGCATGCATATTACAGATAATAGCCCTGGCCTCATACCAACATGGCCAAGGCTATGTTATACTCAAGTCAATGCATGGCGCTGGCTAAACTATTCATGTATAGCATGTGATTAACTAATGATTATTCTGCAAGCTTTACAATTATTTTTACCTCTATGATTATGAGTACTGCTTTATGGCTTTGAATATGCGCTATATTACCCAAAGGTTCCCTTGAACTGAAAATGAATGGCCTCACAATACCTTCAAGGCAATCAGGGCATTTAGAGCTACAGCGCCTTATATTAAGCAGATCTGAATTACCAGTCATCTGATTATTAGGTTTACATAATAAGAGAAATGAGGGAAGATAGTATAAATCTTGAAGTCGTAAACCTGCATTCAGGATTTACAAGCTGAAAGAGATATCCTCGTTTTCCTGACACATCTTAATATAAGGTACATACTCATGATATATAGGTCAGGAAAGTTCACGCTACAAGTTCACGACTGTAATTAAGGGATATTGTATAAGACAAGTAATTACTGCAAAGCAGTCAGACCTTCCAAGGAAGCCACTTAGTATATCAGCGGTTTATGATGTTATTAATTTCCCTATCCGGAGATACACCACGAGGTGTAACTATGTGGTCTCCCGGACAATGATTACATCTGAGCACAAGAAATCTCAGGAATTTCTGAACAGTGTAATCTTAAGTGAATCTTACTTGTTGAAATAATTAATGGCGGTAGAAGACATTAAAAGGAATATTTATTATCTACTGCAATAAAGTAAAATGTATGATTTAGTGGAATGACAAATAAGTTACATTGCACTAATCTGCCTGACAGCACCCAGTACACTTGTAGGTCATACCTTTGGACCTGAGACCCCTTGGAGACCTCTTTCCCCTCTTCCTGGAGGGCCAAGTTCACCACGTTCTCCCTATAAATGCAAGCGGTAAGACATTATATACTTAGTATTAACCATCAAGTCTTATTTCCTACAAATGATCACAATTTCCAATCTTACACATATAGCTCTCCACTTTTCTTTCCTATATATCTGCATTTATCCCTTTAGTACATATCCTGCCAACTTATCGGTTAGCATATTTTGGCACGTGGGTGCTCTGTTCCCTCCTGGGCCCCTATATCTGTGACCACATTAAAAGAGAAGCTATCATCAGAAAATGACCTATTGTTTAAATCAGGTTTCTGTGTCAAATGCATATGCATTAAACAGTTTTGGCAATGTTTTACTTTACATATCACAATCTCTATTAAAAATAAAAAATAGAAATCTTGCAATTTTAACTCTGGCCACTGGGGCTTTTTTAAACTCATACTTCCTATTGTTTCAGGAAACAACTCATGTACATAGCCACAATAATCAGACCCCTATCCTTTCTTTCGTATTAAAATATGTAATGAGCCTGTTTCATTGTGAAGGGAGGGGGAGCAGGTGTGACATCACCTATTGTAATTGGTGAATCCTTCCTTTAGAGGCATTATTGTCATTGTACGCCTGCCTCAGATGATAAGGAGCCTGCTGAAAACTCTTCCTGAAAGGACAGGCAGTATGAGGAGTCTAGAAAATCCCAAGTTAAAAGTCAAAAAAAGTCAAGATTACTATTTTTTTTAATAAACATCATAGGAAAAAAATGACCACCTTTTTTAAAAATACAGGTAATACAAAAACCTGTAGGATTTTCTGATGTTAGCTTCCATTTAAGGCCATTATACATTTTAGCTGATAATGGGTTCATCGATGGCCCCAAAACTTCACAGGCGACATTGGCCAATATTGGATTTTTTTTCAAATTATGATGCATCCAGTGCTGATTTTCAGCCAAAATAATCCAACATTCCTTACAGTTGTTTTAAATTATTACGACCATTTGTTGATTAGTTGACAGTCAAAGTGAAGTGCACCAGCGGATGATCGCTCGTTATGGTTGAAATTGCCCATTTCATTCAAGTTCTATCCAATGTGCATGGGCTGTCAAAGGAAACTAGAAAAGTAGACTCAGTTATCACTGAGACTCGAAGTGTCCTGTGAATCAAGCATTAAATAGATTGCAATAATTTCAATAACAGAAAATGTATTTAGGAGTTACGGTAAGGGCAGCGGTAATGCTGCAGAAAGAACTGATTTAGTTAAAGCTGCGAGATCTTACAATAACTCATAAGATCCTGTGTTGTGTCTCCACATGTTGCCATTGGAGGGTTGTGGGAAGCCGCTGACCATGCTGGTATCGCACAACCTAGTTCACACTACTGCGGGAGTGTAAGATACTTTACATACTGCTAGGCCTAGAGTTTATTATTTCTTTTAATCAACCATATTTCAAAAACGCTTATTTTCTGGCACTTTTCGGTGACTGGTCCTATTTAAATAGGTTTAGGGCACTTTTGTAGGGTTAAAACTGATAACATTCCTTTTAGTGATTCATTTCAGCTTTCAGAGGTTCCTTTTATCTTGGTCAAAATATATCAACCTAGATTACAGAAAGGTTGGAAATTACACCAATTTCTAAACAACCTGAAGTAACATGTTTGCTGACATTTTCCTACTGATTGCATAAGGTTTAATTTTTTTTGTTATGTATCTCAAGAGCTTTTTTTAACAATTCAACAATCAAAACTTATTTGTCAAGAAGCACATAAAATGCTTCATGAATATACAAAAAGAAAACACAATAGTAACATCTTAAGGATATTGGACCCCTAACTAAAGGCATTTATGTAAAGGGTCTTTAATGCTTATTAAATTCATACTTTGCTTGTAGTATTTAATTTGGAATTTGTAGAGTTTGAAGTTTTAATTGCAAGTGCAGGGGACATTCCTGCCTCTTCCTTTTCCTCACTCACCGCCCGCCACCGGTATCTGAAGGACAGGTCATCCTTGTGCGGCTTCCTCTAATAAGATGACACTGGGAAAAGAGGGCCCCTGTGCAGAGTCTTGTGCAGGGAAGGCAGGTCACTGAGAAAAGAGTGACCTGTCCATCAGAGACTGGAGGCCGGCAGCAGGAAAGAAGAGGGAGAGAGGAGAGCTGCAAATACAGTGCAAATTCTTGAATTAACTGCTTCATGCTTCTTGTTTTGTCTCCATTTTCAGCTGGTCCTCCCATATTAAATTTGGTGTGTTTTTATAGGTTGCAACAGTTTTGTGTATTTTGCTTTTTCTAGTCACTTTTTTCTAACTGACACCATGTGCCAAATTTGATAGATTTGTCTATGAAATCGCAAGAAAAGAATAAAACAAGACAAAAAATGTAAAATCCCCCATTAGACCAGACAGTCTTAAATGTGCCAAATCTATCTAGGAGGCTTACGCTGGATGATAAATCTGGAGCTTCTTTAAACTGTCTAGTCTAAGTTTTCACTACTTATTACTTGGTTTACTTTGCAGCAGGAATTTTCAGCAAAACTTTGGCGCACTTTGCCACATCTCGAGTCATGCTCCTTTCCCACAGAGCCATGAATCTTTCCAACTTTAGCCTTTCCCCCTTGTTGAGAGAAGCACAAAAATAGTTTCAAATACTTAATAACTGGATGCAAGGCACTTAAAAAATATTTTAGCAGATTGTGCCAGAATTCTGGTACTTTTAACATAGTAAATCTCCCTCATTATTACAGATGTACTTATTTATATAGCACGTGTCCAGCATTGTTTTTACCGGGCAGGTTTTCTATCACATTTCATTCTTCAGGTTACTGTGAAAAATGTATCTAAAAGATGGAATAGGAGGAGTTGGATAGTGTCACGATTCCTCCTGAGTGTCTGGATGCAGTGATTGACAGTTCTGCTGTCCAATCTAGGAACGGGGCGTGCTGCTGAGCTGTCAGTATGGAGATGAACAGCACAGCCATCCAATTGGATACTGGGGCGTGCTGCCCTGTCAGTGTCTGGAGTGACAGTTTAGCCATCCAATCAGGACAAGGGTGTGCCGGGGCTTCATCCATGTTTGTCTTGTCCAGAATAATTACCTGGTTATTTAACCAGCTCTCTGTCTTTGATTTCTGCCAATTGTAGCTTTGCTCATGAGGTGTGTGCTTGCTCTGTGCTCCTTGTCTTGTATTCTGATCTTTACTGCTCAACCTAGGATTTCTCTTGACCATCCATTTGCCTAGCCCTTTTCTCGTGATCCACTACCTTCTTGAAATACTGATCTCGGACTGTTTCCTGACTATGACGTACTCTCTTGGCTTTTGACCTCAGACCTCTTGAATTCGCAGCCTCACGGCTTATTCGTAGATCCTTAATGTAGCATCAACGTCTCTGCCCCCTGTCAGGCAGAGACGCCGTCCCTCTCACCGCCGCGCTCCCCGCCCGGCGTCCTCCAGCGCTCCTCTTCCTGCTTCAGCCGATGCGCGCAGCTTCCCGGGCACTGTGCTTAGGGCGCGCGCTCCCTCTTAAAGGGGCCGCGCGTGCCGCCCTAAGGAGTCCCCGGCCAATTGCCGGAGGTCCTCCCATATTTAAAGCACCTCCTCCAATATGGAGGTGCCCGAGCAATAGTTGATGCACAGTGTACTTACCTCTGCTTCAGCACTCAGGTCCCGCTGCTAGCCTGACTACTAGTCCTGCCCGCCAGCCTGACTATCAGTCCAGTCCGCCAGCCTGACTACTCTCCAGCCCGACAGTCTGTCTTCCGTTCAGTCCGCCAGACTGTCTATGGGCTTTGCCCGCCTGCTTACCTGGAAGCACCTGCCTGTTACCTACCTGGAGGCTCCTGCCCGTCACTTGCCGTGACTACCTGTCTGCCTACCTGGAGGCTCCTGCCCGTCACTTGCCGTGACCACCTGACAGCCTACCTAGAGGCTCTCGCCTGTCACTTGCCGTGACCACCTGACAGCCTACCTAGAGGCTGCTGCCTGTCACTTGCCGTGACCACCTGTCAGCCTACCTGGAGGCTCCTTCCCGTCACTTGCCTTGACCACCTGACAGCCTACCTCTGCCTACCTCTGTCTCTGCCAGTTCATCTACCCAGATCTCTCGTCAGCCTGCCTGCTGTGCCCATCTGCAGTATCGGTCGGTCTCAGCCATCTGACCCGTGGGAGTCACCTGCTCTCTTACAAGGTCGTCCCCAGAGTAGCACCTGGTCATTCTGCTCGGTCCCTCCCGGATCACGGAGTCGTTAGCCGCCGTATGACCTAGGTCGGTCCGAGTTGATACTTAGTTACGCCCCTCTGGGTCCCTCCTTGCACTGCAGCACAGAGGTTCCACCACCCGGATCCGTAACACTTAATATATTAAGCTGTTCCACAATCTTGGATTGATTGGTGATTGATTACATAAGTCAACGGTTTTAAAATGGGTATGTCTTCACAGATGTAGCCTCTGTTCTGGGGAACCAAAAAGATTGAAAATTGCAATATGCATAACCTCTACTGCCTGTGTGTTTTGATATGCAGTGTAAAAGTCCATTAGCCCCTATTAATGAGGACTTTTTATTTTAGCTTTTGATGACCTCTGTTTGTTTTATTAGTCATTTAATACTAAAAAAATAAGGCTATCTAAGGTCAATTTAAATTAATTTAAATTAATTTAATAGTCAGTAACCGACTAATCCAAAAGTCCCCTATTGTCATTTTAGTGATTTGTTGTTAAAATGTGAAAATCCTTGTGATCCAATGTAATGAATTGATTAATTGTAAACTCCCAAGCAATCTAAAGCAATAAGGGTAAAATGTCATATTTTTCGAGTGCTCTACGGCAGTCAGCAATTTATTCAGATTGTTCCAGAGGATGCCATATTAATGGCCCCCTCTCGAAGATGGTCACTTTGGTTCGTTGCCCACAAGATAACGTTCTATTTGCCTAGTTAGACGAAAAACATCGTCAGTGATTCCATCTATGTAATGGATTAATAAATAGTACAGTTCAATATGTTAATTTTTTTTTACATTGTTTTAGGTAATTTTTTTGTTGCAGTGTTATTCACTTTCATTGGTCTTGTCCTTTTAGCAAACAGCTTGTGGCAAACAAATATGTTATTTCTTACCTTTGTCCCTGGTAAACCTGGTAACCCGGGTTCTCCAGGAGGGCCAAGAAATCCTGGTTCTCCCTTTGAAAATAAATCAGGATTAGGAGAATCTAATGAAACTACAACATTTATATCCAAAGGATTGATAGACTGCTTAAAACAGATCTGTCACCAGTTTTAACTATACAAACTACATATATGACATAAATCTCTTAAAAGGAGCCAGTCAGCCCAAACTGACAGTATAAGCTAAGCACTTAGCCTTACATCTGATATAGCCCCGATAAAAATCACACATTTAGTAGCCTAACTGCAGTTTAATCAGATAGGCTAATTAGGGAGCTCACTACACTTTTGACAGGACCAAGAGGCTCAGTGCACTGATCCACCCACTAGTTTTGTATGTCCCCGCCTTCGTCTCTGGTGATTGACAGCGCTGACAGAAGACAGTGCTCACTCCAAGCAAGCCAGTGCTATCAATCGCCAGGGAGGGAGGCGAGCACATGTGAAACCTGTGATTGGGCTGGTGCAATGAGCCTCTTGGCCTGGGAAAGCGTGCACCGAGCTCCCTAATTAGCATGGGACTGGAGTAGTTACTATGTCAGAATGCTTGTATAATCTTCAAGTGCTCATTTTAATATAGAGTGAAACGTTCACAAAAAATTACACCTACAGTTTTACATGGATTTTCAATGTAATAACTTCAGCCTCATCAGGTCTATCAGATCTATTTATTAATGTTTGCAGTTTATATTGTCAAAATCTGGTGACAGATCCACTTTAATAGATTTTATTATAAAATGTACACTTATGTACAGCAAAACAATGGATTTTGTGGCTCTATTTCCCTTTAGAATGGCAGTGAAATGTTGGAGGGAAACTGATATGAGAGCGAATCCCATAATTTTCTATAAAATCACTCACATTCACCCAATGCATCAGTTGTTGTACCGAACCCTTCAAGGTGCTCTTATATCTGCCTTGCTAATTTTCCGTTGAAAAAGTATGATAACAATTGATGCCATTTTGCCATAACTTGTCATCAGCTGAAGAACAAGATATCTGATCCAGATGGCACAAACATATGGAAACTCAGCCTTAGTCCTAGGTTTGGCAATTAATACATTTGAAAGGCAAAAAACTACTAATGTTAATCAGAAATATGCCATATCTGTCCATCTAATGGGTTATTATACATGTTCTCTAATTGGTCATTATTGGATTTTGCACACGTGCATTTCAGTAATAGCTAATATGGTCACCTTAACACTGCTTATAAACACGTATTAGGATACCCATAGATAGAAAACAGTAGTAACATTCATTAATACATAATGCTACGTTAAAAGGTTTTAATAATAAGCATGATGCAAAAGCACAAGAAAGTAAAAAATACACACAAAGACGTATTTAGAAAGGTTAGTTTAAATGGTTAAAATACCATGTATTATACATAAGCTTGTACTAGTGGCAGTAGCCAACAAGTCGAGAGCTGTTCACAGAATGCATCACGTTCACGGAATACATTTTATATTATGTAATTATTTCCTTCTGTTAGTCAAATGTAATCTAAAATGTAAGACATGACTGAAAATGATCGTTAATGAAGAAGTACGTAACAATATGGAATATGTTATATGTGTTATGGTTTTTTATTTTTTATGTGCCATAAAATAAAATTATAATCTGTGTGTCCTAAAGTATCTGTCAAAACAAGATCAAATGCTCCATATAAATTGTTATTGCCGGTTCCGGTTTTTCCTCTTACAGGGGTGCACGGGTATGTGATCGCTCCAATCACCAGCTGCAGTGGTCACCAATGTGCCGACACTGCCGCAACGGCATGGAGGAGAGTATAAACTCTTTTACTTTAATGGTGCCAAACATGGGGAATGAGAAGGTTAAAGGGAGAACCCCTTTAATGAATACACCTCTCCTGCCCAAAACACACAAGAAAAGTCAGGTCAGACATGCTCAAAACCATGTAACTAAGCCACAGAAATTTTGCAATTCTACCTAATGGAGCGATGAACCAAAACTGTAACTTTTAGGACCTATGCATCAAAGGTACTTCTGTAGAAGGAAGAATAACGTGTACGCTGAAAAGAACACCCTGCGGTGAATGTTTTTGCACAGATTTTGGGACTGAAAATCCATAATGTCATAAAGTCCCAGTAAAATAAATGAGATTTTACTAAGTCTGCATATTGTAGAATTTTCTCAATAGACATGATTTTCTAAATCTGCAGCATTTTAATAATTTCTGCAGATTTACATAGAATGGAACAGATTTCTGCAAGCCCCATTCAGAAGAAAGGCACATTCATAGACATTTCAGTTACTTCACTCATTCAGTTTTATGTACAAAGCTGAGTAAAAGTAACGTTCTGGAGTTAACACCTATTGTACAGGTCAGAGAGAAGTTATGTTGTTGGTCAGTTCTTCTTGATAGGTCTGCAGATTGTTATCCTGGCTGTACCACTCTCTGCTATATAAATGAAAGCATCCACAAATCTTCAGCTCCTAAATCTGACAGCCATTGACCTTAGCTCATCTGCAGCATAATATTACAACCTTCCAATTATGCTTCCACAGCTGTAAAGTTAGATATACTACCACTGCAAGGAGGATCTCAGCCATGAAAGAGCACCAGGATTTAATAGATGTTTTATAGGAAAATACAGATGGTATCATAATGATAACAACCGCAGAGAATCAGCTCACAACAGTACTTATGAATCCAGGTAGTTGTTAATTATCGATATGATTGTTAGCAAAACCATATACAAATGTTTTTACATAAATAGGTAACATACTATCCAGGCAAAACTGTCTCATGAGTAATAGAATTGACGCTAGACATGGTCTTATGGTCCTAGAAACATGCCATATCTGTTTCCAATGTTTAGTACTCTACCACGGAACTTATTAACATGCAAAATAGAAATCAGTGCCAACACCCACATTATCCTTTCCATCAGATTTATAGTAACAGACAAAGCATTATTTTCTGCCAATTTAGGCAGATCATTGGTTCCCGCCATCCTAACTCCAGAAAATACCTTCACTAATACCAAAGTATTAACTGACAAGCACACAGCCTGTAAAGATCTAAACTATCCACGGCCTCAATCAGCAGAAATTCCATTTCTGGGTTACGGGATCAAATACTAAGTATTCAAAGTGTCAGCTTGATGTGATGGGAATTTTGCATGGAGACATTGGACACTGAGGACCACATATCTCACACTAAAATTATTAGACTGCTTGGACACTTATTGAGCCCTAAAATATATCCTATAGCCCACTTATAGATCTATAAGTCTATATATAGACACCTATAGGTCTTCGTGGTCCATTCAGGTCCCCGTACTGGTACGAAATCACGTGCGCTGAGGTCACGCTGGTCCTTCTGCCTGCTGATGCGCGCCTACGCAGGTCCTCTCTGCCTGCACAACCAGCGCTGACACGCGGACTTACTACCGCCGGGAAAGCCGTCCAGGAGCAGCTTAGTCACCGGCCGGGACCCTGCTCCTCCCTCTCCCACCTCCTCTATCTACTCACCGCTCATCGGAGATACTAAAAGCCAAAGCCCGCTACCCACGGGTCTTCTGCCATCGGAACACCGCCGCTCTATGAGGACTCAGGAGACGGGTACAACGGAATTGTAAGTTTAACTTTACTTACTTACCAGCCCACGCCTGCACCAGTACATATGGGAAAGCAGCCCCATTAAGCTACCTACCAACATTTGGGTTTTACTACCACAACAGCCGAGAGACGAAACTTACCAGTACCACTCCAGTACTATACCAGCACCATCAGGGAGCACTAAGAAGCACATCAACTACTCCAATAACCCCCAAACCAGGAGGCATTGGAGTCATCCTTCACCTACTCTGGAGCTAAAGTAGCAGCATGATAGTGCTAACCCTCAAGGATTACAACAAATCCGCCATCACCTACCTGTCACCGCTCTCATAGGTAAATATATCTATACTTTTATTCATCTATGACTTAGAAATACGCGTTCTACCACTCAGCAGCCTAAATATCTTATAACCTCTAAGCTGTAGTACGCCACAGACTCCGCCACTACCAGGACTCGCTCCATCGAGTACCCATCAGGAGTTGCCTACACCAAAACAGGTAATTATCACCACCCAGGTTATCCTACTCTGGGATTACTTTTACTTATATTCATTCTATGTCCTCTTCCCTTACAGCTACTACCAAAAAATTGACCTTTTCCACACATTGGACCTCCTCCAAATACCTTCACTCCTTACATTACCTCAAATAAACTTAATTTTACACACCTTGGCTCAGCCATTTCTTGATTTACCTGCTCTTCTACTCATTTCTAGCCACCAGCGCAAGTCATATTTTATTGTGTTTTGATTTGGTTTTTCCAGCAACTTGTGGTTTGTTGTTTGACTTGCAGCAGGTGAAACTAGATAGACCATGTGGTGCCACCTACTTCTATTTTGATATATGTGAGACTCGTTTAGGACATTAGACACTGAGGACCACATATCTCACACTAAAATTATTAGACTGCTTGGACACTTATTGAGCCCTACAATATATCCTATATAGGTGTCTGCAATCTGTAATAGGGTTGGAAAAAGTCAAAACATGACATTGGCAGCTTCTAAACTATATATACCTAAAATATGTCTATTAGTGTTCGACCACGAGCTGCAGCTTTATTGGAAACATTGTGAATAGGGCCTACAAAAATCCATGCCTACCCTGTAGACGTAACCCCATTCAGATGGATAGAACTGACTGTCAATTGCAGAAATGTATACAACAAATTTGATGAATGCAAATCCACCACAATAATTCCACCTCTATAGATACATGTCAGGAGTGGACACAGACAGTAGAAGGCCCCTGTGCAAAAACAATATATAGGCCCTTTGCAGTTTAATAGTTCATAATAATACACAAATTCGCCTGCTTTGGAGGTAGATGTGAGCCACCTTACCTCTTGGGTCCCTGTGCGGCTGGTATGTCCACCTATGATACATGCATTTCCAGGAAGATATAAATGGTTTCAGTCTTTTGATGACTGTGTATATGAGTATGTTATCAATGCTTCCTTCTTAGTTGGGTTTTAGAAATGGACATATTGAAAGTTGGATTCAGCATTACAGTTGTAGCAGGCTCGGGAGTTCTCGGTTCTGGCGAATTGCCCCCGAGTAAGACTGGTGATTCTATTGGTCTGCCTGATTCATCTTATTGGTACCTTCATTGAAAATGTTATTTTTTAAGAATAATATCACCACACTTCAGGTGCATGCTAGCAAAGACAGACCACAGAAGGAAAGCTATCTTGTCTATGGTGTCCCTTGAGTGGCTGGATATGTTGAAACTTCTGCTGAAAGCATGGTCTGCCACACATGAATAATAAATGACCCACATTACCACCTACACCCAAACCAATCAGAACTTTGTTATTCTGCTCCATTTCAAGCTTGAACCCCACTAAATTGTAAAGTTGCCTGATTTAAACTTTTTTTGTCTGAGTGACTGTCTCATCAGTAAAGAGGTAAAAAGCAAGTATAGTCTGTGGTTGGTCTTGATCCATGATGCCCGAAAACTCACGTGTTAGGTCGGCACCTGCTATTCCTGTCCCTGCACTCCTGAATTTTACAAACACCCTCAGACTGAACTATGGACATAGACAATTTGACCTTCCACAGTAGTTCACTGTGTGGTGACTCACAATTCTGTCCGTTTTACAATTCCTATAACATACACGTGATATTATACTACCAATGCATTAAATAAGTAGACTGCCTCGCATTTGGCGCTGCAGCTGTGGACATAATGTTAACCACTATTAATTTACTCATGGATTTACACTAGAGCTGGGAAAGAAACGTTGGCTTTGTAACTGATTTCTTGCTATTCATATGGCAATCCAGTAGTTTAATATTATAAGCACACGGTATGTATCACCATTTTACACAGGTCTACTCAGCTTCCTGTGCCTGGAATATATTAGCACAAAACATAGACCTTATAAAAAAGTGCCACAGAGAGGTACAGTATGTTTCCGAATTCTGCAGATGGTAGCGGTATTGTTAAACCGTTTCTTCCTTCAGTTTAAATTGGTATATGAAGTCTAGTCTGATGTGTGTGAGGTCAGGAGACATTTCTCCTATTCAGAAAGCATAGCTACTTTTTCACTTAGGTCTTCGTTCTGCATTCTATTGTGATTGTATATAAGATATAATCTCATACATTTGTTTTTAAATAGAGGAATACGTAAAAATCAATAGGCTAAGCCATTCTTTTATAGTAGTCTAGCTGCGGTTTTAATAGTATAATCGCACACTACTGACATTTCTTGTCTACTGCTGTATTTTAAAATAATTCTGTATCTTAATACTAGTTCATTAAATCGAATGATGTCTTACTTGTTCTTTTGATGGCTTACCTAAACTTTTATACCTGCACTTAATATACAGTACAGACCAAAAGTTTGGACACACCTTCTCATTTAAAGATTTTTCAGTATTTTCATGACTATTAAAATTGTACATTCACACTGAAGGCATCAAAACTATGAATTAACACATGTGGAATTATATACTTAACAAAAAAGTGTGAAACAACTGAAAATATGTCTTATATTCTAGGTTCTTCAAAGTAGCCACCTTTTGCTTTGATGACTGCTTTGCACACTCTTGGCATTCTCTTGATGAGCTTCAAGAGGTAATCACCGGAAATGGTCTTCCAACAATCTTGAAGGAGTTCCCAGAGATGCTTAGCACTTGTTGGCCCTTTTGCCTTCACTCTGCGGTCCAGCTCACCCCAAACCATCTCGACTGGGTTCAGGTCTGGTGACTGTGGAGGCCAGGTCATCTGGCGTAGCACCCTATCACTCTCCTTCTTGGTCAAATAGCCCTTACACAGCCTGGAGGTGTGTTTGGGGTCATTGTCCTGTTGAAAAATAAATGATGGTCCAACTAAATGCAAACCGGATGGAATAGCATGCCGCTGTAAGATGCTGTGGTAGCCATGCTGGTTCAGTATGCCTTCAATTTTGAATAAATCCCCAACAGCGTCACCAGCAAAGCACCCCCACACCATCACATCTCCTCCATGCTTCACGGTGGGAACCAGGCATGTAGAGTTCATCCGTTCACCTTTTCTGCGTCGCACAAAGACACGGTGGTTGGAACCAAAGATCTCAAATTTGGACTCATCAGACCAAAGCACAGATTTCCACTGGTCTAATGTCCATTCCTTGTGTTCTTTAGCCCAAACAAGTCTCTTCTGCTTGTTGCCTGTCCTTAGCAGTGGTTTCCTAGCAGCTATTTTACCATGAAGGCCTGCTGCACAAAGTCTCCTAACAGTTGTTGAAGAGATGTGTCTGCTGCTAGAACTCTGTGTGGCATTGACCTGGTCTCTAATCTGAGCTGCTGTTAACCTGCGATTTCTGAGGCTGGTGACTCGGATAAACTTATCCTCAGAAGCAGAGGTGACTCTTGGTCTTCCTTTCCTGGGGCGGTCCTCATTTGAGCCAGTTTCTTTGTAGCGCTTGATGGTTTTTGCAACTGCGCTTGGGGACACTTTCAAAGTTTTCCTAATTTTTCGGACTGACTGACCTTCATTTCTTAAAGTAACGATGGCCACTCATTTTTCTTTACTTAGCTGCTTTTTTCTTGCCATATTACAAATTCTAACAGTCTATTCAGTAGGACTATCAGCTGTGTATCCACCTGACTTCTGCACAACACAACTGATGGTCCCAACCCCATTTATAAGGCAAGAAATCCCACTTATTAAACCTGACAGGGCACACCTGTGAAGTGAAAAACATTTCCGGTGACTACCTCTTGAAGCTCATCAAGAGAATGCCAAGAATGTGCAAAGCAGTCATCAAAGCAAAAGGTGGCTACTTTGAAGAACCTAGAATATAAGACATATTTTCAGTTGTTTCACACTTTTTTGTTAAGTATGTAATTCCACATGTGTTAATTCATAGTTTTGATGCCTTCAGTGTGAGTGTACAATTTTCAAAGTCATGAAAATAAAGAAAAATCTTTAAATGAGAAGGTGTGTCCAAACTTTTGGTCTGTACTGTATATGTTAGTAGTATAGGTGCACTAGCTCCTCTATGTTAGTACTATAGGTACAGTGGGTACGGAAAGTATTCAGACCCCTTTAAATTTTTCACTCTTTGTTTCATTGCAGCCATTTGGTAAATTATAAAAAGCTCATTTTTTTTCTCATTAAAGTATACTCTGCACCCCATCATGACTGAAAAAAACAGAAATGTAGAAATTTTTGCAAATTTATTAAAAAAGAAAAACTGAAATATCACATGGTCATAAGTATTCAGCATGTGGCTCCAATATTAGGATCATGCGCACTCATACAAGTCTATGGGTGTGAGTGAAACATCGGACTGCACTCGGATGTTATCCAAGTGCAGTCTGATGTACGTGCACAGAGACAATGAAGAAGATGGAGAAATTAAGTTCTCCGCCTTCTCCACACCTGTGTTGCGATTCTTTCATGCGAGAAAATCGGATCACACTAAGATGACACTCAGATCAATCTCTGACAGAGTTTGAGCCGAGTGTCATCAGCATAATCGTCCCGATTCTCTCGCATGAAAGAATGCGAGAATCTACACCAGTGTCTATTATCATCATTGGACTTGTACAATAATAGGCTCACTTATCTCAGGTATCTTTATATATCTTTTTGACTTAATTACCCTTGTATTTGTGGATTGATTTATTCATCTTTATTGATTTATCTTTACTCAATATTATGTATTTTTGCTTATAAACATTGTTCTCCCATCATCACGTTTTTAACCGTCACTTGGCATTCATGTCTTACCGTTTATTTTTAGTCTTGTATTGCCAATAAAATAAAAGTATATTTTTTAGACTAATTCAGACATTTTAGTCATCCATGTGAAACATTTTTTGGGGTTATATATCTTTGACTAGTCTGATCCTCACCGATATTGGTATGCAGCGGTCGTTTCAACATTGATGAATCAATTTTGCAAGAGATGTCCTTTGCATTGTAAAATTGACCACTGCACACAGATAATGGGGCAGAAATAATTAAAAGGTCACTGTCATTTCAATAGTCTCATCATATGTTCTGGAGACATCTTACATGACATTTACCAAAGTTGGCAATATAATATGTATACATAATGTATATAGGAGAAGTAATGTATGACACAGCAATTGGGCATGTTGGATCTCAAGATATTAGAATATAAAGTTTTCTTTAGTTAACACTTATTCAACCCCCCGTTGCAAATTTGGTTTATTAGCAAAATATAGAAACTTTCGGCTGGTTGCAATAAACCAATCAAAAGAAAAATCAACATCAACACAACTAATATAGGGGATGGTTTCTCAAATTCATCACACAATTCCACTTTTATTGCCTACTGCAGTCTCAGAAATATTCACCTTCTGAATAGAATCCCTCATACGAGTACAAATATGTAAATCAGGTGTTGTCCCGATCACATACAATGCAATAATCAAGCTCTTCATTAGTTGGATCAAAGACATCAAATATCTGGACTTGCAAGGGGTTTGGTGACTGTGACTTTTGCTCACATGTTAAAGAGTAATCCTAAACATTAAGACAAGAGATCATTGCCATGCACACACAAGGAATATGATGCAAATAAATACCAAAGGCACTGATATTGCTAGAGATACAGTTAGGGCACAGTCAGACGGCTGTATTACTTGTGTGAGGATCGCATTGCAATCTTCGGACTGGCTGTCAGCTCTTGACCGTATGTATTTCTATGCAGCTTAGGTCAGGAGAGCCAACGATCAGTCCGAGGATTGCGCTGCGAACCTCGCTCGAATAATACAGTCGTCTGCCTGCACCCTTAGAGTTAAAATTCGCAAGTTTAGAGGTAAAAGTACACTGGTAGACTACCTGGACATGGCAGACAATGGAAGCTATCCGTCGCTGCCACTTGATTCCTGAATAGGCAGGTGGTCCAAAACCCACGAGTGCCTGCCAAAGACCTGTAGCAAGATGTGGTGGTATCAGATACTGAAGCTTCAGTTTGCAAGTAAAGTGCATACTAAATGGTGAAGGTCTCCATGCCCAAACTCCAAGACTCTGCTGACCCAAAAGCTCAAGAAATTTCAGCTTCAATATGATCAAAACCATATAGCAAACAATGAAACAAAACTGGAACTTTTGGGGCCTAATGATCAGCATTTTGTCTGGAGGAGGAAAAATGAATCAAACATTGAAAAGAACACCCTAGCTACAGCGAAGCAGAGGCTCGGTGATAATCTGCGGCTGCTTAGCTTCCTCTGGCACTGGAAATTTGTAGCATGTGGAGGGTAATATCAATTTAGTCAAATATTAGGAAATAGGAGTAAACCTCATCTTTGTACCATCCAACAGGACAATGATCCCAGGCATACCTCCAAGTCCACCAAGGCTTGGTTTCAGAAGAAGTCCTGCAAGATCCTAGAATGGCCATCACAGTTGCCAGACTTCGACACCACAGAAAATCTTTGATGAGATTTGAAGAAGGTGGTTGTAGTAGGCAAACACAAGAATATTAGTGAACTGGAGAACGATGTCTATGAGGAATTTGCTAAGATTCTTTAGGAAGCTGATGTCTGGCTATGTATCACATTTTCAACAGGTCATAACATCCGAAGGGTGCTAAATATTGAGGCGCGAACATGCTCGGATAAGAGTATCTTCGGCGTGCTCAAAAAATAGGTTACAGTTGTCGCGGCTGCATGTGTCTCGGCTGTTCGACAGCTGCAACACATGTAGGGATTGCCTAACAAATAAGCAATCCATGCATGTGTTGCGGCTGTCGAACAGCCGCGAGACGTGCAGCCGCAATGACTCGAACCTATTTTTTGAGCACGCCGAAGATACTCAGTTAGCACCCGAGCGTATTCAGTTATCCTTATCCGAGCACGTTCGGGCATCACTAGTGCTAAGTACTAAATATTTCTGAGACTGCAATAATTATTAAGAGTGGAATTTTGTGTTACATTTGGAGAAACCACTTGTTCTATATAGGTTGTGTTGAGCTATTTATATTGTTCTTGTTTGGTTGGTTTAT
Source organism: Phyllobates terribilis (assembly GCF_046119375.1). Classification (NCBI taxonomy): domain Eukaryota; kingdom Metazoa; phylum Chordata; class Amphibia; order Anura; family Dendrobatidae; genus Phyllobates; species Phyllobates terribilis. The sequence continues at coordinate 900,123,825 of NW_027362761.1, read as the reverse complement.
TGAAAACAACAATAATAATATAAAGAAATTAAGTGTTAAGAAAATAAATATTATACAAATAGGAAACAGTTTGGAACAGGAATCGGTGTCAGGTTACTATAGTGTATATTACGTATTATTTGGGGTAGTAATATGCAGTACATTCGATGTGTGGCCTTCTTTCCATAGTTCCCACTGACAAAAACAAACACTTTTAGCAGCGAAGGAAGAACTAATATGGAGCAAATTTCATTGCCTCATTACTCGAGTTTACGAGTCCCTTTTGCTTTCCATCTGGAGCGTGCAGTGCCAATGCTACAAAATTTGCTTAAATTAAACTACAGGGTCACAAAGAGTGTTTGTTTCTAACAGATGTTCATGTGGTGCAAACGAAAGAAGTGTCTGGTATACTACATATAAAATCAAATCTAGGTCTAGATATAGCTTTGCAAACACATACGCCTTAACCGTGCTATAAAAAACTCCTTGTTCTAAGATACGACAGGAAATATGGTTATTACGCTACATCACAGCGAGTGTATATTAAATATTTTCCTGCTCCTAGAGGTTCTCTACCCCACGACATGATCCCCACCTCAGGAATGTGGGCAGAGATTAACCGGGAAGCAATTATATCCAAGATATTTATTACTTTTCTTTGGATAAAAACTCAAGTCAATCCTTCTGCGAATACTACGAGTGAAAATTCTGATTAATGCTCTGTCGTCGCTCAGCAAGTATTATTATTACATCCTACTTCCTACTGTAGGGCTAATGGCAGCTCTCATCAGCATGATACCTGCTACAGAGGATTACGCTCTACCCAGCAGTAAAAAGAGGCTGCTCTCCTTTCCGTAATGGAAAGTGGAACATTTCAAGAGGGAAAACACCAAGAATATTTTCATTTCTTTAAATATTTCCTCTACGGTCAAAGCGTTATATAAAAGGATGCATATTTATAGTTGCATTAAAATAAGCCTGCAATTATATCCCGCTCAGACAGGCTTTATATGAAAATGACTGCACTGTGCTTTGCGGTGGGTTTGGAAACTTTTACAGGATTTTGCTTTGTTGAGATCTGCTTGAAAATGGTTATTTTCAGGTTTAATTTCTGGCAAATCTTTAATGTTGTGGCCTCCTTTCTCCATTTAAAGTGAAAGTTTAATTATCTTCTCTCCATTTAAAGCTCTTTCCAGAGGCGCGGTTAGACGTTTGCATGCGGTGAGGATAAAAGTAACCCGGTTGGGTTTTTAATAAGTCATATAATTCTTGCCTGTTGGTTTCCTTAAGAAATGATTGACTTTCCTGACTAGCTGATCTTTCTTTCTTGAATTTTATTGGTCAGTGGTCTCATTCTAGGACTATAGAATGGCTAACATGAACTCAAGTCCTTCACTATCTAAACCAAGCAAATATAATCTAATACATTAAGAAAATCAGATATCCAGAAGGAAAGATGTCACCCTTAAATTAAAGAAATTGGATTTTCCCATTTTAACCAGGGATGCCTATTTATTACTTGTAAAATCCCCCACTATATTTCTTATTCGGTTATATCCCATAAGGGAAGAGCAAATGGCTGCAAATGGTGGTCAATGCAAACATATAGGACAAAAGGAATGACCACACACATTATCAAAGACCTTTTGTATATTAATGTCAGGGGCGTACATAGAAGTCATGGGGCCCCATAACAGAAGCTCTAATTGGGCCCCCCCCCCCTACAAAAAATAAATATTTGTCTGTGTCACAGAAGAGCAGATCTCATAACTTTCCAGCCTTTACATAGTAATTTACCTCCTTCTGAAGTCGTAGATTCCTCCTTCATTGCCCCCATAAAGTATGATGCCAACAAAAGTGCCCCCCAAACAGTATGATATCCCTATGGTGAATTCCTCCACATGCACAGTATAATGACCCTATTGTACCCCACTTCAACTCCTACGGCAAAGTATGGTGACCCTAACACAGTATAATCCCCCAACTGTGAACCCCACAGAGCCCTCCATACACTCTCATGGCCCAAACACAGCCCTCCAAACAGTATAATGGCCCCCACACAGCCCTCCAAACAGTATAATGGACCCCACACAAACCTTCACACTGTATAATTGCTTTCATACAGTATAATGGCCCCCCACATAGCCCTCCAAATATTATAATGGCCCCACATAGCCTTCCATATAGTATAATGCACCACCAATAATCTTCCATATAGTATAATGCGCCCCCATAATCCTCCATATAGTATAATGCTCCCCCCATAAACCTCCATATAGTATAATGCGCCCCCCATAATCCTCCATATAGTATAATGAACTTCCCATGGTCCTCCATAGAATATAATGCACTCCCCATAGTCCTCCATACAGTATATTACACACCCCATAGGGTAAAATGCAGCCCCCATATAGTATAATGCACGCCACAGTCCTGCAGTATTATGGGCACCACGTACTCACTGATTTTAAAATACCGTATATTTTAAATAAGCCGACCCGAATATAAGCCGAGGCCCCTAATTTTACCACATAAAAATGGGAAAACCTATTGACTTGAGTATAAGCCTAGGGTGGGAAATGCAGCAGCTACTGGTAAATTTCCCCATCCTCGTAGGTGTGGCCCCTCAATCCCACAATCCCTGGTATGTGTGGCCCCCACAATCCCTGGTATGTGTAGCCTCCTCAATCCCCCAATCCCTGGTATGTGTGGCCCCCTCAATCCCACAATCCCTGGTATGTGTGGCCTCCTCAATCCACCAATCCTGGTATGTTTGGCCTCCTCAATCCCCCAATCCTGGTAAGTGTGGCCTCCTCAATCCCCAAATCCTGGTATGTGTGGCCTCCTCAATCCCCCATTCCTGGTATGTGTGGCCTCCTCAATCCCCCATTCCTGGTACGTGTGGCCTCCTCAATCCCCCATTCCTGGTACGTGTGGCCTCCTCAATCCCCAAATCCTGGTACGTGTGGCCTCCTCAATCCCCAAATCCTGGTACGTGTGGCCTCCTCAATCCCCAAATCCTGGTACGTGTGGCCTCCTCAACCCCCCAATCCTGGTATGTGTGGCCTCCTCAATCCCCCATTCCTGGTATGTGTGGCCTCCTTAATCCAAGTATCCTGGTATGTGTGGCCTCCTCAATCCCCGATTCCTGGTATGTGTGGCCTCCTCAATCCCCCATTCCTGGTATGTGTGGCCTCCTCAATCCTCCATTCCTGGTATGTGCGGCCTCCTTAATCCAAGTATCCTGGTATGTGTGTCCCCCTCATCCCCCAATCACTGCATATAAAACAATAAACACTTATACTCACCTTCCTTCCTCACCTCTGCTCCAGCGCTGAGTCATGTCTGCAGCAGCTCATGTCGGCATCTGAGCTGCGCGCGCTCTCAGAAGCCGAGGTGAGCGGCTGCCGGCACATTCACTCCTCTGCACTGACAGCAGGAGCCGGGGCTCAGCGCTCCTCCGTGCCCGCTACTAAAGAGAATGAATATTCCGTCTTCTCCACGCCCAAGGGAGTGGAGAAGAGGGAATATTCATGTCCCTTTAGCAGCGGGGACACGTGGTAGCTGCGGCAGCGGCTACAGCGTGTGCTCCGCTCCTCCACTGCGCAACCCGCTCTTCTGCCGCCGTAACCTCCTACTCACCTATCCTCCTCGTTACCACGCTGCTTGGGGCCCTCACGGGCCCCCTCCGGCCACGGGCCCCATAGCAGTGGCGTGGTCTGCCGCCATTGGCGGTACGCCACTGATTAATGAGTAGGGAGCAGTCAGGGATTTTACATTTTTGTGCATAGGACATAAGTAGGAGTGTGATATTTTTTTTTCAGAAACATCCCAGCCTCTAACAGACCACACTTGATCATCTCTTTTACTTGTAAAATTACATGAAATGCAATTATAGAAAAGTGTGTACATAACCTTTAAATAAGGAATGGGAAATGGGAGTCTGAGCTTCTGTTTAGAGCATCTTATATAGGGCACTATTACTTTATGTTCCCCCGTAAGAGGACCAAATACATATGCCCTTGTATAAGACTTCAATGTGAACTGTTTATAATGTGTACTATCAGGAGTGCAATTCGATGTGGTCCCTGACTGACTTCTCCCAGCCACACTCCAGCTGATTGATTGGTCTCCCCCTATATTATCACATAGGGAGAGAATTGTCAATAAAGGGGATCGGGGTGTGGAGAAGCCCGCTGGCGACCGCATGAGACTAGACTTGTATATGCCAGTCTTAATGAAAGAATGTTTTGAAGTAGGATGTGCTGAATTCAATTAGAGCTGCACGTCAATTAAAGGGGTAGTTGCTTTCAATTAAAGAGAATCTGTCACCAGATTTTTGCTACCTAAATCTGAGAGCGGCATAATGTAGTGGCAGAGACCCTGATTCCATAGATTGTCACTTACTGGGCTGCTTGCTGTAGTTTTGATGACATCACTGTTTTATCTGCTGCAGATCTAGTAGTTCTCTGTATGCTGTGCTCTGTTTAACCTGGCTCACACTACTGATTGACAGCTTTCTGCCCATGTACAGTGTATACAGAAAGCTGCCAATCAGGGGTGGGGGCAGGGTTATATGGAGCTCATGAATATAGAGGAATATCTGGCAGCAGGTTTACTAGCCCTCTAATGATAAGCTCCTGCTGATAAAACAGTGATTTTATCAAATCTACAGCAGGCAGCCCAGTAAGTTATACATCACTGGAATCAGTGTCTCTGTCACTACAATAGGCCTCATTCATGCATCAGTATTTTTGATCAGTTATTGTACACCAAAAACAGGAGTGCCTCCAAAACACAGAACATATGTCAATCTTTCAATTATAGTTTTTCTCTGTATGTTCTACTCTTGTTTTGGCATACAAACACTGCTGAAAAATACTGACATGTGAATGAGGCCTTATGCTGCTCTCAGATTAGGTACAAAAACCTGGTGACAGATCCCCTATAAGTTTCTACCCTGGCTACAATTTTTTATGAAAAAAACTGCACTATGTTCACCTTCCCTGGGTTCACCGGTGAGTTTCCGTTGCTGCTCCCAATGCCTGGCATTAGCTGCTGCACTGACGTCACCTAGATAGTTAGCAGGCAATTATTGAGCTTTGCAGCTCTGCTTGTCACAATACTGTAGCAGGATTTCCTGGGGCAATGGGCTCCTTCCCTGTCCCTGAAGCTAGGGGGCCCCTAGGCTATCCCTGCTCCCCAGATTACCCCTGATGGTGGAGATGCTGGGGCCTCGTACCTTGCAATGCTCCTAAATGCACGCTGAACTGTTTCCTCCCTCACCCAGGGAGGTATGGGACAGGAATGTATAAGATAACACAAACCAGACAGACTGGAAAAACAGACAGGGACAAAAGAAAACCACAATCATACCAATACACTCACAAAACAACAGAGTGTAAATCAAGGGAACAGTAGGAGGGACAAACCAATTGGGAAGAGGATTAGGACACACACACAATACCAAATCCATACAGATATCTCCTGAGAAAAACACCAACTGGCTGCTACAAATTCAGACTACTCCTTCAACACCAAACTGGCAAGTTGCAAGCTATCACCACCAAAGAACAGAAGCAGGCGTGAAGTTTAAATAGAAGCACCTGCAGAATGATAGGATGGGAGAGATAGCAACTGGAAAACACCTGCTTTAAGAAAGGAGTATATGAAAGGCAAAGGGTAATCAGCACCCAGACAGGAAAAGGATTTCCTGTGGCTCAACAGACAGAGACAACGACAGAAAAGCACATGACTGCCGGATCAAATCCTAAGGCATGACACTGCCAGTTTAGACAGAATGCCCCTTCAGAGCCACTGAGCCCACTGAGATCAGTGCCCCAGCCAATCCAAGCACAGGGAACACTGGCAGAGTCTCAGTGTTGGGCATCTCTGTCTGCCTTGCCAAAAATGTTACTCCAGTCAGTCATCACTTGGCCGAGCGGTTTCCACCAAGCTCTGTCAGTACTATGCTCTACCCACTTTGGTAGTGCTGGCCAAAAATGGCGTGTAACTTGCCAAAAGTCGCAACATTTTTGTGCAACTTCACACTTCCCCAAAATGTAGTGACTTTTCAAAGTGTTTTATGCTAATTTTCTGGAATAAACAGTTTGATATATCGGCGCTATAGTCCTCAGGCTTTTCAAATAATGTCTTTTCTGTAATGATTCATGCTGATTCATTCTGAGTCATATTTACTGAGGTTCAGGCAGCATTAATCTGATGATAGGTTACGTTTAAGAGCAAAATACAAATTTACGTATCTATATGTTACAGCTAGTAAGATTAGGGGACAGAAATTTTTGAACACAAATGAAAAATGGAATAGCTATAGGCAAAAAGTGGAGTCACAGATGAGATGAAATATAAGGAAATAAAGAAAGATGAAAAGGGAGACTTGCAAAAATGCCAAATTCCAAGAGAAAACACAAAATCAAGAAAAAAAAAATTATATCCACAATTCATGTTTTATTTATAGGTGTTCCCTGTTCTGGAGGCTGAATGTAGGATTTTATTTACTTGCACTTAGTTTCTAAATTGCTTCGTTCCCTAAGTACAATCGATATGCAATCTCCATTCTTTCCAGACACCTAACCATGAATAAAGGGATAACGTTTCCTTTTTATTAAAACTGCAGTTCCCTTGTGTACCACTAGAGGGAGGTCTAAAAACATTACATGACAGATTGTAGACTAGGCATCGCTTGTATTATATATCCATTCTGGTTTGTTAGATACATATTAATATCTCCTAAACATTATATCTAATAGAAATAGCAAGAATTTTGCACTAAGAAAATACTTAACTTACGAGTTGCACATCCCACATTACATGGCAAACAATAATATCCCTGCACCATGTTTATTACTAAATTAATCACGTTTTTTGGAGTTATTTCAATACTTCACCACCCTCATAGTAAATATTATATTCAAATGTTAAGCAGTCGCTCCTTCTGAAATAATTGGAAAATGACCACCAAGGGCACAGTCATTGGAAATTTACGGTATATAATTGCCAGTGCATTATGCCTATACATGGCTTCCTAGAGGGCACACTCAAGGGCTCTTATGAATTAGTGATGTCCCATAGTAGAGCTGGGAACAGAAAAGACACCTGCACTCTGAGACTCCCTCTATGCAGAATCCATACTGTATTCTGGAGAGACAAACAACATAATCAGATAATGAATATTCCTACATAAGAAGGCAAAATGATGTATGTTGTACATATGCAATTAAAAGGGTTTCCATGAATCCTGACCTTCATCGCTCTTCACCTGAATGGCTGCGGTGATGAGCATGCTTGGCTCACTTGCCACATCGGTTTCTGTAACTCCCATGGAGTTGTATGAATCAGTGGTACGCATGCTCAATCTCAGATGAATACAACTCTTCATCATCACAACCATCCTAGTGAGAAGGGATGCAGGGTTGCCAAACATCCAGAAATTCCAGGACGGTCGGTAAAAAAAAGGCCCTTTTTTTGCCTTTTCCGTAAAATCTTTTCAGGTGTCTGTAATTTTTTTTTAAGCTGAAGAAAGTTATACAGATTATAATTATAATGATTTATTACAGTTTTCCAATATGTCCATAAAATGTCTGTCCGTGATTTTTTGATGTCCATAAAAAATAATTGTCAAGTTGGCAACCCTGAAGGATTGGAGGCGTCTTGGTTGAGGTTCCAGTGGTACATTTACCATTGATTTCTCATATTCTTTAACCTGTGAATAAAAAGGTGTCCAGACACCTCATATAACTGCTCAGCGGACATATTTCTTCTGACTCCCCCCAATTGTTTTCTATGGGAGAGTAGACTAAGTGGCTTAATTGAATACAGAACAAAAATATCAAGCAAAAAAATAAAATTGTTCCATTCTTATGTCCACGAACTCCATCTGCTTGGCGAGAGTCAGGGGCACCCATACACATTACATGGCTGGCCAGAAAAAAATTGAGTTTGGCTGACTTATATCTAATGTTTCTGGGGGTCTTAAGACTACATCTTCAAAAATTAAGCTGAAGGGAGACATGTACTTTCTCACCATGTGATTAGCACATCCATATTTCCACAAGATTGTACAAATCTGAATGTGTCTTCTACTTTCTAATATGAAAATAATTATAATAGAAGCATCCATTTAGGACTATTTTCAGGACCTCCATATTTAGAAGATAACCTGGAGTGTCTTCTTTATATTGATCACAGAGACTGTGTTGCTGCTCATATTTTATTTTATTTTAAAGGAGCAATGTTTTGTGGATTATGATCAATGGCACGTCACTGACACAATGATCAATATATAGAACAACTTATAATGTGATTCTAATGAATTGTGTATGTAGAGTCAGGAAAGAAGAGTAAATAATGAGGTTTAAAGAGTACCAGACAAATGGCAGCTAGTATTGTTCTCACTGTCCAGACATGTAGATGTGTAAGGAGATGGACATACTGCCCACGTTCCCCCTTGAAGAACTAGTCAATTGTTGTATTGTGTAATGTGAACTGTGACATGCGTAAACAGTGTGGTTATTGTGTTCTGCCCAACAGTAGAGTTAGAGTTAATGGTTGGGACTAGCCAAGGGTGGGAGGGGCTAAAGCGAAGGGACACAGACAGTTTCCTGTCAGGATGCAAGATAGGGCCCAGTGTGTGTCTGAAGTAGATCTAAGGGCCCCGTCACACTAAGCGATGCAGCAGCGATCCCGACAACGATACGACCTGTCAGGGATCGTTGCTGCATCGCTAATACATCGCTGGTGAGCTGTCAAACAGGCAGGCTCACCAGCGATCAGGGGAGCAGCGATATCGTGGAAAGAATCGTTCCACGATGTCCTGCTCCCGTTACCAGCCTGCTGCAAGCAGGAGCAGGCTGGTAACTATGGTAAACATCGGGTTACTAAGCGCGCGTGTGCCCCTAGTAACCCGCTGTTTACCATGGATACCACTCTGCTACGGTGCGCGGGAGCCTCCGTGCACCGTAGCAGAGTGGTATCCATGGTAAACAGCGGGTTACTAAGTGCGCGCGTGCCCCTAGTAACCCGATGTTTACCATAGTTACCAGCCAGATCGTTGGTCCCGCTGGTCACACACAGCGATGTGTGCTGGCCAGCGGGAGGCTAACGTCCAAAAAATGGTCCAGGACACTTTGCAACGATCAGCGACCTCACAGCAGGGGCCTGATCGTTGCAAAGTGTCACACACAGCGACATCGCTGGTGAGGTCGCTGGTGAGTCACCAAAACCGTGACTCAGCAGCGATATCGCTAGCGATATCGCTATGTGAGACGGGGGCTTAAGGTTGGAACAGTAAGCATTGCCGCACGACATGGGTGTCCTGAAGTGAGGAGAGACCGAGACGGTGGTTAGAGTGATCCAGAGTAAACAGAAAAGGGAAACTAACAAGAGGACAGAGTGATCAAATGGAGACGGGTCCTTGCAGAAGATGGCTAGCAGTGCAGAGTTTATAACTCAGAGAGGTTATGGGCCAAGATGGCAGAGTATGTAAGATGAAGAGAGTGTCCCGGGTTGGAGTTCCAGAGCGTCAGTGACAGAAAAGTTAAGTACCGGCCATACTCTCAACATAGTTGGACTAGACTAAAGTGGAGATAGAGAATGAATGAGTAACGGGAAAGGAATTGGAATTGTGTGTACAAAATGCTCCGTATTGTGAAGGAAACGTTCTTAAAATTGTATACCCACTCTCTGCTGTATATAATTTCCCCCCCAAGTTATCATTCAGTAAAAAGTTTTTTCTAAATGGTGGTCTCCCTCATTCAACTGTTCAACATCTGGTCCTGGCTAACCATAGTCAGCGGCAGCACGCGGCCAGCGTAGTGCCTCCATAGCACAAGTCCGCACACCCAGCCAGGACCTCACTTTCATGTAATGTGCCGGAGCTTTAGCACTGCAATTAGCAAAAACTATGAAGAGCAGCTCTTCAGATAGTGACTTTTGTGAGAAGTCATCACAGAAGAGCAGATCTGGATATACATATTCTGGTCTTGGGGTTGGAGAGATAAACTAAGTAGTAAGCTGAATAAGATGATAATGCCAGATAGAGAATGAGATTGAGGCTGCATGTGCTAGTGTGGTGGTAATGCTTGATGCAAGAATATCCAATGGGGATAAGGCTATGTGTACATGCAGCATTTTTGCAGCATTTTTTTCTGCTGAAGAAAAATTGCTATGTTCAAAATGCAGGTTTTTCTGCATTTTTGCAACTGTTTTTGCTACGTTTTTTGGGTTTGAATTGCATATGTGATTTGTCATCAGTGCATGTTAAAGATAGTTTTAGTCACCAAAATTCAGCAAAACCTGTTTGCTGTATTTTTGCAGCGTTTTTGCTTCTAATCATTGCTTTCTACGAGGGAAAAAACGGAGCAAAAATGCAGAAAAAATTGACATGCTGCAAATTTCAAAAACACTGCAGGTCTCAAATTCAGCCAGGAAAAAAGTATACATGAGATTTCTGAAATCTCATAGTTTTTGCTATTACTGCAAAACACAGCTTCTTTTATACAGACAAAAATGCAGCAAAACAATGCTGCAACAACTGTGCATGTGAACATAGCCTCAGGTGGGGACCCCTAGATGCAAATATACTGCCTTAGGCCACGGCCCCACTATCAGTATTCAGTCAGTATTCCATCAGTGTTTTTTATCAGGAGTGGGAGCCAAAACCAGGTGAGGAGCAATCAGAGAAAAGGTATAATAGAAACAAGTCACCAATTCTGCATTTATCACCCACTCCTGGTTTTGGCTCCCACTCCTGAGAAAAAATACTGACCGAATACTGACCAAATACTGATAGTGGGGCCGTGGCCTCAGTGTTATTTCTGTGATGAAGCTTTGGCTGATGATGGGGGCTCTTGATGTCACTAAGGTTGGGGAGGTGGGAGCTGAATGTCACTACTAGAGATGAGTGGTGTTCGACTAGAACTGTTCGCCAATCTCAAATTCGAGCTGTTTTGGGCGGTGTTCCGAGTCGTTCGATGAACGCGAACGATTTGCAAAAAATTCGGCCGTTTGAGGTTATGTTCGATAACTGTTCCTGCACCAAAAGCGTAACTGGATTTTTTCACATCATGCAGAGATTGCCTGCCACTCACTGTAATGTCAGAGCCATGGTGGTTGTGGCTTTACAGTGGTTGCCCAAATCGATGGGAACAGTGCTCACAGTGAAACATGTAAAGCCGGCAATTCAGCAGCGGCATACACCGGTACCCGACAATTTAGAATAGAAATAATAGAGCATCACACACAGATTAGATAGATATAAACATGTCAGTCACATATATAATAAGTACAGTAATAGTGTTGATTTCTGTACTTGTCATTTAGTGTTAAAATAAAGGATTTCTTAAAAAAAAAATTGGCGTGGGGTTCCCCGTAATTTTAGTCTCTAGCGGAGGTTAAGCAGACGGCTGGGGCAGATGTTTGAAGCCTGGGAAAGGGGTAATACCCACGGAGCTTCCCAGGCTACTAATATCAGCCCCCAGCTGAATACCTAGCCTTTACTAGCTATTAAAATGGGGGATCCAAAAAAAAAATTACGTGGGGTCCCCCCTATTTTAATAGCTAGCAAAGGCTAGGCTGACAGCTGGGGGCTGATATTAATAGCACAGGAAGGGTGCCATGAATATTGGCCCCCTCCCAGGCTAGAAACACCAGCTGTCAGCCGCCCCAGAAATGGCGCATCCATAGGATGCGCCAATTCTGGCACTTAGCCTCGCTCTTCCCACTGCCCTGTAGCGGTGGCAGTGGGGTAGTAGGGTTGGGGTTGATGTCAGCTTATAATACCAGCTGACATCAAGCCCAGGTTAGTAATGGAGAGGCGTCTATAAGACACCCCCATTACTAACCCCATAGTCAAAGTTAAAAAAAACACAAATACCCAGAATAAAGTCCTTTAATTGAAATAAACACACAATTCTTTAATGTTCTAAATTAAACCATACTTACCATCACGCCCATTCCAGCTGAAGCCAACGATCTCCTGCAATAAAAGTAAAATAATAAACCAGCCTCATTCTTACCTTTCCATGGCTCCCAGGACAGCTTCACCTCTGCTACATTGACATGACAGGCTGGATCGCAGCAGAAAGCTGCCATCCAGCTTGCCATGCCGCAGACACTGAGAAGCGCAGGCATGCTTGCGCTCCTCAGTGTCTCGCTGTGACGGCATCCAGATAAGCCGAGTTCATGTCCAATGAACTCAGCTCACCTCATGCACGTCACTGACAGCATGGGAAAATTCTCCTGCGCTTGCCGTGAGCGCAGGAGAATTCTCTCATGCTCACCGCAAGCGCAGGAGAATTTTCCCACGCTGTCAGTGACGTGCATGAGGTGTGCTGAGTTCATTGGACATGAACTCGGCTCATCTGGATGCCGTCACAGCTTAGTTGTACCTGGCTGTACACAAAAATAGGGCGCAGCCCCACATCAATTTTTTTAAATTATTTCATGAAATTCATGAAATAATTAAAAAAAGGGCTTCCCTGTATTTTTGTTTCCAGCCAGGTACAAATAGGCATCTGGGGGTTGGGGGCAGCCCGTTCCGGCCTGCTGTACCTGTCTGAACACAAAAATATGGCGAAGGCCACGTCAAATTTTTGGTGAAAAATTCATTAAAAAATTAAAAAAAAAACACATTTAGGGACTGCATCTTTATTAACCCCTCCACTTGAGGGGTTAATAAAGATGCAATCCCTAAATTATATTTTTTTTAACTTTTAATTAATTTTTCCCAAAAATTTTAACGTGGGCTTCGCCATATTTTTGTATGCCAGCCAGGTACAATATCCAGGAACGGGCTGCCCCCAACCACCAGCTGCCTATTTGTACCTGGGCAGACACAACAATATAGGGAAGCCCTTTTTTTTTTATTATTTCATGAATTTCATGAAATAATTTAAAAAAAAAATACGTGTGGCTTCGCCCTATTTTTGTGTCCAGCCAGGTACAACTAGGCAGCTGGGGGCTGGAATCCGCAGCGCAGGGTGGCCCAAGCTTTCTGCCCCCCCCCGCTGCAAATTGCAGTCCGCAGCCACCCCAGAAAATGGCACGTTCATAGAAGCGCCATCTTCTGGCGCTGTACCCAACTCATCCAGGGCCCTGGTGCGGTGGCTCACTGGGTAATAAAGGGGTTAGGGCCAGCTTAGTATTATCAGGCCCTAACCCGAAATTCATGGGGACACGCCAATATTAGACATGACCACCATGAATTTCTAGTAAAGTATTTAAAAAAAACACAACACCCAGAATAAAGTCCTAATAAAGTTAATTGAAATAAACACACAATTCTTTAATGTTCTAAATTAAACCATACTTACCATCACGCCCATTCCAGCTGAAGCCAACGATCTCCTGCAATAAAAGTAAAATAATAAACCAACCTCATCCTTACCTTCCCATGGTTCCCAGAACAGCTTCACCTCTGCTACATTGACATGACAGGCTGGATCGCAGCAGAAATCTACCATCCAGCTTGCCATGCCCCAGACACTGAGAAGCGCAGGCATGCTTGCACTCCTCAGTGTCTGGCTGTGACGGCATCCAGATGAGCCGAGTTCATGTCCAATGAACTCAGCTCACCTCATGCACGTCACTGACAGCGTGGGAAAATTCTACTGCGCTTGCCGTGAGCGCAGGAGAATTCTCTCACGCTCACCGCAAGCGCAGGAGAATTTTCCCACGCTGTCAGTGACGTGCATGAGGTGAGCTGAGTTCATTGGACATGTCCAGGAGTTCATTGGACATGCCCGGGAGAAATCCATGTTTGGCTTTTAAGCCGAACTCCAAACTTTTACGTTCGGTTTCATTCATCTCTACTAATGACATATCAGCATGGTGTAGTCCACAGTGGAGCACAAGGTGAGAAGATGTGGAACAAAATTTCTCCATCATCTCCATTGTGTGAGTCCACGGAAATTGGACTGCATTCAGATGTCATCCAAAAGCAGTCCGATTTTTTTACACACACCCATAGACTTGAATGGGTAAGTGGCATCAAATATCAAAGAGAAAAAAATCGGGTATCAGTAGTGCCCCATTGAATAACATTGGTCTGAGTGTTATCCGATAAAACATCGGATAACACTCGTCCAATGTATACGCTCGTGTGAGCGAGTCCTTAAGGTAAGAAAGGTTGTGGACCATAGCTGTAGGATATTCAGGAAAGAAAGGTAAAGTGAAAGGTCATAAAAAGAAAACCTTGAAAATCTGGCACAATACAAATGCTAACGGCTATCATTGGCCCCCACATTCCATATTGGTGCATCTATATGAATCATGACACAAGTCAACTGTTTCCTCATTATCGCTCTACATTAGGGCAGGTGCAGAGGACCGTGTATTGTCTCATCCGAGATAATCGAGACGATTATGCAAATCACACTCTGATCAATCTCTGATCAGAATTTGACCAAAGTGTGAGTATAGTGCGATCCGAAAAAAACATTTCTCCATCTTCTCCATTCTGTTAGTCTGTGGAAATCGGACTGCACTCAGATGGGCCCCATAGCATAACATTGGTCCAAGTGCGATCCAACAAAACATTGAATCGCACTCGGACCGAAAATAAGCTCGTCTGCACCTGTCCTTTACATCACTATAAGTGTTGATTCTCTTGGTAACAATAGTATTTGTCTAGGGCCTAAAATTAAAACGCTTCTCTTCACTTAAAATATAACAAAAAGTTTTGTGCACATTTGTAAAGGTCCTCCACCGATTCTACAATCAAATGTTCTCGCTCTTTAGTGTAAAAGCAATAAAATGAAATTGCTTGAGAATAATGACAGATATGATTCAGCAAGACTACTTTTTTTTAATCAATATTGCCGTGGATACCTTTCTCCTAAACCTAGCATAAAATAGCACTGCAAAGACTTTCACAATGAAGAATGAATCAAATCATTATCAGCCATAATGGAATATTTGGTATCTAGAAAAAGTAACTGTATTAACAGATTCAAGTGACATGGAACAAGGTCAAACCCTTTTTGAAAATCACGTCAATCGCACAAAAGAATAAAATAACCATGGGCGGCTAAACTTCTAGATGAAGGAAGAAAATTGATCCTCTATGTCCCAAGTACTTATTTAAGGCTTTCATTTATAGGGAGATCACATTTGGCTACATGGACAGAAGAAGCATAATGTACTGTATATTTTGTATAGGAAGTGGGAGAAAACATCTCTTTAGAAGTTCTTGGATACCCTAAAAAATGGTTTCCTTAAAATGTTCTCCTTGCTGTATTTGCCTCCTTATTTTTTGTAATGTTATATATACGTATATACTGCATATTAATTTAACCCATGTAATTTACTAAAGCTGTTGCCTAGCAGAAGCCAAAAGCAAACATCATGTGGCAATGTCACATTGGCATTGTCCTGGGTATATCATTATATTCCTACATGTAGTTTGGGTAGCACCAACGGCTGATGCTTCACCACGACTTCCACAAAGTTAATAAATTCAAGAATCAAAATGCCGAACATGTAATTAAGAGGTAGAATAATAAAATTACAATAAGGCATCAATTAATATCATGTGGAGTAGAAAAGGGGAAAATAGCAAAACGTCATTTTGTATAGTAACATGATAGCAAAACAACCAGTTCTAATATGTAATAACATCATTAAATCACTAAAAATGTAACAGAAAAAAGGTGAAGAACTGTACTATCACAAAATAACTTAGAAGCACTTACCTTTATCCCAGGAAGTCCCGGTAGCCCAGGCAGTCCTGGTTCACCCTAGAGAAGAATTATATTACAATACAGACAAATATCTCATGGTTAGCAACATGAAGATAAAATGGAGCATAAGTAAGTCGCTCACTTTTATATGGTAAACATCTGTGGAATCAATATTAATGGTTATTATGAAACTACCTGCTACAGAAAGAAATGTCAGTGAATAAATGGGGCTGGGCTGCTCCAAGGAAAATGTGCTAAAACTTGAATGATTCTTTAAAAATGCTTTAGTATTATTTTATGCAATTTTAAAATTATTCTGTAAAACAAACTTCTAATGCCAGTCTGAAAAGGTGCCATGGCGTTCAGCCTCCTGCACTACCCACACTACTAAATTTAGACCACTTATCAACCATCGATCTTCTTGGAAAGGAAGACAAAATTCCGTTTATTTGATAACACATTTTAGTAACTTTCCATATTTGCTCCATCGAGCTGTCAGCAGAATAAGTAATGTAAGATGGTACAAGTACTACAATGCACATCTATAGTACGTGTGGCACCTCTATATACCACCGGCACAGTATAGCTCTGTTATACAGTATGATGGAGTGTACCACACATTCTTTTCTTTTCTCACAGATTCCCTGAAGGGAATAACACGTCTGTGTGCTTCCAATGGAGTAAGTACCCATAGAATGTAATAGCCGCTGTTTCTCTAGCTGGATTCTTATTGCAGTCATACACTATGTATAACGTCTATAAAGTTGCAATTTAGGACTGATGGAAAGTCAATGCATTTGACTACCCTGCATTGTCCCTAATTTATTCAGAAATTTTTGCTGTTTATTACATTAACACTGTACTACATTTTTTCTGATTTACTTTACTGCTCTTTATTTTTAGTAAATAAGAGGATGTCCCATGTCTAATTAAGCTTCATTGCAAAAATTATAGCATTTCCAATAATAATTATGGATCCAAGCTTATAACTGGTTATGTTGTCGTGATGCTGCCAAGAGGAATTGTTTTCTGAATTTGGTAACAGTAAAAGGTGGAGAAATGCAAAGAAAAACATCTCAAATAAAACTTTAAAGCTTTAAATCCTCAGGGCTTTTTTCAGAGCATTGATGAAGTAGTTGGAACTTTTATCTTTGTTAAAGTACAGTAGGTCTCATCAGATTTCATAATAGAAACTGCATACACTACCGTTCAAAAGTTTGGGTCACCCAGACAATTTTGTGTTTTCCAAGAAAACTCATACTTTTATTTATCAAATGAGTTGCAAAATGATTAGAAAATATAGTCCTGACATTGACAAGGTAAGAAATAATGATTTTTATTATAAAGAATAATTTTCTCCTTCAGACTTTGCTTTCGTCAAAGAATGCTCCCTTTGCAGCAATTACAGCATTGCTGACCTTTGGCATTCTAGCTGTTAATTTGCTGAGGTAATCTTGAGAAATTTCACCCCATGCTTCCTGAAGCCCCTCCCACAAGTTGGATTGGCTTGATGGGCACTTTTTGCGTACCATACGGTCAAGCTGCTCCCACAACAGCTCAATGGGGTTGAGATCTGGTGACTGCGCCGGCCACTCCATTACAGATAGAATACCAGCTGCCGGCTTCTTCCCTAAATAGTTCATGCATAATTTGGAGGTGTGCTTTGGGTCATTGTCCTGCTGTAGGATAAAATTGGCTCCAATCAAGCGCTGTCCAGGGTATAACATGGCGTTGCAAAATGGAGTGATAGCCTTCCTTATTCTAAATCCCATTTACCTTGTACAAATCTCCCACTTTACCAGCACCAAAGCAACCCCAGACCATCACATTACCTCCACCATGCTTGACAGATGGCGTCAGGCACTCTTCCAGCATCTTTTCAGTTGTTCTGCATCTCACAAATGTTCTTCTGTGTGATCCAAACACCTCAAACTTTGATGTGTCTGTCCATAAAACTTTTTTTCCAATCTTCCTCTGTCCAATGTCTGTGTTCTTTTGCCCATATTAATCTTTTCCTTTTATTAGCCAGTCTCAGATATGGCTTTTTCTTTGCCACTTTGCCCTGAAGGCCAGCATCCTAGAGTCGCCTCTTCATTGTAGGCGTTGACACTGGCGTTTTGCGTGTACTATTTAATGAAGCTGCCAGTTGAGGAGCTGTGAGGCATCGATTTCTCAAATTAGAAACTCTAATGTACTTATCTTGTTGCTCAGTTGTGCAGCGGGGCCTCCCACTTCTCTTTCTACTCTGTATGTTGAGTTTCTCAAACAGCACTTCCTTCCATGGTTCAAGAAGAAGAACTGTGCATTCCGCAGCAAGATCCTTTTCATGTATGATAATGCCCCGTCTCATGCTGCACATAACACATCTGCATCTCTGGCTGCTATGGGCATAAAAGGGGACAAACTTATGGTGTGGCACCCATGCTCCCCTGACCTCAACCCCATTGAGAACCTCTGGAGCATCATCAAAAGGAGTGTCTATGATGGCGGGAGGCAGTTCACATCTAAGCAACAGCTCTGGGAGGGTATTCTGTCCTCATGCAAAACAATTGAAGCAGAAACCATCCAAAACCTGACAAATTCAATGGATGAGAGAGTTCAGAAGCTCCTTTTGAACAAGGGGTCCTATGTGCAAATGTAACATCACCTAGAATAAAGTTTTGAGTTGAAAACTGTTTGATTTCAGTTTGTAATAACCTGCTAATGCTTATAATTTCAAAAATGACCATTTTTTTGTTCTTTATTAAAATGAAAAGGTGGAAAACTTTATAATTTGGAACATGCATTTTGAGTGCAGTTTGAGTTTTTTATTTTTTTAAAAATATACTGTTATCATTAACAGTTTGTACAAAAACCTTTCAATTGTACTCTAATAGTTATTTGACTGGAAAATTACAATGACTGCAATTCATATAGGTAATTTGGGAAAATCTGAGAAAATATTATTTGCATAATAATTTGGAACACAGTGTAGACTGTCGAGTTTCACATGAAAGTTCTCTTTTTCTGGCCATTTTGAGAGTTTCATAGAACAAACAAATGTAATGGTCCAGATTCTCAACTAGCTCAAAGGAAGGTCAATTTTATTGCTTCTCAAATCAGCCAAACCGTTTTCAGCTGGGCTAACATACTTGTGCAAGGGTTTTCTAAGGTTTTCTAAACATCCATTAGCCTTCTTACACAGTTAGCAAACACAATGTACCATTAAAACACTGGAGTGGTGGTTGTTGGAAATGGTCCTCTATACACCTATGTAGATACTGCAATAAAAACAAGACGTTTGCAGCTAGAATAGTCATTTACCACATAAACAATGTATAGAGTGTATTTCTGATTCATTTAATGTTAGCTTCATTGAAAAAAAATGTGCTTTTCTTTCAAAAATAATTACATTTCTAAAAGACCCCAAACTTTTGAACGGTAGTGTATATTATTAAATAGATCTCTTAGATAGGATCAGGCTGGTGTACTTACTTTGAAAATTTGTATCAGAACGACTGTATAATACCTTTTGAATGTTTGCACTTGGTTTCTTCCCACCTAGCCTGATTGATAACACCTCATTGTTCCTGCTGGAGAGAACTCGCACTGCTCAGGACAAGCTGCAGCTGCCAGTGAGGCTGGGTGAATGGGCAGAGATTGAATACACTTGGATTCAGGAGCTCTCTTACTCTCTGCAATGAGGATCATATCAATCTTATCAGATCTAAGGAATCTATTTTATTACATATACTGAATATATTATGAAAACTGGATGCAGATCCTCCTTAGTATATCAATAAAATGGATTACCTAAGACTTTTATTATTTTTTGTGCATGGGTCTAAAAACTAATAAGCAGGTAGTTGCTAACTATCTGCCTATTCTACACAAGGACGATCTCAGCTAACTACCTGCCTATTCTACACAAGGACGATCTCTGCTAACAACCTGCCTATTCTACACAAGGACGATCTCTGCTAACAACCTGCCTATTCTACACAAGGACGATCTCTGCTAACTACCTGCCTATTCTACACAAGGACGATCTCTGCTAACTACCTGCCTATTCTACACAAGGACGATCTCTGCTAACTACATGCCTATTCTACACAAGGACGATCTCTGCTAACTACCTGCCTATTCTACACAAGGACGATCTCTGCTAACTACCTGCCTATTCTACACAAGGACGATCTCTGCTAACTACCTGCCTATTCTACACAAGGACGATCTCTGCTAACTACCTGCCTATTCTACACAAGGACGATCTCTGCTAACTACATGCCTATTCTACACAAGGACGATCTCTGCTAACTACCTGCCTATTCTACACAAGGACGATCTCTGCTAACTACCTGCCTATTCTACACAAGGACGATCTCGCTAACTACCTGCCTATTCTACACAAGGACGATCTCTGCTAACTACCTGCCTATTCTACACAAGGACGATCTCTGCTAACAACCTGCCTATTCTACACAAGGACGATCTCTGCTAACAACCTGCCTATTCTACACAAGGACGATCTCTGCTAACAACCTGCCTATTCTACACAAGGACGATCTCTGCTAACTACCTGCCTATTCTACACAAGGACGATCTCTGCTAACTACCTGCCTATTCTACACAAGGACGATCTCTGCTAACTACATGCCTATTCTACACAAGGACGATCTCTGCTAATTACCTGCCTATTCTACACAAGGACGATCTCTGCTAACTACCTGCCTATTCTACACAAGGACGATCTCTGCTAATTACCTGCCTATTCTGCACATGGACGATCTCTGCTAACAACCTGCCTATTCTACACAAGGACGATCTCTGCTAACTACCTGCCTATTCTACACAAGGACGATCTCTGCTAATTACCTGCCTATTCTACACAAGGACGATCTCTGCTAACTACCTGCCTATTCTACACAAGGACGATCTCTGCTAATTACCTGCCTATTCTGCACATGGACGATCTCTGCTAACTACCTGCCTATTCTACACAAGGACGATCTCTGCTAACTACCTGCCTATTCTACACAAGGACGATCTTTGCTAACTACCTGCCTATTCTGCACAAGGACGATCTCTGCTAACTACCTGCCTATTCTACACAAGGACGATCTCTGCTAACTACCTGCCTATTCTACACAAGGACGATCTTTGCTAACTACCTGCCTATTCTGCACAAGGACGATCTCTGCTAACTACATGCCTATTCTACACAAGGACGATCTCTGCTAATTACCTGCCTATTCTACACAAGGACGATCTCTGCTAACTACCTGCCTATTCTACACAAGGACGATCTCTGCTAATTACCTGCCTATTCTGCACAAGGACGATCTCTGCTAACTACCTGCCTATTCTACACAAGGACAATCTCTGCTAACTACCTGCCTATTCTACACAAGGACGATCTTTGCTAACTACCTGCCTATTCTACACAAGGACGATCTCTGCTAACTACCTGCCTATTCTACACAAGGACGATCTCTGCAAACTACCTGCCTATTCTGCACAAGGACGATCTCTGCTAACTACCTGCCTATTCTACACAAGGACGATCTCTGCTAACTACCTGCCTATTCTACACAAGGACGATCTCTGCTAACTACCTGCCTATTCTACACAAGGACGATCTCTGCTAACTACCTGCCTATTCTACACAAGGACGATCTCTGCTAACTACCTGCCTATTCTGCACAAGGACGATCTCTGCTAACTACCTGCCTATTCTACACAAGGACGATCTCTGCTAACTACCTGCCTATTCTACACAAGGACGATCTCTACTAACTACATGCCTATTCTACACAAGGACGATCTCTGCTAACTACCTGCCTATTCTGCACAAGGACGATCTCTGCTAACTACCTGCCTATTCTACACAAGGACGATCTCTGCTAACTACCTGCCTATTCTACACAAGGACGATCTCTGCTAACTACCTGCCTATTCTACACAAGGACGATCTCTGCTAACTACCTGCCTATTCTGCACAAGGACGATCTCTGCTAACAACCTGCCTATTCTACACAAGGACGATCTCTGCTAACTACCTGCCTATTCTACACAAGGACGATCTCTGCTAACTACCTGCCTATTCTACACAAGGACGATCTCTGCTAACTACCTGCCTATTCTACACAAGGACAATCTCTGCTAACTACCTGCCTATTCTACACAAGGACGATCTCTGCTAACTACCTGCCTATTCTGCACAAGGACGATCTCTGCTAACTACCTGCCTATTCTACACAAGGACGATCTCTGCTAACTACCTGCCTATTCTACACAAGGACGATCTCTGCTAACTACCTGCCTATTCTACACAAGGACGATCTCTACTAACTACATGCCTATTCTACACAAGGACGATCTCTGCTAACTACCTGCCTATTCTGCACAAGGACGATCTCTGCTAACTACCTGCCTATTCTACACAAGGACGATCTCTGCTAACTACCTGCCTATTCTACACAAGGACGATCTCTGCTAACTACCTGCCTATTCTACACAAGGACGATCTCTGCTAACTACCTGCCTATTCTACACAAGGACGATCTCTGCTAATTACCTGCCTATTCTGCACAAGGACGATCACTGCTAACTACCTGCCTATTCTACACAAGGACGATCTTTGCTAACTACTTGCCTATTCTACACAAGGACGATCTCTGCTAACTACCTGCCTATTCTACACAAGGACGATCTCTGCTAACTACCTGCCTATTCTGCACAAGGACGATCTCAGCTAACTACCTGCCTATTCTACACAAGGATGATCTCTGCTAACTACCTGACTATTCTACACAAGGACGATCTTTGCTAACTTTCTGCCTATTCTGCACAAGGACGATCTCTGCTAACTACCTGCCTATTCTACACAAGGACGATCTCTGCTAACTACCTGCCTATTCTACACAAGGACGATCTCTGCTAACTACCTGCCTATTCTACACAAGGACGATCTCTGCTAACTACCTGCCTATTCTGCACAAGGACGATCTCTGCTAACTACCTGCCTATTCTACACAAGGACGATCTCTGCTAACTACCTGCCTATTCTGCACAAGGACGATCTCTGCTAACAACCTGCCTATTCTACACAAGGACGATCTCTGCTAACTACCTGCCTATTCTACACAAGGACAATCTCTGCTAACTACCTGCCTATTCTACACAAGGACGATCTCTGCTAACTACCTGCCTATTCTGCACAAGGACGATCTCTGCTAACTACCTGCCTATTCTACACAAGGACGATCTCTGCTAACTACCTGCCTATTCTACACAAGGACGATCTCTGCTAACTACCTGCCTATTCTACACAAGGACGATCTCTACTAACTACATGCCTATTCTACACAAGGACGATCTCTGCTAACTACCTGCCTATTCTGCACAAGGACGATCTCTGCTAACTACCTGCCTATTCTACACAAGGACGATCTCTGCTAACTACCTGCCTATTCTACACAAGGACGATCTCTGCTAACTACCTGCCTATTCTACACAAGGACGATCTCTGCTAACTACCTGCCTATTCTACACAAGGACGATCTCTGCTAATTACCTGCCTATTCTGCACAAGGACGATCTCTGCTAACTACCTGCCTATTCTACACAAGGACGATCTTTGCTAACTACTTGCCTATTCTACACAAGGACGATCTCTGCTAACTACCTGCCTATTCTACACAAGGACGATCTCTGCTAACTACCTGCCTATTCTGCACAAGGACGATCTCAGCTAACTACCTGCCTATTCTACACAAGGACGATCTCTGCTAACTACCTGACTATTCTACACAAGGACGATCTTTGCTAACTTTCTGCCTATTCTGCACAAGGACGATCTCTGCTAACTACCTGCCTATTCTACACAAGGACGATCTCTGCTAACTACCTGCCTATTCTACACAAGGACGATCTCTGCTAACTACCTGCCTATTCTACACAAGGACGATCTCTGCTAACTACCTGCCTATTCTGCACAAGGACGATCTCTGCTAACTACCTGCATATTCTACACAAGGACGATCTCTGCTAACTACCTGCCTATTCTACACAAGGACGATCTCTGCTAACTACCTGCCTATTCTACACAAGGACGATCTCTGCTAACTACCTGCCTATTCTACACAAGGACGATCTCTGCTAATTACCTGCCTATTCTGCACAAGGACGATCTCTGCTAACTACCTGCCTATTCTACACAAGGACGATCTTTGCTAACTACCTGCCTATTCTACACAAGGACGATCTCTGCTAACTACCTGCCTATTCTACACAAGGACGATCTCTGCTAACTACCTGCCTATTCTGCACAAGGACGATCTCGGCTAACTACCTGCCTATTCTACACAAGGACGATCTCTGCTAACTACCTGACTATTCTACACAAGGACGATCTTTGCTAACTTTCTGCCTATTCTGCACAAGGACGATCTCTGCTAACTACCTGCCTATTCTACACAAGGACGAACTCTGCTAACTACCTGCCTATTCTACACAAGGACGATCTCTGCTAACTACCTGCCTATTCTGCACAAGGACGATCTCTGCTAACTACCTGCCTATTCTGCACAAGGACGATCTCTGCTAACTACCTGCCTATTCTACACAAGGACGATCTCTGCTAACTACCTGCCTATTCTACACAAGGACGATCTCTGCTAACTACCTGCCTATTCTACACAAGGACGATCTCTGCTAACTACCTGCCTATTCTACACAAGGACGATCTCTGCTAATTACCTGTCTATTCTGCACAAGGACGATCTCTGCTAACTACCTGCCTATTCTACACAAGGACGATCTTTGCTAACTACCTGCCTATTCTACACAAGGACGATCTCTGCTAACTACCTGCCTATTCTACACAAGGACGATCTCTGCTAACTACCTGCCTATTCTGCACAAGGACGATCTCAGCTAACTACCTGCCTATTCTACACAAGGACGATCTCTGCTAACTACCTGACTATTCTACACAAGGACGATCTTTGCTAACTTTCTGCCTATTCTGCACAAGGACGATCTCTGCTAACTACCTGCCTATTCTACACAAGGACGATCTCTGCTAACTACCTGCCTATTCTACACAAGGACGATCTCTGCTAACTACCTGCCTATTCTACACAAGGACGATCTCTGCTAACTACCTGCCTATTCTGCACAAGGACGATCTCTGCTAACTACCTGCCTATTCTACACAAGGACGATCTCTGCTAAATACCTGCCTATTCTACACAAGGACGATCTCTGCTAACTACCTGCCTATTCTACACAAGGACGATCTCTGCTAACTACCTGCCTATTCTACACAAGGACGATCTCTGCTAATTACCTGCCTATTCTGCACAAGGACGATCTCTGCTAACTACCTGCCTATTCTACACAAGGACGATCTTTGCTAACTACCTGCCTATTCTACACAAAGACGATCTCTGCTAACTACCTGCCTATTCTACACAAGGACGATCTCTGCTAACTACCTGCCTATTCTGCACAAGGACGATCTCAGCTAACTACCTGCCTATTCTACACAAGGACGATCTCTGCTAACTACCTGACTATTCTACACAAGGACGATCTTTGCTAACTTTCTGCCTATTCTGCACAAGGACGATCTCTGCTAACTACCTGCCTATTCTACACAAGGACGATCTCTGCTAACTACCTGCCTATTCTACACAAGGACGATCTCTGCTAACTACCTGCCTATTCTACACAAGGACGATCTCTGCTAACTACCTGCCTATTCTGCACAAGGACGATCTCTGCTAACTACCTGCCTATTCTACACAAGGACGATCTCTGCTAACTACCTGCCTATTCTACACAAGGACGATCTCTGCTAACTACCTGCCTATTCTACACAAGGACGATCTCTGCTAACTACCTGCCTATTCTACACAAGGACGATCTCTGCTAATTACCTGCCTATTCTGCACAAGGACGATCTCTGCTAACTACCTGCCTATTCTACACAAGGACGATCTTTGCTAACTACCTGCCTATTCTACACAAGGACGATCTCTGCTAACTACCTGCCTATTCTACACAAGGACGATCTCTGCTAACTACCTGCCTATTCTGCACAAGGACGATCTCAGCTAACTACCTGCCTATTCTACACAAGGACGATCTCTGCTAACTACCTGACTATTCTACACAAGGACGATCTTTGCTAACTTTCTGCCTATTCTGCACAAGGACGATCTCTGCTAACTACCTGCCTATTCTACACAAGGACGATCTCTGCTAACTACCTGCCTATTCTACACAAGGACGATCTCTGCTAACTACCTGCCTATTCTACACAAGGACGATCTCTGCTAACTACCTGCCTATTCTGCACAAGGACGATCTCTGCTAACTACCTGCCTATTCTGCACAAGGACGATCTCTGCTAATAACCTGCCTATTCTACACAAGGACGATCTCTGCTAACTACCTGCCTATTCTGCACAAGGACGATCTCTGCTAACAACCTGCCTATTCTACACAAGGACGATCTCTGCTAACTACCTGCCTATTCTACACAAGGACGATCTCTGCTAACTACCTGCTTATTCTACACAAGGACGATCTCTGCTAACTACCTGCCTATTCTACACAAGGACGATCTCTGCTAACTACCTGCCTATTCTACACAAGGACGATCTCTGCTAACTACCTGCCTGTTCTGCACAAGGACGATCTCTGCTAACTACCTGCCTATTCTACACAAGGACGCTCTCTGCTAACAACCTGCCTATTCTACACAAGGACGATCTCTGCTAACTACATGCCTATTCTACACAAGGACGATCTCTGCTAACTACATGCCTATTCTACACAAGGACGATCTCTGCTAACTACCTGCCTATTCTACACAAGGACGATCTCTGCTAACTACATGCCTATTCTGCACAAGGACGATCTCTGCTAACAACCTGCCTATTCTACACAAGGACGATCTCTGCTAACTACCTGCCTATTCTGCACAAGGACGATCTCTGCTAACAACCTGCCTATTCTACACAAGGACGATCTCTGCTAACTACCTGCCTATTCTACACAAGGACGATCTCTGCTAACAACCTGCCTATTCTACACAAGGACGATCTCTGCTAACTACCTGCCTATTCTACACAAGGACGATCTCTGCTAACTACCTGCCTATTCTACACAAGGACGATCTCTGCTAACTACCTGCCTATTCTGCACAAGGACGATCTCTCCTAACAACCTGCCTATTCTACACAAGGACGATCTCTGCTAACTACCTGCCTATTCTGCACAAGGACGATCTCTGCTAACAACCTGCCTATTCTACACAAGGACGATCTCTGCTAACTACCTGCCTATTCTACACAAGGACGATCTCTGCTAACTACCTGCCTATTCTATACAAGGACGATCTCTGCTAACTACCTGCCTATTCTACACAAGGACGATCTCTGCTAACTACCTGCCTATTCTACACAAGGACGATCTCTGCTAACTACCTGCCTATTCTGCACAAGGACGATCTCTGCTAACTACCTGCCTATTCTACACAAGGACGATCTCTGCTAACTACCTGCCTATTCTACACAAGGACGATCTCTGCTAACTACCTGCCTATTCTACACAAGGACGATCTCTGCTAACTACATGCCTATTCTACACAAGGACGATCTCTGCTAACTACCTGCCTATTCTACACAAGGACGATCTCTGCTAACTACCTGTCTATTCTGCACAAGGACGATCTCTGCTAACAACCTGCCTATTCTACACAAGGACGATCTCTGCTAACTACCTGCCTATTCTGCACAAGGACGATCTCTGCTAACAACCTGCCTATTCTACACAAGGACGATCTCTGCTAACTACCTGCCTATTCTACACAAGGACGATCTCTGCTAACTACCTGCCTATTCTACACAAGGACGATCTCTGCTAACTACCTGCCTATTCTACACAAGGACGATCTCTGCTAACTACATGCCTATTCTACACAAGGACGATCTCTGCTAACTACCTGCCTATTCTACACAAGGACGATCTCTGCTAACTACCTGCCTATTCTACACAAGGACGATCTCTGCTAACTACCTGCCTATTCTACACAAGGACGATCTCTGCTAACTACCTGCCTATTCTACACAAGGACGATCTCTGCTAACTACCTGCCTATTCTACACAAGGACGATCTCTGCTAACTACATGCCTATTCTACACAAGGACGATCTCTGCTAACTACCTGCCTATTCTACACAAGGACGATCTCGCTAACTACCTGCCTATTCTACACAAGGACGATCTCTGCTAACTACCTGCCTATTCTACACAAGGACGATCTCTGCTAACAACCTGCCTATTCTACACAAGGACGATCTCTGCTAACTACATGCCTATTCTACACAAGGACGATCTCTGCTAACTACCTGCCTATTCTACACAAGGACGATCTCTGCTAACTACCTGCCTATTCTGCACAAGGACGATCTCTGCTAACAACCTGCCTATTCTACACAAGGACGATCTCTGCTAACTACCTGCCTATTCTGCACAAGGACGATCTCTGCTAACAACCTGCCTATTCTACACAAGGACGATCTCTGCTAACTACCTGCCTATTCTACACAAGGACGATCTCTGCTAACTACCTGCCTATTCTACACAAGGACGATCTCTGCTAACTACCTGCCTATTCTACACAAGGACGATCTTTGCTAACTTTCTGCCTATTCTGCACAAGGACGATCTCTGCTAACTACCTGCCTATTCTACACAAGGACGATCTCTGCTAACTACCTGCCTATCCTACACAAGGACGATCTCTGCTAACTACCTGCCTATTCTACACAAGGACGATCTCTGCTAACTACCTGCCTATTCTGCACAAGGACGATCTCTGCTAACTACCTGCCTATTCTACACAAGGACGATCTCTGCTAACTACCTGCCTATTCTACACAAGGACGATCTCTACTAACTACATGCCTATTCTACACAAGGACGATCTCTGCTAACTACCTGCCTATTCTGCACAAGGACGATCTCTGCTAACTACCTGCCTATTCTACACAAGGACGATCTCTGCTAACTACCTGCCTATTCTACACAAGGACGATCTCTGCTAACTACCTGCCTATTCTACACAAGGACGATCTCTGCTAACTACCTGCCTATTCTGCACAAGGACGATCTCTGCTAACAACCTGCCTATTCTACACAAGGACGATCTCTGCTAACTACCTGCCTATTCTACACAAGGACGATCTCTGCTAACTACCTGCCTATTCTACACAAGGACGATCTCTGCTAACTACCTGCCTATTCTACACAAGGACAATCTCTGCTAACTACCTGCCTATTCTACACAAGGACGATCTCTGCTAACTACCTGCCTATTCTGCACAAGGACGATCTCTGCTAACTACCTGCCTATTCTACACAAGGACGATCTCTGCTAACTACCTGCCTATTCTACACAAGGACGATCTCTGCTAACTACCTGCCTATTCTACACAAGGACGATCTCTACTAACTACATGCCTATTCTACACAATGACGATCTCTGCTAACTACCTGCCTATTCTGCACAAGGACGATCTCTGCTAACTACCTGCCTATTCTACACAAGGACGATCTCTGCTAACTACCTGCCTATTCTACACAAGGACGATCTCTGCTAACTACCTGCCTATTCTACACAAGGACGATCTCTGCTAACTACCTGCCTATTCTACACAAGGACGATCTCTGCTAATTACCTGCCTATTCTGCACAAGGACGATCTCTGCTAACTACCTGCCTATTCTACACAAGGACGATCTTTGCTAACTACTTGCCTATTCTACACAAGGACGATCTCTGCTAACTACCTGCCTATTCTACACAAGGACGATCTCTGCTAACTACCTGCCTATTCTGCACAAGGACGATCTCAGCTAACTACCTGCCTATTCTACACAAGGACGATCTCTGCTAACTACCTGACTATTCTACACAAGGACGATCTTTGCTAACTTTCTGCCTATTCTGCACAAGGACGATCTCTGCTAACTACCTGCCTATTCTACACAAGGACGATCTCTGCTAACTACCTGCCTATTCTACACAAGGACTATCTCTGCTAACTACCTGCCTATTCTACACAAGGACGATCTCTGCTAACTACCTGCCTATTCTGCACAAGGACGATCTCTGCTAACTACCTGCCTATTCTACACAAGGACGATCTTTGCTAACTACCTGCCTATTCTACACAAGGACGATCTCTGCTAACTACCTGCCTATTCTACACAAGGACGATCTCTGCTAACTACCTGCCTATTCTGCACAAGGACGATCTCTGCTAACAACCTGCCTATTCTACACAAGGACGATCTCTGCTAACTACCTGCCTATTCTACACAAGGACGATCTCTGCTAACTACCTGCCTATTCTATACAAGGACGATCTCTGCTAACTACCTGCCTATTCTACACAAGGACGATCTCTGCTAACTACCTGCCTATTCTACACAAGGACGATCTCTGCTAACTACCTGCCTATTCTGCACAAGGACGATCTCTGCTAACTACCTGCCTATTCTACACAAGGACGATCTCTGCTAACTACCTGCCTATTCTACACAAGGACGATCTCTGCTAACTACCTGCCTATTCTACACAAGGACGATCTCTGCTAACTACATGCCTATTCTACACAAGGACGATCTCTGCTAACTACCTGCCTATTCTACACAAGGACGATCTCTGCTAACTACATGCCTATTCTACACAAGGACGATCTCTGCTAACTACCTGCCTATTCTACACAAGGACGATCTCTGCTAACTACCTGCCTATTCTACACAAGGACGATCTCTGCTAACTACCTGCCTATTCTACACAAGGACGATCTCTGCTAACTACCTGCCTATTCTGCACAAGGACGATCTCTGCTAACTACCTGCCTATTCTACACAAGGACGCTCTCTGCTAACAACCTGCCTATTCTACACAAGGACGATCTCTGCTAACTACATGCCCATTCTACACAAGGACGATCTCTGCTAACTACATGCCTATTCTACACAAGGACGATCTCTGCTAACTACCTGCCTATTCTACACAAGGACGATCTCTGCTAACTACATGCCTATTCTGCACAAGGACGATCTCTGCTAACAACCTGCCTATTCTACACAAGGACGATCTCTGCTAACTACCTGCCTATTCTGCACAAGGACGATCTCTGCTAACAATCTGCCTATTCTACACAAGGACGATCTCTGCTAACTACCTGCCTATTCTACACAAGGACGATCTCTGCTAACAACCTGCCTATTCTACACAAGGACGATCTCTGCTAACTACCTGCCTATTCTACACAAGGACGATCTCTGCTAACTACCTGCCTATTCTACACAAGGACGATCTCTGCTAACTACCTGCCTATTCTGCACAAGGACGATCTCTCCTAACAACCTGCCTATTCTACACAAGGACGATCTCTGCTAACTACCTGCCTATTCTGCACAAGGAAGATCTCTGCTAACAACCTGCCTATTCTACACAAGGACGATCTCTGCTAACTACCTGCCTATTCTACACAAGGACGATCTCTGCTAACTACCTGCCTATTCTATACAAGGACGATCTCTGCTAACTACCTGCCTATTCTACACAAGGACGATCTCTGCTAACTACCTGCCTATTCTACACAAGGACGATCTCTGCTAACTACCTGCCTATTCTGCACAAGGACGATCTCTGCTAACTACCTGCCTATTCTACACAAGGACGATCTCTGCTAACTACCTGCCTATTCTACACAAGGACGATCTCTGCTAACTACCTGCCTATTCTACACAAGGACGATCTCTGCTAACTACATGCCTATTCTACACAAGGACGATCTCTGCTAACTACCTGCCTATTCTACACAAGGACGATCTCTGCTAACTACATGCCTATTCTACACAAGGACGATCTCTGCTAACTACCTGCCTATTCTACACAAGGACGATCTCTGCTAACTACCTGCCTATTCTACACAAGGACGATCTCTGCTAACTACCTGCCTATTCTACACAAGGACGATCTCTGCTAACTACCTGCCTATTCTACACAAGGACGATCTCTGCTAACTACCTGCCTATTCTACACAAGGACGATCTCTGCTAACTACATGCCTATTCTACACAAGGACGATCTCTGCTAACTACCTGCCTATTCTACACAAGGACGATCTCGCTAACTACCTGCCTATTCTACACAAGGACGATCTCTGCTAACTACCTGCCTATTCTACACAAGGACGATCTCTGCTAACAACCTGCCTATTCTACACAAGGACGATCTCTGCTAACAACCTGCCTATTCTACACAAGGACGATCTCTGCTAACTACATGCCTATTCTACACAAGGACGATCTCTGCTAACTACCTGCCTATTCTACACAAGGACGATCTCTGCTAACTACCTGCCTATTCTGCACAAGGACGATCTCTGCTAACAACCTGCCTATTCTACACAAGGACGATCTCTGCTAACTACCTGCCTATTCTGCACAAGGACGATCTCTGCTAACAACCTGCCTATTCTACACAAGGACGATCTCTGCTAACTACCTGCCTATTCTACACAAGGACGATCTCTGCTAACTACCTGCCTATTCTACACAAGGACGATCTCTGCTAACTACCTGCCTATTCTACACAAGGACGATCTTTGCTAACTTTCTGCCTATTCTGCACAAGGACGATCTCTGCTAACTACCTGCCTATTCTACACAAGGACGATCTCTGCTAACTACCTGCCTCTATTCCTACACAAGGACGATCTCTGCTAACTACCAGCCTATTCTACACAAGGACGATCTCTGCTAACTACCTGCCTATTCTGCACAAGGACGATCTCTGCTAACTACCTGCCTATTCTACACAAGGACGATCTCTGCTAACTACCTGCCTATTCTACACAAGGACGATCTCTACTAACTACATGCCTATTCTACACAAGGACGATCTCTGCTAACTACCTGCCTATTCTGCACAAGGACGATCTCTGCTAACTACCTGCCTATTCTACACAAGGACGATCTCTGCTAACTACCTGCCTATTCTACACAAGGACGATCTCTGCTAACTACCTGCCTATTCTACACAAGGACGATCTCTGCTAACTACCTGCCTATTCTGCACAAGGACGATCTCTGCTAACAACCTGCCTATTCTACACAAGGACGATCTCTGCTAACTACCTGCCTATTCTACACAAGGACGATCTCTGCTAACTACCTGCCTATTCTACACAAGGACGATCTCTGCTAACTACCTGCCTATTCTACACAAGGACGATCTCTGCTAACTACCTGCCTATTCTACACAAGGACGATCTCTGCTAACTACCTGCCTATTCTGCACAAGGACGATCTCTGCTAACTACCTGCCTATTCTACACAAGGACGATCTCTGCTAACTACCTGCCTATTCTACACAAGGACGATCTCTGCTAACTACCTGCCTATTCTACACAAGGACGATCTCTACTAACTACATGCCTATTCTACACAAGGACGATCTCTGCTAACTACCTGCCTATTCTGCACAAGGACGATCTCTGCTAACTACCTGCCTATTCTACACAAGGACGATCTCTGCTAACTACCTGCCTATTCTACACAAGGACGATCTCTGCTAACTACCTGCCTATTCTACACAAGGACGATCTCTGCTAACTACCTGCCTATTCTACACAAGGACGATCTCTGCTAATTACCTGCCTATTCTGCACAAGGACGATCTCTGCTAACTACCTGCCTATTCTACACAAGGACGATCTTTGCTAACTACTTGCCTATTCTACACAAGGACGATCTCTGCTAACTACCTGCCTATTCTACACAAGGACGATCTCTGCTAACTATCTGCCTATTCTGCACAAGGACGATCTCAGCTAACTACCTGCCTATTCTACACAAGGACGATCTCTGCTAACTACCTGACTATTCTACACAAGGACGATCTTTGCTAACTTTCTGCCTATTCTGCACAAGGACGATCTCTGCTAACTACCTGCCTATTCTACACAAGGAGGTCCTCTGCTAACTACCTGCCTATTCTACACAAGGACGATCTCTGCTAACTACCTGCCTATTCTGCACAAGGACGATCTCTGCTAACTACCTGCCTATTCTACACAAGGAGGATCTCTGCTAACTACCTGCCTATTCTACACAAGGACGATCTCTGCTAACTACCTGCCTATTCTGCACAAGGACGATCTCTGCTAACTACCTGCCTATTCTACACAAGGACGATCTCTGCTAACTACCTGCCTATTCTGCACAAGGACGATCTCTGCTAACTACCTGCCTATTCTACACAAGGACGATCTCTGCTAACTACCTGCCTATTCTACACAAGGACAATCTCTGCTAACTACCTGCCTATTCTACACAAGGACGATCTCTGCTAACTACCTGCCTATTCTGCACAAGGACGATCTCTGCTAACTACCTGCCTATTCTACACAAGGACGATCTCTGCTAACTACCTGCCTATTCTACACAAGGACGATCTCTGCTAACTACCTGCCTATTCTACACAAGGACGATCTCTACTAACTACATGCCAATTCTACACAAGGACGATCTCTGCTAACTACCTGCCTATTCTGCACAAGGACGATCTCTGCTAACTACCTGCCTATTCTACACAAGGACGATCTCTGCTAACTACCTGCCTATTCTACACAAGGACGATCTCTGCTAACTACCTGCCTATTCTACACAAGGACGATCTCTGCTAACTACCTGCCTATTCTACACAAGGACGATCTCTGCTAATTACCTGCCTATTCTGCACAAGGACGATCTCTGCTAACTACCTGCCTATTCTACACAAGGACGATCTTTGCTAACTACCTGCCTATTCTACACAAGGACGATCTCTGCTAACTACCTGCCTATTCTACACAAGGACGATCTCTGCTAACTACCTGCCTATTCTGCACAAGGACGATCTCAGCTAACTACCTGCCTATTCTACACAAGGACGATCTCTGCTAACTACCTGACTATTCTACACAAGGACGATCTTTGCTAACTTTCTGCCTATTCTGCACAAGGACGATCTCTGCTAACTACCTGCCTATTCTACACAAGGACGATCTCTGCTAACTACCTGCCTATTCTACACAAGGACGATCTCTGCTAACTACCTGCCTATTCTACACAAGGACGATCTCTGCTAACTACCTGCCTATTCTGCACAAGGACGATCTCTGCTAACTACCTGCCTATTCTACACAAGGACGATCTCTGCTAACTACCTGCCTATTCTACACAAGGACGATCTCTGCTAACTACCTGCCTATTCTACACAAGGACGATCTCTGCTAACTACCTGCCTATTCTACACAAGGACGATCTCTGCTAACTACCTGCCTATTCTACACAAGGACGATCTCTGCTAACTACCTGCCTATTCTACACAAGGACGATCTTTGCTAACTACCTGCCTATTCTACACAAGGACGATCTCTGCTAACTACCTGCCTATTCTACACAAGGACGATCTCTGCTAACTACCTGCCTATTCTGCACAAGGACGATCTCAGCTAACTACCTGCCTATTCTACACAAGGACGATCTCTGCTAACTACCTGCCTATTCTACACAAGGACGATCTTTGCTAACTACCTGCCTATTCTGCACAAGGACGATCTCTGCTAACTACCTGCCTATTCTACACAAGGACGATCTCTGCTAACTACCTGCCTATTCTACACAAGGACGATCTCTGCTAACTACCTGCCTATTCTACACAAGGACGATCTCTGCTAACTACCTGCCTATTCTGCACAAGGACGATCTCTGCTAACTACCTGCCTATTCTACACAAGGACGATCTCTGCTAACTACCTGCCTATTCTACACAAGGACGATCTCTGCTAACTACCTGCCTATTCTACACAAGGACGATCTCTGCTAACTACCTGCCTATTCTACACAAGGACGATCTCTGCTAACTCCCGTCCTATTCTGCACAAGGACGATCTCTGCTAACTACCTGCCTATTCTACACAAGGACGATCTTGCTAACTACCTGCCTATTCTACACAAGGACGATCTCTGCTAACTACCTGCCTATTCTACACAAGGACGATCTCTGCTAACTACCTGCCTATTCTGCACAAGGACGATCTCTGCTAACTACCTGCCTATTCTACACAAGGACGATCTCTGCTAACTACCTGCCTATTCTACACAAGGACGATCTCTGCTAACTACCTGCCTATTCTACACAAGGACGATCTCTGCTAACTACCTGCCTATTCTACACAAGGACGATCTCTGCTAACTACCTGCCTATTCTACACAAGGACGATCTCTGCTAACTACCTGCCTATTCTACACAAGGACGATCTCTGCTAACTACCTGCCTATTCTGCACAAGGACGATCTCTGCTAACTACCTGCCTATTCTACACAAGGACGATCTCTGCTAACTACCTGCCTATTCTACACAAGGACGATCTCTGCTAACTACCTGCCTATTCTACACAAGGACGATCTCTGCTAACTACCTGCCTATTCTACACAAGGACGATCTCTGCTAACTACCTGCCTATTCTACACAAGGACGATCTCTGCTAACTACCTGCCTATTCTACACAAGGACGATCTCTGCTAACTACCTGCCTATTCTACACAAGGACGATCTCTGCTAACTACCTGCCTATTCTACACAAGGACGATCTCTGCTAACTACCTGCCTATTCTACACAAGGACGATCTCTGCTAACTACCTGCCTATTCTACACAAGGACGATCTCTGCTAACTACCTGCCTATTCTACACAAGGACGATCTCTGCTAACTACCTGCCTATTCTACACAAGGACGATCTCTGCTAACTACCTGCCTATTCTACACAAGGACGATCTCTGCTAACTACCTGCCTATTCTACACAAGGACGATCTCTGCTAACTACCTGCCTATTCTACACAAGGACGATCTCTGCTAACTACCTGCCTATTCTGCACAAGGACGATCTCTGCTAACTACCTGCCTATTCTACACAAGGACGATCTCTGCTAACTACCTGCCTATTCTACACAAGGACGATCTCTGCTAACTACCTGCCTATTCTACACAAGGACGATCTCTGCTAACTACCTGCCTATTCTACACAAGGACGATCTCTGCTAACTACCTGCC
Organism: Phyllobates terribilis; assembly: GCF_046119375.1. Classification (NCBI taxonomy): domain Eukaryota; kingdom Metazoa; phylum Chordata; class Amphibia; order Anura; family Dendrobatidae; genus Phyllobates; species Phyllobates terribilis. The sequence goes on along the minus strand of NW_027362761.1, from coordinate 900,086,972 downwards.
TATTCTACACAAGGACGATCTCTGCTAACTACCTGCCTATTCTACACAAGGACGATCTCTGCTAACTACCTGCCTATTCTACACAAGGACGATCTCTGCTAACTACCTGCCTATTCTACACAAGGACGATCTCTGCTAACTACCTGCCTATTCTACACAAGGACGATCTCTGCTAACTACCTGCCTATTCTACACAAGGACGATCTCTGCTAACTACCTGCCTATTCTACACAAGGACGATCTCTGCTAACTACCTGCCTATTCTGCACAAGGACGATCTCTGCTAACTACCTGCCTATTCTACACAAGGACGATCTCTGCTAACTACCTGCCTATTCTACACAAGGACGATCTCTGCTAACTACCTGCCTATTCTACACAAGGACGATCTCTGCTAACTACCTGCCTATTCTACACAAGGACGATCTCTGCTAACTACCTGCCTATTCTACACAAGGACGATCTCTGCTAACTACCTGCCTATTCTACACAAGGACGATCTCTGCTAACTACCTGCCTATTCTACACAAGGACGATCTCTGCTAACTACCTGCCTATTCTACACAAGGACGATCTCTGCTAACTACCTGCCTATTCTACACAAGGACGATCTCTGCTAACTACCTGCCTATTCTACACAAGGACGATCTCTGCTAACTACCTGCCTATTCTGCACAAGGACGATCTCTGCTAACTACCTGCCTATTCTACACAAGGACGATCTCTGCTAACTACCTGCCTATTCTACACAAGGACGATCTCTGCTAACTACCTGCCTATTCTACACAAGGACGATCTCTGCTAACTACCTGCCTATTCTACACAAGGACGATCTCTGCTAACTACCTGCCTATTCTACACAAGGACGATCTCTGCTAACTACCTGCCTATTCTACACAAGGACGATCTCTGCTAACTACCTGCCTATTCTACACAAGGACGATCTCTGCTAACAACCTGCCTATTCTACACAAGGACGATCTCTGCTAACTACCTGCCTATTCTACACAAGGACGATCTCTGCTAACAACCTGCCTATTCTACACAAGGACGATCTCTGCTAACTACCTGCCTATTCTACACAAGGACGATCTCTGCTAACTACCTGCCTATTCTACACAAGGACGATCTCTGCTAACTACCTGCCTATTCTACACAAGGACGATCTCTGCTAACTACCTGCCTATTCTACACAAGGACGATCTCTGCTAACAACCTGCCTATTCTACACAAGGACGATCTCTGCTAACTACCTGCCTATTCTACACAAGGACGATCTCTGCTAACTACCTGCCTATTCTGCACAAGGACGATCTCTGCTAACAACCTGCCTATTCTACACAAGGACGATCTCTGCTAACTACCTGCCTATTCTACACAAGGACGATCTCTGCTAACTACCTGCCTATTCTACACAAGGACGATCTCTGCTAACTACCTGCCTATTCTACACAAGGACGATCTCTGCTAACTACCTGCCTATTCTACACAAGGACGATCTCTGCTAACTACCTGCCTATTCTACACAAGGACGATCTCTGCTAACTACCTGCCTATTCTACACAAGGACGATCTCTGCTAACTACCTGCCTATTCTACACAAGGACGATCTCTGCTAACTACCTGCCTATTCTACACAAGGACGATCTCTGCTAACTACCTGCCTATTCTACACAAGGACGATCTCTGCTAACTACCTGCCTATTCTACACAAGGACGATCTCTGCTAACTACCTGCCTATTCTACACAAGGACGATCTCTGCTAACTACCTGCCTATTCTACACAAGGACGATCTCTGCTAACTACCTGCCTATTCTACACAAGGACGATCTCTGCTAACTACCTGCCTATTCTACACAAGGACGATCTCTGCTAACTACCTGCCTATTCTACACAAGGACGATCTCTGCTAACTACCTGCCTATTCTACACAAGGACGATCTCTGCTAACTACCTGCCTATTCTACACAAGGACGATCTCTGCTAACTACCTGCCTATTCTACACAAGGACGATCTCTGCTAACTACCTGCCTATTCTACACAAGGACGATCTCCTGCTAACTACCTGCCTATTCTACACAAGGACGATCTCTGCTAACTACCTGCCTATTCTACACAAGGACGATCTCTGCTAACAACATGCCTATTCTACACAAGGACGATCTCTGCTAACTACCTGCCTATTCTACACAAGGACGATCTCGCTAACTACCTGCCTATTCCTACACAAGGACGATCTCTGCTAACTACTGCCTATTTCTACACAAGGACGATCTCTGCTAACAACCTGCCTATTCTACACAAGGACGATCCTGCTAACAACCTGCCTTTCACACAAGGACGATCTCTGCTAACTAACCTGCCTATTTCTACACAAAGGACGATCTCTGCTATCTCTCTGCCTATCTACTCAAGGATGATCACAGCTA